>NC_073239.2:94652500-95292500 GCF_029281585.2 Gorilla gorilla gorilla | reverse complement strand
CAGCCAGACAGGAGCCCTGAGGTTCAAAAAATGCCACGAACTGTGGTACAAATCGAAGAGGGATGAAGGAGGTAGGGCCAGGAGCCAAAAGTGGGTGGGGGAAGGGGTAGAAAATATATTATTCTGGGGGCTCCTTCTGAAATCACCAAATTATTACTCGTTGGCCTTATAAAGCCTTTAGAAAGCTACTAAGAACGTTTCTAGCACTCTCCACTCAGGGTAAGAAGAGTCTGACGGAATGCAGAGGGTTTAGTCAAGGGGTGGGAGGGGCCCCTGCTGGCCTGTGAGCCAGCTTTCTCAGTGGTGCCACCTGGATGGCTGCATCCACTGTAGCACCATCTAGTCCAATCTGAATCACTTGGGTGGGGCTTGGGAATATGCAGATTTGACACTTCCCCCACAGGTCATTCCTGTACGTGCTAAAATTTGGGAAATACTGCCACCAGGATTCCTGGACAATACTCTAAGATGCCGCAGGACCTCAGCTAAAATCTAGAAACATTTCTGATACACTTAACTATGTACCAAGTGCCTTCCACATGCTCCCTCTTCTCTTTTATCCTCACAACACAGAATGAGAGACTACTGTGAAACTACAAATGAGAAAACAGAGACTTTCAAAAATTAAATAGCTTGGGTAAGTTAAAGATCGAGGAAGTGGCAGAAGCAGGCTGGTCCATCTTGAGTACATTGGATACTGGTCTATTGGTCAAAGACATCTTCCAGTCCCACCAAATTATCAAGATGAAACTCCTTATAAACTTCTGAGGCTGTAGTTCAGTCCAATTTGTAGATCCATCTCGAGGAAGCTGAGAAAATCAGACAAGCCACTGTCCTCAGACACTGAACAACCAAGGGACCAGCATGTCCACAACAGGAGTCCAGAGTATTAAGAACACAGCAATTACACCAGACTGCCTCTCTCTAAATCTAGATTCCACTTCACTATGTATTTTAGAAACTTTGGGCAATGCACTTTATTTCTCTGTGCCTCAGTTTCTCCATGTATAATGATGATATGGGAATGACCCCCTCATTTTGTTGTTGGAAGGACTGGGACCGTGCACAGGCATTGTACCTCCTACAGATTTTAGGCTTATCTACTGAGTCAACCCAGTGATTCAAACTCCAGCAACTCAAGAAATCTCATCCTGCTTCCCTCCAAAGGTAATACCTGAATCATCAGCCCAGATACTTTGCTTTTGCTATGGGGATGTCTCAGATTACAAAGACTCATTCTTTGATAAATGCTTTATAGGACATTTCCTCTAGCACTATGAATGTCCTTCTATAAATAATTAAACTAAACTGGCTACTGAAAGAAATGATCAAAAGCCACAGTGGGACGATGACAGGAACTTAAATATTTTGCTTTGTTCCAACAGTCTGTCCAGATACTTCCTGATTTCCCTTGGAGGACAGGAGGGTGAAGGGAGGAGCACAGTCCCCATGGCTGAATAGCTTTCACATTGAAGACATCAAGGGGAAGGCCCAGGGACTGAGGACAGGCATTGGATGCAAATTCAGAACTGACAGACGTGAAGACTAGCAAGGAAAGAAGACATCTAAATGGACTTTTCTTAAGGGTGCCCACTGCAGGCCAGAGGCAAGAACAATGTGGTAAGAAAACAACCAGATGGTAGCAAAAACATAGGAGATAAAATGTAGGAGAAGAGAGCTGCATCCTCAACACAAATAGAGACCTCCCACCTGCCTAGGAACCCCTGCACCCACCAAGGTAGGCCCCATACTCTGATCCAAAGAGGGAGCCTTGAGTTTGGTCAATAATCCCTGCTAAATGCATTTCTCTCTTTCATCTAGACTATAAACCACTTTCCTGGAGTTCACTTAGGATGCTCTGACCCTAGCCTGGAGTTTTTGCAGATGCTTGTTCATATATTTGTGCCCCTAGGGGAACAATATTTCCTTAAGTGGAAAGTCATCCTCTCACTGCTAGTATCCAGATTCTTTCATAATAATACTATAAACCCTTGCTAATAGGCCCTAACTGGACTGCTACAGTGAAGTGGGCATTAAAGGACACTTAATAAATGCAGATGCATTATTGGTACAATTACTTTTGCACCAATGTAATACTTTCTAGCACATGTGGAGACAGGGAACATGCAAGGGGTCTTGGTAAACTTATAAATGTTTTTACCAAGAGAAAAGAATCAGCTGTAGCTAAGACTACTTTACTTGAAAAGAGTTTGTGGGCCTTTAGTCTTAATTAACATACTTCTGTCTCCCCACTCCACCTCCATTATGTGGATAAACTCAAGCCCACCCAAGGACCAGATTATCACAAATTCTGTATTGATGAGGCACCGTCATTCCAAAGACAACTCTGCTCAAATTTCCAAAATAATGTACTGGGCAGTGGAAGGTTGGAGGAGGGGGAGGTATAAGCGCTCCTAGCAGGCTGTGAGCATGGGCTGATTTTTTCTCCCTTAGAAGTGAATTTATAGTCATAGATTCCAGGAGGAGAAAAAAAATTAGGTGAGAGGTTGAAAATGAGCAGCAAGTTTTGGCGTCTGAATGTATCTGTAGCCCACATACTCCTTCCCCTAATAGCCTATGTCTTCTTTCTCTTCCTGTCCTTGGTTTCCGTATAAATATGACTGAGGAGGAATTCTCCTTTTGCATTTTTACTGAGCAACAGTTTAGGGTAGTTATAGTGTCACATTTCCAGTTGGAAATGCTAATTAAGCTAAACCAAATCTCCCCTGTCCCCACCTCCAAAAGGCAGAACTGGCAAAACCAACACAATTTAGAGCCACTAACTCTACAATTAGCCTGATTAGGAACAGTTTGCTTTTTTGTTTCATGCTTTCAAGTTCGGGGAGGCATCTTGTGATATTTGTTTGTTTTTAAGATGACACTTTTGCAATAATTATCAGGGGAATTTTCCTATCCACGTCTCTCTTGGGGAGGATTAGCCCTGGGTTTCAGGATGTGAGACTCCATCACCATAATGCTTGGGCTCAAATGCACTGGCGTTTCACAGCCCTTTTCCAGTCATTGCAATCACTGATCAGTTTGCATTCTTCCACTTCTGATTTCTGCAAGTCTTAATCACTTCATTTTGTGAACTGAAAGAAAGAGGCAAAGCCACTTCCCAAAAGTCTTAGTGCCTCTAGCATTGTGCTGGGCACATGGTCTGCACTGGATAAATAGGTGTTGATTGATTTCTTGATTGATTAACCCATATTACAGTGCAAAGCCTTAGCTCTCTGGTATGTTGAAGCATACACTCTTTCCCAAAGAAAAAAATTATACAGTGACTCTGCTATGAGCTTTCTCTTGGTTAACACCATGATCCCTCCAACCACCTCAAAATACTAGATCTGTCTCCCCACCAGCTGATTCTAAACCTTTGCATTGAAGAGTTCATTCATTTGTTTACCAAACATTTGTGAGAGACTACTATCTGCCAGTAATGGAGGGATGTTCAAAAGTGACGAAACACACCATTCAGAGGAGGAGCCACACATTCATCCAATAACCTCAAGAATGAATGCAAAATTGCAACAATGATAAGAGTTCTGAAGTGTTACAAGGGCATTCAAAGAGGAAACCTGATCATATGTGGGGGCCAGGGAAGGTTACCTGGGGAAGTACCATTTGAGCCAAGCCCTGAAGAGTGAAAAAGTGACCCCCAGGAGAAAGGCAGAAGTGCAAGTCCAGCAGTGGCCTTGACTAGAAACCTTCACCTTTGCACAGCACACATCATTCCTCCGATCCTCCAGGGACCTGTGAGGAAGGCATGGCCACTTGTCTACCCCAGACTCTCAGAAGCTCAGGCTTATCCTCCATGAGCCAGCTAATAAACAGAGCATCTAGGACCAAGCCCTCTGCCTGCTCCCATTCCAATACTGCATAGGATTAACATGCCACTAGAGAAATAGCTGGCGCTTGTTGCTTTTTTTTTTTATGGTTGCAAAGACAATATGTGATTATAAGGGAAAAAGTTAATCAGAAAGATGTAAATAGGAAAATTAAAATCAGGCCAGGCGTGGTGGCTCGTGCCTGTAATCCTAGCACACTGGTAGGCTGAGAGGGGCAGATCGCATGAGCTCACAAGTTTGATGCCAGCCTGAGCAATATAGCGAGACTCCATCTCTTTTTTAAAAAATAAAATGAAAGAAAGAAAGAAAACTAAAATTACCTTATATCCAGAGATAGCCAATGAAAAATGTTTGTCTGTTTCTCTGGAGAATATTTGCTAGGGAAAGAGAGATGGATATACTGACTTAAAAAAATCAAGATAGTACTTTAAAGAAAGAAAGAGTCTCCATTTTATACCTAAATCTATCTGTATTTATCTATAATATCCCCATTATTAAATACTCTCCTAAAACGTAGTTTTTAATGGCTGAAAAATATTCCTAATATTATATCTATTAGGCATCAAAATTTATTTATATCCTCCTTGTTAGACCAGTGGAATATTTTTAACTGGTCGCTATTTTATTTTTAACTTTTGCTATTTTGAATGATTTAGTAACAATCCTCCAGCTCCTACAATGTAATCACGTTTTCTTTTCTTTTTTTTTTTTTTTTTTGAGATGGAGTCTCAGTCTGTCACCAGGCTAGAGTGCAATGGCACAATCTCGGCTCACTGCAAGCTCCGCCTCCCGGGTTCAAGAGATTCTCCTGCCTCAGCCTACTAAGTAGCTGGGACTACAGGCACACGCCACCACACCCAGCTAATTTTTGTATTTTTAGTAGAGACAGGGTTTCACCATGTTGGCCAGGATGGTCTTGATCTCTTGACCTTGTGATCTGCCTGCCTTGTAATCACATTTTCTAAGAGAAATGTCGATGAGGGCAGTGCTGGGTCCCCATGCTGTGCTGTCTACACAACACACATCATGCTCTCCAACTCTCATAAGTTCCCTACATTGAGCCTTTGCCCCATGGAGGTAACAGGTGCTCTCCCTGAGCCTCCACCCGAATCCATTTCAAAAACCCACTTGTAAGATCCTCAGCCAAGGCTATAGCAGTGGAACGAAGTCAGAGCCACCAGTTTGCATGAAAACTGAGATCTTGGCCTTGAGTTCATTGGCACTTAAGCTATCAATGCTCTTTTAATTTTCCAATTGTCATTATTCAGATCCTCAGGACATTTTTTAAATTGAGGTGGACCTTAAGTGTGATCTTGAAATTCATAGTTTTTAGGTGAGAATATTTGTTATTAATATATTTCATAGCTCTTCTTTTGCCTATATATTCTTCCATTCTCACCCTGAAGCTGCACATTTGTTCCCAAGTGCAACAAATGATAGCACTGAAAGGTGAGGAGTGTAAATGTTTTGCCTGGAGGTGGAAACTGTTCACATTAGTTTCATGGTGACCCAGATGAGGAACATGATGAAAAAGATAAATTTTATTGCATCCCTCTCTATAACATCCTCTTCACTTTATTATTAATAATCATATTTCACATATCTACCACTCATATGTAAGGGCATAAATCTGTAGTTGCAAACTGATATAAACTTTGCTCTACTACCTTTCCTGTATAAAGATTATGAGAATTTTACTGATTCATTAAGGTTTTGTTTTGTGATTTAAAAAATATATATTTGTAGGTTTCATAATTTCAAAAAGTTTGGAAATCCTCTAACCAAGCTAATCTACCAAAATATTGTTCACATATTCATCTGCCTTATCCCCCTGCTTAGACTGTCAAGTCAACTGGGGACAAATAACCCCATTTTACCTTTTTTTTCCATCTTCCCTGCCCAAAAGCAGAAGTTGAGTGCTGTGCATACAAGAGGCATCCCTTCTTCCCCCCAAAAACTATGTATTATTATCACTGGTA
Organism: Gorilla gorilla gorilla; assembly: GCF_029281585.2. Classification (NCBI taxonomy): domain Eukaryota; kingdom Metazoa; phylum Chordata; class Mammalia; order Primates; family Hominidae; genus Gorilla; species Gorilla gorilla. The sequence continues at coordinate 95,286,673 of NC_073239.2, read as the reverse complement.
GTCAGGACTTTACGTGTGTGTGTGTGTGTGTGTGTGTGCGTGCGTGCACACGTGCACACAGATATATATATATTACACACACACATATGTAAAGTCCTGACTATGAATGATACTGAGAGCTGAGAAAGAGTCAGTTAGCCATGATCATCAATACGAAGTCTCCAAGGCATGTCAGTGCCAAGACATGGTGTTCTGGCTTCAAACTCAGTGGAATAAAACAGGGTCTCCTTCACCCAGTCTCTAGAACTATTCCCTTTGTTTAACCTTTAATTATTCATTACCACTACTGTTTTTCAAGTCCACAATCACCAGAAGGGGCTTGGAATCCCCCACACTCTTAATTGCCACATGGTCTTTGCATTTGAAGATGATGAAAGTTCTCCTTGAGCCGTATCCCCAGGGAAGAGATGAAAACTGACTATGAGAGGGAGATCTGGATTGATGGGATAAAAAACACTTCCTAAACCAAAATTTAAAAGTTGGACTCTGGCCAGGCATGGTGGCTCATGCCTGTAATCCCAGAACTCAGGGAGGCCGAGAAGCCTGGCCAACATGGTGAAACCCCATCTCTACTAAAAATACAAAAATTAGCCAGGTGGTAGAGGCAAGCACCTGTGATCCCAGCTACTCAGGAGGCTGAGGCAGGAGAATCGCTTGAGCCTGAAAGGCAGAGTTGTAGTGAGCCGAGATCACGCCACTGTACTCCAGCCTGGGTGACAGAGTGAGACCCTATCAAAAAATAAAATAAAATAAAAAAATAAAAAAGTTGGACTAGAGGCTTAGGAGACAAGCAGCCTAAGAATGAACTCAGGTCCCACCATGAACCAGCTGTGTGACCTTGGACATGTTACTGAATCTCTAAGTCTCAGTTGTTTGATCTTTGAAATAAGGATAATAATAACCCACCCCAAAGATGGTGCTGAGGGGTAACTGAGGCTCTTCATGTAGAGGTTGGCAACATTCCCAGCACAGAGTTAGCACTCAATAAACATTGGCTGCACTTGTTAGTGTAAATGTTGTTTGGGAGGTAATATAGTGACAACTTGAGAACATACAGTGCTGTGTTAGATTAAGTTGAAACCCCAGCTCCTCCAAGCTTGGGCAAGTTTCTATGCCTCTCTGTGCCTCATCTGTAACATAGAAATAAAAATGTATCTGCCTCATAAAGTTATAAATTGAAATGAAGTAAGCCAGGTAAAAAGCTTGGCATGGTGCCTGGCATGTTGAACACATCCAATATATGTACATCATTATTATTAATAGTACTATTACCATTGCCACTAGAATGACTTTCATAGGACATATACTGGGAATAAAAGGATGTAAGAAAATGCTTGTTTCTAAAGACCAAACAGCAGCCTACCTTTTTCCTCCTGTATTTGCCTTGTTTCCTTGTAAGGCACACTCTGACATGTTTCCAAGCTGCATGGGGTTTCTTGCCCCAATCTGTCTGCAAATTAGAGTAAGAAAGGGGAGTCCCATGTTCTAGGCTCAGAGATCTTTCCCTTCTTTTCTAGGAGCTTATGAACCTTAGCTACCAATGTGGGAATGCATTATTCCTTCTCCTACCACCTCTGGAATTTACTCCAAGATTCCTTATTTCTAAGGGCAAAATGAGAAATAGAGTACCAAAGGAAAATGTGGGCCCTTCAGAGAAGCTTGGCAGCCCCAAATCCACCAACATAAATGAAATAATCACCTGTACTTATTTCTAACACACAAAAGCCCCAGAAATGGAGCAGATTCTGGGTCTCAAATTCATGTGTGTCAGACTTGCTTAATTTCTCCCGTAATGCTAACTAGTAAAACATTCCCCAGTCCACCCCAGGCTAACATATCTCTGTGCCCTTGCCTAGGCTTTTAGGTCCCAGAGCCATACAAATTTCACCTTCATGGAGAACATGCACACTAATTCCAACCTAAATATGCAACCTCAGGCCAGGCTTGGGGGCTCATGCCTGTAATCCTAGCACTTCGGGAGGCTGAGATGGGTGGATCATCTGAGGTCAGGAGTTTGAGACCAGCCTGGTCAATGTGGCGAAACCCTGCCTCTACTAAAAATACAAAAAATTAGCTGGGCGTGGTGGCATGCACCTGTAATTCCAGCTACTCAGGAGGCTAAGAGAGGAGAATCCAGGAGGTGCAGGTTGCAGTGAGACCAGATCGCGCCATTGCACTCCAGCCTGGGGGACAAGAGTGAGACTCTGTCTCTAAAATAAATGTGTAACCTCAAAACAGGAAGCTCCTCAGATCAAAGGAAACTCAGATTCAAGATGAGAATCTTGTCTCCGCTGCTCATGTGCTTCTGTGACAACCCAAAGAGGTATTTTCATAAATTTACTAATTCCACAAACATTTATTGAGCATCTCCTCTGGGCCAACCAGTTATTGTGCTGGTTTCTTGGGATACCCATATTATTAAGATGGGTTCCTGCCTTCAAGGAGCTCACAGTCTGTTTAGAAGTAGAGCTACAGGCCTAAATAAGTCATAATAATGCTATGTGAGAAGTGAAATGATGAGGGGAGATACTCAGGAAATTATGAGCACAGCCTGAGAGCATCTGCACATGCTCCCATGGGGGCATGTTTGTGGTGCATCTTCCAGCACCAGAAGGAGTTGGCCAGGCAAAGGAGGTCAGAGTCAGGAAGCTGAGAGAGTGCATCTCAGGCAGAGAGAAGGACATGAACAACAGTGTGGAGAAGCGAATCACGGTATGTAGGTAGCGCCAGTTCAAAATGGGCAGTGGCGCAAGATGAAGCTGGACAGGTGGGCAGGAGCCAGACTATGGAGAGCCTTGTAAGCTAAGCTAAGAGTGTGGACAACATCCCACAGGCATTGGGAAGCCATGATGACTTTAAGCCGGGGGCCAGCATAGTTGACCTTGCATTTCAGGGAGATTGCTCTGGGGGCTGCAGGACAAAATAGTCTTGAGACCACAAGTGGTAAGACCAGTTACAAGGTTACAGCAGGAGCCCAGATAAGGTAAAATTTAAGACTGATTTCTGTCCAGTCCTTATATCTGTTTAAATAAAGTCCTTCTGTTTCATTATAAAGCACTTGTCATTCACCTAATAGAATTGCTAGGCCCATCCTAGTTCACATTGACCCAAATGCCACTTGAGTAAAGTTTTGCATTTCACAAGACCACAGGTGTCTCTGAATTGAGCTAATCTACAAAGACTGCAGCAGTACAGTTTTCCTACCTGCCTCTCAGTTCTGACTGTGGACAAGCAAATGGAAGCAACAGTGCCCACCTGGATCCATGTGCCTCCAAGTGAGTGTAATTCAGTGCTAGAGCAAAAGCCAATGGCATGCATTAGTTATTACTATAAGATGTAATTCTGCAATAAAATACAATACTGTCACTTTCAATATGTACTAAAAGTGATTTACCAGAGCTCATGGGGAGTGACTTAGATGACTATTTGGTTACAATACATAGGATAAATCACCTTCATTTGAGGGTTAAATTATCCCATCTGACAACTCTAGATCAATCTGACAGTTAAAATCAGTGTCGCCACCCTCCTTACCCAAGGCACACTGAGTTTGTCCTGGTTCATGTGAGTGAAAAGAACAAAGCATACAACAGACCCTTTTCTTTTCCTTCCATAGCAATTTCCTATCCTTTATTCAGGGCTCAACTGAAGCCCCAGGTCCTCTGAAGCCATGTCTGAAAACATTAACCCACTCTACAGGGAATAAGTCATCATGGTAAATGTCTGCACTCCAAATGCAGAACAGTAAGAATTAAACTTCTCATAAGATCACCTTGTTTATGAATGATCTAGGATGAATGTATCCAAGAGAGATAGTCTTCAAATATGGCTGCCAATCACTCCTCCCCTTCAAGTACATGCATGCCATTCTGCCAACAATACTCTGAGTTTAATTTCCCTCCCCTTGAACCCGCATTGTCCATGTGACTTGCTTTACTTACAGAATTGACGGTGCACCAATTCCAGGCTAAGCCTTAAGAAGACAAGTGTCTTAGTTCAGGCTGCTATAACAGAGTACAGCAGATGGAGATTAGACCATGAACATTTATATCTCATGTTTCTACAGGCTGGAAGTCTGAGATCAGTGTGCCGGCATAGTTGGGTTCTTGGTGAGAGCCATGTTTCTGGATTTGTCCTCCCATGGCCTTCCTTGGTGCATGCATGCAGAGATCTCATCTCTTCCTCGTTTCAAAAGCATTAATTTCATCATAAGTGCTCCAATGTCATGACTTCATCAAACTCTAATGACCCCCAGATGTCCTACCTCCAAACACCATCACCCTGGGAATAAGGGCTTCGACATAGCAATTTCAAGGGGACACAAACATTCAGTCCATAGCAGCAGGGATGCTTCCACTTTGGAGAACTTGAAATCTAGTCACCATGTAAGAAGCTGGGTTAGACAACTGAGCAACGAGAGGAGTTGTGAAGGTCTTGTGAAGGAGCCTTCCTGTACATCCCAGGCCCAGCTAAGTTCACAGCTGAATGCAACCACATAAATGACTAAGCTAACATTACATGAAATATAACGAACTGGACGGCTTACCCAGTCAACCCCTCAACTCATGGGAAATAACAAATTGTTATTGTTTAAGCTGCCAAATGTTGTGACAGTTTGTTATGAGAGAATAAAGAACTGACACAGCCTCTTTTCTCCTCGACAAAACTGAAACTACTTCATGAATATATTAAAATAACTGGTAAAGACTAAGTGCTTTTTACATGATAGGCATTTTGTATACATGCTGTCATCTCATCCATATGACAGTCATGCAAGCTAAATATTATCCCCATTTAACAAATACGAAACTGAGGCATAGAGAGGATAAATAGAGACGTCGGGAGTTCAAGACCAGCCTTGCCCAAATCTTAGAACTGTTTCTCAAGTCTGTCTGTATCCAAAGCCTGGGTTTTTACTCTCCTTTAATGAAATCTATGGTTCTGAAGTAAGTGGGTGGACATTTCTAAATTACATGCTTATTAAAACACCATGGCACAGAAAGATGTATCAGCCTTAGAGTCAGATAGCATTGGAACCAAATCCTGTCTCCAGCATGTGAGCCTCCCTTGCTCTCCTCTCCCACATGCTACATGGCAAGATTTTTATATTAATCCAAAGAGTCAGACTTCTCCATTATAAATATAGTATTCTCTACCCCTCCGAGATCGTGTGGTTTTTCATCATTTTCTCTTAATCTCCTGTTCTTTGATGCTGTGATTTATTTTCTTTGCTACTTTGATGCAAACTGTTTTAATGGTGTGCCCTTGGACAAAATGCTGACTCTTCCTAATATTTATTATTCTGGACCATCAAACAGATGCTATGATTCCCATCTTGCAGGCTCATGGAGAGGAATAGATCTGGTAATACAAGTAAATCCCTTGGCACTTAATAGGCACTTAATAAAGGGCATTGGTGTTAGTATTAATATTGTTAGGCAGAGTGGCTGATTCTTATTCTATGACGTTGAAGCTGCCTATTTCATGAGAAAGGAAAACACCACCAGAATTGCCTAAACATTTTTGGCAGCCAACTTGCCCGTCTAAAAAGATAGAAAGGGACAACTCCCCTGGTGACCAGACACAATGTATCAGTTCTAGGTCCAAAGATCAGGACAGTGTGCACAACACCCACCCTGCCCTTACACAGTCCTACACACAACACTTCAGTGTCAATAAAAGGCATGCGCTGAGGCCCTGACAAGGCCACATGCCACCACTACACTTACACCTTACACACTTCACTACCTCCTCTCAACCTGACAATATCACCCCCAGAAAAAAAAAAATCACAAATCCAAAAAGGATGGTGTATTAGCCTGTTCTCATGCTGTTAATAAAGACATACCCAAGACTGGGTAATTTATAAAGGAAAAAGGTTTAATGGATTCACAGTTCCACATGGCTGGGGAGGCCTCACTATCATGGCAGAAGGCAAAGGAAGAGCAAAGGCATGTCTTACATGCTGACAGGCAAGAGGGCATGTGCAGGGGAACTCTCTTTTATAAAACTACTAGATCTCATGAGACTTACTCACTGTCACAAAAACAGCATGGCAAAAACCTGCCCCCATGATTCAGTTACCTCCCACAGGGTCCCTCTCATGGACACGTGGGGATTATTACAATTCAAGGTGAGATTTGGGTGGGGACAAAGAGCTAAGCCGTATCGGATGGGCCACTGACCTCAAACACTACAGTGGATGTTTTTGGTGCCCCTTCCAGATCTCCTTTACCTGGCAAGTGCACTCATCCCCCAACTGCCACAGGTGTTGGCTGCTAATTGCGCTGCACCTCATCCTTCTCTGCAGAATTGTCTTTAGCTAATGGGAGCCACTTCACCTGGAGACATCTGGGAGGTTACACCCAAGGCCAATAACCACCTGATGCAGGGGTATAAAAGCTTAGCCCAGGCCAGGTGCAGTGGCTCATGCCTGTAATCCCAGCAATTTGGGAGGCCACGGCCGGATCACCTGAGGTAGGGAGTTCAAGACCAGCCTGACCAACATGGAGAAACTCCGTCTCTACTGAAAATAGAAAATTAGCCAGGCGTGGTGGCACATGCCTGTAATCCCAGCTACTCCAGAGGCCGAGGCAGGAGAATCGCTTGAACCCAGTAGGTGGAGGTTGTGGTGAGCCAAGATTATGCCATTGCACTCCAGCCTGGGCAACAAGAGTAAAACTCTGTCCAAACAAACAAACAAACAAACTTAGCCCTGTTGCCTCAATGCAGAGCAAATTCTGTGTCACAAGTCATGCTCAGCTCCTCTGTGGATCAGCTGAGCTAGACCTCAGCTATACCACATCTTTGCTTAGCTTCCCTGGCCCTGCTCTTCCTCCCTCACTTCCTTATAGCTTTTCCCCAAGAGAACTCCCTCAACAAATCAGTTAAAGAAGAATCCCCATCTCAGGCTCTGACTCTGACCCAAGACAATCATCTTGATGCCTTCAAGCAAAGGTAAGAAGACAAAATGCCTTCCTTACCCTTAAGAGGCTTCCTGTTCCCATATCAAATACTTTGGCTTAAATAACAGGTTAAAAACCAAAAAGTAGTCAAGCAAAGCAAAGCAAATGAGAGACTTCCTATGACAACATCAGCATTCAATACCCACAGCAGGCCACTCTGCTGGCTTCCCAACCTCACCACCACTCTGAAGAGTAACGGCCAACAAAGGAAATCACTTCCAAATGAAACTACAGGGGATGCAGTTCAAGAGAAACGGAAAGCAGAATTAATGTTAGTTGATCATACCATGAAACCACAGGTTTGGTCTATGGAGTCGGGTGAGCAGCGGTTAAGAGCTCAAGCTCTGAAGTCACGTGACATGGGTTTAAATCCCCACTCTTCCCCTTACTGGCTGGGTGACCTTGGGTAAGTTACTTAACATTTCTAACCTTAGTTTCCCCATCTAAATATGAGATTAATAATAATATGTATGTTCTAGGGTATTGCAAAATGTGAACCAATACTCACCTGGCACATAGCAAATGCCCAAGTAATATTAGTTATTATTATCTTGGATAAAACAATGTGCGTATCAATGAATGTAGGTGAAGTTACAGAACAGTAAAAAAACACCTCCAAATTTCAAGTGCCTTAGTACACCACAAGTTATTTCCCTCTCACAGCACCTGCCATTATGTTGGCTGGGATGCTCGGGACCCAGGCTGACTGAGCAGCCACCATGTTGAATGTTATGGTTGCTGTGCCAGAAGTCACACATGCACACTTCAGTGCCCTGATCCAGAAGTCACAGACCTTATTGGGCTCACAGCTCATTGGCCAGACTTAGTCACATAGCCCCTTCCAATGACAAGTGAGTCAGGAAATGTCACTCTATTATGTCCCAAATAAGAAATGTCTATCAGTGAGCACCATTAACGTCTTACTACACTGTGCTGAACATCTTACATGCATTGTTTGTTTAAATCTCACACCCATCCTAGGATGTAGGGAATATAATCCATTCTATTGTAAAAATAAGAAATTGAGAAATAGAAAGATTAAGTAACTTCCTTAAGGGAATACCATTAGCAATGATAAGGGTTATTTTCTATTTGGAAATGAAAACATAGACACATAAAATCTCAGAGTTGGAAAAGGACATTTGAGGTCTATGAAATTCAGCCTCTCATCCAATGTGATAATCCCTTCTGTAAGTAAATCACAGGAGCGTGAAAACAGGGTCATCCCTTGGAAAAAACAATCTGGCAGCCACCCTGGCCCCATGCTTGGATAGGGGGAGGTGCAGGGAGAACTGCACTGGTGGATTTTGATTTTACATGTATACGTATGAGCAATTTAGGGGGCTTCCCCATCACCAGATGAGGTCCTCTGGGCCCATACCCTTCTAGAGACAGCCATGCATGGAAGTGATGTTTTAAATTGCAAAATCCCACAGAGTGGGCACTGACAATGAGTGAATACACAGCTCATAAAAGAACCAGGCTTTCTAGGAATTGTCTCAAATTCTCACAATAACCTTGTGGGAAGGTATTATTATCCCCATGTGACTAATCAGGACACTGAGGTCAGAGACCAAAGTGATCTGGCTAGTCAGGGGCAAGGCAGGGATCCTAATACAAATGGCCCTCACCCAGGGCCTGTGCTGCAGCAGGGAAAGGCTCAGCCTAATCAGAACCCCTCCACTGTTCTGTGATCTGATGCAACTGCTCAAAATACTAATTCAAAAGCAAACATAATAATAAAACCCATACATTAATGACAAGTTAATTCACTATCGACATGCTTAGTGTTGTGAAGTCATGTGCTGCGTGGGGAGAAAAACCTCCAAATTGTTGAGTTTGTAAACTCTAGAGTTTACAGACAGGGAGAAAATAACTGAAACTAATGTTGACCAAATGGTTGGCTATTGGCCAAGCTTGCATGAGTTTGAACATAACATTTTCATTTAATTTTCATAATTTCTTCATGAACTTGGTCTTCCTATTATCCTCATTTACAGATTATGAAATCTAGACCCAGCGAGATTAAGTGAATTATCCAAGGTCACCCAGCTAAGAACTATAAGCCTTCTCCACCAAGCTGCCTATCTCAGGGCCAAGGGAAGAAATCACCGACAAGAAGTTCCCATGGCAGGAGGCCCTGACTCCCTGTCTAATAACTCCCCTAATCCTAACCCTAATCCTGACTCCCCTTCTAGTAACCCCATATATAATAATATCCCTCCTGCGGAGTTTTAATTATTTCAGAGAGTTTTGTCTTTTCTTCATCATCCTCAGAAGGAGTCTGCCAGAGTTTTGCATTTTTCAACTAAGGAGGTTTTTTCATCAATTGAAGGCTCAAGATTTTTCCTTTGATTCTAATCCAATGTTCCAACTCAGGCCTTCTGACATCAGCTGCTCCCACCCACGTATCTCCCCATATGCTGATACCCAACCAACACCATCTGTAGGACCAAAGATGTTCCAGGTCCCTCTGGTCTGAAGAAGAACCCTGGCTCAGGAGTTAAGAAACTTAAGGGCCATTGAAAAAGCCAGTTTATGTCTTATAGTCCATTTAGACATTATTTCCTATTCTTCATGCCACTGAGCCACTGTGGAATACTCCTGAGCATAGAGCAGACATACTGATAGGTAAGGAGGAGAATAAGGAAACATAGGTATTATAGATGCTGTTAGCCCTGTAGGGACCATGCCATCTAACAGGGCTATAACATAGGTCACTCGAGAAGCTTCCATTGAAGATGTCACTACCATTCTCCAACGTAAACTGAATTTCCTCAGAGACTTACTGGTTCTCCACTTTCATTTTATTCTTATACCCATTGGCCTAAGCTAATCAGCGTAATTTATTTCCATGGGCACAGTTACTGATCTAGAAACAGGCAGGTAACTTAATAGGGCCAACGATAGAAAGGCCCAGGACTCTTTCTGATAATTCAGAAAAGTAACTGTTATATCTCCCCCTAGACAGAAGCTAAGTAAAGTAAGGGTTGGAGCTGCTGCATCAATCTTGTGATCATGAGGCAAGAGGAGAACTAAGTTCAAAGAAGAGAACAGAAAACCCAGCAATATTACATGAGATCTTGTTTCAAGCTATTCCTAGACCCAGAGCAACCCCTAGACTTTCTCCTTATGGGACCCTCTAAAATTTCCTTTGGCTTAAGGCAGTTTGGGTTGGGTTTTCCTGTCACTTATAATCAAAATAACCCTGATAGAGTACCATAACTGAAAAAGGTGTCAGGGTCATAATGCCTGGTGGAAATACTAGAAATTAAGATCTATCTTTTCAATAAGCTCCTTATGTGTGTGTGCCTGCCATTGCATTCTATTTGCTTTTCAGCCTCTTGACCAAACCTGAGAAAAATCAGGAAGCAGACCCAAATTATACTGAACACTTTCTGCCTTCCTCGTCTCAGGTGCCTTTGAATGCTAAATTCATATCAAGAGGTTAGGGATTTTCACCCCTTCATAGAAATAGCTAAATTGAATGAGAGAGAGACAATAACTTTGAATGCAAAGGAAGGGCAAAGGGGCAGTTATGGAGATGATGAGTCCACATCAGTGGTCTGTACATGTATCTCTCTTACTCCCTGACCACACCTCTTTTCTCTCTGCTCTCATAGTGCCTTGTACATGTTAATCCTGTGACTTCAGGCAAGACACTTAACAAGACAGTGTCCCAGTTTCCTCACCTGTAAAACAGGGATAAGAGTCTTACAGGCTTGTTGTGATAATGCAATGACTTCAGCACGTAAAGCACATAGAATGGTACCTAGCATATAGTAACCACCATCTACGCTAGTACCTGTTCTTGTTAGTCTTAGAATTGGCATCATCATCCAGGTTGTGAGCTCCTTGGTAGGAGATGATATGACTTGCTTTTCTTTGTATTTGTAGCAACCAGCCTAGTGTCCAGCTTCGTAAGTATTTATTGAAGGCTGTCCCTTGGCAGGGGTTCTGCAAAGAGATTCATGCATTTATGTTTTATCCCATGATATTAAAATTGAATTTCTAATAGAATTTCAAGTCCTGAAGTAGGACATTATGGGAGAGATTCCTGGACCATCCTCACTCTGTTAGTTTCTATTAATAGCTGAGAAATAAACAAGTCAGGTAGAAGCTATTCCGGAACAGCTCTCAACTTGAGATGAAATCTCCAAACCACTCCACCAGAAACCATCCTCAACCTGACTTATGACTTTGCCTTCAAGTGTTTCTTCATTTCTCCAGCAATGCAGAGGGGAAGTGTACCAGGAATTCCCTCTCCTTCCTGCTTTGAAAACCATCACCCTCGTGAGAATTTTCTGAGCAAATAGTTGTCTTGCAGCTCCCTGAAATAAGCTCTTCAGAGGCACCTATGGAGTGGGCTTGTCATTCCATCACTAGGCTGCAACCAAAGCAGCAAAGTGGTGAGATGTCAACTAGGTGTTTCTGTTTTCAGAGGAAAGGCACCCTGAGTAAAGATACTGTAAAGGAAAATTTGTTGCAAGGCAAATGACAGGAGGGAGGCAATTCTGATGGTGAAAGAGATTCACCGCCAGAGAAAGCAAGCGTTTTCATGTGATAAATTTCTCTTATATGTGGACTCCCTAGTTCCATGCAATGTTAACAATTTCTTCTATTCTCTTGTTGTTCTGACATATGCTTGGGAGATCAGAAGTGTAAACAGGTAATTCATTTGAGCAAATAAATTGCCTCTCCTCCCTTCCAAGCTGTTAAGCAGGCACTTTTAGCATTGCATAGGCTTAGATCAGGTTTCCCAGAGGCTGGCAAAATGAGGATGGTAAAATGAGACCTTAGAGAAGCAGGGGAGGGTGTGGCACCTCCATCAGAATGTGGGAAGACTTGGGCATGGTCTTCCCAGTAGAAACAGTTTGTTTCACACGAACTTGTTAAACATCTTCATGAGATGGAAATAAGGTAACTTCAGACACGTGGTGAGTTGATTACAAAAGAACCTAGTTCTTTCCTATAATTATTTCTAGAAATACCAACCCATGTCTATCTCATATAAGTAGAAGATTGAGAACTCAGGCCTGTTTCACGTCATTTCACCTGTGTTATTATCTCATTCTGCATTTGTTCAAATGTTATTTGTGGAGGACCTCTCATATCCCATGCACAGTAAAGCAGCAATTATAAGAGTCCAATGAGGGAGGAGCAGCACTGGAACAGTGGGGATGAACAAGATGGTGTGGGTTTAAGAGGAATTTGGATATAAAATCAACAGGACTTTGTTGACTAATGGGATGTGTGAAGGCAGCGCAGAGAGGCTGAGCAGCAAAATTAAAAAAAGAGGTAAAGATACAGAATCTGAGATTATTCCCAAGTGTGGCTGGGCGTGGCATGGTGTTACACACACGAGAGAAGAGCCTGGATAGAGAAAAGCTTGAGGGGTGATTTCAGCACAGGGCTCAAAGAGTCAATGCCTAGGACTCCTGAGGGCCCTCTGAATCCTGGCTATAATTCTATCAATCGCCAAGTCTCTTCTGCAGCCCTTTGCACCTGCTAAATTCAATTTAGTTCAAACACAGGAAAAAATGGCCTTCCAAAGCATAACCCCAGGTTTCTTTGCTAGAATAACAAAGCTTGACTATAAAATAATTCTATCTGAGGAAATAAGAGAAAAAACAACAACAACAAAAACACCTTGATAGGGGGCTTAGTAGCAGAAATTAAAGAAGCTTATACAAAGTCAAACAGGAATCAGTACATGTGGATCCCAGGCCAAACTCATGTCTCCTGGTTCCTCCTAGTGCAGTATTTTTTTTTTTTTCATTACACATGATGCTTCTTTGCTTTTCTGGAAAAGAAAGAAAAATGAGTTCTCTGTTTTAATGGGCCAAGCTCTAAGCTTCCCACTCAGGACCTCAGGATATGCCTCCAGAAACAAAAGCCCTTTGAGCAAACCTAGGCATGAGTTGGTAGGAGTTAGTGAAACAACAAATGTCATATCTTCTTAGGACCATTCAACAGGATCCCAGTCCCTAAGACCCTCTCTTTGTCTCCTTGTACCCTGCTTTATCACTGAGCACCTGTTGACTTTTAGGACCCAAGTCTCACTGGAGCAGGTAGCCAAGAGCTGACATCAATGGGCTATTAGAGTGCAGGGTATATGCAGCCTCAGACCAGTCAGGGAATCTTGGGATCATTTCCACTGACATGATCTGACCCTACCAGTTCACTGATTTCTACCTTAGTAAACTAAGACCCTCTCACCCCCACCTCCAACCTCTGAGGTCTAGGAGGAAGCTATCAGGATGCAGCAATGTGGTTTTGGGATCAGTGGGCACTGGTAAGAAGTAGCTGGCCAAAACATCTATTCCCAGGAACATCAGAAGACTGGCATCTTAACTTCTAACCCAGGCCTACCCACCCTCCACTGCTACCAGTGCTTGTGCTGTGAGGATTTCTGCTCCCCTTGCCACTCTAAATCCTCTGCTATGGGACGTTAGTGGGCTACCAACCATTTGTTCCCCTTCTCCTACCCAGATGTTCCTTTTGCAAAATTTATTCTCTATTAGTCTTACCTATGCTGTTTAGTAGAGGGTACAGAATAAACTGTCTCCTGTCTACCCCCAGCCACAGTTGCGGCTAATGAGAGAAAATGGCCCCAGGAACTATGTAGGGGACTGAAACTCCTGCAGTCATCCTTCAGCTTCTGGGGGGGTAGGGTCCAGAGGACTTTAGGTAGCTGAATTGAGGATAAAGCCAACTCGGTAGGAGACACTAGACAGAAATATCCAGACCTTGGTCACATTGATCTTCTCAATCACATGAGCCAATAACCACCCCCTTGCTGTTTAAGCCAGTTTGGATTGGGCTTTTTTGTCATCTGCTCATGCTTCGAAGCCCATCTTAATTTCTACTTCTCCATGGGAGCCATCTCTCACCAAACTTCCTAGCCCTTAGCATGCACTGTCTTGTAAAAGTCTTTCCTGAATGCCTTTTCTTACAGATGTGCAGTACAGTTGAAGTAAACAGTTTCCCTCATGATTCATCCATTCACTACCTGCAATCTTACGCATGGTGCATAATATGTGAGTCTCGGTTTCCTCATTTGTGAATAGGATAAAATTATTTTCCCATCCAAGAGAAATAAACTAGACAATGTAACAGCACCTGCTATATGGGTAGCAGAGTCAGCTGCTTGGGGAACAGGGGATCCTGGGTTTGACACCCCGAGTATGCCAAGAATTCCATGCCATACACATAGTTGATATTAAGTCCATATTTTTGTATGGGTTGAATGAAATGAATGTGTCCCCCAGCTCCAAGTCTGGGAATATTAGCTGAGCCAGGTCGACCCAGCAAGCACAGCATCTGTCCACAATCCCCTTGACTCCCCGCCAGGCTCCCAGCCCTGCAGTTGCAGGAATTCATCAGATACCTGGAACCCACCCCCCTCCCCGCCCCTTCCCCAGCATCCACTCTAAAGCCAATTCAAGTTCCAGGCAGCCTGTATAGCTTGTATATAAACTGTGGCCAGTGACAAACACTCTGAGATGAGGAGGAAATGATCAGTGATAATAGTATACTTTTGCAGCTGAGAAAATAACAGAATATTTTATTAAGCAGGATTGGAAGGGAAATATGATCTTGCTGATTCAGTTTCAAATAGCGGAAGAAAAAGTAAACAAAGCACTGTGAAGCTATGACAGAGCAGCCCAGCCTATGGAATGGAGAAGAGCCACCCAATTATCTGCTTTATCACCTCCAAAGGGCAAAACGTTCAACCCTCCATGTATGACTCAATCCCCTGCATGACTGTTACCTGCCCTTTGCTAGTTTTACCTCACTGGGACCTATAGCAGGGCCAGAACATTCATCTACTTTACTCTAGGTTTGTAGCATCAAGCATGAGATTAGTGGAAGAAGAGGTTAAAATAAATGCTTAAATGAAGTTACAGTAACCCTTACATTTCAGTTATCTGTAGTCCATGTCACTGTAGAACCACAGAAGATCAATTGCTGGATGAAGCCTATATATTTTGTCATTTTTATCCCTAATGATGTTAATTTTCATTAAACTTGTCCCATAAGCTGCCTGAAATTCTTCTGGAATCAAGTGAAACACAAGACAGAGATGAAAGTAGACAGACGATAGGCAGGCAGAGAGACCCTGTGTTTGTGTGTCCTTGTCTAATAATGCCACTTGCAGATATTAATCTACTATTTAACAGAACTCATTTCTTCATAATTATCTACCAATCAACATTACTTTCCCTTATTACTCCATCTTATCATTCTAAGCAGAACCCAGAATATCAATCTGAGCTTATCCCAAAAGTATGTATTTTGATACTAACATTTAATCATTGTACATTTATTGAGTATTCACTCTGATCCAAGCAGTGAATTGAATGAGGCACAGTCCCTGGTCTCAAGCTGATCACTAACAGCATAATAATTATCTCCAGGGTGACATTATGATTTCTGTTAGATTCTAGAGCAGTAAAACGGTTGTTTTTCCCATCATAGTTTCCAATTCCCTCATTCCTGACCTTTGCTTGGACATTCGCTTGCCCCCAAGAAAGCCGACCCAGGTGCCTCCAGAAATTGGGAGGCTGCAGGCAACATCTGGTACACTAGGGGAATGTGTTTGTCTCAGCCCAGCTCAAAATAGTATCTGACAAGCCTGAATCACACAAGTTCTGAAAAACTCACAAGAAATAACCTAAGAAATCTATAGCTGCCTCCTCCAATTTCATTCCCTGTCTGGCTGCTTATTGACTTCTGCAGCCTGTATTGACAACATGCAACCCTGTTTCTGTCTGCCTGCTCCCATGCAGCGACAACTTAAAAAAAAAAAAAAAAGGAAAATAGGGAACATCACAGCTATAACTCATGCCAAAGACCCTGTTCTGGGGCCAGGCATCAGCCTGGAGGCAAAATTTCCAAGAAAAATTAGAGATTTATTAGGAGAAAAACGCCTGAGTCCCCTTCCCTTTCTTTTGTTTATCCTTTCTCTTCTCTCAGGGCCACAGAGTTCATCTGGCTACTTCAAACCTCTGCCCCACATTTAAGCTTCCAAATACCACTTTGCACCAATAAAATACATCCAATGTAAGGCAAATGGGGAACAGCCCACCCCCGCCGCAGCTCACATATCTTTTCTTTTTAAAGGTGAGCTGAAAGACTTACCTGCCAAGCTCGAGTTAATTTCGCTGCAGGAATGGAAGTGCAGAGTGCATATCCCTGAGAAAGCACAACCTCAGGGGACAGAAACAACGAAGAAAGGGACCACCACATTCCTCAAGCCCTCCAGTCCTGTGTCTCTCCCGGAGCAATTGATAATCTCACTAACACCTACAACAGTGTGCAGGAAGCTGCCTTCCTAACACCGCCCTCGGTGTTCGTGATTTTGCAACTCTCTCACCCTTCAAATCTTAGTGCAGCACCGGCAATTAGAAACCTGCACACATCTGGGGCCCGGGACAGGGTGTTTTGTGCATACATTGGGAGCTTCAGCCAGCAAAGAGGACTCTCAGCAGCCTCATCCTCTCCCAGGGGATTTATTTGAATCTGCAGATTGTGTCATGCCAAACCTATCTCTTTTCTCAGTGTGAATCACTGACTCAGGAAGTCACATGGACCTAAGATTCCCAGAATGCGAGCTCTGCTCTGGGAAATACCAGGGGTATCTACTCTACTATTAGCCACAATCTTTAAATAACTACTTTGATCAGAATGCATGACTAAAGAGGACATTTTGAAGCTAAGTTGCTACTGCAGTGAGCAGAAAAGAAGTCAGGGCGAAAGCCGGCAGTGTTTCTACAGCAGTTACCTGGGGCCCCTTCTTCCTATTGGCTGATTCATAGTTTCAAGGTAGCTGCAAATGTTTGGAATATTCTGTAGTAAATACAGGAGTCTTTAAATCCCCTTATTTCAGATCCAAAACATAGCCATCCTAAATCCTTCACCCAATCCCACGGTTAGCTGAACAACTCAAAGATATTTTGGATTGAACCTGTTATTTCTTTGCTCCCACCTTAAACAAGAAGCAGAAATCCGGGGGCAGAATACTATATATGGAGTTGTCTTCTTATGATGCTAACAAATATAGACTCAGTTGTTACCCATAACCTCTCACAGGGAGAGAGCATCATTTGTAAAATTACTCCTTATTAATAGTGTTAATATTAATAATAGAAGCAGCTGATCTTTATTATGTTGTAAATATGATTCATAGTACTTTTCATGCATTATCTTATTTAGTAGCCCCCAAATCGTATAAGATATGTCTAATCAGTATTCTCTCCATTTTAGAAATGAGCACAGGTGATGTTAGAGATACTAGGTAACCTGTCCAAAGTCACATGGTTAAGAGGGGATTTCAGGATTAGACCTATGTGATTTCAGAACAAACGACTTCAACTGCTCAGCTCTACTACACTAAGTAGGTGCTCAGAGTAGACCCTAAACTGTTTACATCTTCATATTTGAAATATGTGACCATTTATGTGTGATTCCACTTTACTCCTCTGCTATATACAATGGCTTGTTAAGGACATCACCAAATGCTCCGAAGTCTTAGAAGGAATGGTGAAGATTCTTAAAAGAACAAACGGCTTTTAAGCACTTGGGCAGCACCTACTCACTTATAATTCATATAAATAGGAATTTCCTAAGAATTATTATATATTCAATAAAAGACCCATCAATACACTTAATAAATCTTTGTTTTCACTACTGAATGTTCTTGAAGGTGATTTTTTAAAATTCCAAGTAATCACTTATTCTGACTTTTCACTAATTCAGACTTCTTGCTATCAAATGAAAAGGTCGTTGCATGTGGATCTTTTCTTCAAAGATGCTAGTTTATTAATACACATAACATCCTCAGGGGCAGATAGAAAGTACCATTTTCCTCATTTTTTCAATATTCAGAAGAACACACATAGATCCTATGCAGGTCAGTGGTGCATAGCACACAATGTACAATGTGTAATAAACCGCACCATTCAGAAGAGTTAATCATCCATTCAGTGATTCATCACTCACCACACGCAGTGAGACAGAAACACCATTTTAAAGCATGCAATAATTCCCTTTTTAAAGCTGTACAACATTGGAATTCAGCAAACCTGGAATCAAATGCAGGCTCTGTATCTTACTAGTTTGATCTAGTCAAGGCATTAAAAATTATTAAAACTTAGAAACTAGCGAGTATGTTCCTCTATTGTGTATTGCCTTTTTAACTATAATGAACAGTTTAGCTGGTTAGATCAAGAAGTTAAGTATGAGTTATGGATTGAATCCTTATGTGGGCCAGCCAGCTTTATACAAGTTAGAAAATGGTCCATTGCCAGAGACTGGCTATTTGTTCAAGCAAAGGAGCCTAATATCTGCCTTTGATTTATGAATTGAATGTTTATGTCCCTTCCAAAATTTATGTTAAAATTTAATCCTCATTGTGGTGGTATTAAAAAGTGGCCTTTTGGGACCCAACTAGTGCCTTATAAAAGGTCTGGAGAGAACTAACTTAGGCCTTTTTGCTTTTCCACCTTCCACTGTTGAAATTTAATCCTCATTGTGATGGTATTAAAAAGTGGCCTTTGGGCCAGACGTGGTGGCTCACGCCTGTAATCCCAGCACTTTGGGAGGCTCAGGAGGGCAGATCACCTGAGGTCAGGAGTTCAAGATCAGCCTGGCCAATATGGCAAAACCATGTCTCTACTAAAAATACAAAAATTAGCCAGGCATGGTGGCGGGTGCCTGTAATTCCAGCTACTCAGGAGGCTGAGGCAGGAGAATCACTTGAGCCCAGGAGGCGGTGGCTGCAGTGAGCCAAGATCACGCTATTGCACTCCAGCCTGGGCAACAGAGAAAGATGCCATCTCAAAAAAAAATAAAAAGTGGCATTTTGGGACCCCACTAGTGCCTTATAAAATGACTAGAGGGAACTAACTTAGACCTTTTTGCTTTTCCACCTTTTACCGTGTGAGGACAGAGCATTTGTCACCTCCAGAGGATTAGCAAGAAGGCACCATCTTGGAAGAAGGGAACAGGGTCCTCACCAGATGCTGAACCTGCCAGCACTTTGATATTGGACTTCTCAGCCTCCAGAACTGTGAGAAATAAATTTCCCTTGTTTATAAATTCCCCAGTCTCAGGTATGTTATTATAGCAGCACAAACAGATGAAGATGGTTTTCATCATAAAAATTGGGGGAGGGTGCAGAGGAGAATGGGAAATGGTGAGGATTAATCATGATAATCTATCACTGGTAATCAGAGAGAAACCCACTGCGTACACCCAGCCGGGCAGTCATTTAATGATTTTCATAAACACAGTGGAGAGTGTATTTCCACTTTGAAGACAGAGACCATCATTTACATACTAAGTCCATAACTTAGAGAATTGTCAGGTTCAACTTAATAATGCCTATACAGCATCATGCACAGTCCAGGGAATAAGTGCTCAATAAACGCCTTGAAGATCCTTCACTAGCTCACTGGAATCCAACCCCCTTGAGGATTCTCAGGCCCATGTATTTTTGTGGTACCTTTTAGAAATATCTGCAATCCGATGAATCAAACTAAATACTTGGGAGTTAATAGACTGACAGCTAGGTAAAGTTTCTATAAAAGATGCCCATAAAGCTCAAGAAGAGAAAATAGTTGCCTATGGTTGGTTTAAGTCTTAAAAGTACCACCAGTAAAAACACTACCAGATAAAGGAAGACAGCTGAAACTTTACTTCGAGGTTATAGAAATTTTGAAACTAATCTTTCTGACTTTTGCCTGCTGTATTAGTAATGGAATGGATGGAGGGAATAACTAGTACTTCTTGGCTCCAAGGTCAACTCATAATAGGAGACTGCTGTATTTTTTCTATGTCTGAGAGAAATTTCTCTTAAAGGGGAATAATGCCTTTTTCTGCCATGGCTGCATCATCCCCTTTCAATATTTCTAATAGAATGAAGTAAAATGTTTTACAGTTATTTCTCTGCAAATACTGAAAGAAAAAGAAAACAAAACTCACACTGGTCAATTATTTATTTTCTGTTACAATAGATATTGTAAAAACAAAGAATAATAAATGTAGTATAGATAAATGATGTGAGAAAATTTCCCCTAGTTACATAGCTAATTCTAGTTTCCCTCTGACACTATTAGGATCTTGAGGGAGGGGCCTCTCTGCTGCCTTGCATTTTTCCAGAGGACTTTTTCTACCATTCTACAAAACAGAGCAACTTAATGGCTAGAGGTGGCAGTGACACAAGCAATTGAAGACTATGACAGTGTTGTGAATTTCCCAAGGATTCAGCCAGACTAGCGAATAGCTAGAATGGACAGCAAATAAAAATTACTGTCAAAAATAGCCAATGCATCACTAGTTATTAAGGGCCAACTAACCACAAATTCACCAGGCAGCAGTTAGACATTGAGTATGGAAGGGTAGAGCAGAGTAGTTAGAGGCTGGTATTTAAAAAGGTGAAACAGAAGAAGAAATTAGAAGACAGAGAAATGGAAAATTCTCATGCACTGAGTCTGAGAGCTTTAAGGAGAGTCCAGTACCCTGGACAGCTCCCTGGGAACCTTCGTATTTCTAAAATGAGCCTATACTGTAATTGACCATCATTTCTCATACACTTATCAAATGTTTTGGTGTTTTTGAAACAAGTGCACAGACTTCTGTTTCAGGGAGAATAGAGTATACATGCTTGTTTCTATTCCTTCTATTAAGTACAACTAAAAACTCTAGATATTATATATAAAACAAACATAAGATTTTTTAAATATTTTATTATGTGTATTTTTATTATGTATATGGTTGTTTTTATACTATATATAAAATAACCATAAGAAATGATAGGAGAATGTATACTAATTCAGGACCTTGAGATCTAAAGAATGACACAGCAATAAGTTTTCTGTGTTTTTGTTTTGTATCGCATATCTCAGACTAAGTATTGAATAAATTGGTAATGTGACAAAAAGCCCCATAGAAGGCCTGCTATGTCAAAGAACCAGGAAGACAAAAAACTTTCACAAAGCAATTTCCATACTCCAGCCAAACATCACAGAAAGAGTGTGGTCCCACATCTACCCAGTCCAGTGAAGAACAACTGAGGAACCTAGACCCTCACACTTGTTAGGCTATAATGGGGTCTCAACTTGCCAGCCTGAGTGGTATCAGATAAGGCCAAGCCAGGAGCCAGGACTTTCATCTCTGCCATGCAACAACAAAACCCTCCACCTCCATGGTGTCAATTGAGACCACATGGGGAGCCTGGATTTTTATTTCTATTCAGCAGAAACAAATCACCACTCCCCATCCCCTCTGGGGTTATGTCAATGAAGTCCTAGTAGAGAGCCAGGACTTTTGCCAGCACCCAACATAATGAGGCAATTCCACCATTATCATCACAGTATCAATGGAGGCCACATGGGGAGTAGTAACAAGGCATTTCTTTCACTCTTAGATAGGGAGGTATCAATGGAGGCCTCATAGGAAGCCAGACCTCCAAACTCTGCCCAACAGTAACAAGCCCCACCCTCATGTGTCAATATTGGCCAAGTAGAGAACCTAGACTTTTACCTGAATGAAATAGTAAGGAGGTGATTCCCCCAACCACCTTTCCCTGACAGAGAAGTGTCAGACAAAGCCAAGTAAAACAGAAAGTTTAAATAAGATCCAGAGTCTCAAAATAATAACCAAAGTGTCCAGGTTTCAATGGAAACACATCATAGCAAGAACTGAGATGATCTCAAAATGAATAAAAAGAGACAATCAACAGATGCCAACAGTAAAATGATGGAAATGTTAGATTTACATACTTTTTTTCTTTTTTTGAGACAGAGTTTTGCTCTTGTCACCCAGGCTGGAGTGCAGTGGTGCAATCTCGGCTCACTGCAACCTCTGCCTCCCAGATTCAAGCAATTCTCCTGCCTCAGCCTCCCGAGTAGCTAGGATTACAGGGACGCACCACCATGCCCGGCTAATTTTGTATTTTTAGTAGAGACAGGGTTTCACCAGGTTAGCCAGGCTTGTCTCGAACTCCTGACCTCAGGTGATCTGCCCACCTCAGCCTCCCAAAGTGCTGCGATTACAGGCATGAGCCACTGCCCCCGACCCTAAAACAGTCATTTTAAAAGCGCTACAGGCCAGGGGTGGTGGCTCATGCCTGTAATCCCAGCACTTTGGGGGGGCCAAGGCAGGCAGATCACTTGAGGTCAGGAGTTCAAGACCAGCCTGGGCAACCTGGTGAAACCCTGTCTCTACTAAAAATACAAAAATTAGCCTGGCATGGTGGCATGTGCCTGTAATTCCAGCTACTTGGGAGGCTGAGGCAGGAGAATCACTTGAACCCGGGAGGTAGAGGTTGCAGTGAGCCAAAATCGCACCACTGCACTCCAGCCTGGGTGACAGAGCTAGACTCTGTCACAAACAAACAAACAAACAAACAAAGTGCTTCAAGGAGTATAGTCTCAGCAATGAAATAAAAGTCTCTGCAACTAAAAAGAAAACATAAATAAGAACAAAAATGACATTTTAAGAATGGGAAAAAAAAACAGAATAACTGATAAACTACAATAACCAAAATAAAAATCGCAGTGAATGGGCACAACAGCAGAATGGAGGACACAGAGGGGGAGAAAAATCAGTTAATTGGAAGATAGACATTACCCAATCTAAACAGCAGCAAGAAAAGAGAAGAAGGTGAATGGAGCCACAGGGTCTGTGGACTATAGCAAAAGGTGTAACGTTTCTGTAAATGAAGTCCAAGAGGAAGAGGACAAAGGAGGCATGGCTGAAAAGTACTTAAAGAAGTAATAACTTAAAACTCCCCAACTGTGGTAAGAGACATCAAACTAAATGACTCAAGAAGATTAGTAAAATGCAAGCAGGTTAAATAAAATGTTTAAATCCACATGATGGCACATGCTATGGACTGAATTGTGCACCCCTAAAATTCATATGTTGAAGCCCTAACTCCCAATGTAACTGTACTTGGAGATAGGGCTTTTAGGAGGCAATTAGGATTAAATAAGGTCATATGGGTAGGGTCTTAATTTGATAGGATTAGTAGCCTTATAGGAAGAGGAAGAGAGAGAACTCTCTCATCTGTAAGCCAGAAAGAGAGCCCCAACCAGAATTTGACCACCTGGCACCCTGATCTCAGACTTGTAGCCTACAGACAGTGAGAAAATAAATTTCTATTGTTCAAGCCACCTCAGTCTATGATATTGTGTGAGCTGACTACAATAACATATCAGAACTTCCAAAACTGAAGACCAAAAAAAAATCTTGAAAACAGAGAAAAATGACATCTTGCCTATAATGGAAAAATAATTTGAATGACAGTATATTTCTCATCAAAAGCCATAGAGGCCAGAGGAAGTGGCACAACATATTTTAAATGCAGAAAGAAAATGACTGTCAATCTAGAATTCTTATCTGTGAAAATGTCCTTCAGGAATTAGGAAAACTCAACATATTTTCAGATGAAAGAAAACTGAAAGAAGTTATTGCCAGACCACCTATCTTCAAATAATGGCTAACAAAATTTCCCTAAACAAAGAAAATGACTTTTTAAAAGAGAAATCACAACATCAGGAAGAACAACACAGTAAGCAAAAATGTGGACAAATAGACTTTTCTTCTCCTTTGAGCCTTCTAAATTCTGTCTGATGATTGAAATAAAAATTATAACACTGTGTGACATGGTTCTAACTACATGTAGGCAAAATATTTAAAATTATAAATAGGGGAGGGTAAAGAGTCATAAAGGGAGGATTATATAAAGGTTTCCACACTTCACATGGACAGTTAAAATGAGATTAGTAGACTATGATTGTGTGAGTGTGTGTGGCATGTGTGTGTAATACCTAGAGCAATCACTTAAAAAGCTGTACAAAGAAATACATTCAAAATATCATAGATAAATCAAAATACTAAATTTAAAAAAAATTCAAGTAACAAACAGGAAGGCAGAAAAAGAAAAGAGAAACACAGAGAACAAATAGAAAACAATGAAATAGTAGACTTACACCCTTACATATAAATGATGATATTAAATATAAAGAGTCTAAATATGTAAAAGACAGAAAATAGCAAAATAGATTAAAAACATGACCCAACTATATTCTATCTACAAAGAATTCAATTCTAATAGAGTGATACAGACAGGATGAAAATAAGATGATAGAAAAAGATAAATCACACAAAGATAATCAAAATAAATCAGGAATGGCTCTATTAATATCAAATACATTAGACTTCAGGACAAAAAAATCACAAAAACAGGGAGGATTAACATATAATGATAAAAGAGTCAATCCACCTAAATGTAACTGTACCAAACAACAAATCTGTAAAGTATGTGAAGCAAAAACTGAAAATGGAAAAAGGAGATAAATCCAATTAGAGTTTTAGACTTCACACCCTTCTCTCAATAATCGATAGGACAACTAGATAGAAAATCACAAAGAGATAGAACCCAATAACACCATCAACTAACAGTATCTATTAATAATTGGCATTTATCAAACACTCCACCCAACAGTAAAAGAATACACATTTTTTCCCAAGATAGTCCACATCCTGGACCACAAAACAAACCTCAACAAAATCAAAATAATTGAAATCATATGCAGTGCATGTGTCAACCAACATTAAACCAAATGAAACAACAACAACAACAAAAACAAGTAAACAGTTGTAAATTAAATAAGACATTTCTAAATAATATATAAGTCAAAAAGGAAGTCTGAAGAAAACCAAATAGTGCTTTAAGCTAAAGGAAAAATAAAACATATCAAAATTTATAGGACATAACTAAAGCAGTGCTGAGAGGAAAATTTATAGCACTAACTGCATATATTAGAAAAGGGGGGAAGTCAAATTTATAATCTAAGACCACATCTCAAAAACCTAAAAAAAAAGTAATAAATCCAAAGCAAATGAAAGATAAAGACAAAAGCAACAACTAATGAAAGTAAAAATGAAATAAGTCTAGAAAATTAATAAAACAAAGAGATGATTCCTTGAAAAGCTCAAAATCAACAAGCATCTTGCAAGACTGACAAAGTTAGACAGAAGACACAAATTGTCAATATCAGAAATAAAAGAAGGGATATCACTACAGCCCCTGAAGATATCAAAAGGATAATAAAGGAATACATACATAAATTTGATAATACTTACATAAATTTGAGAATTTAAGTGAAATGGACCAATTCCTCAAAAAAACACTGTCTACCCCAAATCATTGAATATGGAAGAGATCATTTGAATAGCTACATAACTATTAAGGAAACTAAATCTGTAATTAAAATACTTCCCAAAATAAAATCTCTAGGTCCAGATGGTTACCCTGGAATATTCTACCAAACATTTAAATTAATTAACTAATTCTATAAAATAACTTCCAGAAAATAGAGAAAAGGGAGATACTGCAATTCATTTTATGAAGTTATTATCCTGATACCAAAATGAGACAAAAACAGTACAAAAAAGAAAACTGCACATCAATATCCTTTATAAATATAGACACAAAAAACCTTAACAAAATATTGGCAAACAGAATTTAACAATATATACAAAGAATTATATACCATGACCAACTGGGGTATACTCCAAAGATGCAAGTTGTTTCAATATTCAAAAACCTATCAATGTAATCTAGCACATTCTTCGGCTAAAGAAGAAAAAAACACATGGTTATATCAATTGACACATAAATAGCATCTGACAAAATTTAACACCCACTCTCAGAAGAATAAAAATAGAGATGAACTTCTTCATCTTAATAAAGAGCAGCTACAGAAAACCAATAGCTAACCATGGTGCTTGACTGAATGCTTTGCCCTTAAGATCATAAACAAAGTAAGAATGTCTGCTCACACTGTTTTTATTCAACACAGTGCTGAAAGTTCTAGCCAGTAAAATAAGGAAATTTAAAAAAATACATACGGCTCTGGAAGAAACAAATATAACTGTCATTATTTGCAGATAACATAATTTCTATGTAGAAAATCCCAAGTAATCTACACATACACACACACACATAGAACCAATATGTGAGTTCAGCAAGGTCACAGGACACAAGATAAACATACAAAAGTCTATTGTATTCCTCTATATGAACAATGGACAAGTAGCCACCAAAATTAAAAATACTACTTATGATTGCTCAAAAATTTAAAGCACTTAGATATAAAAATATAAACAGAATTTGTATGCTGAAAACTATGGAATGTTTATGAAAAATCAAAGAAGGTCTTAATAAATTAAGAAATATACTATGTTCATGGATTGAAACCCCAACATAGTGAAGATTTAATTCCCTCAAATTGATATACAGATTTAACACAATTTCTGTCAAAATCCAAGCAAGATTGTTTTGGGAGAGATAGTCAGGATTATTTAAAAATGTGTATGGAAATTAAAAGAAACTAGAATACCTGAAGCAATATTGAAAAAGAAAAATGAAGTAGGAGGAATCAATCTACATGATTTCAAAACTTATTGTACAGCTACAGTAATAAATACTTCAGAGTACTGGCAAAAAGACAAAAACACAGGTCAATGGAACAGAATAGGGATATCATAAATAGGCCTACAAAAATATACTCAACTGATTTTCAAGAAATATGCAAAATAAATTCAATGGAGGAAATAGAGCCTTTTTAACAAATGGTCCTGGAACAATTGTACATCAATTATGTCTAGGCCAAAACTGAACTTCAACCAAAGACTCACACTTTATATAAATGTTATCTCAAAATGTATTATAGACTTAAAAGTAAAATGTAAAAGTATAAACATTTTAGAAAAAACATAGGAGACAATCTTCAAGATACAGAGCTCAGTGAAGAGTTCTTACACTTGACACCAAATGCACAATTTTTCAGAAAAATTGAATACATTGATCTTCATCAAAATTATAAACTGTTGTTCTGTGAAAGATTATGTTAAGACAATGAAAAGACAAGTTACCATGTGGGAGAAAATATTTGCAAAACACATATTTAACAAAAGGCTAGTATCCATATTATGAAAAGATTCTCAAAAGTCAACAGTTTAAAAAATTCATTTAGAAAATGAGCAGGAGACCAGAAGAGACATTTCACTGAACAGGATGTACAGATGGCAAATAAGCACATGAAAAGATGTTCAACATCATTAGTGATTAGAGAAATGCAAATTATAAAACCACAAGGAGACATTGCAGTGTACCTATCAGAATGGCTAAGCAACAATGCCACACTGGCAAGGATGTAGACAAAGCAGATCCCTCATACATTGCTGGTGGGGATGTAAATCATATGGCTACCCTGAAAAACATTTTAGTTGTTTTATAAAAATCTAAACATGCAGTTGCCTAGCAATTGCACTACTATTATTCTAGAGAAATGAAAATGTACATTCACACACAAAAAGAACTGTACACAAATATTTATAGCAGCTTTTTTCATAATAGCCAAATCTAGAAACAACACAGATATTATTTAATAGGGGACTGGTTCAACAAACTGTGGTATATATAATATTTTGCTGAATTAATAAGGCTAATCCCAAAGGTTGCATAATTTGCATAACTGAAATGACAAAATTATAGAAATGGAGAACAGATTAGTTGTTACTAGGATTTAAGTAGGGGGTGAGGTATGAGGGAAATTAGTATGGCTATAAGAGGGTAACAGGAGGGATCCTTGTGGTGATGGAAATGGTCTGTATCTTGATGATATCAGTGTCAATAACCTGGTTGTTACATTACACAATAGTTTCTCCAGATGTTACTATAGAGGAAACTGTATAAAGTGTACTTGGGATCTTGCTATATTATTTCTTACAGCTGCTTATGAATATACAATTACCTCAAAATAAAAAGTTTAATTTTTAAAAAAGTAAAAAAAAAAATCACATGTATTCCCTTTTTATTTCACATGCTGGACCTTTTCCTTGGAATTCTTTGTATATAAAATGGCCCTTGCCCCTGTTTACAATATATAATCACAGAAGAATGGTTTTCTCTTTTCTAGTAGATTAGTGAAAAATCTAGAGCTCAGAGAATCAGAACTTCCTTTCTTCTAACTCATCACCAGCTTTCGGATTCTGAAAGATAAAGCTAATTTAATCTCCCCTCCTTTCACCCACTTTACAATACTTTAGAAATCAGAGTTATTCTTGCAGTAAATCTATTATCCTATGTGATGAGTACTTTCGGCCTGCAAAAGGAAGCTAGTACCCAAAATTTATCCAACCAACTAAGAGATACCTGGCATTAAACACTTTTGATTTCTCTAGTTTTAAGGGTCTTCTTGCTACAACCCACTGCAGATGACTGTTTTCTCCAGATTGATCCTCATTTGTAAAATGAGTAGACTACAAGAGATAATAATGATAGATAATATAAAATACAATAATAGCCAACATTTATTGACCGTTTTACATGTAAAGAGCACTAAGTTAGATGATTTATATCATCTCACTAAATCCACACTACATTTCAAAAGAATGCTATTATCATCCTCATTTTACAGTCTTATTCAGGCTTCAAGGGTTGAATTAACCAAAGAGTCAGCCAGGACCCAGGGCAGCATAAATTCAAATCTAGGCCCTCTGGCCCTGTAGCCCCCAGTCTTAGCCACTACTCTAGGATTTAAACTGCTTTCAAGATCTAAGAATTCAACAATTTCATTCTGTCAAGAAATATCACAGGATAGAACTCCTGTACTGAGTGAGAGCTTGTTCTCTGAACACTTATCAACTTTTAGGGCTTATGATCTTTGAGGAGTCTGTATGCATTGCAATAACAGTGAGTATCAGAGTTAGGAAAACACATATTTCATTGAGCACAGATATTCAACAATGTCTGACCTTCCCACAGTGGAGCCATGGATGGTTAGGCCATCTCTGTTGCATATCTTGACGTATTTGTCAGCATGACGTAGCCAGTTTTCTTCTAAGACCAAACTTCTCTTGAAAGATTATTATCAAACCGCATTTCTCATCGGTAGCTCTTTGCAATATTTTTATTCTTTTTCCCATTCTCACTGGTTTCTCCTTTTTTCCTTGTTTATAGTCACGTTTTCCTTTCTCTTGGTTACTTCATATCCTAGATTTTTTTTTCCTTTAGCACAGGACTTGTCACAACCTTATTGAATCAATCTTTGCGGTTTGAAGGGATGAAATATCTCGAGGCTGGAAGAACCACACCTCATCCTTCCATTCTGAGAAGGTGAAAAATAATACTAGAAGCATTTTTCTTAATTTTTGGCTGTTGTGAAAATAGTTCTTTATGGGAGAATTATAGAAGCCAACACCCAATACATTTTTCTCTATATCATTCTGAGATTATATGAGAAAATATATATGACTTTTAAAATAATTCCTTTGCTTTTCTGTTTTCTTTCTCTTCATTGGGTGTATGTGTTCATGTGTGCACATATTAGCAACTTTTTAGGTGTTCCTGCCAGCCTCTCATGGAGCCCTGACTAGTTACAGCAATCCTTTATAGCACCTCGCTGAGTGCATAAAAGGTCATTCCAGACCACACAAAGAGAAGGCTGGCATGTCCCACTGAGATATGCCAGAGTTCCAAAACTGTCATAAAAATAAACAACCAAACAGGCTTGAGTGAGTGTTCTCTGTGGGAAATGGTCTATCCTTAGAGAGATATGGTTATCCAATTTTTAAAAAGTCTGTTGAAGCCTCGCTTTAGTAGCCCATGAGCACATAGCCACACCTGCCACAAAAAAGGTCATGAAGGAACTTTTAGATACACCTTCACACTTGAAGAATTAACCTTCTTAGTAAACATTGTTGCCTTTCATGAGCTCATACCTCCTACTCCTCCCATCAAAGCACCTCAGACTTTCTCTTATCTTGAGCCCTCAGCTAATCCAGATGTGTGGTCAACTTCTGCACTCCTGTGTAAATGCAGAGGAAAGTGACAAGATAATCAGAACAGTGGTACATATGCACCATAGAATACTATGCAGCCATAAAAAGGAATGAGATCATGTCCTTTGCAGGGACATGGATAAAGCTGGAAGTCATTATCCTTGGCAAACTAATGCAAAAACAGAAAACCAAACACCACATGTTTTCACTTTTAAGTGGGAGCTGAAGAATGAGAACACATGGACACAGGGAGGGTAACAACACTCACTGGGGCCTGTCGGGGGATGGAGGTGGGGAGAGCATTAGGGAAAAGAGCTAATGCATGCTGGGCTTACTACCTAGTGATGTGTTGATAGGTGCAGCAAACCACCATGGCACATGTTTACCTATGTAACAAACCTGCACATCCTGCACATGTATCGTGGAACTTAAAAATAATAACATTTTTAAAAAGATTATCTAAAATACTCATTTAACCAGCAATGAAATGATTTTCTTTCAAGCAATAGATGTACATGGAAGTATTTAACATTATATATTGGTACCCCCTATAAAAATGCTTAGGATCATAGAGAGAAGTTAGACTAGGAAGAAACACTTGTTGTCAATACAGCAATACAACTAATGGGAAGGCCAATGGCAGATTAGAGAGTCTTTGCTCTATCTTGACTTTCTCCTTACTAATAAGGTAAAGGCAGAGATGCAAAAAGTTGGAGCAAACAGCTAAAATCCCACTTGGAATGAGTGGGGTGTGCCAAAAAGTAAGGTCTAGACCTTTTAACACCGGTTTTCTGTCTACTTGAATTCCTAGTCTAAATCTTCTAGATCAGGAGGCAGCAAAGCAGATTAGGCTTTGTGGTCTATACAATCTTTAACACAACTACTCAACTGCACCACTGTACTGCAAATGACACAATAGATAATACAGAAATAAATATCACTGTGTTCCAATAAAACTTTATTTACAAAAATAGGTAGTGGGCCAAATTAGGAGCTTAAAAACCACTGCTCTAGATACTTACTGGTATAGCCCAATAAGCACTTACAGTTTTAAAATAGTATGCATAAAAATAAATAATAATAAAGGAGGACTTGCCGTACCCGGTGTTAATCTGTACTGTAAAGCTACAATAACGAAAACAGTGTAATACTGACACAAGCATCAGTGAAAGATTAATTGAACATAGTAGAGAACCTTGTATATACAAAAGCTTGTGTAATACAGGAATCCTTGAAAATCAGTGAGGGATAAGATGAATTACTTATGCTGGAAAAGTTTATACTTTGGAAAGCAAAAATAAGTAATTTTGTTTAGTACTTTATGCAAAAATCAATTTCATAAAGATTAAAAAGTTAAATTTAAAAATCACACAATGCAAATGAATATTTATATAATCTCTGAATTGGAAAAGTTTTTAATATTAAAAAAGCAACTGAAGAAATCATAAAAGGAAAGAGTCTCAATAGTTTTAACTAGAGAAAAAAATCAGGTATTTCTGCCCCTCAAAGAATATCATAAACAAAATTGAGGCAAAATTGAAAGAAAAGTGTTTGCCATGAGTATGTATTTATAATACCAAGCAACAATACTACTAATCAATTAAAAGCTCATCAAAATGATAAGAGGAAAACTTAAATACTTGATAGAAAATAATAGGTCTATGACATAAACATTTTATATAATAAATTTAAAAGGAGAATATGTTCACATTGTAAGTGATAAAAATTTCAAAGCTAAAATCACACCCCTCAGCAGTAATGAAGGCTTATTGAGACAGGCATTGGCTTTCACGATCTGCAGGTAAGTTAAGGGTGAATTGCTGTAACTTCCCTGGAAGGCAATGTTTCAGTATATATCAAGAACCTTAGGCCTGGCATGGTGACTCACGTCTGTAATCCCAGCACTTTGGGAGGCTGAGGAGGACAGATCACCTGAGGTCAGGAGTTCAAGACCAGCCTGGCCAACACAGTGAAACCCTGACTGTACTAAAAATACAGAAATTTGCCAGGCATGGTGGTGGGTGCCTGTAATCCCAGCTACTGGGGAGGCTGAGGCAAGAGAATTGCTTGAACCCAGGAGGCAAAGGTTGCAGTGGGCCGAGATGGTGCCACTGCACTCCAGCCTGGGCAACAGAGCAACTCCGTCTCAAAAAAAAAAAAAAGAAACTTAAACATTTTTATATCACTAAACCCAGTAATCTCACTACTAGAAGTTGACGTCAAAGAGCAAAACAAAGATTTATGTACTCATATGTACATCACAGCATTATTTATAACAGAAAAAAATAGAAATAAGTTGAATATATATAAAAAATGATGAATTGAAGTATGGTATATTAATAATAATTAATAATAAAGACTATTATTCAACCATTAAAGTTAAATTCTCCAAAAACTTAATGATTGGGAAGGAAAAATTAAGAAGTAAACACAGCAAAATGCAGTAGGGTTTATTTCTAGACTAATCCCTTTTTACTTCCTTTGTACTTCTGTTTTCCAAGTGTTCTATTTCAGGGTCAGCCAACTCTATAAAGGGTTAGATAGTAAATATTTAAGGCTTTGCAGGCCACAGTCTTTATTGCCATCACTCAACTCTACCATTGTAGAGCAAAAGTAGCCAGAAAAAATATGGAAACAAATGAACATGACTGTGTTCCAATAAAACTTTATTTGCACAGACCTCTGTGTACCAACCCCTGTTCCATATGAATATGAATTACTTTCTTTAGTAAGAAAAAAACAATCTTGTGTTTATTAAAATGTTTTTAATGGATTTTATTTACTAATTTCTTAACAGAACTTTCTCTTCTTTCCCTCAAAATTTCCTTATCAGTAGTTCAATGTTGGTTACAAACTGGTTTCTCACTCATGACTAAGACAATGGCTCACTACAGTGCTGTAGGCTCCATTTTCCTGCGGCTGCGCATACACTCAATAAGCCTAAATGTAGTCAAAGGAGCCTCGCACTTGGAGTCAGAAGCCCGAATTTCAATTTTGGCTCAATCACTTACTCTCTAGGTGATTTCAGGTACATTATGTAACTGAAGTGACAGGTTTTTGACCTGTGAAATAGCAATAGTAATATCCATCCCACCTGCGCAATTATTCAATGAGGTCACATATGGGAGTATCTGGTCTGGGGCTGACACAAATTAGGCACTCATTAAAGATCCGTGATATTTTTATTTGAAAAGTATGAGAGTGAGTTCTGCTTTGAGAGTCAATTACACTTTGTTGAGGAGGGCGGATGTGGCACGGGGGTAGAAACGGCAGAGAAAACTCCTGTTCTTCCCGAGCTACAGAGCCACCATGTGGTCCAAGAATGCAGCTCTGGCACATCCATGACATGCCTATGTGTTTTTACTTGCCAGGCCAAATACTTTATGTCAGCCACAAAAACATAAGACTACATTATAAGCATTATCACCATAGGAAAGAAGGCAGTCACTCGCCTGCACTTCCCATATCTCTCTTTAAGAAGTCCTTATTGGATCAGAGATGTTCTGGGAGTAGGGAGGGAAAGGAATACGGATGGAAGATGGCAAGAAAGAAGCCTGTTGTAGAATTTCCCAGGAACTCTCTATTCATTGACTGATTGTCTTCATTCCCAAGAGAGGGGCCAATTAGGCCACATCTCAGCCAGGAGCCCTAGTCCTGCAAGGAATCACACTTCACATGTAGCAATGCTTTATAATTATGATTTGTGATTCTAGAAACAGCCCCTTCAGAATGTAGGGCAGGTATTATCAAGCTCTTTATGAAAAGGAGAAAAACAAGATTTCAAGAGGTTAAGTCACTTATTTAAGGTCACCCCAAGGTCACATAGCGTCTTCTAGATGAGTGTTTCTTTTCTTTGATATTCAAGACCATCTTCTGCCCTATAACCTGGTTCCCAGCATAACTCAAAAAAGAAATCATGATGCTAACCCAAAAAAATCAAATACTTTGGTACTTTTTTTATGAGGATGAAAGACATTCTCCAAACTAAGAAAATCATTATTTCCTTCAATATTAAATTAGAAATGACTTGAAGTATAAAATGTCATTTTATTGACATTTGTTATACATAAAGTACTACATTGGTCTTGTGAGCTGGGGGTGAGCACGACAGATAACCTCAAAAACAATATTAAGTATAGGCCGGGTGCGGTGGCTCACACCTGTAATCCCAGCATTTTGGGAGGCCGAGGAGGGTGGATCATTTGAGGTCAGGAGATCGAGACTAGCCTGACCAACATGGTGAAACCCCGTCTCTACTAAACATACAAAAAAATTAGCCATGCATGGTGGTGCATGCCTGTAGTCCCAGCTACTTGGAAGGCTGAGATAGGAGAATCGCTTGAAATGGGAGGCAGAGGTTGCAGTGAGCCAAGATGGCACCGCTGCACTCCAGCCTGGGCAATAGAGCGAGACTCCATCTCAAAAAAAAAAGAAAAAAGAGAAACAATATAAACTATAACCTGATAAACATAGCTAAGGAGTGCAGTGAACATGGCACCACCCTTAGAATCTGAAGTCCAGGATTCAAGTTCTTCCTCTGCCACTTGCTAGCTTTGTGACATAGGTCACTTACATATTCTAGCCTTTGGTTTGTTCATCCATAAAGTAAGAATAATTATATCTACCTTGCAGATAATGTGTTTTTTTAAACAAATGTAAGGCATCATCATGCTAGGCAGAACATGAAGATTTGATGTTAAACTAAGACCCATAAGAGACAATACATAAGACTTCTGGGTCCCTTGGTAAGATGCTATAAGCAACACTCTTCCACCTTCCTGTTCTTCCCTTCACCTACAGTCACAAAGAACCTTCATCACAGGGGTACAATAAAGCCATCTGCCTCTGACTACCTGGTGCTAGCTTTGAATTAATAACGCCTGAGACCATGGAACAACTTTGAAAAGCAAACTTTTAAATTGATTTTTCTTTGCCTTTATCTATCTCCTTTTAAATTACAGCAAAGAGAGAAAGAGGAAGAAAAAGATAATTTTAAGGCAAAACACTCAATTAACTCTGAAAATCAAATATAATAAACTGAATATAGATCTGTCTGGCTACTGTAACTGTTTCTGTCTGCCCGCATCTATCTATCCCTCTATTATCCTCCCGTCTCTGTTTAAGGAGACAGTCAGATACTGAAAATGGGACTTTTTTTTTGCTCTTTTGTTTTGCTGGTTAAAAAAAAAAATCTAATACCTTAGAGCTCCTTATAGAAGGAAAAAAGGAATAAAAATCAGAGGACTTTTCTTCAGTTGCTCCTCACCCTCCTTGATTTTCACAGGAGTCAAAGGGCAAGCTGTGGTCTAACAATTGTCACAGGTAGTCCTAAAGGTTCAGTCTTGACATTTGGATCTTGTAGCATTTACCAAGTGCTTCCTTGTAGGTGTCACTAGGACAAGACTGCAGTAAATGGAGGAATAAAGAGTGTCTTACCTTCTAAACCTTGTGAGAAGGTCCAGGATGTGGTACTAAGAAAGAAGAGGATTCTTAGATGTGTAAGTTGAATCTATTACTGATTTAAACATCTGCACTAAGCCAAACGTCATCCAAAATAGTGAATCCTTTCCTGTATGGGTGGCCAGTAGAATGGCCATTTCATACATAGAATATTTCCCAATCACTGGCCTTCTGTCCCTGGAGAAATAAGGCACATTCATCATATGAAGGGGTAAGAGGTTATTCTCTATAAGTTCAGGAATTGTGGGTGCTTAGATTTATAACTGTGCTGGCTCATTGGGTTTAAAGTCAATAGAACACTATTTTTAACACAATTAATTTCAATTTTTTGTGCTGACTTAATAACTTTTTAAATTAACTTAATTACTTTGGCTTGAAAATGTGTTCACTTTTCATAATTTTTTATGATTAGGAAGTTTTATATGCGTGTGTGTGTGTGTTGCTTAAAGTTCAGAAAATAGGAAGAAGTTTAAAAAAAAATTCAAAATTGCCCATAGCCCTATTATTCAAAAGTATCCCCTGTTAGCATTTTATTTCCTTTCATTTTTTTTTATTTGTGTGTGTGAAACCACATGACATATATAAAGTATGTTGTTTCTTAGAAGGGAGTGAGTCCTTGTTTTACTTCAATCAAATTTCATCTCAATTCTTTAGCAGATTTTTCTGGCCAGTTTGCACATGGGACAACCATTAACTAATAAAGAATGACAGAGAAAATGTTGAGGCTTCTGCAGTGTTTGATTTCCCTGGTTTAATTTTTTTTAAGGTGAAAGAAAATAAAGTTTAATCAAATTTCTTAATTAGCTACATGCTGAATCAAGATCCAACGTCTTAAAGTCTAGAGTGGGGTGCAAAAAATACATACAGATAAAACTAGCAGCACTCTAAATCTTAGAGTTATGGAATCACCGAATGGTATATTTGAAAGAGACCTGAGCGATTGCAGAATCCAGTTGTTTCCTAATTGTGCTCCATGGAATCCTGGAGGATCCTTAACGTATCCTTAGCTTCCAAGGCTGGGAAAGCCAGTAGCAAAGGCAAGGGAATCTGGGGAGGGGGCAGAATAGGAAGGCTGAGCAGAGTTCTCTCTTTCCACCCTCAAGAACTCCCCCAGTTAAAGTGGGTCTACATTTTTCATGTTTTACATCTTGGGTATCTAAATAAAACTTCATTTTATGAAAGTAAGCAATTGTTTAAAAAATAAAAGTTGAAAATTGCTGGTGTGTTTGAGACCTCTCATGCTACAGATGAATAAACTGAGGGTCAAAAATATGAAATGATTTATCCATGGTCACACAGCTAATTAACGCAGAGCTTAGTGGATGACTGTCACTGGGGGTTGGGGATGGTTATCCAACATTCCAGCCTCTCCTCATCTTGGAGTATGAGTATGCTATAGAAGCATAATTGGGAAGAATCCTCCTTTCCCAAGCTCAAGCAGCCAAGGCATAGACACGTGACAGGCTCAACCAATTGGATACTTCTTGCCTAATTCTAAATCTAAAGAAAATGACTCTCGAATATATTCAGAGTGGCAGAGATCTGGCCAGGTTCCTCCTTCTGCCTAGTCCTCCAAAGTCCCATCGGTTCCTACCTGTTTTCAACACCTGCTCCTCTGGGTTCCCAGTAATTCTGTCTCCTTCCAATAAACCAATGTTTATTTTATGAAGCACTTCCTGGTACATAGACTGTATATGAGAACCCATTACTCCTTACAGATAATCAACTCCTCTTTTCTCTGTGCCACAGGACCAATTGGCTTTTACCATGTAGACTCCATGTAGACCAAAGTAATACCTTCAGTTGGGAAAAAGGTACTGCTACTGGGATAGATTCCTCATCAGGGAATTTTACAAGGTCAAGGTACAAAAATTCTCCTAGGTGGGAAATTGGGCAAAGGCAAGGATTAACACTTACTGAGTACCTTCTATGCATCAGGCATCACTCTCCATCCTATCTGCTCTCAAGGTAGACATTATGAGCCCCATTTTACTGGTAAGGAAAGTTACACCCCAATGAGAGGCTAATTCATTAGTCAGGAATAGAACTCAAAAAAACTAAAGATGCTTAAGTTCATGTATCTTATGCAGTTTTATATTATTGATTAAGAGTTGTACAGTAGATGATATGCCTATTGTAAACATCTTATCAAGAAATTTTAAAAGTTAAAATCCCAGTCTTCCAAGATCAACTCATTTCTATTTACCTAAAATTAGATTAAAGGTAGATAAATAGACATAATGAGATAAATAAATATGCCAGCAACAGAATGATTCACTCCCCAGGTATCTCTCTGCACTGGTTTGAAACCATTGTAGTCACCATGTAGAGCTTTCCATGGTACAGGAGGAAATCACTGGGCCCATCTCGCCCCAACAGCTAACTGCATTTCCCATTACTCATGTTCACCCTATTTTCCATAACGAAATGAGCATGGCCAGAGGAGATTGTGAGCAGACCTTGGCAGGGAAGCCTGATAAAGCAAAGACACCATGCCAAAAGTGGCCTCCAGTCATTCCGAGTTCACTCCAAGCACAGATGTCTACCCTCAGATACCAGACACCTGAGGGAAGAGCTCAGCCCCTGATTCACTTGTAAGAGGGTTATCCAGGACAGAGTCTGGCAAGTGGCATTCTTTACTGGAAGGAATTTGATTAATCATTCTCATTACCTTTCAATTCCATGCACCTGAGCTCATTTGCTCTTGGCCCAGAATAAGCAGTTGGTGGCTTAAATGGCATGAGAACACC
The DNA here is from genome assembly GCF_029281585.2 of Gorilla gorilla gorilla. Lineage (NCBI taxonomy): Eukaryota > Metazoa > Chordata > Mammalia > Primates > Hominidae > Gorilla > Gorilla gorilla. The sequence goes on along the minus strand of NC_073239.2, from coordinate 95,248,638 downwards.
CAAACTGACCATAATAAGCAGAGGGAGATTGCCCCCCTCCTCCCCACACACACACTCCTGCAATGTGATCTCAGATCAGAGAGATCGTACAGACCTTGCAGCACTTTATCAAATCCCTCTATCCAGCCTCACAAGCCCCAGGAGATAATGTCTCCATACATATCCTGAGTACTGTTACTTTAGAATCCTAAGTACAAATTGGAAACAAGGAAAGGGAATAGGGGCCTGTTCAGAGCCAAGCTTCCCCTTACTAGGAATAAGTGCCAGTAGCCATGAGTACGTGCCAAGAGAAAATGGATAGCAGGATCTGCAAGGCAAGCAACACGCACTATTGTTAGTATATGGACATTTAGCCATATCTCACTTAAATCTCTTATTTACACTACTTCAGTCTCTTCCAGGTAACCACAAGGGTTTCCTAACGTTGACTTGTAACACTTGCAATGCTAGATCTATGTGGCTCCGTCGCCTTGCAATAGCACTGCTTAAGAAAACACATTGGTTAATATCTTTCCCTGAAGTTCTTGGAAACAAGAAAGGTCCCCCTAACACATACACAGAATGCATCACTAACAAAAATCCTCTGTCACTGTTCTATCTACTTTCATCATGTCCCACAGCTATTATAGAGTATCTCTATCCATCAGCCCACAAATCCTCTCTTCCACCTCATCATACTGAACTTTTTTCTTCACCTTTATCTCTGCCTTCACTGTACTTTATTATGCATATCAAAGTATGCAAAGTATAGCCAGCAGGTAATATCTGGCCTGAACACATGTTCTGATTGGCTGACAGTTTTTTATTACTTTTTTTATATTGAGTTAATTGTACATTTACATGAATGTTGTAAGAAATAATACAGAGAGTTCCAAAGGATCCTTTATCCAGTCTCCCCCAATAGTAACATCTTGTGAAACCTATAGTACAATATCACAAGCAGAATATTGATGTTGATACCATCAAGATACAGGAAATTTCCATCACAAGAACCCTTCAAGTTGTCCTTTCACAGCCGCACACATTCTTCCCTCTCCCCAGGCCTACATAGTGGAAACCACTAACCTGTTCACTGTTTTATATTTTTGTCATTTAAAGAAAGAATAAAGAATGAAATCATATAATATGTACCCTTTGGGGAATTGGCTTTTCTCACTCAGCATAATTATCTGGGGATTCACCCAGTTTATGGAATGAATCAATAATTTAACCCTTTTGATTACTGGCAAGTATTCCAAAGTATAGATGTACCATGGTTTGTTTAACCATTCACTCATTGATGGATATCTGGCTTATCTCCAGTTTGGGGCTATTATAATATAATCTCCTATAAACATTCTTGTATAGGATTTTGTGTACAGGATTTTGTAATACTGTCATTTCCCTGGGATAAATGACCAGGACTGCAATTGCTGGGTCATGCAGTTATTGCATGTTTAGTTTTTAAAAATTGTCAAACACTCTTCCAGAGTGGTTTACCATTTCACATATCACCAGCAATCTATGAGTGATCCAGTTTCACTACAGCTTTTTTACTGTTGACTTTTAAGGGTGCTTTATATATTCTAGATAATAATCCTTTGCTGGATATTGCAAATATTTTCTCCCACTCCATAACTTGTCTTTTCATCCTCTTATAAGGGATTCTCTTAAAGCAAAAGTTTTTAATTTTTATGAAGTTTATTAATTTCCCCCTTAGGAATTATGCTTTTGGGGACAAGCCTAAGAAACTCTTTGGTTAGCCCTAGATCTTGAAGAAAAACTCCTATGTTTTTCAAAAAGTTTTTACATTTTACATTTATGTCTGTGATCCACTTTGAGCTAATTTTTTAATAAGTAGTGATACTTAGGTTGAGGTTCATTTTTTTGCCAGTGGATATGCAATTGCTCCAGCATCATCTGTTGAAAAAGCTACCTTTTCTCCATTGAATTACTTTTGCACTGTTTTCAATAATCAGTTGGACATATTCGTGTGGCCATATCTGGATCTTCTGTTCATCGGTGTGTCTATCCCTTTACCAATAACACACAGTCTTGATTACTGTATCTATATAATAAGTTTTAAAATTGAGTAGTCTCATTTCTCCCATGGCATTCTTCTTTTTAAAAATTAGGTTAGCTATTCTGGTAGCATTTCCTTTGCAATAATCTTGTCTGTATCTAAAAAAAAAAAACAAAACCTTGATAAGATTTGAAAGAAATTGTGTTCAACCTGTGTATGTGTCTGTGACTACTGTAAGAAATTAACACAATCTTGATGGCTTAAGAAAACAGAAATTACTCTCTCACAGTTCTAAAGACCAGGAGTCTGAAATCAGAGGATCAAGCAAGTTTGCACTCCCTCTGGAGGTTTTAGGGAAGAATGTTTTCTTAATTCCTCCAGCTTCTGGCACTGGTGACATTTCTTGGCTTGTGGCTGCATTTCCCTCTGCTCTGTCTTCACATTGCCTTCTCCTTTGTGTCTGTGTACTCCTCTGTGTGTGTATCCTGTAAGAAAACTTGTCGTTGGATTTATGCCCACCCAGATAATCCAGGATGATCTCCTCATGTCAAGATTCTTAAAATAATTACATCTGCAAAGACTCTTTTTCCAAGTAAGGTAGCATTCACAGATTCCAGGGATTAAGATGTAAACACATCTTTTGAGGGGCCAAACTCAACCCATTACAGCCTGGATATCAATTCAGGGAGAACTGAAATCTCTACTATTTTGAGTCTTCCAAGTCATGATATGTTAGCTTCTCCATTTATTTAGATTGTTTTTATTTCCTCTATTTCTTTTAGATTTTATTTCTTTTAGCATTGCAGTTTTCAGCATACAAGTTGTGCGCATTTTGTTAGATTTATACTGAAGTATTTTATTTTCTGAGCCATTATAAATGGTATCATATTTTAATTTTGATGTCCATGTGGTTCACTGCTAATACATAGAAATGCAATTGTTTTTTGTATATTTAAATTGAATCCTGTGACACTGCTGAACTTACCTGTTAGCTCTGCGAGTGTTTATGGTAGATTTCTTGGGATTTCTCTGTCTGCTGAAAATAGGGGCAGTTTATTTCTTCCTTTCCAACTTATATGCCTTTTATTCCTTTTCTTGCCTTATTTCACTGGCTAGAACTTCTAGCACTATTTGAATAAGAGCTGAGAGAGCAGTTATTCTGGGTTTCTTTATGATCTTAGTGCAAAAGCACTTAGCCATTCACATGAATTATAATGTTAGCTGTAGGTGTTCAGTAAATGCTCCTTATTAAGTTGAGAATGTTTCCCTCTATTACTATTTTTCTGAGAGTTTTTATCATAAAGAAGTGTTGAATTTTGTCAAGTGCTTTTTCTGCATCAATTGATATAATCACATGATTTTTCTTTTTAGCCTGTTAATATTGTGGGATATATCAATTTTTGAATGCCGAGCCAGACTTGCATTCCCTGCACCCTTCTACTTTACTTGTTCCTGGTACATAATTCTTTTTACATATTGCTGAAGTGTACTTGCTAATATTTTTTTAAAGATTATGTGTCATATTCATGAAGGACATTGGTATGTAGTGGGGTTTTTGTACTATCTTTGTCTGGTTTTGGGTATCAGAGTAATACTAACTTCATAAAATAAATAGGGAAGAGATTTCTCCTTTTCTATTTTCTAGAAGAGCTTATATGCAATTAGTGTCAACTCTGCTGTTTGCTAGAATTCTCAGTACAATCATCTGGGCCTAGAAGTTTCTTTTGGGGGAGTTCTTAAATTATGAATTCAATTTCCTTAATAGTTGTATGGCTACTCATATTATCTATTTTATATTACCAAGTTGTGGTAGTTTTTTTTTTCAGAATGTGATCTGTTTCTTCTAAGTTACCAAACTTTTGTGTGTAGGGTTGCTTTGCAGTATTCTTTTATTGCCTTTCATTGTCTACAACGTCTATAGCGATATCCTTTATTTCATTTTTGATATTGGCAATTTCTGTCTTTTCTTCTTTATTAGTCTAGCTAAAGTTGTGTCAATTTTGTTGTTCTTTTCATGGAATCATTTATTTGTTTCATTGATGTTCTAGGTTGTTTTTCTGTTTTCAGTTTCATTGATTGCTACTCTTCTCTTTATTCTTTCCTTTCTTCTGCTTTCTTTGGACTTACTTTGCTCTTTGCTCTCTAGATTTTTAAGATGTGAGTTTGATTATTGATTTGAGACTTTTCCTCTTTTCTAATGTATGTATTTAGCTTTTAAGATGTGAGTTTGATTATTGATTTGAGACTTTTCCTCTTTTCTAATGTATGTATTTAGCTATATAACTGTCTTTCTCAGCATTGCTTTGGCTGAGTTTCACAAATTTTAATATGTTACATTTTCATTTGGTTTAATGATTTGATTTTTTTTCTTTTTTGAGACAGAATCCTGTTCTGTTGCCCAGGCTGGAGTGCAATGGCACGATCTTGGCTCTCTGCAACATCCACATCCCGGGTTCAAGCGATTCTCTCACCTCAGCCTCCTGAGTAGCTGGAACTATAGTTGTGCACCACCATGCCTGGCTAATTTTTGTATTTTTAGTGGAAATAAGGTTTCACCATGTTGGCCAGGCTGGTCTCGAACTCCTGACCTCAGGTGATCCATCCACCTTGGCCTCCCAAAGTGCTGGGATTATAGGCGTGAGCCACCGTTCCCAGCCTATTATTTGATTTCTTGAAACTTCCTCTAACTTATGGGTTATTTAGAAGTCTCTTGTATAGTGTCTAAGTATTTAGAGTTTCCTGTTACCAATCTGTTATTAATTTCTAGATTGGTTCCATTTTGGTCAGTGAACACAATGTGTATTTCAATTCTTTTGAATTTATTGAGGTTTGTTTTACGGCCCAGGATGTGGTCTATCTTGGTATATGTTCTATGGACACTTGCAAAAAAATATGTATTCTGCTGCTGTTGGGTATTCTATATATGTCAATTAGTTCCTATTAGTTGGTAGTGGTTTTGAGTTATTTTATATTGTTATGGACTAAATTATGTTTCCCCATCCCAATTCATATGTTGAAGCTCTAACTCCCAATGTGACTTTATTCGGAGACAAAATCTTTTAAAAGGTTAAATGAGGTGATCAGGGTGACCAGTAAGACTGATGACCTTATAAAGAGACACTGGGGATGTGCAGGCACACCAAGGAAAGGCCATGTGAGGACATATTGAGAAAGCAAGCCAAGGAGAGAGGCCTCAGCAGAATAAACCAAACTTCTGACACCTCTATCTTGGACTTTCAGCTTCCACATTATCTTGTGAGAAATAAATTTACATTGTTTAAGCCACTCTGTGTGTGACATTATGTTACGGCATCCCTAGCAGACTCATACATATATCCTTGCTGATTTCCTATATCAATTTATTACCAATTACCTATTACCAATTTTGAGAAGACTGCGAAGCCTCCAACCGTAACTGTGAATTTGTCTATTTCTCTTTTTAGTCTATTTGTGCTTCACACATTTTGCAACTCTGTATTTTGTACATGTACATTTAGGATTGCAGTGTTGTTCTTGGTACACTGACCATTTTATCATTTAAAATGTCCCTGTTTGTCTCTGGCAACAGTCTTTGCTCTAAAGTCTATGTGATATTAATATCATCACTCCTATTTTCTTTCAATTAATGTTGGCATAATATATATTTTCCTATCATTTTCATTTTGTCTACATAATTATATCGAAAGTGTATTTCTCATAGATAACACAGAGTTGGGTCATGTTTTTAATTCTTTCTCCCAATCTCTTTAATTGGAATTATTAAGCCATTTACATTTAATGTAATTATTGATATGTTGGGGCTTAAGTCTACTATTTCTTTTATTTTCTCTGTTCTTTATTTCTGTTTTCTTTTTCCTGCTGTCCTATTGATTACTTGAACAATTTTTAGAATTTCGTTTTGATTTGTCCATAATGTTTTTACATACAAAGTATATATCTTTTTGTGTAGCTTTCTTAATGGTTTATCTGGTTATTACCTTATATATACATAACTTATCACAATCTACTCGTGTCATCATTTTACCAGTTCCAGTGAAGTGAAATTTATCTCCCTTTACCTACCCCTGTTAATTATATAATTGTCACATATTTCTGGGCTATTCAGCTGGAATAGGGTTTTCTGTCCTGTAGGCTTCCCCTTTCCAGTTTTGGGGCTAGAGAAAACAGGCTTTTCTTGGGCTTTTTTGCCTGTGTAGATTGATGTTTCCAGCTTTCCAGCTTCTTTAGCTCCAGATATGGAATACAGGAGGCAAAAGAAAACTCAAGAAACTTACTACCATGTATTCCCACAAGTCCCAAGGTTCCTAACTGGTTTCCCTTTTCCCTCTCATGTTTCAGAGTCTTCTTACATATAATGTCATTGGGTTTTAATTGAACTTAAGGATGAAACAGGGACCAATATGTCTATCCAATTTTTGGGGAGTGGGAGTCCCTGTGGCAGTGTTTTCAAAATTGAAAAATCTAATGTAAAAACCAGATCTGTTACTATTCTTGAAAAATTGGGACATGTGGCAACAGTGGGTTTGCATTATGCATTCCAACAATTTGCTCTAGCTGAGTAGAAGCTGACTTCTTTAGATGGGGTATGCCACAGTGGGAGCCATGATCCTTCATTGCTTTATACCCATCCTGCATCACTCATTTCTGTTAGCCCTAGTTCCTGTAGAACTTTGAGTTTGCAACTTTCAATGATGCCTCCCTGGCTAAACATGCCCATTTTTAGTCCTGCTACTTTAATTCTCTCTTTCTTCTCAGTCTTTCAGTGCTGTATCACAAATCTCAAAGAATGGATCTAGCAGAGATGATATTATCTTTAGGAGAATGAGTGTGTGTGTGTGTGTGTGTGTGTGTGTGTCAAGGAGGAAGAAGTTGAACCAGCAAAAATTTTTAAAAAAAGAATTTTCACTAACGCTGAACCATGTAGGTTTATCCTTTTTAGGGTTCCTTGGCAGTCATGAGAAGGGGAAAAGCTGGGGACCTTAATTTATTATAAATTGTCACATCATCCCCACCTCACAGCCTCGGTAATTGCTGTTTTCCTTCTTTGAACCTCCTTTTTGAGATCACTGCTGGTGCACTGCATTGCACTCAGATTTCAGATAAAATGCCACTTACTTGGAAAGATCTTCCCTAATGACCTTATCTAAAATAGACCTCTTCCATTGCCAACACTTTCTATACATTTATTGTATTTTTCTTTACAGCACTTAACATTTACCTGAAAACAAAATACATATATATACTTGTTTATTGCCTATCCCTTAGAGCATGGAGGGATTGTCTCTCTTGTTCACCATTGTATCCTCAGTTCCTGGCACATAATAGGAGCTTACTAAGTATGTAATGAGTGGATGAATCATGTCCTGAAATGTCTTAATCAGAACACTGACAAACTAGAAAGTATCCAAAATAGGATGATTAAAAAGCTTACAGTCATGGAATTGCCAAACAACTGAGAATCTGGGACTATAAATATTGAAAGGTGAGACGATGGCTCTCTTAAAATATTTAAAATTTTGTTTATTGGAAGAAGGAGGAAATAAATATGTGCCATGTTGTTCCAAATGGCATCCCTATGGTTAATTTGCAAAGAGGCAAAGTTTTCCCTACTATAAAGACAGACTTTCTAATAAATAGAAACACTTTAACAGCAAAAGAGTGAGCTCTCAATCACTGAAGGTGGTTAAGCTAAGACTAAATAGAGGCTTAATTGCAGGGAATTTAGGAAAAGTAAGTCTATCAAAAGGTTGGAGTCCTTGCTACCATGAAGTATGAACTAACTGATTTTTACTTAAGGGTATGTTACAGTTGCAACTCAAGAATAGTTGGATTTCTTTAGAAGCCAGAATGGCAAACATTTTCTAATTAATAAAGGTATTTCCCAGTATGGCTCTGATATTTATGTGATTCGGTGTTTAAGGCTATTTCCTCACAGGTACTATAACTTCAACATGGTTGACTACTAATCAGTGGTGATTGTGATTATAGAACATGTCTCAAATAATTAAATATAACATCCTAGTTGTAGTACAATTTTTCTGAAAATTACATCTTTTAAGCAGCATGGCTTTTTTTTTTTTTTTTTTTTTTTTTTGTTGGAGATGGAGTCTCACTCTGTCACCCAGGCTGCAGTACAGTGGCACAATCTCAGCTCACTGATACCTCCGGCTCCCAGGTACAAGCAATTCTCCTGCCTCAGCCTCTCCAGTAGCTGGGATTATAGGCGAACGACACCGCACCTGGCTAATTTTGGTATTTTAGTAGAGATGGGGTTTCACCATGTTGGCCAGACTGGTCTCAAACTCGACCTCAAGTGATCCACCTGCCTCAGCCTCCCAAAGTGCTGGGATTACAGGTGTGATCCACCTGTAACGTATTCACCACCAGCCTTTTAAAGTATTCACAATAATTATAAACTGTCATATGACATATTTAAACGAATAATACAGTTTGACAAGATTTAAAGAACTATAAACTCCCAGGTATAACTTAATATGCTCTCTCTAACCCTTACTTATAACAACCACTCTATTAGTGAAGCTTTCCTATTTTAAGTAATAAACAACCATAAAACTTATACTAAAGATTTGCTTGGAGTACCTAAAGCACACTTATGCACATAAACACTTCTAGCTCAACCTATAGCACTTCAGAAGTTGTTTCTCTAACATGGTACATGACCAGAGAATCCTAGATCCTAATATATAATATTTACGGTATTAGTTATTAATTAGCTGTTCTAATGCCCACTGTCACTAAACACGTATCTATATGTGGGAAGTGTTAGGACCCAGGAGGGACCTAGTTTTTAGAACCCCACTTTTATGCCTACATGGGATTCCAACTGTCTAACTTCTTTTTTAAACAAACCAAAAAAGTCAACAACTCACTTAACACTGAATTAAAGCACAAAATAAAAAACAATATTTTTTAAAAAGAATATGGCAAATATTATTCTGGTAGCTCAAGTTAGCAGACTCCTTCAGATGCAAGCTAAAAGCTCGTTACAGACAGGTCTTTTTTTCTCTCTCAGAGAAAATACAGTATATGTGGGTGATGAGTTCTCACTTTCCTTATCAATTTCATCTCAATAGCTCTGCCAGGAATTCAGGAGGGCTCCATCTCCTTTGCAGATGGCACCAGCCATTCCCTTTCTGCCTTGCATTTCCATCACACCACTTTCTCCTCCTCCCACTCCTACACATCCAGCAGTCCTTCCTTTGCTGTTGGATCACCACATTGAGGAAAGAATAGGCACTATCTATCCATGTTCCATCCAGGAGACACCCACAGCCACATAATACAAGCACTGTCTCCATGAACAGCTGTAGTTTGCAGGTACCATAGAAAAGATACACAACCACATGGCTTTACCCCTGATTTACAGATTTCCAGTGAGTGTTTACATATTCAAAACCCAGCTGTTTTGCACTAAGCTATCTCCACACAGGTGGAATATCAGCTCAGCAGCTCAAAAAGAGGATTCAGAAAGAAGAGTTTCCTTGGGCTACTGCTATAGTGTTTGTTCTTCCTCTTTGGTAAATGCTTTGAGGCTAACCGCCTGAGGTTGCCACACTCTAAATGACATCTTCCTCACCTCATCTTTCTTGTTCCCAACCTACCTACAACCACTGTCCCCTCTGACTTTACACTTCAGAGAAACACACATATCCACTGTAAAAGGCTCCCTTTTGCCTTTGACTTGGCATTCTTGACCTCCAAAGTTTAATATATTTGAGATACTTCAACTGTTAAAGGTTTGAACAGGACAAAGTTATCTGAGCCTTGAGCCTGCATACCAATTTTAGATAATTCCTTTTCAGTAAGCCCAGAGCCATGGTGATGCCATGAATATTTGACAGCCTTTGGTACTTTAACCCAGAACTTCATTATTCTACCTCAGCTTCATTATTCTACCTAGGTTTCTTGCCCTACTAGTGACAACTGTCTTCTTCTAATGTCTACCGTGTTATGATACATTGCCTTTTATTTTTTATAGCATACTTATTTTACTTAATTTTATTCAAGAGGAAGAGGAACTCTTTAATGAAAGAAAAGTTAGAAATGAATATTTGAACCCTACTATGTGTAACTCTGCATGATGTTTTCAACATACCTTAGCATATCCTTAATATTTAGATGACCTCAAATCATTCTAATAACATGCACAGCACCAATATGTTGCAAGTGATGGAGTCAGAAATTAAATCCAGGAAGTTCTAACTCAGAAAATATGCTTTTCAGCCAGGTGCAGTGGCTTATGTCTATAATCCTAGCACTCTGGGAAACCAAGGTAGGTGGATCACTTGAGGTCAGGAGTGGGAGACCAGCCTGGCCAACATGGTGAAACCCTATCTCTACTAAAAATACAAAAAAAATTAGCCAGGCATGGTGGTGGATGCCTGTGATCCCAGCTACTCAGGAGGCTGAGGCAGGAGAATTGCTTGAACCCAGGAGGCAGAGGCTGCAGTGAACTGCACTCCAGCCTGGGCAACAGAGCAAGTCTCCATCAGACAAACAAACAAGCATGTACCCTAAAACTTAAAGTATAATAATAACAAAATTAAAAAAAAAAGAAAAGAAAAGAAAAAAGAGAGAAGTTGGTGACCATGCAACCACCACAACTTTTAGTCATCGTACGGATTAGCCTGACGATTATATCCACAGGAAAAAATGTATAGTTCTGGTAAAATATTTTTTTTTCAGAATCAGATAAAAGGAAAACAATAAAATGTGGATATCCTTGTTTAAAAAAAAAGAAAGAAAATAAATATGCTTTTTTCTAAGACAAACTCTCTCATACTGTTCTGCAATTCTGTAGACTGTAATTCTGTCATTGTGTGTGCAATATTAAGAGGATAGACTTTGAAGCCAGAATGTCTAGTCATTGGTACCCATGACTTGTAGACAAGTCACTCACTGTGCCTCTGTGTTCTGTAAAATGGGGATAATACTAGTGCCTGTCTTCTATGGTTTCAATGAAGATAAAAAGTGTTAACATAAATTATGGCTTAGAACAATACCTACTGCATACTTAGTACTATACAAATGAGACAGAATAGTTCCCTTGACCCTTTCATGGCCAGGAACTGGAGTGCACTGGCTCTTGGCCCATCTCGCCACTTCGGCTATAGCAGGGACAAACACCGCTTGCTCAAACCCTCTGGACTCAACCCCACATGGGATGGAGCACACAGGCGAGTGGGTGTCGGGGCCAGGGTGAGCACTTTTGGGCTCTGGCCCCACAGCAATCTAGGGGTGTGTTACAACTAATGCTCTTTTAGCTTTGCTGTCCATGGACAGCTTAAGTGTTAAACAGCTCAGTGAAGAGTCAGTGTGACAGCCTTTTTGGGTTCCCACATCCAGGGCATCCTGAATTCTTGTCCAGTGTCCAAGAAGAATCAGGTCACACAAACGGTCTCAAAGGTGATGAATACAGAGGATTTTATTAAGCAGTGGAAGTGGCTCTCAGCAGAAGGGGAGGTGGAAGGGGGGTGGAGCAGGAAGAAAGTAATCTTTCCTGGAAGCCCAGCCAGAGACTGCTGAGCTCCTCTCTGAAGTTGTGCCATCTGAAGCTAAGCCACGTCTATCCGAAGTATCTGACACCCAGTTGCTTCTTCTCCTCTCTACGTTCAGCCACTTGTCTCTTTGCCAGCTGAGGTCTGGGGTTTATAGGGGCACAGGATAGGAGGCAGGGCAGGCCAAAAAGGTAGCATTTGGGAAGGAAAACGGGGATAACTGTTCTCATTTAGGGCGGCAGTTTCCAGGTTTGAGAGTGGGGCCTTGGCTGGGGAACTGCCCTCTTCTACCCAGTATTTCCCTGCCTCCTACCCATATCACAAGTATTCATCATTTTGGTAAATATTGCTTCCCAGATACATATAAGCTCTTGGAAAATCAGGTTAATCTACTTTTTTGTATTCACACTAGTATCACACAGGTACTGTGTAGTTTGATGAATTAATTCTTTCATTGACTAATGCCCTTACCACACAATGTAGAAACAGCTTCATCCATCAAGACCATTATTGTCAGGCTTGTAAGCATTGTTTCCAAAGCTTACTGTGAAGTTCAATCTTAGACATCCATACTTAAACAAGTTAGACCAGTGATTTTCACCCTTCCCATTACCTTCCTCTTCTTATATGTAAAGATCATAGACTTTAAATTTAGTATGGCAATAACAATATAATTGGCATTGCTCAAAGTATTAGAGTGGTATAAAATTGACATTGTTCACCATTCATTCACATGTTCATGTATTCATTCAGTCAAGAGACACTGGCTTTTTAGTAGGCATTATGATGTGTACTAGGAAAGACTTAGAGTCTAGAGATGAGTAAAGATAAATAAAACAAATAATGATACAACATTATATAAGTGCTATCACAAATGAAGTAAAAGTTTAAAGAATTCTTCAACTATTTCAAGGAAAGTATCCTGAAGAAGTAACTAATATTTGAGCAATATCTGGAAGGATGAAGAAGCATCTACCAAACAGAGGCCAAAGGACATTTCAAGAAGAAACAATATGCAGCACTCAAAAAAAAAAAGTGTCTCAGTAAAATTGGGAAATTCTGTGTGGCTGGTGCATGGGCAACATTGGGTGGACTTCAAGAGTTGAGGCCAGAAAGCTGGGTTTGGGTTCCAGATCACTATGTTGGAATGATTGGAGTAAGCATGGACTGGGGACAAGGAAATGTGTGAGGAGACCAGGGGAGATAGGATAGTGGCATGATCTCAGCCTTGGCGTTGTGGCTGGAAAGGAGGGAATGACTATGACAGATCTTCAGTAAGTGGCATTAGCTGGATTGGTGATAAATGAGCAGTGACCAGGGAAAAAGATGAACCTCAAATACCCTAATGTGCCATTCTTGGTAATACATTTAACTTGAGCAGACAAATAAGGTTAATCTTTTTTTTTTTTTAACCAGGCTAATGAGTATATAGAATCCCTCTCCAGCTGATCTTAAAATTTGCCACTTGGGATTATTGAGTTTCACTTTTTCCACAGTGTCTTCGGCTTTTGCTTACACATTCTTCTTCTTTGACCCAGTCTCATTACATCATTAATAACACTTAATTAAGCCCTGCAGCAAAGTGAGACCCTCTTCTCTACCAGAAGCTACACCAGCTTATAAACTGACTGTACTCAATGTAACCTTGACTTCCCAAACAGAAACAGCTCTGTCTTAGACCTTGGATCAAAGCAGTCTTTCCAATAAGCAACTGTTAAAACACATCGCCTAGGGTGGTTAATACACTATTCCATTTAAACAAGTGTCAGAAAAACAAAGAGGAGGCCAGGAGCATACATACTGAAGGAACACACAGAATAAGTTCATTAACATGATTAGAAACACCAAAAACTTTCCAAAGCAGCAGATCCAAGAGAAGGTAGGTAAGAGCATGGGATGAGGGAAAAAGATGGGAACAGCAATTGGACACGAGGCACTTGGGAAGAAACAAATCCCCAAAAGTAGGAAATAGGACCACATGCAAAGAAGTCTAGGATACCTGGAATTCTGAAGGCTGTCTTCACATACATAGTAATAGCATCTTTTTTTTTTTTTTTCCAAAAACCTTTATTGGCAAAGCACTACTGCATCTGGTATTTCCACCACTTGCATTGGATATATGATTTAATCTCTCTGAGCCTTATTTTTCTCATTTATAAAATGGAGATGGAGACTGATGCTTAAAATCCTTCTGAGGTTCATAGAGTAAACCTTATCAATTTCATTTCACAGGTAGATAAATTTAGATGCCCATATTAAGCGATTAATCCAGAAACCCAAGAACCTACAGAAACAAAACCGGAGCTATGATTCTCTGATTCCTAGTTCAGTGAGTATTCCCATTCATCTGTGGAGCTGGTCCAGCCCAGAAGACCAGTGAGTAACCCTAGGTAAGAAATAATTTGTAGAACACAGACAAATGGTGTTCACTCGGCAACCCTGCCTCTCAGCTAAACTAGGAGTTCTAGTGGTCAGGATGTGACCTCTCATGACCATATTGTAAGTCTGTCTTAGGACCCCTTAAAACCTCATAAATCCATTCTTACAGACTTAAGAATTCATAACAGTTTAATATTGTCTAAATCCATAGCATGTGGCCACACCCATGGAATTTTTACATCTCGTTTCTGTTGTTCTTTGAGATGGAGCTTTGCTCTTGTCACCCAGGCTGGAGTGCAATGGTGTGATCTCAGCTCACTGCAACCTCCACCTCCTGGATTCAAGTGATTCTCCTTCCTCAGCCTCTTGAGTAGCTGGAATTACTGGTGCTCGCCACTGTGCCTGGCTAATTTTTTTGTATTTTTAGTGGAGACGGGGTTTCACCATGTTGGCCAGGCTGTTCTCGAACTCCCACCTCGGCCTCCCAAAGTGCTGGGATTACAGGCGTAAGCCGCTGTGCCCGGCCATTTCCAATTTTTTACATCCCATTTTATAAAACATGTACATGATAGAAATAAAATCCCACCAGGGCACCCACGTTCAACCCCAGACAACCCTGGCCACAATCTGGTGTTGTGCCTGCAAGTAAAATTTATTTCCATGCTCCATACCTCAGTAACTGCAGTTACTTTCTACATTGTTTTCAAATGCTCTTGAATTTTTCTCTGTGTAAAACATGTTTCACTTTGCATGTTCAATTATAAAATCTTCAAGCAAGCTTAACGGGATAGGGGATAAGGAAGGCCAGCCTAATTTAGTAAAAAGACTAAATAATGGCATTTTAAACGGTAGTTTTCTTACTTTCCCATTGCTAAAACTGCCAAAGCATTAGTAAAATTTTTGAAGTAAGGGCTTCAATGAATAGATACGAGCAGCTTTCAATTAGCATATGAATTGTTTGTAAGCAATAAGCAATTACCAGGCCTTTTAAAGTCATCCCCCAGACTTTTGTTGAAAACCCAGTTAGTGATAGAAATGAAGGAAATATTTGTCTTTAAAGTATTACAATAAGTACCCATCTTTCTCCCGCAGCTTTGTTTACATTATCAATTTGCATTATCCAGACCCTGGAAGCAAGCCTTTGAGAAGCAAAAGTAAACTTCAGCTCAGATAGGGGAAATCTAAATGAAATCAGAATCAGATTCAGAAAAATGCCAAGGAGTTCCCAAGGCACAGTTGCCAGCTTATTCTTTTCTTTCTTTCTCCAAAACTTTTCTTAAAATCTCTCCCCTAAAAAGTCCTTCCCAAAGGCAGGTTTGATTCCAAGGGAACAAAATCCTCTATCCTGTGGTCTCTGTTTCTCTTAGGAGATAATGGCACATACATGAGAAAGACCTCACACACAGGGTCAGCACAGAGTAGGTGACATGCAAATAAATGCTGGTTGGTTGTGAATTGTAAGCATATAATCAGTATTACTGGAGGATGAGAATAAGGTCACTATCAGACCACTGTTAAGTATTGGGCTGCTTCATTCCTCAAAAGATGAAGATTGATTAATTAATTGATTGATTGATTTTTTAATTTAGCTCACGGAAATTAGTAACTTCCAAGGGACAATGCAGGTTTTCTTGGTGGTGTTGTTTTTCTCCTTTCATACCTAGTCCCACAGCCCATTGCAAGTTTTAGACAACCACAGACTAAGCAAGAAAAAGCCAGAAAACTATACCTCTGTTTTTTGAGAGATGCATATTTTTATGAGTGCACCTGGTTCCACCAATTGCCCAGAAGCACAGAACCAGCAGAAAAACCCTAGTTAGTATTCAGAGAACAGAAGTTTCCAGCACATTTAAAATAAAGTAGCTGAAATTGTATAATCAGAGAGCATCAGGAATGAGAATCGGAGAGTGGGCAATGAGTCTATTGGATTGGTTATAGAGCTGCCCCTATTGCTACAGAGAACCTCTTCACTAAAGGCCTCTGAAGGGGCAAAAGACAACATTGATTGTCATCCCTGAAGAGCTGGTGCCACGCTGAGGAGCTCACTCTTGAGCCTATGCAGATTAAAGACAGGAAGGAAATACACCAATGATATGGCTTGGCTGTGTCCACGCCCAGATCTCATATTGAATTGTAACTCTCACAATTCCCACATGTTATGGAAGGAATCCAGTGGGAGGTAATTGAATCATGGAGGTGGGTCTTTTCCATGCTGTTCTCATGATAGTGAATAAGTTTCACAATATCTATTAGTTTTAAGAACGGGAGTTTCCCTGCACAAGCTCTCTCTCTTTGCCTGCCACCATCCATGTAAGATGTGACTTGCTCCTCTTTGCCTTCCACCATAATTGTGAGGCCTCCCCAGCCATAAGACTCTTTATCTTCACAGTCTTATGGATATGTCTTTATCTGCAGCATGAAAGCAAACTAATACAGCCAACATGCTAAAAGTCATTGTGTCTGAATAGTGGAATTATGGGAAATTACTTCTTTTATGTTTTTCTATAAGTTTTAATATTTTCAGCAGATGGGCACTAATTTTAAATACAAATTTTTAATTAAATGTGCACTTTAATAAAAAAATTAAATATCAAGCACAATAATGACCTGATAACCATCTGGGCGGCAAAAAGAGACAGAGACAGAAAGCTCTCTCAGAGCTACCTCAGTTGGACACACCATTAGCCCAGGTAACCTGCACAGGAAATGGAATCATCTTTCTTAATAATTATTACTATTTATTGGTGGTATTATAATAGCTAGCTTTTACTGAGAGCTGAGTCTGTGTTAGGGTACTGTACTAAGTACTTTATGTTTAATCTCTTTACTTAATTCTCAAAACATCCTTATGTGATAAGCACTATCATTATCCTCATTTACAGAGGAAGAAACTGAGGCTTGAGAGGTTAGATAACTGGCTAAAAGATCACACAGCAATTAGGTGACTATCAAAACCAGTATATAAAGCCAGATCTGTCTGAGTTCATAGTTTTAAGCCACTTGGTTCAAATCAAAGCAACTTTCCCGAACATTATATTTTATGCTTTTCTCCACTCTTGGTTGCTCCTCTTTCATTTGGGGTACCCTCTCAAACATAAGATTCTTGGTAGAAATTTGTATCTGTTTTGTTCTCTGCTACATCTCCAGAGCCAAGAAGAGTGCCTGGCATATAATAGATACTCAGTAAACATTTGTTGGATTGATGAACAAACTTCAGTACATCAAATTCTAACCACAATATTCTATCCTTGAGTTTTCAACCTCATATGAGCAAATTAGTCTCCACATTTTTTTCATCTTCCACTCTGATCAAGACTGGCAAATTGTTCTCCAAACAGTTTTTCTTTACCTACTGGACTTACAGCCGGTCAACATGTCCCAGCTTTCCCTGCAGTTGAGAATGAGCTCATGACTGAGTTCTAGCCAATAGAATATGAGCAGAAGTGATATAGCTACTTCCAGATCTGGCCTGCAAAACCTTATCTTCCACATTCCGTTTTTTCATTTGTCAGCTGGAGGCATGAGAGACAGTAGATGAAAGAATCTAGGATCTGAATGTCTGCATGGAGTAAAGCCTTACTCTGCTCAGCTGACCTGTACTGGGACAAGATGTAAGCAACAAATAAATCTTTGTTTTGTTAAACCAGTAGATCTTGGTGTCATTTATTAAAGCAGTTGGTCTTCCCCAACTAATGCACATCCACATCAGTTAAAAATTGTTTGTGTATATTATATATATATGACCTATTCCAAAAAAATATATACAGAGCCTGCTCAAATAACATATATATATAAATTTATAAATCATGTACATGATCTATTGCAACATTACATTAACTATAAAACCTACATCAAAATATAAAATGTTAAAAGAATGAGATGTAGATTAATTTTTTTTAATTTCTTGCTAATCCTGTTGGTTCCATTGCATTACTAGGCAACATTTCCAGGTACAGTGGAACTTAGGGAAAGGTTAATCATTAACAATAGTGAAAACAAATTTATATTTCAAATGGTCTTCTTGATATTTGTGGTGGATGAGTTTGTGTCGGTTCTGAACGTACCTTTAGTGTTTTCACCATGGAATGTGGCTGGACAAAGAACTCAAATCAGGAGAAGTGACAGCTCGGCCACTTCATTGTTGCTCTCATACAGTGCTGGTTTCTCCTCCACCCACAGTTTCTTTGGGAGTTTGTATAAGACACCTGTCTATTTTGTGGATGTTGTTTCATGAAAATTAGATCACCTAACACATAAATCCATTTACCTAGGCACAACTAAAACGTGACGAGTGCCAGTTCACTGAAGGCCAATGAACATATGAAAGTACGGACATCAAACATGCCCTCCTTTCAGGATACGTATGACACATGTATCCATCTGACACATGTATACATCTGACATCAGATTATTTGAAAATGCCAGTGTCAATCCACATATAAAAATATGTAAAAATATATTCATCTTAAAATTTTTCTTTTTCATTATAAAATAAGTGGAAGTTTTAGCACCTAGGAACCCTGCAATAGGCACGCCTTGTTTTTGAAACTGTTGTTCAGCAGGTGCTTTGGACAGCAAGTTCTATTACTCTTGAAGTTTGAAGTCCATGATCTGCCTCCCAGCTATGCATACAGTAAAATGGCTGATGTCACTCTGCTTAAACTCTCTCCCACTGTAGCCTCCTACCTTACCTATCCCAAGGCCAGAGTTCTACTTCTTTACATGGGCTAGAAGCCCTGGTCTCTTTTCCAAGTAACATTACAAGTTATTAGTGAAGCTCTCTTTGATTTGCCCTGAGGCAAATCATAAAAGAAATAAAAGCCTATCTTATCCACTCAAGTACATACACATGCTAAAGATGGTGACTGGCAGGCAGTATGACTGGTGACAAGGCCCCAGGGCTACAAGTTATGATATCCAGGTGCGACCTGACTATCCCTTTGGTGAAGTCAACATAGTCCTTGTATTTCAGAAAGAATAAAGCGTTGTGGGAGAAGAGGCTCCTGAGAGCCCTGGCTTGAGTGGGCCACATGAGGGCTCCATAGAGGAAATCTTCACAAGAATTTGAGAAGGGAGGTTCTCAAAAACAATAAGCATTTAATCTGATGAGCATTTTATCCTCCAGGAAAATCATGAGGGCAGCTTAGGACAACACAGGATAAGAGAAGCCCTAGATGATTTCAGAATCATATGCCCTTAATCAGGAGCCTTGAGAAGGTAAGTTCACAGTGGATGCATGGAAGAGCAAGCCTCCCTAGGCACTCAGAGGACAGAACACACAGCAGATTCTCCAGCCAGATAGCACCTAGTCATGGGCCGAATAGGAAAGACCTGAGTGGAGCACTGCAATGGGTTTGGAAGTCAGGGCTGAGTTCAAGTTGAGGTTCTGACATTGACTAACTGTATGAGTAATTTAATCAACCTGTATGTGCCTCAGTCTTATCATAACTAAAGTGGGGATAATAATAGCTACTTTGTGTCATCTTTATGATAATTTAATGAAACAGCAGCTATACCTGATAGAATCCAGGAGTTGGCATGTCATAGGTTCTCAATAAAAAGTTCTCTTCTTCACAATCATTAATCACTCTTTTTGCCCTTGCTTAGCCCATCTTTAAAAGGAAATAAATGAGGCATAACTATCATTTGCCAAGTACTTAAGAGCTAGGCTTGGCAAGTGCTTATCTACATCAGAGGTTAGAGGAGTGCTTCATGGCGGGCCATGCAGAGTGGATGCTCACGCCCTGCAAGACTTTGCCAAGAAGTCACAGATGATGAGCAGTGAAAACAAAGCAACAAACCGGGCCAGGCTGGAAGAAGGGCAGGTAGGCAGCTGGCAGCCTGCAGCAGGAATGACCTTCCCGACTGAAGGATTCCCTAAATGAGGTGGGTGAAGGGCAAAGAGGAAGACAGGAGGGTTGGCAGATTGACAATAGGATCTTACTTCTTTATCAACAAAGAGGACTCACTTGGTGCAAATCATTAGAACCAATCTAACTTTTCTCATGCAATACCTATGGACTCAAGCCATGCCTAAGCAACCTGGCTCTCCACACCTTATATTGTGGTACTCTGCTCTTGAAGAAACAACCAAAACGCGTCCCTCAACAGTATCCCCCACTACCACAATCCTTCATGTGAATGTAGCATCTTTTCATCATTTTAGAGGGTCTTAAAAGCTGCTTACCAAGTGCAAAGTCATGTGTACTCTTCCTAGGGAAAACAGTGAGCTTTGATCTAGCTGATATCCATGAACCATATCCCTAAAACAAAACCAAATTCTTATAGATTTATGCAATTTTTTATAAGAGCACCAAAAGAGATAGGATAAGTTAGTAATTATTGATATATCTTTCTCACCATGACTATACAACTCAAAATTATTTCCTTCTTAATAGATATGAAAAACATCCCTGTTAAGAACAGGTTGTGTCTGAAGTGTTCTAATTTATGCCCTTTGGAAAAAGATGATGTAACTTCTTCTTGTAAAAAGGAGAGGCATTAATTATTTAATTAAACAAAGTAGTTGTTGACTTTTTAAAGTGCAATAGGCAAATATTCCACAAAGAACAAAATTTTAAGATATGCGTATCTCTAGTTCCCATGCCTGAATTTGATCTCACTGAAAACCTAACCCCAGTTGAAAAAAAAAAATGTGTTTCAAAAGGAGGAATCTGAAAGAAGTTATGAGCAAGCAGAAACTATAGTTTCTTCTTATGATTTTTACTTAGCCTTTGAAAAGTACCTTGATGTGATTCCTATTATAATATAAATCCTAATAGCTTGACAAATAAAGGGAGCCATTTTAGGAAGTGGAGGTGAGAGCTGTACCAAATCCATGAAGGATAATTTCAAAATACACCATAGATAATACACTATGCCACTTAATGAAGTATTGAAAAGGTTCGAATTATTCTTGACTTCACTACAGTTAATATAAATGTCCCGAGTCAATAAATCTTGGTATTGATTAATCTACACTCTCACCCAATTCAATTTTTTAAGACCCACTAGTTCCCATAGGCAGAAGGGGCAGATGTGACAATAGCTATTTACAAAATCAACATAGCACAAGAGAACTAGAGAAATTAACTACAGGAGAGATGACCCATTAAATCATCCATTTCATCTGCATCTCCCTCTTGGCCCCTTGCAGACTATTCTCTTTCAATATATTTGAGCCACTTTATCTAAGCAAGTTGTACTGGTCAACAGATACAGGGCTTGTTCCTTTTCCCAAGAAACTTAGTCCCATTCCTTCCTTCCCAATATGGAATCTCATGTCTTACTCTACATCAATGACTGTCAACTCTGATTGCACTTTAGAATCATTCAGGAAGCTTTTGATATATACCTATATCAGGACCCATGCCCAGAGATTTTTATTTCATTGATCTGGGGTGGGACCTGGATGCTACTGGTATTTTTTGTAACAGCCAAGTGATCCTAAAGTGGTTAGTTCAGAAAGGGCTAAGATTCAGTTACAGTTATTCATTCTCCAGCTTTGAATGCTTTCTTATTGGCCATGTTAAAATTAACCCAACACTACCAGGCTCTCTGTAATATCATAGATGATCATAAATCAGTGAATCCCAGTTGGCTGAGGAGCATCAGCTGAGAACCACTGGGGTGAGAAATCATCATCACTGTTGGGAGGATGACACATACCTCAGTGGATTGGGGTACCTGAGGAAAAAGTGGTTGAGGTTTATGGCTTTAAACTCAGAGGGAAAAGACAACTTTCCCAAGTAACTGCATCAGGAGCAATTAACTACATGGAGAGCTGCCAAAAATAGAAATCCATCAGATCTGGAGTTCCTCTGCTGATCTTCTTAACTTTAGCTTTGAATAGAATAGAAAGAAAATTTAAATGTAAATATATTTTAAAAAGCATACATATACAATTTAAAAGCTAACTTTTCTTGAACCCTTACTACGTGCAGGCATTGTTCTAAGTACCTTACATGTATTAACTTACCCAAATCTAGCATAACCTTGTGGGGTAGGCGCTATTACTATCCCATTGTGGAGATAAAGAAACTAGGCACCCAGGGCTACATGGGTAGTAAATGACAGAGTTGGAATTCCAATTTAGGCAGAGTGGCTCCAGAGCTCATGCTTTTAATCATTACTCTTAACCACCTATCAGTAGTGCATAACTTAGACACAAAGCAAACACCTTATGTTAAAAACTAAAAGCAAGTCTTACAAGTGCTAGGGTGCAATTTATTCAATAAACATATATAAAGCAGTGGTCTCAAATATTTGTATGCCTAAGAATCACCGGAATAGTTTTTTTTAAACAGTGAAAGGACCCCGACCCCTAGACGGTCTAATTCAGTAGCCTGGATGGGGCCCATGAACTTGCATCTTTAAGAAGGTGGAAAAGTCATTTGACACTGTCAAGTTCCCTAGAGAAGCTCAGGATGGGGTCTGAGATAAGGAATTTTCACAATCAGGAGGGAACTAGAAGCCTTGAAGAAAGCCCTTTCAGGAAGCTGGGGTGTTGCGAGCTAAGCTGCAAAGAGTTAAGGAATGGTTATGAGGACGTGGAGTTGGTGAGGGGCAGCTCCTCTTCCTAAAACTTTATTGGTGAAGGGTATAGTACTTTGAGAAAAGTTATTTTTAGGTGAGGGAAAAGTGCCAGAAGAAAGGGAGAGATTAAAAATTCAAGAGAGACAGGGGGATATTGATGACAGAATAAGGTTCTGGAGAAGGCAGGAGGGTGCAGGGCAACCACAGCGAGTCCACCTGCCAACACCTCCACGGAAAGAGAGACCCGCCTAGATAGACAGACTCACACCAGGCCCTTGGCACTGTGTCTAGCAGTACAAGTGTGTACTTCCCAACCAGTACTTCAGAGCAAGGTTAACAACTATCTTAGGAACAGTTTTTTCAAAGTTTCTTGAAAAGTAAGTACCGCAGGGTACAATATTATCAAGGCATCGTCCACACCCTCCTGGGCTTTGCTTGATTGACATGTTGCTCCTAAGAGGACCATCAGCTGGCGTGCAAGGAGTGTTTCTTATATGGGGATGTTGTTCTAATACAGTAGCTCAACTCTAGCTGCAGAACTGTCTTCATAATGTACAGGACTCAGCACAAAGGGAAAATATGTAATCCTTTGTTGGAAAATTATTAAGAATTTTAAGAAGGCAATGGCAGAGCATTAAGCCAAGTATGGGGCCCTTCTGAGCATGGGGCCCTCTGTGACTGCACAGTTGCTTATCCACAAAGCCTGCCCTGCCTGGCTGCCCATTAGAATCACCTGGAGAGCCTTTAAGAAGTCCACTGCCCAGGCCACACCTGAGACCAATTAAAACCAGACTCTCTGGGGGGGTGAGAACCATACATCAGAATTTTTTAAAGCTCCCCATTGATTCCAATGTGCAGCCAAGGTTGAGAACCACTGCGTACTTGTCACAGAATCTGACTTAATATCAGCTTTGAAAATCATTTTCTTTAAATAAGTTCTATCTGGAAAAAAATATATAATGGCCCTACTAAATGGGCTGTAGACCCACTTACACAGTAATGAATTACATTTCTCCACCTACCTATGCCCATAAACTGGCTTAGGTTATTAGTATAAAGGAAAAGAATGTAAATCTCTTCCTATAATAAATACATGTATTACCATACAAACCAAAAATAAGAGATGGCTTGAGCAATGGAGACCATGCTAAATTCCTGCGAGGCCCCTTCCTGAATTTTCTTGGCTCTACCAGATGCATTCTTCCAAGGTCTGGGCACTGGCCCAGAGCTTGTCTACCCTTCTGAATAATGCATGACACAAGGTCCTTCCAAGCCACAGTGATCTTTGAACAGAATGCTCAGTTAAGGCAGGAGAATCTGACTGTCACCAAGCCCAAAGCCTGAGATTTATCCCAAGAGACAGGATCAAATGAGGATGATCATCCAAGCATCCTAGCTGGGCAGCAACCAGCTGGATGCGTAGCTACCCAAACGTTCTTAGCCACAAATGCAGCCACTAAGATGAGCTGATGTAGTAAAGACAGGAAAAATGAGACATCCCCCCAGGAATCTTAGACTCAACATGCATTGGAGAAGCCAATCTCTTTTTAGTGTTCTTGAAGCAAGTGGTTATACTAGCCCTCTCAGAATAGCAGCAAGGACTAAAGTTATTAATTCTAATGCAATCAGCAACAGAGAGACATGGAATGCTTTGTAGGTAAATCTCACGGGTTAGAATCCTGGTTCCACATCTTTGTTGCTGTGTAACCACTCTGTGCCTCAGTTTCCTATCAGGAAAATTGAGCTAATAAAGTACCATGGAATTACTGTGACGATTAAATGAGATAATCCACACATGGTGCTTACAACCACACTTAGTACATGGTAAACACTCAGTAAATGTTAGCCTAGCTACCATCCTCATTACCACCACCCCTACAGCACTCCACAAAACACTTTTGACTTTCTGTCTCTCTTTTCTCAAAATGAAACCAAGGTTCAAAGAGCTTAAGCAATGGGCTACAGGACCCAAAAACCAGTAAGAGTAGTGCCCAGGACTGGAACTCATGTTTTCTGTCTTATATTCTCAACCCCCTCAACTCACCTGACTTGAGAACTAAGCAGAGACTCTCTCTCTCTGCAGCCTTTCTATGGGATATATGAGATGTAGTGCAACCATACCTTGCTCTAAGACTGAAGAAGATGATGTAGGATGCTGTCATATCATACACACTCAATCTAAGTTAGCTATTGCTATTATTATTGCTCTTGTTAACATATTGTTAACATACAATTGATAAACTTCCAGAAAAATTGCATTTAAGATGACCATATTCACCATATCACAGATTCATGTGAAGAGCTGGCTATCTTAGTGAATCCAATGTTAAGCCCTTTGGTAAAAACAGAATTCTTCCTGGTGAAATGATTAAAATCACCTAGCTTAACTATTCCATGCCTACAATGAGGCCTTCTGTATTGGCTATGCTTAAAATAAGAGAAGACATGCTTCCAAGCTGTCATGGGCAAGGGACAGGGCAAAGACGTGATTTTAGAAAAAAAGTCCAACTTCAGAAACCTATAGTCCCACAACCAGAAATTCACCAGTAGGGAAACAAAGCCTAAAAAGAAAAGGGACCATGACCTCCATGTCTTTTTAAGGTCCCTTGATATGATATGGCTCTGTGTCCCCATCCAAATCTCATCTTGAATTGTAACTCCCACAATTCCCACATGTGGTGGGAAGAACCTGGTGAGAGGTGACTGATTTATGGTGGCGGGCCTTTCCTGCGCTGTTCTCTTGATAGTGAATGAGTTTCGTGAGATCTGATGGTTTAAAAATAAAAAGGGAGTTTGCCTGCACAAGTTCTCTCTCTCTGCCTGCTGCCATCCACATAAGATGTGACTTGCTCCTCCTTGTCTTCCCCCATGATTGTGAGGCTTCCTTAGCCACGTGAAACCACGAGTTCTTCATTAAATCTCTTTCCTTTGTAAACTGCCAAGTCGCAGGTATGTCTTTATCAGCAGCATGAAAACTGACGAATACACCCCTGTCTTTGAGGGGGATGACAGCCCATCGTGTCAAACCCACCTCATCTTCTATTGTCGATTTTCATATTGACACAGCTCTAGGCCCTTGGTGAGGGCCCAGAGGCACCCATGTCAGGGTTGTCCCCCTGCCATATAGGGAAAATTTCCTGACCAATCAAATGACGTTAAGTCACTGCATTTATTTTTTCATCCAAGTGAGTGTCTCTTCCAGAAAGACACCTGCCCTATGGCACCAATTTCCCTCTTTTGCTGAGTAGTCCAGAAAAAATAAAATAAAAACTTAGAAACAACAATGAATTTGTGACAATTAAACTGGCATATAATGAAAGCCACAAATACATAATTACTATGTCCCATTTGGTACAATACACTCCAGAGTTGCCAAAAACTGCCCATTCTGATAGCAGTTGCCCTTACACAGGCCCTGGGTTCTGCAGCTGCATCTCAATGAGTCGAAGTCGGCTGCCTGGAATGGTTTCCCTGGTAACGGGGTTCTGGCTGAGAGGGACATTGATTACCCCGAGGAATGAGTTTCCACTTGGAGGGAGACTGGGTGAATGCAAAAGCAGAGAATTCAAAGGTGGAAGCAGGGACTAAAGGGGTATGGGAGTCACTGAAGACCTGGGAGGAGCCCCAGGTTTGTCCCTTTCTAGGATTGAGGAAAGTAATGTATATTTGGTTCCTTGTGGATGTTTGAGGTGAGGCATAGAATTGAAATATCTCATATCTATTCCCGACTTGCCCATATTCCTCATCAGGAGAATAAAGGCAAGCTGGACTAGTTGTCAAGAGGCTTGGATTCTAGTCCCATCTCTCTTATTAACTCACTGGGTGACCCTGGATAAATCACATCTACGTAATATCCAGAAAGTTAGGATCCAGAGATTTTTTTAAGGCTTGTAAGATCATCAGAGAAGAGAGAGGGCCAACCAAGCCCATGAAGGCAAAGTGGGTGAGAATTTCTGTGTCAACAATTGGCCTTTCCCTTTGCAATCACAGTTGTAAAATTCTCCTCTCTCATCAAACATTCTCCAGAACTAAGTTAAGATTTTTCGCCACCTGTTTCTGAGGCTGCCTTTAAAGGAAAGTTTAAGGTTGCCCTCAGACTTAGCCAACTTCCACCACAAATGGAACAAACCTGAATGCTACAATGAATGAAGGAGCTCAACTGTTGCCTAATGCTGGAAGCAGCTGGAGCTAGCCCTTTTCCTATTACGGTTATATGATTCTCTGAATGCCTCAACTCTCCTTACCAATCATGTATTAAAGATTGATAAATGACGTATCCATGAAATCTCAGAAAAGGAGAAAAGGAAAAGCATTCTAGGTAGAGGGAACAGCGTATGTAAAGGCTCTGTTGGCAGGGCGTGGTGGCTAATGCATGTAATCCCAGCACTTTGGGAGGCCAAGGTGGGTGGATCACTTCAGGCCAGCAGTTCAAGACCAGCCTGGCCAACATGGCAAAACCCAGTCTCTACTAAAACATACAAAAATTAGCCAGGCCTAGTGGTACATGCCTATAATCCCAGCTACTTGGCAGGCTGAGGTGGGAGGATCACTTGAACCCAGTTTGAGGCGGAGGTGGCAGTGAGCCAGGATTGTGCCACTGCACTCCTGCCTGGGTAATAGAGTGAGACTCTGTCTCAGGAGAAAAAAAAACAAAAACAAAAAAAGACTCTATGACTGAAAGAAATGGGTTCATATGAGGCCTGCTTTAAAAAAAAAAAAAAAAGTCAATATGGTTAGAGCCTATTGCACAAGCCAGCTCCTGCCTATCTTGTTCTCCCATCTCTCACTGTGCTCCCTCAAAGGGAGAGATAAGGGAACAATATAGGCAGCCTTATATGGTTTTGTTTTCATTCTAAGCGTTTTGGAAACTTTGGCAGGGGAGAAAGGTGGATATAACGTGAAAATATTTTATTTTGAAAACATGAATTTAGTTAAGGACATGAGGAAACCAATTAGGATTCTATGGTCATGATCCAGGCAAAGAGATAATGTTGGCTTAATGGATAATTTTCAAAAGGTGGGGAGGGTTCACACATACGTAGTGGCTGCAGCCTCTTTCTTCTTACCTGGTTCAAGGTAGGGTCTCCTGGTTTCTCTGCCTCACCTTGTTCGGTGTCACTCCCTGAGACTTGTGTGCTGACCACTCAGGTCTCAACCTGGAGAGCAGATTCCCTCAGCCCCTTGGTAGCCACTACCTCTGTTTTCTTACTTTACACTGATGTCTTACTCAATTAAAAGCCTGGTCCCTGCAGAGATTTTCTAGTCCTTGTTCCTTCAGAGAGCACATAAACCTTCTTACTGGTTGTTGAATTTTTATTCCATAACAGTCACTTGCAATAAAGAGAGAATGTTTAGCAAACACACATCTTTCAGGCATGGTAAGACACTGGATGCCAAAAGGTGATGTAAGCTCTTCTAGAAACAGGGAAACCTAGTCCTAGAACTCTTCATGTATCCAAAAGTATTCTACCAGCTGAGGGACAATTCTTTAGAAAATTGTCCCAATGATCATTTGAGATTGTATCTGTCTTAGGACTGAGTACTAAGCATTCAGCTGCATGGGGAGCAGAAAGAGGCAGTGAGACTTTGGCATCTCATCTCTCAAAGATGAATGATTTGGTATCAATAGACTGGGAGTGGCTAGATGGGAGAGGCTGGGACAACAGTCTGGGGCAAATGTCTGCTCTGAATTTCACAGGGAAAGGAAGTGTGGCAACCACTTATTCTTTCATATTTCTCTCATCAAGAGACAGGGTCTGTGTCCTCTGGATCCTATGGCTGCTTTGGGTCCTATGGCTGCTTTGACCAGTGGAATACAATGGATGTGATACTGTGCCATTTTCTCTTCCAAACTCCAGATGTCTACAGAGGCTTCCTCCTTTTGAAGATACAGAGATAAGTAAATTAGATGATCATTCGTATTTCAAATAGATGCTTCCTATTTCAAACAGATTTTCATTAATAGTAGCTTTCCTTTTGGGCAAATCTATTAGACGGCAACAAAAGAACCTAAAGCTACAGTGTGAACAGTCAATGACAAGTAAATATCAATCAGAAATGAAGCTAGAAGACTTTTGAAATAATAGTGCAGGTCACTGAGAAAAAAAAAAGGACTTCATTTTTAAAGGTCTGGTTTATGAATGGCCTTTTTAAGGAATATAATCGTAAACTGAAGTCAGCCTTCATAAACTACCCAGTGCACTCTGACTGCCTTTTTCTATGAGGAACCAGAAGTTCAGGACTGTAGTTTTATTTTATCCCCTTACGAATTTCAATCTGTACCTCCCCTGAGGCTCATCTCCGAGGATACAGAAATTGCCCATTTCCAGGTACAAACATCTCTGGAATTGCTGTCTCTCCCTTAGTCCCAAATGCCTAGACTCCTTTATCCTCTTCAAGCCACCAGAGGAAGGGATATACATTTAAAATGTTTGCAGATTTCTTTTTCTTCAAAATAGTTTTTTCTTAGGGTCTAAATGTTTGTGTTCCCCCAAAATTCATGTGTTGAAACCTGATCACCAATGTGACCCCAGCCTTTGGAGGTAGTTAGATCATGAGAGTAATACCCTCATGAATGGGACTACGCCCTTATAAAACAAGCCCCGGAGAGCTGCCTTGCCCCTTCCACCATGTGAGGACACAGCAAGAAAATGCTATGAACCAGAAAGCAGGCCCTCACCAGACACAGAATCTGCTGGTGCCTTGATCTTGGACTTTCCAGCCTCCAGAACTGTGATGAATAAATTTCTGTCATTTACAAGCCACTCAATCTATGGTATTTTGTTATAGTAGCCCAAATGGACTAAGACACCCCAGTCAAAGAGAGCACTGCAGTGAAAAGTGAACGTGTGTGGGAACCGGAGACGTGGGGTCTTGTGCTTTCCCTGACTTTCCTTAGCATTATAACTTGCACCAGCTACTCAGCCTCTCTCCAGTCCAGTTTACTCATCTATAACAATAAAAATCCATGTTGGACAAGATCATCTGGCATGTCCTTCTAGTCCTAAGAATCTAGAATTTTACACCTTTTGCAGGGAATGTGATCGATCCTTACTCCCTGCTCATGACCTTAAGGAAGAGTCAGAAATTCCCAGCCCAATCCCATCCTCCTTTCAATGGCTGAAGCTCTTGGATCACTGTGTTGACAGGAGCAGATTGCATGCAGATTTGAGGGGAGCAAAACAGCTTCTCTCCCCAAGTTAGAGAAAGATGAAGCCTGACTTCTGTGCCTTTGCAGAGCCTTCCTGATGACAGCAAGCCCCCCAAGGGCCTGCCCAGCTGATAGCCATGCTCTCTGCTTACATCTAGGTCTCAGGTGCCACAAAGCTTGCAACCACTGAGATGTTTTCCCCTTATGTCCTCACTCAGTCTCTCAGTTAAATACAAATCTCTCTTATCTCAAAGTGATTTCTGAGATGGCAGAAAATCCAAGGAGTTGCTTTTTGTGCCCTGATGTCCGCACAAAGCCTGTTGACAGTGTGGAGAGTAAATGCCAACCCCCCTCCCCAACCCCGCCAATGAACAGCCCAGCCAGGAGACCAGGTTTCTTCAACCAGGGTCATGGTGGGCTCAGACTCAACTGGAGCTATCTAGAGTTGCTAGGAGAAGGTCACCAATGGTGCTACATGGGCATGGGGGCAGGGTAAAGTGTTGGCTTCTTTGCAGTGCTTACCCAGTGGAAACACACAGAGCAAG
Source organism: Gorilla gorilla gorilla (assembly GCF_029281585.2). NCBI lineage: Eukaryota > Metazoa > Chordata > Mammalia > Primates > Hominidae > Gorilla > Gorilla gorilla. Next base: position 95,218,509 of record NC_073239.2, on the reverse strand, counting down.
AGCCAGGAAAGGGACCTTCCAGAGATAAGGACATATAGAGGAGCTGGGTACATAGTGAAAAGAGCACTGTAAGTTAGTGAGCAAGGGATGGATTGTTCAACAAATACTGTGGGGTAATTGGCTTTTAAAGGAAGAAAATAAATAAGAGAATCATATTCCCTACTTCTTGCACCACACACAAAAATATATTCTGCTGCACTAGAGACCTAATGGTCAGAAGAAAAACTTTAAGACTATTAGAAGAAAATATAAGGCAATGCCTGCTATCTTTTTTTTTTTTCTTTTAAGACAGAGTCTGACTCTGTTGCCCAGGCTGGAGTGCAGTGGTGCGATCTCAGCTCACTGCAATCCTCTGCCTCCCGGATTCAAGCAATTATCCTGCCTCAGCCTTCCAAATAGCCGGGACTACAGGCGCTCGCCAACACACCTGGCTAATTTTTGTATGGCAATGCCTACTATGTTTATGACACCGAAATAGGAGAAGATTTTTTTTAATAAGGCATAAAAAATACAACCTATGGAGAGCCAAATTAATAAATTTGCCAACATCAAAATGTTAAAACCTCTTTTTGGCAAAAAAAAAATACCAAAAAGTTAAATGACAAGAGATACACTGGGAAAGATATTATATAATCCTTTCCAGTGAAAGGAGTGGTTATCCAGAATAATAAAGAATTCCAACAAATCTAGGAAAAATAATGACAAACAACCCAAGAGAAAAATGAGCAAAGCATATGAACAAATAACTCACAGAAAAAGGAACCTCAAGACCAATACCCAGATAAAAAGTTGCTCTTTCTGTCTGGTAATCAAAGAAATGCAAAGAAAAATCACCCACATCAGAGTGGCTAAATTTATAAGGCCCATAATAGCAAGTGTTGGAGAAGACATGGAGAAAGAGAACGTCTACTATTGGTGGGAATTTTAGTTGGTACAATCACTTCAGAAAGTCTTCGGCAGTATGTAATAAATTTGAAAATATGTATTCCTTAAGACTAAAAATTCCATTTCTAGTATATATCCTAGAAAGGTCCTCATTCATGTATGCAAAAACTGAAATGTTTGCAAAAGCTAATAACTGTAAACAATCTAAATGTCTACTACTAGAAGAAAGGAATGTAGTATATTTATTGATAGAACACTATACAGCAGGCAAAAATAGATGCCCTAGAGCTAAACATATCAACACTATGTAGAACAATTTGCAGAAAACTATAGAAACCATTTCCGTGAGTACTATATAATGTTTATGAACACTTAAGTATGAGACTAACATAGGAAAGTCTGGACTACTGTGATAAATGCCAATTCCTGGCAAAGATTGCCTCTGGCAATGGAGTAGTGGATGGAACTAAGTGGAGAAACTTTATCTGTAATTTTTTTTAATTTTTATAATAAAAATAGATCTGAAGTACATAAGATACAATGTAAATATTTGTTCATTCTGGGTAATGGGGTTTTAGGGGTTTGTATTATTCTCCAGATTTTTCTATTTTAATGTTTTCAGAAGCAAGGAAAGAAAAGCATATAATGCTCTCATATTGTATAGAAACCCTCACACCCTAAATATGTCTACATTGTTCCCTCCGTCTCACTGCCTGAGCTCAGACTTTCATCCCTTGTCATACGGGTCATTAATGAGCTCCCTTCCTCATGTTTCCACCTCTACAGTGTTACCAGGGTGATTTTTCTGAAACATAAATCTTTTTTAAATTGTTGAAAAAATGCAAATCTAACTGTCTTAATATAGACCCTTCACCTTCACCTTCAGAATAAAATCCTAGCTTCTTTGCATGGTAGACAAAACCTTCCATAATCCAACTTCTGCTTCCCTCTTTGGCCCCAAATACCAGTCCCTGCCTCTCTCCCATGCACACCCTGCTCTGGCCACATTCACTGCCCCAAAGCCCCAACTCCTACATGCTTTTGTGGGGGTGCCCTTTCCCCCTCCCCTTACTATTTGTCCTTCAGCACTGGGCTCAGCAATCTTTCCTGGTCATCCTAGCCTGCATTCAGGGCTCTTTCTCCAGCCTCCCAGAGAATCCTCTTCTAACAATTTTTTTTTTTTTTTTTGAGATGAAGTTCCGCTCTTGTTGTCCAGGCTGCAGTGCAATGGCATGACCTTGGCTCACTGCAACCTCCGCCTCCCTGGTTCAAGCAACTCCCCTGCCTCATCCTCCGGAGTAGCTGGGATTACAGGTACGCACCACCATGCTCAGCTAATTTTCTGAATTTTTAGTAGAGACAGGGTTTCACCATGTTGGCCAAGCCGGTCTCAAACTCCTGACATCAGGTGATCCACCTGCCTCAGCTTCCCAAAGTATTGGGATTACAGGCATAAGCCACCATGCCCCACCCCTCTTCTAACAATTTCAATAGTTACCATACCACTCTCTAACTGCCTTCTCCCTAGGGAGATTTGGAGCTTCAAGTTGGCAGGAGCTAGGTGTCCTAAAGCACTTTCCCCATGCCATAATTAGTGCTCAGTAAATTTTGTTCAATTAGTAAATTAAAATATGCATGCAAATATGAAACACCCACTGAGCACACAGTAGCGCCCTGAGTTGTGTTATTCATTCAACAATGACTAGGAATAATACTGGTAACAACGGCTATCCTATATTGAGTGTCTATGAAGCACTTGCTAGTCCTTGAAGGGGAATGCAAAGCAAGGATGGGACATATCTTTTGTCTTCAAGGAGCTTACAGTCCTGCTGGAGAAATAATACTAAGACATGAAGCAACTGAAAGCCTATAACTAGACCGCATGTAATTGAAAGCTAAAATGAGTGACACACAATCCAGATTTATCCTAAAGCATTTAGATAGAGAGCTACTTTAAAATGAACATATGGGAGAAATTGTGGAAGAAGATAAATGGGGACTCGGAAGGGAAGAAAGGGCTCCAAAATTGCTGACACTCATTCCACGTTTCCCAGCTAATATCCTGATGGGAATAGGCACTGAAGGCTGGAGCAGGCCCAAATCAGGTTAGGCCTCCCCATGAATCACTGCCTGTCAAAATGCCCTGTATCCCCAGGATTCATAATTTAGGGAGAAAAAGGGGTAACATTGGCCGGCAACTTGGCCAGACAGCCCCAGTCTTGCCCCTGCACCAGAGCTCTGCTGTTCGAATCAATATTCGTTAGCAGGCACAATAAGCTCATTTCACGCATGTTCTAATTAGACAATGGAGATTATTACAAAACACCTGCAATGTTTGTAATCATTTAAAATAATGAGAATCAATATTAGCTTCTAAAGGCACCACATGGTAAATGCTCATTCCAGGCATGTGGTCCCTGATAGGCTCTCAACGCTTCAAAACTGATCACTAACAATTTTTAATTTACAGAAAGTTGCTCTTGGTTAATAAATTGGCTGCTTGTGTGCCCTCTGCACAGTGACCACATTTACATGATCATTTAGTTGTAACATGACCTCGGTGCCCACTGGAGCACTTGGGGTCTGCCACAAAGGACAGCCTCTGGAGTCAAGCACCTGCAAATATCCTACCCTCACCAGCTACTTCTCAGGTGTCTGACTTCCAAACCCCTAAAGTCGTGGTGCTACAGTCACCCACAGAGCTCATGAAAACACAGAGAGGTGGATTCCACCCCCAGAGTTTCCAATTCAACAGGTCTAGGGTGCTGGCCTGAGATTCTGCATTTCCAGTAGGTTCCCAAGTGATACAGATGCTGTTGGTCCGGGGACCACACTTTGAGAAGCATGGCCCCAAAGAATGAAACTCAGCCTTACACTCCAAGGTAACATTTTCCTCATCCCCAAGAACCATATGGGGGAAGAGTGAAGATTAAGAATAAGATGTTAGTTTCTCCCATGCTTCCTGAGCAAACTTACAGGCCACACCTAGTGAGATGGGCAGTGAACTTCATGTTTCATGTGTTGAGCTGAATGTTGTGTTAGGCATTTCCACATCTTGGAATCCTTATCGCAAGCCCTTGAAAGAGTAAACTAAAGTACAGACTTATTCAGTGTCAACTGGCCAACAAACGGAGGGGTCAGATTCAAATAGCGGAGGCTTTTGTCCCCAAGTTTTATGCTTCTCAACTTAGAATGTGTATAGGAATCCCCTGGGAATCTTGTTAACCATAGCCTCTGAATGCATAGGTGTAGGCTGAGCCAAGAATTAGCATTTCCAAGCTGTTCCCAGGTGACGGTAATGAATAGTTCTGTATCTGAGAAAACACAGAGGACCTGGTGTGGTGAAAAACATGAGCTTTGATGCCATGCACACCTGGGCTCAACTGACTTCCAACACGTTTTTCCTAGAGTGATTCAGTTAACCTCTCAGAACATCAGTTTCCTCATCTACAAAATGGGAATACCTACTCCATATACTTATGAGCTAAATGAGGTAATACATGGAAACCACATAGCACCCTAGTACCGTCTCGCCCCCTCCACAAACCCTTCTGCAACGACTCCACTCTTCTTTGTATTTCCCTTCTCTCACTTCTTATTATCCAACCTTTTGAGCCAGGGAGGTTGGGCAATTTTATCTCCCTTTCAATGGTGAGGAAATCATGAGCTTCTGATATACTAAGTACACAGCCAGCCTGCAGCAGCTCTCAAAATACAACCAAGGACTCCTGATTCCAAGCTAAATGCTGTTCCCAACGTCACAGAGACTAAGGCCTCAAGGGGCTCTAGTTTGGTGGTGAAGATAATAAATAATCAGAGAGTTTTGTGGCACAACAGGGTCAGGTCTGTTGGAGGCCAATAGAGCTCTGTGGGAGTCCTCAAGCAGGGATGCATGTCTTGTATTCCACCTTACCTTTTGCTATCTGGAAATGGGAATATGGGTAGAGGAATGAAGGAGAAATTTCAGCGTGGCAACAGCTTAGAAAGTATACATTGTCTTGTCTCTATTTGGAGCTCTATTATCATCCAGGGAGTGGCTTGGTAAAACACTCCGTGGGACAACATACAGGACACATCTTAGCCCCAGGCAGTATGCCTGGAGAAATGTACACTATCAAAAGAAGAAAAACAGATAACACCGAAAAATCATAAGTAAGATTTATTGCTCACGAGCAGGTAAATTCACTATGCTCCCTGAGCACTTCCTTTTTCTTCCTCCTTTGCTGTTTTAAAATACATGAGACTGTTGTTTTAAATTGTCCCCATAAAACATTGCCTGCTACAGAAGCTGCAATCAGGGATTCTCCCAGCATCCACATTTGTCGCCAGGACTGTAATTCACGGCAATTCATAAACTTTTTCAAAATGCTGTGAACGTAACTTCAGGGGGTTAATAAAACAGTTTTCCACTCCTCTACTTCTTTCCATTGATAACTTATTCAAATTGTAATTGCCTGTAATGTGCACCCTCTATCACATTACTACTCACGCCCCATGCAGTCTCCCACACCATCCATCACCCTTTGCTGTCAGCAAAGTCCTCATTCCTTCCCTGCACGTAAAAACATGACTGCTTTTCTTTCCACATTTAGTGGACAAGCCTCTGCCCACATGCCACCTGCTCCTGCTCCCTCCCACTGGGTTACCAGGTAGAGATTTTCATTGTCTCCAGCTCACTTGGGGGCAGGCATTTAGTCTCAGAGCTGTTTGTGTCTCAACCACATGTCCTGTGGCATGGAGGCATGGTGGGTTAGGTGGTTTGGGCAGAGTTATCCGAGCAGGTGCAGACAGTGCAGTAACAGTGCAAGACTCCCCTGGGTAAGGTGGGGTGTTAGAAGGATCACAGATTGAGAAGTCAGAAGAGCTCATCTCACTCCAGTTGTATTGTGTTCTGTGTGTGAATGTGAGTAAGCCATTTAACTTCCCTGATCCTGTTTCCTCACCCAGAAAACGGGGGCCCTAATACCTGCCCCCTATTCCACAGGGCCACTGCAACTGTTTCAAGAAGTCAATGAGATTATTTCTGAAGCTGACTTGATTCACACGGAGCTGACATTTCCCTCCAATTTTTCCCCAGTGGAAATAGCAAGTGATTATGAGAATTACTGAGGCAGACCAGGAGACCAGGCAGGGAGGAGGTCATAAGAGTGGGGCCTGATTTTAGGAGCAAATACAAAGGACATGAGACTTAGGCCAACCTTCTGGAGTTGGGAAGATGGACATCTGATTCCAGTGACCCTAGGATGGGCAAGAGCCGCAGTCAAGACTGTAGTCAGAGATCAACCAGAGGTTGTAGGGCCTTCTGGTTGCTGGGAGAATCATGCATCAGAAGATGCCTGCTTTTCCCCATCACCTGTGCTTCAGGTCTCAATAGAGCATCAGCAGTTTCAGATCCTTGTTGCTGAGCCAGCACCCATGGCCTTTCCCTCTCCTGAGCATCCCCTCTCAGCCTCCCAAGTGTCCCAAAGCCTTTAATGGCCTTCCCATTTGAAAACAACCCCATCTTCTCAGAAGTCCCTGACACATCTGCCCCAGGCCCTTCAGAGCTAGAGTAGGTACAACACTCAGGGCCTGTCCCCAGGGACCTGATGCTACAGAAAAGCAGCACTTTGCTCCCTCCAGTTCTTTCAAGTCTCAGTTTCCCTCGGTCTTGTCAACATTTTTTGCAACAAGTGGCAGCAGGTTTGCCCAGCAGGTGCCTGGATGTAACCAGGAAGAAGAGAGGAAATCTCAGAAATTGCCAGGAGACTTATTTCCCAGATCCCTCAACATCCCAAAACGGGTTCCTCTTTATAACCCATAAGGGAAACCAATTGGTTTGCTATATCCATCGAGACTGAGAAGCGGTAATAAAAGAGAGGGGAGGAGAGAAAGGAAATCTCTCCCTAAGTCCCACAGTTAAGCCCCTGCCCCTTTGCCTGAGCCTCTGGGAGCCCCCAAGTCCCTTGGGAAGAGGCAGGTGTAGGAAAATGCTCTTTTCTGCAGCTGCTACCACTTAACACAAATCATTAATTTTATCTTCTTAGCAAGTGCAAAGTGTATCCAATCCCACCGACTGCTGTTTCAAAAATCGTAAGACTTAGCATTCCCTAGTAGGACTTCCTCCTGAACAAGATTGCCTTCCCTGTGCGATTTACATTAGCAGGGAGTCTGTTATTAGCTTGATATTTTATCTCTGACACTGTGAGAAATATTGCTGCCATAAACCCGGGTGCCCTTAGTAAAAGCTGAACTACTTGGCAAAAGCTAGTAAAGCAAGGAACAGTGAAAGCAATTGGCTATGAATACCTAAGCAGCAAATATAACAGCTGCCCCCCAAGTGTGGGCCACAGGCACGTATGCACACACAGTCACACACATGTACACACACACATGCGCATGTGCATGCCCTCCCTTATCCCATTCCCTAGACATCTCACAATTCCCTTTTCTCCTGACTTACCTGATTCATACCCTCCCAACACAATTCTCTACAGTGCAAGGGTCTCACTTGGTTTATTCCTAAGAACTGGTGGAACCAGGCTTTCTAAACCATGACAAAGTTGTTAGTGCAGTGGCTCTTACACTTTCAAAGGCCTAGGAAACAATTGGGGAGCTTGCTAAGGATTCAAATTCCCAACCCCCTTTCAAAGAATCTGAGAGTTGAGATGGGGTCTAGGTACCAGCATTTGTAACAAGCACTCCCAGGAGGTCCAAAAAACCATACAGCAATGAACGCTATATTAGCAGGTGCACAGCGAACAAGATGATAAGCAATGTCGTGTCCATGTACCATCATTCAGAGAAAAGTGGACTTCAGAACAAGGCCAGGTAGACTCAGTGTCCATTTCAGATTTGGTTATCAAAGTGCCCCCAAGAAGTCTCAAACGAAAGCAGCCACGTCAGAGCAGCAGCTCCCCCATCTTGAATGCCAGTGGCAGCCCAGCTTTCTGTGTATGTGCCTCACGTGCAGGAGGAAGGGAGGATGCCTGCTCAGCTGTATTAATGAGCATGTGTTGTGAGTCAGTGGACATGCCCAGAGGAATTTTAATAAAGTCAGCATCTCTTTCTCTGGCTTTGACTACCTGTTTAGGAAATGTTGTCATGTGAGAGAATCCTAAATGCAGTTGCTGGAGGTAAATGCTGACTGCTTTATTTGTGGGCCCTCATTGGTTGAGAGACTCCAATATGCCCTAGGGTAGGAATGTTGGATGTTGTTCCAAGGATAAGTCTTGTCCACCAGCTGCTTAAATTCTGGTGCTGAACCATGAAGAGGGCAAATCCACATGTGTGCATTTTTAACAAGTGCTTTTTTGCCAAGTGATAAAGCCAGAAGTAGAGAGGTGGGCTTCATTCCGAGGGCTAGCAAGCCTGCTTGGAGCCAAAGACGTGTTGTGCTTCTCGACCCTGGATATCTAGTGGAATCATCAAGAAACTTCAAGATAACAATAGCCACAATAGCCACCCACTGCAGACGTTGCAACCCAGGGGGATGAGGCCAGGCACAGGTATTTTTTTAGGGTTCCTCAGATGATTCTAATGTGCAGCAAGCATCAAGAATCACTGCCTAATAGAACTGCCAGGGAGCTTAAAGCCATGTGTTCAACCTTCATTGCAACTGAATCTCCTGGGGAGCTTTATAATACATTGATGCTGGGGTCCCATGCCCAAAGATTCTGATTAATTGGTTGGGAGACTTTTAAAGTCTCCCCAGGTGATTGCAATGTGCGGCCAAGGTGGAGAACGGTGGGCTGGAGGAGGTTTTGTGCTGGCAGCTGCCTGCCCTTTGTCTCTGGCTTTAACCAGAGTGATCTAGAGGAAGCACCAGATTTTTAATTGAGACTGAATTTAAGCCTTAGCTTTGTCACACACTCTTGCAGTGGCAACTCAGGCAAGTCATTAACACTCTGAACCTCAAAGCTCCCTTAAAATTCTATTTCACAGAACTGGTGTAAGAATTAAATAAAATCATTTGAAAGTACTCTAAAGATAGTGGCCTGCCATATAAATATTACTTATCTGTCTGTTTTTACCCTTTCTTAGCCAAAAATCAGTTTCTACAGGATTTATACATCAGTAGGAAGGTAGAACATGAGCGATTTGGGAGAGATGCCCACAGATGGATAATGTCAACATTGATGCTTTAATGTTTAAATTCAGTTTTGTGCCATTTTCTTATTTGACCCTCATCATAGATAGAACTGTGAGATTCTGATATTCCATATTAGAGAAGAGGAAACAAAGGCTCAAAAAGTTTATAGCGTGGTGTTGATGTAAGCATCACCCAAATGGTAGAAGCAAAATTCAACTTGGTTGTGTTGATTTAAGACCCCAAGCTCTTTTCATTATACTCATGGTTCTCAAGCTTTCCCATGCAACAGATTGTTGGACCCCACCTCTAGATTTGCTGATTCAGTAGATCTAGGGCGAGGCTCAAGAAATGTGCTTTCCTAACAGTTCCCAGTTGTGGCTAGTCTGGTAGCCAAACTTTGAGAACGACTGAACTATGCCAAACTTTCTCTGATGGTAGAGAATCACCCTGCAGAATGAAATAATTATGACTGTGGCAAAAAGTGGGAGGCAGGGGGAGTAGATAAAGAAATGAACAATCTAAAGTGTTATTAACCACCCCCTGTTTTTAAGCATATGAGCAAACAGGCTCAGTGAAGTAAAATATCCTATCAAAAACACATAGCAAGTGTGCTTCCCATCACATCAGAGATGGGTGGGGACCAGGAAAGGGGTACTAGAGGCAAGAGAAAATCTAGGAAAGGCTTTGGTGCTGTAGACACATGAGTAATGAGTAATTAAGAATTCAAGGTCTTAAGCATTTGAACACCAATGTATTAGCTATGTGACTGGACAAGTCAACACAACTCTCTAAACCGTAAGTTAATTGTCTGTAAAATTGAGAAAATAATAGTACCTAGTTTACAGGTTTTCTGAGAGAACATTTAATCAGATAATGAATGTGAAACATACAATTTACCTGACATATATGTAAGCACCCAAGAAATGTTAGTGGTTATTTATAATAACTATTATTATTACTATCACCATCTCCACTAATGTCACCCTCGGCAAGCTCGGCACCTAATTACAGAGGGCCATGAAATGTGGCCCTAGCAAGCACTTCCCAACCCTGTGCTTGTATTCCCTATAACAATGCCTCCCTAAAAGTACAGAACAGAATGGCATGTATTTCTCAAGTTCAACTAAAATAAAATGGATATTCCTTTGAGACTCTTCTAACTGCCTTTGAGTTCAGTGGAAATACGCTGTGTTGTCACCAAATCATTATTGTGGGAATTGATTGAGAGCTCAGTGACATCTCTCTCCCTCTCTCTATCCTGGTTTGCCTGGAACTGTCCTGGTTTCAGCAATGAAAGTCCCACATTTCAGGAAATCCTGCAGGCCCAGGCAAACCTGGACAGTTGATAAAGCAACATCTTGTTCACACACCTAAATACCTTTCAGTAACATGAGTATTTTAGTTATTGACATTGGCAAGCACACCTTACGTGTAGAGAGCAAGGTAAAAACCAGCTGGCCTACTCTAGGCAAACATATGAGTGAGTTAGAGCCCAATTTCCCTATTCTGGGGTCCTCTGTCCCCTCAAGAAGGGATCCTAAATACATTTACTCTGGGATGTAAAGACTGTTTATCAGCTTAACAGGATTCCTAGTTCAGGGAATTTGCATTTCAATAGAGAACCAAATATTAGCTGAAGATCTGAATAATTACGAGCAGAGAGAAATCTGTGTTTGGCAGTAAGGGATTTAGTGCAATCCTTTCTGAACTCCTGAAATCGTAGACTTCTAGTACAAGCCTTCCCTTCCTTGCACCAGAGATTATCTTTACAGAAGGGAGCACATGAGAATCACCTAACTCAGGGTCAGCAAATGACAGCCAGCCACAGGCCAAATCCTATCCACTGTCAACTTTTGGAAATAAAATTTCATTGGAACACAGTCACGCTCATTTTTTACATATTGTCTATGGCTGCTTTCCTGATAAAACACCAGCTGAGTAGTTGCAAAGGAGGCTCTACAGCCCGCAAAGCCAAAAATATTTCCTATCTGGGCCTTTACAGACCTAGCTTCTTGTTACTCAAATTGTATTCCGTGGACCAGCATGGGCATCACCTGGGAGCTTGTTAGAAAGGGAAAATCTTGGGCCCTACCCCAAACTTCTAAACCAGAATCTCCGGGTGATTCCTGCACACGTGAGAGTCTGAAAAGCATTGCCCTAGGAGGCTTTTTCAAATTACCCATGTCTTGGACTACAAATTCTGGGGACCAATTCCCCCCAAAACACCCACTTATGCCCTCATGAGAATCTCACCCTTGGAAAGCCACTATTACCAAAGTTGCAAAATAAAATACAAACTGTCCAGTTAAATGTGAATCTCTAATAAAAAACAAATACTTTTTTACTACAAGCATGTTCCAAACATTTCATGGAATATACTTATAATAAAAAACTGACTCATTATTTATCTGAAATTCACATTTAACTGAATGTCCTATATTTTTATTTGCTAAATAATGCAACCCTACCAAAGGGAAAGCTTGCTATCGTTTATTTGGGCTAAGCAGGTATAAAAGTACTTACTTCCTATAACAGTTTGCCTTCGAATGTGGCTGCCAATCACACCACCCATCAAATCAAGAGATATAATCTATTTCTCCTCTCCATGAATCTGGCTGGGCCTTTAGACTCGCTTTGACCAACAGAAGTGGGCATAAGTGACGCTGTGTCAGTTACAGGTCTTGCCCTGAAGAAGCCTAACAATTTCTATTTTCATTCTTTTAGAACCCAGCCAACATGCTATCAGGAAACCCAGGCCATCTTTCTGGTTTGAGGAGCCACAAGAAGAGACCCTGGAAGATGAGAAGCCACATGGAGGAGAACCAAGGATCTCAGCCTCCAGTCAACACTAAGGCCCTGGATGTGTGAGAGAGACCTTGATGAAACCCAGCCTATCTGCCAGATGAAAGCAGCTGCATAAGTGACCCCAGCAATAGACCTGGGGCAAACTTCTGAGTCAACCCACTGAATCATGAAAAATAATTGTAGTTATAAGCCATCTGTTATGCAGCAATAAATAACTGATATACTTCCCCTGTCCCAAAGTAGACACTTGGCTTCACTCCAAAGAGTCCCTTCCTGTAAGGCTACACCTGGTAAAGGAAACATACATCTTCGGAGATGGCCTAACAAGGGCTGGACTGGTCCTCTTGGGAAAAGGCAGCCTTCTCTCCTCCACTCACTATCTTGGAGGAGACAATTCTGTTGCCTGCCAAGTTGGTGGCTGGTTTTCTCAGTTTCCCTTCGGGCTTGCAGATGCAAACTTGCTTTTGATGAACTGATATTTCCAAGGCATGATTCTCTCCCAGAAACCCGTACAGTCCACTGGATGAGACCTGCTTTCTAAGCCATGAACAGCTTTCTTTTTTGCTATCTTCTCACTCATTCTTGCCTCCATGAATTTCAGCTGTTGGTAGAATACAACTTGTCTTCCAGTTACCGAAGATTCTGGATTAAAAGGGAGAGTCTAATCGCTCTCTTTCTGTCTCCCTTTGTGTCATTGAAAAGGAGAAGGAGCACTGAAATTCAAATTTAGCTGGGTGACCTGAGAAGAAGACGTACTTCTTCTCAGTGCTCCCCATCTACTTTTCTTCAGGAATTCCAGAAAATCTTAGAATCCTCTTTAAGAAAGTCCCTGGCACTAATTTCTGGGGTCAACATAGCTGCCTAAAGATATTTACTTCTATCTGGAATCCTAGCATCCAAGGAACTCATCTTAAGGGTCCACATGTGTACAGAGGAGGGATTAGCTGGGAGCTCCTGTCTGCCAGCAATTTCAAAAAGGCAATCCCTTCTTGACTCAAGCAGTTGGATTCCAAAGAAATCGGCAGTCCTATTTGACCACCTTACCTCAAAGCTATTTTTTCTCCTCACACTTATGGCTAGAATAATCCTATGTCTAAGGAAGGGTGACCCAGGCTCTGCTGACACCCTTCCAAACACACCACCAGACACAGTCAATGCTATATGTGCACCTCCTCTCTAAGGGCCTGTGTCTGTTTGTCACAGAGCTATGGAATGATGTGGACACCAGGTTCTAGAGTAGCATGGACCTAGATTTATAACCCATCTGCTTACTAGCTTTGAGACTTTGAGCAAGATTCTAAACATTTCTGTGCTTCAGTTTCTTCATCAGTTAAAATGAAAAAATAATGCCTGCTCCCATGCGAAAATATATTTAAAAGGCCTGGCAAAGTGCCTCACGTGTGGTAAAGATTCAACAAATAATATTTACCTCTTTCCTTCAGCTTCTCCAACTAAGGTGTCACAAGGTTTAGTGGGAGCAGCCAGCCCCTAGGCAAATAGTCTATTTGCCCTTGTCTGTCCTTCTCAGGTAAGAAAAACAACTTGTTTGACCACAGAGGACTGCAGACCCAATGAGGCCATAATATTCCCCTTTTGTTGAGAGGTAGTTTGGTCCAATACAAAAAGCCAATAATTCAAAGTCAGGAGCCTAGATCCTAGGCTCAGCCTAACCACCTCCACCACCTTGGGCAAGTCACACAACCTCTCAGAAACTGGATTTCCTCATTTCTAAATAAGGTGAATGAAACCACAATGAAGAGGCCCTTTCAAGTGTTAAAGTGTTAAGTCCAAAATTTTCACCTAAAAGTACCAAAGCCTAATTTTTGTGGTCCTGGATTCTGCTCTCATTTCTTTTTCAGTCTAACTTGGGGTAAATTTCTGAGTCAACCCACTGAATCATGAACAATAAATTGTTGTTATAAGCCATCTCTTCGTTGTGCAGCAATAAATAACTGATATACTTCCCCTGTCCCAAAGCATCTGAGTGGGTCGGTTGTCCCACTTGCACTGTAGTTTATTTTATCTACTTTTGGAAACCTAGCTAGTCTGTACCAACCTCTGCCCTTTCTGTCTGTCATTTCCACTTCTAGGTTATCCATCAGGTGGCTTGCTATGGGACAACTACAGGGCTCATTGATAAGGAAGAGTCCCCATTCCCCCACCAGCAAACACAGGCCCAAAGGGGCTCTAGACCCTTGGACTAGAAAGGACTTTAAGACTGCTCTGTTCAATAGGAATTTCTTCAGTGATGGAGATGTTCTACCATTCTGCACTGTCCATCACATTAGTTACTGGCCACATGTGGTCATAAGCACGTTAAACTAGTGAGACTGGGGAAGTGAATTTTATTTTTTTCATTTTAATCATTTGAAATGTAGTCACATGCGGCTAATGGCTACTGTGTCAGATGGTGTTGCTTTGAGGCAAATGTTACAGAGATACAGCATCAAGGGCAGCCCTGGTGGAAGTCACCAATATGTCTGGATGGCATTTACTCTTCTGGGAATAATTTAGTCTTTGAGGACAGAAAGACCTGGCTCACTCCTAGCAATAACAACCTAAACAGCAAAGGGAAGAGAGAAATATACAATACCCACACCCCATTCTCCATCCCCCCCATCCATGTACCTCCAGCCCACCTTCCCACTGGGTGCTCTGAAGTCACTCAGTGCCATGACAGCCTAAGCTGAGTCAGTCATGACCCTCAGGATCTTAGACTTTTTGACTGTGAGTCCACCCAACTATATACTTCATTGCTGCCCCAAACATTCCAGATTCATCTATTCATCTCTGGTTCCTCCAAACAAAGGAAGTTTAAAAATCATGTCGCCAACCACCTGGGAGAACAATATCAGTACTATATATACAGCCCTCTCAGAGCTTTAGGAATGTAGAAATAATTAGGATGTTTGAGAAAGCTAAATTTCATTTAGACCTTCAGTGCTTAGAGAAAATATCCAGTGCTCTGCCTAACACACAGGGTGAGACAGCCTTTGAAACCCCAGAGCAAGCCCTATGCACGGGCACATAGCCGCCAATATCTTAAGGACTCCCTTGTTCCCTCACTGTGATGGAGGCAGGAGGCTGTCCCTAAGCCTAGGTGAGCATTTACTTTATCATCCCCAAAGCTGGTTAGCTGTTTTCCCTTCCTTTCTGTCCCTGCTGTTCCCATTACCTTCCTTTTCTCTCATAACCCCCATTGCCACCTTCACTAATTATCCCTGGTACCTACAACCCAGCAAGACCCATAACTAGGATAAGTGAGCAGCTCTTTGCTCCAGAATGCTAGAATTTGGATGGTGTGAAAATAAGTGGTATCCCTGAGCTCAAGGTTAAAGGCAGGGAGGTCATGTAATTCCCTCTGTACAGTCAGGGAAACTGTATCTCCCTCTTCCATTTGGCTCTTTGCTCTCCATCTCCATACATGTCCATTACTGTGAAGGCATGCCTGCTGCCTCCCCCAGTAAGTGAAATTACTGCTAGTTATTATTTCGCACCTTAAGACACCACTGAGGCAGACACCAGGCATGCTCAGAAAAAAGTCTGGGCACTGAATTCTAGAAAATACAAAAAAATTAGAAATGGGCTTAGACTAAATTCTAGAAAATTCCAAAAAATTAGAAATTCTAGAAAATCAGAGAGGACCTGTGCTATAAACATACAGATGATCCAAAGTCTACCAAAATTTGCACAAGGAGCAACAGAGACCCATAGGATTCAATGACCTGGCTTAGAGCCTAGCAGAAAGTCATTGTCCCAGTCCAATGAACTGCATCACAACAGGATGCTGTCCCCTAGCCATCTTCCCCAAAACTGTTCTCATAGGAGAGCAGATAAGAGGGAACGCTGGGGGTGGTCATATGTGGATACTGACCCTTTGAACACGCTGGGAGCTGAAAAGACACCCCACCCATTGCACCTCTGTTACTAAGAATCATCTCAGATGAGTCACTCAACCTCTAAAGGCACTTACTCTCCTCATCTATCAAACAACGAGCAGAGGATGTCCACTTAAGACCTGTGGAGCATACACTTCCTCATTTTCAGAGAAGGGATTCCTTCTTGACCATAAATATAAACCCAGGAGCCTCCTAGAATAGAAGCAGCTCCATGAGAGCAGGGTCTTGACCTTAATCCCCTGTTCATCCCAAGTACCTAGAACACTGCCAGGAGCAAAGCAGATGCTCGGTACACACTTGCTAAATAATGAGTTTGTCTCCTTTCTTCCTTCTAAAATACCAGTTCATACTCAGGCCTGGGAAGAGAGGCACAGCTTCGAGTCAACTCAGGACCAAGGATGCATAAGAAAATGCAGCTACTGGCAAAGAGATTATTAACACATTAAAGATAATCAGACCAATTCCAAGAACCCAGGTCCCAGCCTCACTGCAACTCCAAGTCAAATATGGGAATTCTTTAAAGCGTGGTCTCTAGAACCACTCACACCCAAAAATAAATAAATGAACTTCCATTTTAAGTGCAGATACCTGGCCACAACTCCAAACCTATTGAATCATATTCTATGGGGGTGGGGAGAGGGGACCCAGGAATCTGAGTTTAACTTGCTTCTCCAGTGATTCTGAGGAGCTCTGGATTTTGAAGACCACAGCTCCAAAGCACATTTTCCTGAGTCTACTTTGTGGAGTTCCTTTTTAAAATGGAAAGCTGGAAGGCTTTTGTGAACCCAGGCAAAACCTTCAGAGTTAGGGTTCTGGTTACCTTAGCGACGCTCTCTCTAGACTCAGGTTTTCCCATTAGCCTCACCTGACTGCCTGTGCCTTCCCCAGCAGTTCCCAGATTTACATTTCATGGAGCTGGAGACAGGGCTTTTCATGCAGAGAGTGCTTCGGTCTCTGAAGTCATTTTTGTCATGACTCAGAGACCTCAGTAGACCTCCAAGAGCTGCAGACAACACTTCCCCTTTATGCTCAGCAAACTAAAGGCAGGTGGGAGGAAGGAATCAGGCCACAGCTGCCTTCCTTTCAGCTCCTGGCTATTGGGAACTGCTGAATTAATGTGTCTACTTTATTCTACTCATAATCAAAGCTTTTGAACTAATGATACTAGTAATTAATATATCAATTATACATTAATATCAATCAATCAATCAGTCATTACTAAACACCTGCCAGGTGCAAGGCACCAAGATAGGGAAGAGTGACAGAAAGGGAGCCTGGCTCAGCTTGGGCAGAGTACTGGCCCTCAAGGCTTTTACAATCTACCTTGAGAAATAAGAGATCAACATATGAAAAGATAACTGATGATTTAAAAGAGCTGACAGAGTGCCAGAGGGCCACAGACAATGGGTAAAACTTGAGGTTTTCCTATAAAAGTCTTAAAAGGGAGAGAAAAAAAGGGAAAATAACGCAACAGCCTTTTTCCTCCCAAGGGAGCCACTGCCCACCACTTAACACTGCCCAATTATTTTTATCATCTCAAGTGCAGACTTCAGGAGAATGTTTTCTGAAACTCAAAAGGGATTTAGAGGGAAAGAAGTTGAACATTTCAAATCAGGAATTCATGGGTTAAGGGTGGGCTTGAAACTAGAGAAGAGTGGCCTTGGGGTGAGAGCCTGGGATGACGCCTCCCCTCATTTATGAAGTGAGGGGTATCCCCTGTACCCACCTTCATCCACCTCCCCATTCCTGTTTCCTTCGTGGAGAGTGATTCTCTGATCCAAACTCCTGGGGTTGCTCTGAGGATATAATGTTGGCAAAAATTTCCACTGCTCCATCCAGCCCTAGTAGGTGCTTCAATAAGTGTTTACAGAATCATTAAAAAGGCACCTTTTCTACAATAGGTAAGCTCAGTGTCCCTCTTACACCAACAGGGACAAATAAATAGGACTCCCTAATTACTACCCATCCCCACTGAGAGGTCCAGAATTAACAAAGTTTCCCTCTCCTCTTCATTCAGACTGTGGTACATAAACTTTTCAAATCTCCCACTTTGCTAGTAAGAAGTTTTTAAATACACATTCTCAATGAACAAATAATTTATAAAATATAACCACATATTAAGCACATTAAAAAACAAACACGCACACACACAACTTCAGACGAGATCAAAGATAGAGATTCTGACGTGTTCATCCTACATCCCAGGGGATCATCTTGTATCATCCTCGGGGAGGAGCCCTCCCATCTTCCATGGGAAGACAATGGAACCCATCCAGGTATGAACCTCAGATAGACGGAGAAGCAAGTGGAAGGGACCTATGGCTAGAAGCTTGATCTGAATCCACCCTTAGGGAATATGAGTTCTGACACAAAGTTAGGAAACTCCCACAGGAAAGAAGTGATTCTGGAAAGTGCCCTGGCTTTAATCACCATCTGTATGCTGGTGACCCTCAAGTGTATATCTCCAGCCTGACCCTCTCCCCTGAACTGTAAGCTCAAACCCAACCGCTTCCTCAATATCTCCTCTTGGTTAGCAAACCTAAATCTGGCACCTCAGATATAATATGACTAAGCTAGACTCTTGCCCTTTCCCTGTAAATTGTCTCCTCCTCCAGTCTTCCCCATCTTGGTGAAAGGCAATACCTTCCTTTCTGCTGCTTAGGATAAATACCTTGGAGTTCTCACTGATCCCTCTCTTCTCACACCCATATCCAATCCAGCAGCAAATATTGCTGGCTCTGCTTTCCAAACAAAACCGGAATAGAACCACTCTCACGCCGTCCACTGTAGCCACTCTAGCCCAACACCCACCTCCTCAGTCTCTCACCTGGATTACGGCAGGAGCCTCCCAAATGGCCCTGCTGCAGCCAGAGGGATCCTATTAAAATACAAGAGAGATTCTCTACCCAGAACCCTCTGTTGACTCCCCATTCTCTCAGAGTAGAAACCAGAGTCCTCACAGAAGCCATCAAAGGCTTATAAAATATGCCCCCCACACACACCTCAACCACTTCCCACTCTAATTCCTAATCTGTAGGTCCCTCCCTATGTCATCTTCATTCAAATATCCAAATATCATATCCTCAGTGAGGTCTCTCTAACTGCCTTATAGGAAATTGTTTTCCATCTCTCACCCACATTCCCAATCCCCCTTTCTCCGATCTATTTTGTTTCTACTATAGCACATATCACCTACCAGCATCTATCTATGTATCTAGCTAGTGTATTTATTGTGATTTTTCTTTATGTGTGTACTTCTCTGCCCTACTGCCCTAGTAGAATATAAGACCCACAAAGGCAGGAATATTTTTGTTCATCTTATTCTCTGATACATCTTCAGTTCCTAGAATGGTGTCTGGCACACAGTAGGCACACACTAAATCTCTGTTGAATTTGGACTTGGAAGTCACAGCACAGTACCTGTGAGGTACTGACCTCACAGGCCTCCCTTACTGTATATTTCCCAATAATTCCTTTACCCTACACCTGGCTGGATGACCAGTCTCCCTTAGGCCTGCAGAATTTACCAGAGTCCAAGACCCTGCCAATCTAATGCCTAACAATCCAAGGAGCAAGAGTTCTGCCTTAGGTTTGGATGCTCTCCAGCAACAACTAGATTAGCACTTGCAAATTTATCCAGGGACCAAATCAAGAAACACAATCTTCGGAAAGGCCCAGCACAGTAAACTCACTAATGAAGCTATGCACGATCTCATTGCACACAAACCACTGGCACAGTAACTGTAAATTATTCTGACCTCCGATTAAAGTGGTCCTGGAGAGTCCTCCATTTTATAGGCATGCTGGCCTTACAAGTAGGTTGACAAAGACCACATGAAGAAAAGGTCAAATGCTCAGAAAATTACAAAGTGTGATACCAAGATGGGACTGGCCCCAGACAAAACTGTCTCCCATACCAGTAAGCCAGGAACTAGAATTCTATCATTAGAGATCGATTCCTTTAAGTCACAATAATTTTTAAAGTGTTCGAAGTTGCCTTTAAAAGATTACAGTATAGGAAGTACACTTGGGTTAGATGACACTTAAGGCCTTTATCAGCCAGTTCCATGGAAGGGGGCAGTGTGACAGCTCTAAGAAAATATGGTACAGGCTGGGTGCAGTGGCTCACTCCTGTAATCCCAACACTTTGGAAGGCCAAGGCAGGCAGATCACAAGGTCAGGAATTCGAAACCAGCCTGGCCAACATGGTGAAACCCCATCTCTACTAAAAATACAAAAATTAGCCAGGTGTGGTAGCGCACACCTGTAATCCCAGCTACTCAGGAGGCTGAGGCAGGAGAATTGCTTGAAACCGGGAGGCAGAGGTTGCAGTGAGCTGAGATCATGCCACTGTACTCCAGCCTGGGCAACAGAGCAAGGCTCCATCAAAAAAAAAAAAAAAAGAAGAAGAAAAGAAAATATGGTAAAAGATAGGGGCCAAAGGCAAAGAGGGCAACAATGATGGGGAGGAAGAAAAGAATTGAAGGGAAATAAGGGAAAAGATATTTATCGAGGGTTTGCCTTATGCCAGGTATTCCACTATCTGCTTTATGTATGCCAATTCATTTACTATGAAAACACCATGATGAGGTCCTCATTATTACTCCCTTTTTAGAAGAGGAAACTGAGGTTCAGAGAGGTTAAATGACTTGCCCGAAGTCACACAGTTGATAAGGATAGAGGCAGAGCTCTAACCTCAAGTCTACTGAGCTCTGAAGTTCATGGTTTTTTCTCAACATCAACCTCCAGAGATAGTTAACATCCAGCTGTTTCATGGTTTTCTCTCTAATTGGCCTGGCTGGCCATAATTACGTGGTCCTTGTTTTAAGGTTGCCCGTAAAACTGTATATTGATGCAGCAGAGTGAAATTCCAGATCTCAGGACAAAACTATTTTTATATTGAGTAATCAAGCACTCTCATTCCAATACATCAAATGATAACAACTTACCCTCTTGCACACTCCCCAGTCTTCAGGATGTCAGTCATTGTCCTTCAGATGCCTTCTACTCACCAGTCATTTCTTTGGAAGTGAACAGCATTTCCTCCTCAACTCACACATCCTGGAACTCTCAGGCTACCTGTTCCAGGAAGTAGCCTTCAATCACAATTTTCTGGATTATATTCAACTATAATTGGTCCTTTCTGGGAATAAAGCTGTTTCAAAGATTTGGTAAACACTCTGCCTTTTTATGTTGCTGAGATTGGAGCTACCTCATGCGGCCACGTTCTCTGCCCCCATGATGCTTTGCATGTTTGCATCTTGGGATCTTGGAACATTTTCAAACTAGTCTTTTCATGTCATGTCTTTTCTCCATCCCATTTTTTCACGTTTTAAATGCTGATAAGGTAATACCTTTGTTCCTTTTTTTATTAAAACAACAGTACTTTTAAAGACAGTGCTCAGTAGCTAAACCGGGAGAAGGGTACGATAGAAAAAGAAGGCTAATCATGCCTCGGTCTTTAAAACTCAAATCCAGCCAGGCTCTTCCAAACTTTAGTGAAGGTTTAAGATTTAATCATCCTCATTTCAAGCCTAGAGTATCAGCTCTAAAAGTCAACTCATATATTTTGGTGACCTTTCTCAAACTGGGCTTTGTAAATCCTTGTGGTTATTATTTGACATTATAGACTCATGATGAGCAAAATATCCTGCATAAAATCTAAGAACTAGAGCCCTGACCCTTTAAAATTTGCATGCTCAAACACAAAGGCAAACAGATTCTGACTCCAATGTTTCAAATATACAAGAACATAAAACTGGGAAATGTTAGGAAATTTACTGATATATTTTATTTAATAAGGGGCAACAGGTATGTACTTACACAGTAATGAAAAACTGCTAGTAAATTTGTATATACTATCAGTTCGTTTGCAAAGATATTAATGAGGTTATATTAACA
Source organism: Gorilla gorilla gorilla (assembly GCF_029281585.2). Taxonomy (NCBI): domain Eukaryota; kingdom Metazoa; phylum Chordata; class Mammalia; order Primates; family Hominidae; genus Gorilla; species Gorilla gorilla. The sequence goes on along the minus strand of NC_073239.2, from coordinate 95,196,948 downwards.
TCCATATCAATTACATAAAAGTGTATAATTACAACGATTTTAATTAGTTAATATAAAAACTTTAAGTCTTGATTCTAGATATCAGCCCATTAAGGAGTTGGCTAATCTTAGAACCTTCCTACAAAGTGGAAAAGATTGGACAAATTCAAAAACCCAAGTATATCATACATGGCAATGGCTTTCAGCACTATGGCATATCTTATTTCAAGGAAATACATAATATTGTAGAAACAGCATGGATTCAAAAATTTAAAACCTGAGTTTTAGATTAGCTCTGAGATTAATGTAATATGATGGAGCAATTTTTTCCCTACTAATTGTCTGAGAAAGATTTAAATTTGTTTGGGAAAGGCGTTAGAGTGGAAGAAGAGTGTACCAAGCCCACCTAAATTAGGTGGGCTCCTTCCATGTGAAATGAGAGGAAGAATTTTCTTAGTGTTCTGGAGGAAAAAAAGACCAGAAGGAGAGAACAGGAAAGAGAATGGGGGTGGGAATGCAGAGTTTAACTCATAACGCACATTGTGGGGACTCCTGTCAAGCTTAGCCAAATCTCTTAGGGTCAAGGTGACTGCAGCTGACATCTAGGTCACACTTACCCATTCCTTAAGCTCTCTCTGTTTCAAGAAAATGAAAGGGTGAGGAGATTGGATTAATTATCTCTAAGCTTCCTTAAATTCCTAAGATTTTAAAATATTCTCTGTTTAACTGTGTCACTAGGAGTACAGAAACCACCCTACTGTATAAAGAAATCAAACTCTGCAACCATACATCAATACTGAGGCTTCCATTGCATATGGTGGACGGTACACCAAGTATTACCCTGGGAGCATCTGCTGTTTTGATGCTCGTAACTGCAATAATAACCAATGTATGTGTAATTGGAGCCAGGTTGATGAAATCTAATCACTATCAGTGTTCCTTCTTGTGAAGCCTCTGTAAGTCTAATTCTCAACAACCCTCAAATTCCAAAATATTATGAGAAAAATGAGCTTCCTATTGTCTTCTTTCATTTGCTGAATCAAGAAACATTTAAAGAGCAGAGAGAAAACAGTCATGGGCTTCCAGGTGCTGATCCCAACTTCCCCAAAAAACCTCAAGGACAGAGGTAGTTATATCTTCTCCTTGGATATTAATTCCTACTGGATTTTTCCCCCTTCTTTTTGGCCTAATGCACAAAACTGTCAGTAGAATGGGAGGCATTTGGCAGTGACTGCAAGAAACAACTGTGCATTTTATAACAGTCCATTAGCGCAAAGCTCTTAATGAAAATGAAAGCTGTTAATGAAGCCAAAAGGCAGTGGAAGCCTTCATTCTGGAGAGGGCAATTAGATAGGAGCAGGAGGGAGAAAAATAAATACAAATCCAAAACAAGGTACTCTGTGATCAAGTATTACACATGATGTAATCATGACAAATCAGCCAATTTATTTCCTACTTTTTTAAAGAGACATATACAAACACTGAAAACTGTCATTCTTCAGGCCCCCAAGCTTCCCCCTCAAGCCCTCATGTTGCAGAATGATTCAACCTCAAAATTGTGGACCCATTGACACTTTCAAACTAGAAACAGCAAGTGGGATTTTAACTCAGAGAAGGTTTCCCTGTAGAGTGCCAGAATTTAGAGCAAAGTGAGTCACGAAAGTGAACTTTGTAATTACTATATTATTTTTATAACTCCTATGAATCAGAAGCTCTCTCATTTTAACATGCTGTAGACAAAGGCAAAGATTGCAGGAGAATAGTCCCCTGCCAAATACACTATTTCTGAGTAGGATATTTCCTGTGAAAAGACAAGTCTCTAGAAACTGTGCAGCTTCTGGAATGAACACAAAAAGATCTGTTTTTTTTAAAGCTGTGATGGAGAACATGTGGTAGAATCCTGTCCCCACCCCTACCCCAACTGCCTGCTGCACTTCCTCGGCAGCCTAGGTTTGCAGTTGTAAGATAGTACCTTGCCATGTATACATGTCAATCCTCAACTAGATTTTAAGTTCTTTGAAAGTGGGGATATCATCTTATATGCAGGTAAGAAATTATCTCAAAGCCTTTCCTTCTTTGCCCAGAGAGACTTACACACTTCCTCTTGTAGAATCTCCATCCCTAGCTCTTAAGCTGGATTAAAATTACATATCTGGAAAATTCTTGATATCAAGAAGGACTGGTGTGGATATTTATGCATCACCTCCATGCTTAGCCCATTAATGTGCCTATGTTGAACACAAATACTTGTGAAATGAGTGACTAAATAAATGATCAAATTCAGTTGGATAGCTGTCTTTACGTTTGCATTAGCTTTTTTTATTTCCCAGAGACAAGCTCTTGTTTCATTTTTTAGTTCTATTACATGGAATAATTATGTCAATTGAATTCTATTGCATCAAATAGTTGAATATGATGCTGTGGTTAATGATGATTGATGCAACTCACATCTTCCACCCCAGGGAACATGAATCAAATCTCCTATTTGTTACCATCTGGGTACTTGAGTAGTTGCTGGAAAATCAAAAGAAGCTTACCCTGAGAAATAGCTTTAACTGGAGAGTCATCGTCTATTGAGCGAACAGTCAAAAGTTTGTCTCATGAGAATTATTTTTTCCTAGACTGCCTAGGAACAATTGGGATTTTTAACTCACAGAAGCCTTCCCTGTACAGAGCTATGATTTAGAGCAAGATGAGTCTTAGGAGCCTCCACCCACCCCATCCCCTGTGTGGCGGCTTTGTTATGTGTCAACTTGGCTAGGCTGAACTACGTTTCCCAGAATTCTCTTTCTTGAATGTTTCTGCTTAGAGAGGGCCTTAAGGGAGACTCTTGGGCAATTTGGAGGATAGAAGAAAAGCACTAGCCATTTTGCAGCCCATACACATTGTTGCTGATCTGCTGATTCACCTCACTGACATGAAGCAGCGACTGGACCTCCAACTGCTCTACATTCCCCTGGATCCTCCTTTAGCACCTCCAGATCCTGAGCCCAGGCCTAGGCTGAGTGCGTGTTTTCAGTTCTGTGAGGGAGGCTCCCACTCCTGTTATCTTTCTTTGTAGCATTTATCACCGCCTGATGTAGTATATACTTCTTCTTTTGATGCCTGCCTCCTCCTCTAAAATGGAAGCTCCATGAGAGCAGCAGTTTCTTGGCTCACTGCTATATGCCCAGTATCTACAAGAGCAGTAGGCGGATAATAGGCATTCCATAAATATTTGCTGAATGAGTGAATAAATGAATCAGTCAATGCGTCTGCCAAACAACAACAAAAATCCCTTATAGTTGAAGTACAATAAAGTAATGCGTTGAGTTCAAGCCTGGAGTTTGAGCTATAAATAATAAGTAGGGTAAATAACTTACTCTCTTTGGTGCTGTATTCATCAGCAAATGCAGCAGGAATTGCTACAAAAAGCTCCTAAGAAGCTAAAAAATAAAAGATCAAATTGCCAGCTACAACCTCAGGAGATGAGCCAGTGTTCATGTTGTTTGCTTCACCTAGGATTCCCTTTCTTCCCAGCAGGCAAAGCTCTACTGATCCTTCCTATCCCCATTCAAATATCACCTTTAGGTTGACAGTAGGTTTCTGTGATATTAATTCTTTCCCCGACCCCAAGTGATTTTGCCTTGTCTTTGTTGCCTTTGCACTTTAAACATGGTTCTATTATGCCTCATTTCGATATACCATTAATAATAACTAATAATATCTAACATTTATTGAGTCTTGCACTGAGCACTTTGAATGCATTAGTTCACTTAATAATAATATTAGTAACATGGACCATGTGCCAAGTATTCTTGTAAGTACTTAAAATACATAAACTAGTTTAATCCTCACAACCATAACAGGCAGTACTATGATTATGCCTATTCTACAGATGAGGAAACTGAGGAACAGAGAGATTTTTTTTTTTGTAACTCACTCAAGGCAACACAGTGAGTTGTGTGAGTAAGCAGACTAACCGGATTCAAATTCAGATCCACTCTGTTCACAATTACACACACTGCATGTCTCCTCCACTAGAACTAAGAAAGGACAGTAATCATCTTTATGTGTTCCCCACACCTAGAACAGATCACAGCACAGAGTAAGTAGCTGCTAAATAAATATTTGCAGAATTAAATGTGTAACTTCAGAGCGAATTTTGCCTCAACCTCCATTGCTCTGTGAACACCACGCTTCATCTTACTTCTGCTCCTGGATGTCCTAGTTAACTTCTCTTTCCCTGCACAAACATGTGCACCCCACCATGATGTATACCTTTTGTTCTTTTCTTTTTTTCCCTTCAATTACTTCCTCTACATTGTCAATCACATGCGTGACTCCCTCACAGTCCCTTCAACCTGTCACCTTTCTGGTCCCTGAGGAATCCAAAAGGGAACATGTTATTCCAGATGGAGCTGTGGAAAACACAACCAACTTCTTGTTTCAGCTCATTCTTTTCACAGAGTAATTTCACATTTACTTATCCTGTGAAATGGTGCCCTTCTCAGACTCATAACTCTCCTCTCAGCACATGTTAAGGCTGCAAGCAGCCAAAAGAACCCTGAGTGGGACTGGGTCAGTGTAGAGATGAGGTATGGCCACAGATATCATTCTATAGGTACTTGTGTCTCTGGCACCTCCAATGCACACACTTCCCCGACTTTGATCACTCTACTCCCCATGAAAAATGTTGGGTGGCTTTCTAGGGATGGCTCCCCTGAGCTCAGTAAAACTCCTGCATTCTTGCAGATGTGTATTTAGACTTCCATGCAACACTCCAACAGGCTAGCAGTTATCCTATGGGCAGGCTAACCAATCATCCTGGTTTGCCCAGGACTAAGGGGGTTTCTGGAAGACAGGGCTTTCAGTGCTAAAAGTATACAAGTTTGTCACCCTCTCCAGGATGGCAACTGCTGGGTAAAGAATAAGTCTATAGAGTGAGATGTGTTAGAAGATATCCCTCAAAAATGACAACTTGAATAATACAAAGCTCAACTCACTTTGTATATTTGTATAGATTTGCAAACTTTTCCAGCTAGAAGGGACCTCAGAGATCACCAGGTCAAGCCCCAGATGTTTGTACAAATGGAAACAGGGGCAGAGAGATGAAACAACTCATTCAAGGTCAGCTATAGCAGAGCTTGGGAAAGAATCCAGATCCCCTGACCCTAGGCTTTTTTTACACCCTATGCTTTTTTTCAAACTGTTCTCTGGATGTTTCGTCCCCCACTTTAATGAGAAAGGCCATTCCATTAGGTACAGACTGAGCACACAGGGCAATGATGATAATGATAAAAAATAACGATAATAATAGATAACATCTATCAAGCACTTACCATATATGAGGCATGGTGTTAGGGTATCACATTTGTCTATTCCTCATAAAATTCCCAAAGTAAGGACTATTATTCTCCCATTTTACAAATTCAGTAGTAGAGGCAGAATGCAAATGTGCACAGTGTACATTCATTCAAGCAATCTGTGACACTGTGAAAGGCAGAGTACTTCTGCCTCTGATCCTATCACACTCAAGAGAGAGGAAGGGATAGTCCTATGCAACACTGTGGCTATGAGGACCACCATGGCTCAGGTGCCTTCCCACACCCCAAAACATAACCCCTGTCCACTCCTCACGTTCAGTTCAAATTATGGAAGGATAAATCCTTGGACGGCCTTGGACCTTTGTCTCATTCCTGTCCTGATGCTAATTTTTATATATTTGCAAATTTTTTAATGTTTGCAGATTGTCCTCAAGGAAATTCCCTCCATTTGTCCTTGCCTGTACTCTCCCGCATTGTTCCTGCCTGCCTCGGCCTCCCGTCCTTGACTGCTGACCTCTTATACTATGCTTCCTTCCACAAGCCATCACCATGACACCTCCCAATTTAGCATCACGTATGAATGTCAGTACCAGGAGTTTAGTTGTTCTTCCAGATCATTAAGTGATGATGGCCAAATTGGGTCTTCTCACCTGACCCTATCACACCTCGAAAGCTAAGGCCATTTGTAATCACAACCTTCACTCCCATCTCCCAGCCAGTTCTCATTCTGAGTGACATGGCTTCCCCCCTGGCCAGCTTGAATTAATTTCTCAGGCAAGATTTCAGGCCATTTCTCCTTCAAGTGATTTTACTAAAATCCAGATATATTACATCCGCTGCATACTTCTCACCTTCTAGAACTGTGATTTGCTTTTCTGTAGTGATCAGAATGTCCTGACATGATTTGTCCTTTTATTAATGCACTCTCTTTGCTTTTCTCTGTTTAACTGTCTCTGTAAATTTCCCACATTGCGTAATCTCTTAATTTGGTTTTGTTATTTATACTTCAGAATGAATGAAGGTAGACTTAAAGGGCAATGACTGGCAATTAACAGGACTTCTTCCTTTTTGAAAACAAAAACATTCTCAGATCACTGCATTTTTTTCTTCCCACTTTCTGACAGCTTCCTCTGTTAACAGATCATGGGTAGAACACATCTCATTGTGAGCAGGTGTCTCAGCTGTCCTATGCTCCACTATGTCCTAGTACCCACAGCAATGCCAGGTATGCAGTAGGTGCTCAGTGAATGTACAGTGTGCACAGTCCTTCCATGTCCATTCTCTCATCAGATCCTCATACCCCATGTGGTAAGTGGGTTTATCCCCATAATACAGATGAAAAGACAGGCTCCAAGAGGTTGAAGGCTGCAGAGCATAGTGGTTAAGAGCTCAGGCCTGGGTTCCAATCCCAGCTCCGGTTTCTCATTAGCTAGTTACCTTGGGCTAGTCTCAATCCCTGACCCGGTTCTCCTGTCTGTAGTAGGAGGATAATAACACATATTGCTATACACCCAGCTCATAGTGTTGTTGCAAGGATGAAGTGAGATAATGGCTATGAAGCACTCCATCCTTGGCACTCATTGTATTAATAATACTACATTTGGAGAAACTGCTCATGGCTGGTAAGTACAGATCTAGAACCACAACCCACCTCTCCTGCTAGTTCCTGTGTTCATATTCATACCCCAAAACCTGATATCTGACCATCAGGATCCTGGGACTGGGCTCCCACTTGTACCTGTCACAGGTAAGGTTAGGACCTATGCACCTTATCTTTATTCACGAGGCCTAGGGAAGCACTTCCTTGGCATGAGAATATTCGTACAGATGGGAGGGCCTACAGGATCTGACCACAGGCTCCCTCCAGTCTGGTCTTTTCCTGCCTGTCACAGCAGACCTATCCATCGATCTATTCCCCTGCCACAGTATGGCTCAGGGAGGATTCAGCTGATAAATGATGCTGCTGTTTATAGTAACACCACTCCCTTCCATTCACAGTACACTTTACAGTTTACAAACTGCACACATTTAATTTTCCAACAAACCTGGGGCAGGCACGGCAGGGTTTAAATCCCCCTTCAACAGATGAGGCTCCAGGTGTGCTGCGTCTTACCCAAGCTACGCAGTCAGAAATGCAGAGTTAGGACTTAAATCCAGGGCTTCTCAATCCACACACAGGGCACTTTGATTTTAGGTCTCTCTTCATTCTTTCCCAATTCACCTCCTTCTGTGTTACTGTTCCTCCTCTGCCCCAATCTCAATTTCTGTAGCCCATACCACGGTACCTCAACCCCCACAAAAATGAAAGTAATACTTTTTATCATGTTTGTAGGTTGATATTTGGGAAGATACATAAAATTTTAAATTCACTTTAAATCTTCAAGTTCTTTTCCTATTTATCCCCCACCCAAGCATTGTGTTAAACCCTGTGAAATACTAGTTAATCAGATACAGTCAATCTCCTCTCCTATAACATCAAGCCTTTATTTGTAGAGGCATTATGGTGGCCATAAGGAGTAAGAAATAAGGTGCCCAGCCTCATTTCAGACTGGTTGGGGAGACACGAAGGTGACATACATTGCAGAAAGGCATAGTGCAGGGAAGATAGCTAATGCATGGTGCAGCTAGAAAGCAGCAAGGCATTCTAAAGAGCTGAGGTGGCCAGGCAAATTGTCACAGAGGGTGTGAGGCTCAAATTAAACTTCAAGATACGGCTACAAATGGGAGAAATGTCCCTGATAAATGGGCAAGCACGAGCAGAGATAAGACGGCACCTGGGATAGTGAAGCATCATGGATTAGCAGGGTGGGGTTCTAGCCAAGGTTTCAGCAAGTGGGATGGGAGCTGAGGTTAGCCAAACTGTGAAGTACCGAATGCCAGGCTAAGGAGCTTGAACTTTATCTTCTAGGGAATGGGGGCAGCCATCAAAAGTCTTTTCATTGGGAGAGTGACACATGGAGCACAGAGTTTAGGGAGGATTTATTTGTCTGCAGCCCCACAGAAGGTGGTATAACACGGCAAGCAACATGACAGAGACAATCAGAAAACAAAGAGACGTTAAATAAGGCTACAACATTACACAATACTACTATTGGAGGGCTTGGACTCCAGAGCGCATTTTCATGGAGTAGCAAGAGCAAGGCAAAGGATGTTCAAACTAGAGTCCAGAAGGAATGATCACCCCTTTCCGAATAGCCAGGGAGTGCAACCTCCTTACTCAACTTCCCTAGTACACGTTGCACCTTTTCCTAACATCTGTGGCTTTCCCAATTACATATTTGACAGGCATCTTCCCCAAAGGATTGTAAAGATTCAGAAGCTGAGGGTTTGGCTTATTTCATTTATGCAATCCCCCTGCCCCTAATAACCCATGGAGGCTCAATAAAATTTTTTGGCTTGGATTAGAGTAAAATTTAAGAGCTGATTAAAAAAAAAGGGCTGGTATGCAGATTGAGGGTAGTGCGGTAGAAAGGAGTAAGAATTTTGGAAGGAATGGGAGTGTGATCCTAGTTTTATTCAAAGTGGTGAACAGTCCAAAGTAGGGAGTGTGTATTGGAAGCCCCCGCCCTGTATGCTTTCAGAGCCCTTCCTCATCTGCACTCAGGTACCATTCAGAAGGTAACTGCTGGTTATCAAGGAACATGGTCTCCAAATCTCTGACGCCCAGCACACAACAGACACTCAAGCAATGGATCTGGAAGGGGAAACCAGCAATGTTTTGAAGCCTATGAGACCTTGGAGGCATAAAGCATTTTCAAACACATACCTCTGTTGACTCGGTTTAGGGACCTTGAAACTTCAAAACTGTGAAAGGAAGAAGTACATCCAACCCTTCCTTCTCTCTACCATGGAACCAAGAACCCCACCTTGATGACTGAAGACAGAAATGTACAAAGCACCAGTTGCTTTCAACAGCTGTCTCAGAAATGTTTTAGCAAGAATAAACTAAATCCAACAGAGAGCCTTGCAGGAACCTTTAAAAAACAATGACAACTACTCATTGTGCCCTCTAAAGAGCAGAGAAGACGAAAGTAAAGAGAGGGTATACACATACAAGAGTATTCACATACAAATATGTATGAATCCAGAAAAAAACAGAAATAGGACAGGAGAGGGTAAAAGGGCAAATCACTGTTCTTTATGAAGATGGGTTTTGTTCTGTCTTTACCAGTGACTGTAACCCCTGACCCATTTACTTCTCCCTTCCTGGCCTTGGGAAAGTTTTTCAATGTTTTTATTAGATATGCTGCCTTGGGGCAGATGGAAAGTAGCAGCATGCATGAGACACTGGAAAGAGCTCAAGATGAGGTTATGAAGAGCACCCTGGACTTGAATCCCAGCAATACCGCAGGGATAATTTAGGGCTGGGTGATCTTTTTTCTTTTTCTTTTTTCTTTTTTTTTTTTGAAATGAAGTCTCGCTCAGTCACCAGACTGGAGTGCAGTGGTGCGATCTCGGCTCACTGCAACCTCCACCTGCTGGGTTCAAGTGATTCTCGTGCCTCAGCCTCCTGAGTAGCTGGGATTACAGGCATGAGCCACCTCACCCAGGTAATTTTTGCATTTTTAGTAGAGACGGGGTTTCACCATGTTGGGCAGGATGGTCTTGATCTCCTGACCTTGTGATCCACCCACCTCGGCCTCCCAAAGTGCTGGGATTACAGGCGTGAGCCACCGCACCCAGCCAGGGCTGGGTGATCTTAGGTGAGATGCTGAATCTCTTTAAACCTCGATTTCCTCATCAGTGAAATGGGAACAAAAGCAGCTCTCTCACTGGATAAATGTGCAGATACACATTCCTTGAGCACAACACACAGGAAAGCCACATGGTACCCCCATCTCCCAGTTGACCACCAGCGTGAGGCACTCCTCCCTTGCTTCTAGGTCTCCCGTCAGATCTACTGGGAAATAATGGGATTAAAAGAAATCACAGACACAAGCACTTTCGATTCCTCTGACTATATGCTAGGTAAATATTCACATCCTTCTGAACAACAAGGTAAAGGGTTTATTTGGAGTATTCTCAAGTCAATTTCGTCAAAGCCGAGATGTCTGGCCAGGAGCAGATAAGGTCAGATCAAACACAGACGACCTCAAGCCCGACCCAGAGGCTCCTGTTCAAAGGAGATTAACGCCCACTCTACGCTTTCAGGACCCCAGTGATGAAATAAATAATTCATTTCCGTCCCTGTTTCTCCTCTCACTGCCTAAATACAGATTTAGGTTTTAAATGCTTCCATTTGTAACTAAAATAACAACGAAAATCCCGGTGAAGGCCCCCCCTCCCAAGTGGTACGTGTTCTCTCTGACTCTCCTGTTACTGGATTAGTCCCTGGGGAAGCCAAAGACACACACTTTAACCTTTCTCAGAGCAGATTGAATAACTAGCTCTACTTACAGCTGTTGATACAGCATCCCTGAAGACACCAGGTAAATGTTTCAACCAAGGCCACCGCCAGCTGGAAACCAGAGCTATCAGCCAATATAGACACTGGCAACCAGTTGTGAAATATGAGCCTCCTAATTCACTTCTGTTGCTCCAGCAGCAGTCCCAAGCTTTTTTCTTCCTCCCTCTAGTCCAAATAAAACAAAGGAGTCCACCAGAGACTTAACTATCTGATTTGTTAGAGAGTCAGATTATATTTCTTAAGCATTTTCTCCTTTGTTTTTGTTTAGATCTCATTCTTCCCAGGGGATTATACAGACGGGTAACAGGGAGAGTGAGATCAAATAAGACTGAACACAACACAGGGATGGCAAGACCAACATTGCATTTGCGGAGTAAAGTTAAGTGAGATTATACCCAGAGGACACCCCATGTCCAGGGCTGCAGCCTCAGTGCCAGCTCCAGGTTACTGAGAATGTATATTGTCATCGCTGTTGGGAGTCACCCAAGCCCATAGCAACCACCAGTGTGTAAGGCAAGCCCTGATAAATTTGGGCAAGGGGGTGGGACTTGGGGCTCACGGGTCACATGAGTTTCCTACCTATTGATAATTACAAGCAACTTACAATGGGCAGTCTGTGAATCATATAGGCCCCCAGAAATGTGTCCTCATGGTGATGATTTGTTACAGAAACAGGCCTTTTTAGGAGCATGAAGAGGAGTCTGGTAGACACAGAATTATAGGCTACTCCCCATGTTTCTCTCCTTGTGGGAATGGAACAGCACATGTGCACTTGTCATATATGCCATGACCTCCATGTTTCCCATACAGACACGGAGACAGAGGCAGACTGATGCCTCACTTCTATTATCCAAGGGGGATGAGAAGGCTTGAGTTTCAGCAGGCACTTGCGTGGTTGCCTGAAGATAACAACTAATTCCTAAGAATCTGAGTCCCAGCTCTCCCATCTACTTCCAAGGAGTGCTGTTCTCCTCCTTTGGATCTTTGCATTCTGACTTATTAGAGAGAAAGAAGCAGATGCCCTCACTTGCAAGATCATTCAAAGTGATGGCCTCAAAGACTTGTCCCTCCAAAGAATGGTCCACATACCAGCAGCATCATGGACATCCCTTGGGAGTTTGTTAAAAATGCAGAATCTTAGGCTCCACCTCAACCCTCCCCACGCAGAACCTGCGTATAACAAGATGTCCAGATGATTCGTGTGCACATTAGATTGTGAGACACACTGGCCTAGAAAGCAGTTTGAGAAGGTCAAATGCAACCTTGGTGCTAAGAGGCAGCAGCCCTTTCAAGACGGGCCTTTGCTCTCATGGTATTTGGTTTGAAGAACCTGATAACCACATCCTTCCAGTTGTTGCACCCTAGGGAACTCATTCTGTTCTACCTGCCACACTGGCTGCCCCTTGTTATACTGATGGCTAAGGCAGGTAATAAGAACTGTGGCCACAGGTCAAGGTAGAGCGAACACCAGCAGTGACATTGCGGGAATTGGGGGGGATGTTGCTGCCTCCAAATCCTAGATGAAATGTGTGGTTGGAAATTAGGTCAGTGTGCTAAGAAATAGCAGCTGATTGAGCAGCAGCTAAAAAGAAAGACTCTGTGAATGAGGTGAGGCATTTGAGAAACAGGTATTTACTGAGAGCCACTCTGTTAAAAACACACTTGAGACTAGAGGGCTGCCTCAGTCAGCTATCCATCAATAGCAATCCATGTCAGGTGACCTAAGTGGAGGCCTGAGATCAAGGCAGAAGGAAAGGATGCCATCAGAGCAGTTTCCACTTAAGAAAGTTAGGCCTGGCATTCACTCCATTCCCACAGACATTTCCCTGCCTCTTTTCATGTCAATGAACTAAGATCCTAAGATGCTGAGTTCCTGATTCCACAGATGCTAGGATACCAATGGCCTTCCCCTTTCACCTCTCTGCTTCCAAATGTTACCTATGCTGGCACACCAGCTCCCTCTTTGACATCCCCTTCTCATGGAAATAGGATGATTTCACAGCCAGATAGTAAGGATGAAAAATACATACCCCCAAGTTTCCCAAGTCCTTATTAAGAACCTAGTTGGGTTTGGTTTCATATTTTGAAAGTTATTGTATCAAGGTAGAGCTGGCATTTGCAACTCAATATCCATTTCCCTATTCCCAAAATTTGGAGTCAAATATCCAGCCTCCCCCTAAATCCAATATACTGTAGGAGGAAAACCAACTCTTTAGTGCATTTTCAATTATACTCAGGATAGGTGTATCATGTTAGGTGAAATTATGATCTTTTTATCTTTATTTATAGATTAAGTATCATTTAAGGAGATATAGATGAGTGTCGAGTTGACAAGAGGTGGACTTGTGAAGTGTAATTTTACGTGTCAACTTAACTGAGTCCCAGTACTCTGATTAAACATTGTTCTGAGTGTGTCTGGGAAGGTATTTCTAAATGGGATTCGCATTAGAATCAGTGAACTGAGTGAAGCAAATTGCCCTCCCAAATGTGGGCAAGCATCATCTAATCCAGAAGTCCTCAACCTCTTTGGCACTAGGGACCAATTTCATGGAAGATACATTTTCCACAGATGGAGTGGCAGGGGGAAGGCAGAAGAGGGGAGGAGATGATAGTTTTAGGATGAAACTGCTCCACCTCAGATCATCAGGCATTAGTCAGATTCTTATAAAGAACACACAACCTAGATCCCCGCATACACTGTTCCCAATAAGGTTTGCACTCCTATGAGAATCTAATGTTGCCACTGATCTGTCAGGAGGCGGAACTTAGGCGATAATGCTCACTCGCCTGCCACTCACCTCTTGCTATGCGGCCTGGTTCCTAACAGGTCATGAACCACCACTGGTCCACAGCCTGGGGGCTGGAGACTCCTGATCTAATCCACTGAGGACCTGACTATAACAGAAAAGCTATGGAAAGGGGAATATGCTTTCTCTGCCTTGTTGCTTACACTGGGACATCAGTCTTCTCCTGCCCTCAGACTGGGATTGACACCATCGGTTCTCAGGCTTTAGGGCTCACACTGAAACTATACCACTGGCTTCCTCTCCAGTTTGCAGACGGCAGATCATAAGACTTCTCAGCTTCCCTAATCACGTGAGCCAGTTCCTCATAACAATCATCATGTTCATATATATCTCCTCTTGGTTTTGTTTCCCTGGAGAACCCTGACTAATACAGTCAAGGAAGAGTGTTACTCTCTCTCACTTACAAGAACCAAAAAGCAAATCATCCTGGGAATGGCCATCAGCCATCTTAAAATCACATGGGCAGGAGCTGCCAAAAATGAAGCCAACACCAAGAAAGTCAAGCCAAAAAATGGGGAAGACAAACACTAGGTCTTGGTCATATCATTTGAGTTACTGGACTTTTTAGAAACTGAGCCCATAAATTCCCTTTGTTGTTTAAGGCAGTTGAGTTGAAAGTTCTGTTCTTTGCAGCTGAAAGCATTCTGACATATCAAATAAATAAATCATTCTCTGCTGGGAAGAAAGGGAATGTCTCACCAAAATTCTCTTGGCCTGGGCATATATATTAGGCCCTCCTAGCTCCCTTCTCCTCCAAAAATAAATTGTCAGACCAAAGGAAAAAAACAAACAAACAAACACCTTTCAGAAAAAGAGGCAGGTAAAGCAAGTTAAGAAAAGTCGCTGCCCCTCCCTTCCTGCGTCTCCAGCTCCCTGAAACAATAACCCCAAAATATCTGATTATAGGTCTTTAATTCCTCTTTCTTTCGTTAGGAATTTCTTCCTTTACTCCTTCTAGGGATTTAAATATCAGAAGCAAATTGTCCACCCTACCCCCACAGCTGTCTGCCACCCCCGCCCCCAACTCTACACTCCCTCCTGTCACCATATTTAAAGTGGGGGTGGGGAGCCTTTATTCTAAACCCAGTGCATTTCTCTCAGCTCTTTCCTAATCCCTCCACCTGTGAGATAATTGCTGGCATTTAGGGAAAAAAACTCAATAGTAATCACAGACTTGCTCACAAAGACACAAAAAGAGGCAGATAAAATAGGAGAAAGAAAAAAATCACAAGCCCAGAATTATCCACACTCTGACATCCATTCCAATAGTACAATGGGCCAACCTCTCGCTACAAGAGAAAAAAGCACAGCTTTACAGGAAGGGGCTTCATTTCAGAACATCATGGAGGTAATGGTTACTATGCGTATAAGAGATTAAGATACATCTACAAACTAAAATGAGTTGCTATCAGTTAACTGTTCACAAGTCAGTCACAAAAAATAAGCAGGCCTATCAAACATGTATTCCTATTATTGTCTTAATGCAACAAGAAAATTATCTTAATCAAAAGTGTCCCTTTTTAGATGATAAAGAGGAAAAAAAATGCTGAGATATTTTTACCCAGTGATCACAATAAAACAAAATCCTATTGAATCAGGCATTTGGCCCCACTCCATCAACTCAAGCTAAGATCCCAATCACTTTTGGGTTATGGATGCAAGATAGAGGTCACATCCCTTAAAACAAAAACTACAACAAAAATCTATGTATAACAAATAGATTTGGTATACATAAACGCAGCTTGTTTTAAATATTTAAAATACAACAAAATACTTCTATTAAAGTCTCATACACTTCCTTTTGGTTCATTTTATTCCTTGGAATTTGCTGTAACACAGTGTGTCTCAAATTTACCTGATCATAGAATAATTTAGAGCTGCAGGTCCTACAGTTCTGAGGCAGGAACTAAAGTCTATAGTTTCACAAGTTCCCTGGGTGATTCTCATGAATTTGAGAAACATTAATGTAAGTAACTCTGAAGGGTTTTGTTTAATACAAAATACACATACAAGCTGGGTGCAGTGACTCATGCCTGTAATCCCAGCACTTTGGGAGGCTGAGGTGGGCGGATCAACTAAGGTCAAGAGTTCAAAACCAGCCCGGCCAACAGGGTCTCTACTAAAAATACAAAAATTAGCTGGGTGTGGTGGTAAGCGCCTGTAATCCCAGGTACTCAGGAGGCTGAGGCAGAAGAATTGCTTGAACCCAAGAGGCAAAGGTTGCAGTGAGCTGAGATCATGCCACTGCACTCCAGCCTGGGTGACAGAGCAAGACCCTGTCTCAAAAAAAAATAAAAAGAAAAGAAAAGAAAAGAAAGAAAGAAAGAAAGAAAGAGAAAGGAAGGAAGGAAGGAAGGAAGGAAGGAAAAGAAAGAAAGAAAAAGAAAGAAAGAGAGAAAGAAAGAGAGAAAGAAAAAGAAAGGAAGGAAGGAAGGAAAGAAGGAAGGAAAAGAAAAATACACAAAATACACATACATGTGTGTAATAGAAAAACGAATGAGAAGTGATTCTCTATCTCATAGAAACCATACTCGCCTTTGTTTGAATGAAGGTGAGCTGAAGAAAGCTAACAGGCATGACACAAGATCAGAACACAGAAGAACAGAACACAACTCATCCACTGGGGCAGAGACTGTCACTGTAGCCACCAGGCCCCTTATCCTGTTCTCCTGAGCACAGAGATAAATTGCATTTCCCAATCTCCTTAGCAATTGGATGGGATTACATGACTGAGTTCTGGCCAATCATAGGTGATGCACACTATGTCCAGGCATGGCCCTTTAGGAAAAATCCTCCAAGCTCGCTCTCTCCTCCTCTGCCAGTAGACTGCAAAGAAGGACAAGGCTCCAGAAAATGACAAAGCTACAGGACGGAAGGTGCCTTGGTGCCTGAATGACTGTGTGGAGTAGAGATCCCCCACTTCACCACCCACCAATCTGCACCGCAAACTGGAATGTGAGAAAATTTTGTTAGTATTAAGCCACTGTGATTTGGGAATTGTCATAGCAGTTAGCCTGCCCTGAGTAATATACATTGCTACTTCCCTGTATCCCTGTTTTTCCCCCATTTTCAACCCACTCTTCTGGATTTTAGGATGAAGTAAACACAGACTAACAGAGAAACAAACCACAAGTCGCTACCACT
The DNA here is from genome assembly GCF_029281585.2 of Gorilla gorilla gorilla. Classification (NCBI taxonomy): domain Eukaryota; kingdom Metazoa; phylum Chordata; class Mammalia; order Primates; family Hominidae; genus Gorilla; species Gorilla gorilla. Next base: position 95,180,305 of record NC_073239.2, on the reverse strand, counting down.
GCAATGTCAACATGCTATCTCAACATTATAGGAAACAAACTACTTGCACCCAGAAAAGGGCTTTCATATTTTAAGTGGCATTTGGTACAGACAAAGCCCAAGACAAAAGAAAAAAAAATGAATCGCTTCTGGAATTCAGTATATAGGGGTTTTCTTCCTACTCTATTGTGAGCTGCTCAAGAACAAAGACTGATTTTTACCCATTTTTTGTATCCCTTGTGCTCAATACTTGTTAAATTCAATTACACTTTATTGTTACTGTCGAGAGGGAAGGGAATATATTAAAACCATAACAAGAGCTAGACATCTTTTTAGGCACTTAATATGTGTTATCTTATATACTTCTCAATTTTACCAAAAGTAAAATAATGTCTTATTATTTATAATACACCATATGTAATACTATTTATATGAATTCAGAATATATTAGAATAATATATTAGCATCCCCATTTTACAGAAGAGAAAACTGAGGTTCAGTGAAATTAATTGAAATGATGGTATCGTATGTAGTAGTGTCAGCTCAGGCTTTGGGGTCAGACAAAGCTCAGTTTATCTTGGTTCTGTTGCTAGCTCTGTAACTAGCTTTGTAACCTTGGGCCTCTGTTTTCTTGCCTGTGAAAATGGGGATAATGCCATGTAATCATTCAGAAATGTATTTAAACTGATACGAGAAAGTTTTGTTAAAAAAAACCTTTATTTAAAGAAAGGCAGAGGTAAAAGTAGGGAAACTGGAGGATTATTTCAGACAAGATAAACCATTTCTAGGAAAGAAGTAGTGCTGGATCTCCAAAACAAACTGTCAAGCAAGAACCAACAGAAGAGCCAGTAAACGGGAATGCAGCTGCTCATCTCCAGGGAGAACAGACCTGTCTCTGTCCACTAAACAGACGAAACAAGCAAAAAAGTGCACGAAAGTCTTCCAACTATCAGGTTGGCCAGAAAGGGCATAAGGGATGCAAGAGAGACAGTAAGCCTGTGAATCCTCAAATGTATTTTTTTCCTATAATTTTTGGAGGCAAGCCGGCTAAAAACAGGAAGAGATCTGGAAAGTTGACAAAAGTCATTACTCTCCACAAATTACTCTAACCTTGCCTAGGCGGTGACCTTCACACTACCACTGGTTTAATGGCATTTATTTCTACAGTAGCTGATTTCACTATAAAAAACAGAGATGCAGTGCACAGGATAATAGAACTAAATCACTCTTGTAAATATTTAATATCATTGCCTTTCTTTTTTCCTTTTAACAAATCACTATCAAAGGCTGAGCACATAGTAGAAAACACACTTATTTATTCTATCCTGGAAAAAAAGCTTAGTGCTCATGCATTTTATCTATCTAGTTCTACAAATGACTTTGACACTTGAGAGCCCTCGTGATCAAAACAGTCTGAAGGAAGGCAATTTTGCAACAACTTAAGAACCGATTTCCTGCACCCATCAACATCCCCCAAGGCTGCCTCACGGACGGGCACTAAACTTAACCCATCAGACACATGGTAGAACCCCGAACAAATTGTTTTTTAAAAAGAAAACCCAGAAATGATACTGGCTTAAAGATAAATACACTCTCACTTGAAAAAAAAAAATGTTTCTTTTTAGTGGAAAAAATTACAAATAAAATGACAACTAATTTTAAAGGAAGAAAGGAAGTGCAAACAACTATTAAGCAACAGTTTGTAAATCAGTCCCTGGTGAATATCATCACAGCTCATCTTTATTGCACTCAACATGCATCCACGCTGTTATAAATAGTCAACATGGGACAGCAAGAAAGAAAAAGTTATGGGTATAAAAGCTTTTTAAAAGTCAACTGGTGTCACCGTCTTACTTCAGCCAAGACAAAGCCATCAACAAAGCAAGTCTGTGTAAGTGGTACAAAGCATCATAAAATACTGAAATTCAAAGCAGCTTACTGACAACTTTGAAAGCTGGAGTTGTATCGGTTCCCAGGCAGACAAGTAATTTAAGAGATAACCTTTTTTAGAAAGTTTGCACACTGAAACTTCCAGAATCTTCCTTATATGGCATTATCAACAATGATCTCAGCAGCCTATGAATGATCTATAACAAATACCATCAACAGTGAAGATGACCAGGACTTAGAGGCAACTTGGTGGGAGGAGAAAGAAAACAACATCTGAAGTCAGAAAGTCTGGTCTAAGTCCCGATTGTGCTACAAATTTTCTGTGCAGTGACAAACACATCACTCATGCCCTCTCAGCATGTTCTGTCATCCACAAAATCACAGTGGAATCGACTAAAGGAATTCTAAGTCTCCTTTGAGCTCTGAAATTATATGCTTCTAAGATTTGAGGAAGCAAATCAGCATTTTTTAAAAGTAACCCAACCAAATGTTTTTGTTTTCTTCATGGCTCCTATAGTTCCATCAAGTAATACAAGGAAATCCTATAGCTCTTTGTGTGCACAAAAAAAAAAGCAGGCACATCTATCAAAAACCTAAGAACGAACAGGTTTTATGAGGATTACTATTTTTAGTATGGCAGGCTCTAAAGCAGGAGTGTCCAATCTTTTGGCTTCCCTTGGCCACATTGGAAGAGGAAGAATTGACTTAGGCCACACATGAAATACACTAATACTAATGATTTCTGCTGTGCTTAGAAAAAAAATTCACACACACACAAATCTCATAATGTTTTAAGAAAGTTTAAGAATTTGTGTTGGATTGCATTCAAAGCCACCCTGGACTGTGTGAAGCCTGCAGACCTTGGGGTTGGACGAACTCGTTCTAAAGGAAGAGACTAATGATTCCCTCTTGCAATGGAGGTACCCAAAGACCCTCTCTATTGAAAGCATAATGGGATCACAGGAAGACTTGGGGCTGGCCCTGTTGCAGAACTCTGCTAAGAAGTTACTTAACTCCTCAACAAGTATTTACTAAGTTGTTTCTATGATGGGGCAGGCAATGTTACAGGCACTGGATATACCAAGACAAACAAAATCAGATACTGCCTCTGATTTTATGGTGCTTATAGTCTCATGAACTACTTATTATTTAACATTGTGTAGCACTATTTTAATTTGCACAGCGCTTTCACCTGCATTGTATCAATTCTTAGCCAGAACAAACGTACCAAGTAGGCATTTTACAGGTAAAAACACAGATAGTCAAAAAGATTGAATAATACGTTCAAAGTTCCCATATTTAATGAGTGATGCTGATATTGACAAAATGTATTTATGATAACTGATGTTTGTTGTTAATGTTTATGATAACTAAACTAATGCTTATGTATGTTAGCTAAGCTCTACCATAAGCCTTTAATATTATTGTCTCAATAGATCCTCTCAGCAGCCTTGTGAAGTGTGTAGTATTCTTGCTCCCATTTTGCTTATTAGGATAAGGAAGCTTAACAAGGTTGTATAGCTTGTGAGTGTCAAACACTAACATCAGTACTCTAACCCACCACGTTTTATTCCCCAGCATTCTGAATTAGGTCCTCACATTTATCTCACTGTTCTATTTGTTCCATAATGCTGACCCTAGGTTAGAATTATTCACACCTGGAGATCTAGTATTCCAGGTTCAGTTGTCACATGGATCAATTAGTTTAGAACTGCAGAACCTCACTCGTAACAATTTGGGCCAAGGCATTTGTAAAGACTCATTACTGGTCACTTGGGGAAACAAGGGAGCGTATGCCTGGCTCAGCAAACTACATCTCCACAACCAGACAAATAGCCCCAGGCAAATGGTGTACTACAGATGGATCAATGGCTGCCACTTCATACTGAACAGACAGCACATAAATAGGACAAAGTCCTCAGCTGTGCACTGAGACAACCCACAAAATCCTTAGCTGAGCCAATGACTTCTAAACAAGTAATTCCTACCAGAAAGCAATTCCTTCACCTACATGTTCACTGTCTGGATAAAAAAAAAAAAAAAAAAAAAAAAAGCCATTCATAACCAGACTCTCAGGATGAATGACCTTAGATATACAGTAGAGAAATAACCATGATGACTGTTGACCTGCTCCAAATTTGAAAGAAAATAAGACTAAAGTTCCTAGCAGTTTTCTCATGTTATGCCGAGATCAGCTCTTCCTAGAGTTAAGCAGCCATTTTCAGAAGTATTGTTTATGCTCACTATATGGATATCTGTTTAAGTACTCAGGTAATACAAACTGGAAGTGTTTTAACCAGACTAGTATCTTTAAAATTGCAGTTGTTTTAACATCTGTGGTGTGTATTTTACCAGGAAGCGGTAATTTCCCTATTTAAACGAACGCTTCCAAAAAACTATTCCCAATCAAAATAGAAAATGTACTTAAAAAGACACTTGAGTTAAGCCAATCCAAAAGTTCCTTCAAATTTTAGAGTCATTAAGCCTTATAATATTAGCTTTGGTAGCTACTTTAAAATTGCTGTCCAAAGTGTTTTTAACTGAACACTAACTAGTTCTAATTCTAGCTATTTTCATCCAAAATGAAAATCATAAAAAAGGGTTTCATGTCAAATAAATTTTGGTAACTTTGAAATGTACATTTTCCTTCTCAGAGGTTTGTAATTTGCATTGCCATAACAAAGGCTCTGAGAAGCCCCACAGTCAATAAACCTGCTTAGTTTAGAACTATGTTTTCAGAACTTACTTTTCCCAGTAGTTTTTTTTTCTTGAAATATTATTAGCATCTCTAAACATTGAGTACACATGGACACCAAGACAGGAACAAGACACCAGGGACTACTTGAGGGTGGAGGATGGAGGGTGGGAGGAGAAAGAGGATGGAAAAACTACCTATCGGGTACAATGCTTATTACCTGGGTGACAAAATAATCTATACCAAACCCCTATGGCACACAATTTACCTATATAACAAATCTGCACATATATCCCAAACCTAAAGAAAAAGTTAAAAAAAAACATTATTAGCATTTCTCAAAATTTTTTCGGAAGATGACAATCTGGCTGAACGTGCTATATAATACCAGGTTCTACAAGATGACAAAACTTCCTCAAATTCACCCAGATTTCTATTTTTCCTTGGGCCTATTTTGAAACCATATAATGCATTGTTTTTAAAGAAACAGAACATTTAAAACTTCCCCAGTCAATACGCAAATAGGTTTAATAAGTCTAGGTTTAATAAGCAAGAGGCATTAGCCTCTATTTGATTTGAGTTTCACAGTCCTTTCATCAACTTCATAGCACACAAGCCATTACAGGTAAAATACTGGACCACAAAACTCACATTATCAAGTTCAGGTTCAGAGATATCACTAATAATAGAAGAGTGTGTTGTTCAATGCATATTTGCCATTTAGCAATTCTTACCAGCAACAAGGAACAATGGATTACAGTAACAAATTTATTTCAAATATTTCAAGAAAATGGGTTGAGAGACTTTTCTATATTTCTTTATTGTTTGAAAGACTTTTATTTGGAGAGAAGTACAATACACACACACAAACACACACACACACAATAGTATTTGAGGTTTGAGATTTATTTTTTATAGTATCAAGCCAACGTACTGACTCTCATTTCAATAATAGATCTGCAGGCATTTGTGAGGCATAGTCATTAGCTTATCTTTAAGTAAATATTTTGATTGTCAGACAGCTCACTGCAAACAAGGTTCTTTTCCAAACTCACTTCTGATGCATCCAAGCCCACTTGCACATCATTCGTTTAATAATCTGTGTCTGTGCTAAAATATAAAATCATCCTAAGGAGGTCAAAGTACAGAGAAAAGCAGGCTTTGCAGGGTTTCATTTGAAAGGGCTGCAGAGCATGTGGGACCCAGTTCTCTTTCAGTTCTATGGTCTTGACTATGCTACATTACCATAAAGCTTAGGAAATGAGCTATTACACACCATCATCCCTCCTAACTGCTATCACAGAAAATCACACACTCACAGAACAGCATTAATTGTCAGAATTAGCAACCATTTAAAAGGCAGCTGTTCTTTCACTCTTAAATAGGCTCCAAATTTCAGATCTTCTCCTTGCATTGGCTGCTCCATCTATTGCTCTTACACACGCACACACATGCATGCACATGCACACAATGGCTCTTTAGTCGAACAAATTTTTTAAATTCTCTATATTCATAAAAAAAAACAAGAAAATGTTATTAAGCAACATTTTTCATCCCAATACTTGCCATCGTTGGTACAACCGACTGGAAAGCTTCCAACCTGCACAGAAGCACTTTTCAAAGATCCAGGTGGAAGGTCTCTGTTTTGTGTGGGTTGGGGAAAAAAAAGAGCAGTATCTCTTTAAGAGTCAACAGTAAATTAACTTGCCCAAAAGAGTGAAATAATTAGCAGTTAGTAGCTTATTAAAAGGATGGCAAAGGCCAAGCTGCCATCTGGGATCTGCAGTTTCTTGTGATTGTTATTATGTCAAGATGTGCAAGTTGCATTAGGTTTCATGTCACCGCTTCTGCCCTTGCTTTACATGTAAATTTTAATGAAAGATGCAGCACTTTTACAATCAGACATCCATCAAAAAGTGTTATTAGTCTGGCTTTTTACAAAGCATGTAGTCTTTTCCACCTCTGCTATTCTGCTTACCACTAAATGCCTTAGGAAAAAAGAAAAAAACTCAATAATATCAATTAGATATTCTCTTTGTATAGAGGGAAACCTGCGCTTCATCAAAAACAGGGCAAAGCTACCTCACAAGAGGACAATATTTTTGCTTCTATTTACACACAGTGAAAAACCACACTGCCTGGGTGTCTCACAAGGTTAATCCTTCTTAATGAAAGTTAAGCAATCTAGAGCCTGCCTACTGATTATTACATGGATAAACACAATTTTGGATTGAGTGGGGAAAATACATGTATTTATTAAAAATAAATGGCAATTTTTAAAAAAATAAATCAACCAATAAAGAAAAAGAAGTAATGGCAGAAAGGGTCACAATGGAACCTTATAGTGATGGGCATATTCTATTTCTTGATTTGGATGGTATTTATGTGGGTATATACAGGTTAAAAAAAACACCTTTAAGCTGTATGCTTAAGAGCATGCATTTTATACACTTTGCACTGTGTATGCCATCCCCAATAAACAAATAAATGACAAGCAAATAAAAAATTCCCTATGTGTTCACACACAAAGCACATTTTCTTTTCTGATTCTGATAATGTAAAGCATGGGTGATCTGACTAAATGATTACCTAACAATTTCCCTTTAAAATAAAAAAATTAATTTAAAAACTGCATATATAAAAATACATTAAAAACAATACATTTAAGACTTTTTACTTGAGGAAAGGTGGTTGTTACATCTGAAAGCTATTTTCAAACTCCCATTGACTGTGAGCAAGGTGTCAGAGGGCTGGGTCTATGTTTGCTCAGTTTCTGTGTACTTAGCACCTAGCATATCGTTGGCTCTCCATCAATATTTGTTGAATGCCAAATAAGCATTGCTTTTCTAATACTGAAGCAGAGGATCTGCTTAATTCTGATACATGTCACCCTGGAATCTATTATTTTCAGTACACCTACAAATGGCAACTACATATAAAAACACAATACACCAGTATAAGCCTATTAATATGTATTTGTGCAAATTGTACCTATACTCAGATATACACTGCCCTACACACCTAAGAAACAGACCATGGCATGTACAAGCCTAAGCACAAGGGGAAATGCACTTTGCTTGTTCTCTCATTAAGTATCTTTCCATCAGACTACTCTTTCGAATTCTTTACAAATGAGATGTATCTTAAAGACAACACAATTCAAAACATTCTTTGCCTGTAGGTGCTATCAAAGTCAAGTTTATGTGTGTATACATATTGATCTACAGTTGAAAATTATATATCTTCTAAGATTAACTAACTCAACTGGATAAGCAAAGGTCTATACAAACAGATAGATAATTATTCATACCTTAGAGGAGAAAGTATTTTATGACATATATACACAGACATAAAATCTATAAGTAATTAATAAATCCAAATTGATCATTGAGGAGGAGGAAACAGACATGTTGTTTCAAAATCTGAGAAATAATTTCTGTTATGTATTGTCAGTTGGAATTTAATTAAAATGCTCTACTGATACATTGTACATTTTATTAATAAATCTTCTGTTCACATTAACGCTTTTTTGAATGCTCCAAGAAACGTCCATGCAAAAAATGTCTTTGGTGTCCAGTCAAAATTTCTAAACAAGAAAAAAACACACTTTTCATATTTTTCAAGCACCGTCTCAAAGACATCACTGCCAAAAACACAGAGCTGCTAAAATCAAGCAATTTACTTTTTATGTTTAAAATAAATCTATTTTCCCCCACAGACTTTCAAAACATTAGATGAAAAAATACATGGAAAACAGGCTTCTTGAAAAAACAAAGCGATTTTATATTCACTGTCAAGAGGACAAATCAGTGGTGGATGAGAAACAGATGAGACAAGAGATGGAAATGTAATACTGCCCCTATTTTATTATAATTAGATATTTATAGAGCACAGATGAGTTTATTTTCATAATTAGTAGCTGGCATTAGTAAACGAATTTGCATACACAGTTGGCTATCAAGGCAGTAACTTATTTTCAAGGCTCTCAAGTCCTAGCAGGGACAAGAGGGGTCTCAGCTCCTCAAATAAGCTTTCTTAATGTTATTACCAGTAAAATGCAATCTACATGAAATCATGTTCAAATTCATGTAGCTTGATTATCTCTTTCCAGTTTGGCCAGTGTTGATTAGCTCAGCATTAGAAGGCCAGTGATCAAATCTACATGGGAAAAATACACATAAACAAATCAAAAAGGGCTTTTGAACTTTAAAGGACTAGAATAGATCTTAGGGTCAACACTGTGCAATCCAGTGAATACAAAACTCTGTGGAGCAAAAGGAAAAAGAAACTAAATCCCCTGCTGCCCGGCCGCCCTAAAGGTTTAAAAATCAGTTCTTGATCGTTATTAAAGATGTCAGATACCTCTCTCCCAGGTCATTCTCTGCATTCTCCATACCCTCCCCACACTTTCCCACACCACTCTACAAAAGCAGCTTTACCCAACACACAGACCAGCCTCTCCGAAAGTAGTGCCGAGGGTAGGAAGGATTCTTGGTAACTGATCACAGCAATGGTCAAAGAGAAAATTAATCAAACTACCTCCCACTATTGACATCCAGTAAGAAATCTTGAAGGAATCTTTTTCTCCTCCTGTCTTCTCAAGCCAAAGGTCAAAAACTTATGACTCATGCACCAAATCATCTGGCACGCAGGTGTGTGTGTGTTCATACGTACACAGAGAGGAGAAGATACCTTCAGATGACATTTTTATCACGTCCACTTCTGGCTTTTCTTGAGCATCTGGTGACTGTGCCTGCATCCTTGCACTGCAGCGATCAGCTGGAGCAGAGTGGAGACTACTGCCTTTGATGGGACTTGCACTCTCCAGTTTGCCATGATTCCCACCATGACCTATTGCTTCTCTTACACTAGGACACTACTTATCTCCAGGTCTACTTCTTAAGACTGGTCAGGTCCCTGCTGGCTTTTGGGTCTGTGACCCCTGCCCTGAGTTCAGTTTCAAGGGAAGGTATTTGGTAACCTCATCCAGAACGGGCAATCCCTAAATGGACTAGAAGAAGGGGAAGAAGGCCAAAATATACTCTCAACACTTAAACAGGCGCTTTCGAAATACCTGACCAAGGCTGGTTGCTGAAGTCCTCTGTGTGAGCCACTTCTAGGTAAGTTCACGCTTGTTTCTGGCCATGTCCTGCCCAACAGCCTCCTCAACAGAGTGGTTTTTGTTATAGCCTACCCACCCTGCTCAGTTTTGTAGATTTAACTTGACAATTCTTTCCATTATGGATTTACTACTTCATCATTCAGCTTTAAGAGAATGACAACATCTGAGGCATAGTCCTTCTTTTCTCTGACAAATGTCTAAGAATAAATTCAAGACCTTTCCCACGTTTATTCTGGTGTAATCTATAAAATTTTCCCTCTGACACTTGCACACACAGGGCCAAGAGAAGGCCTTAGTGAGGAGGGAAGTGGAGCCAGAACACGTGGTCTTACTTCATGACCCATTGGGACTCCTTTGCTCAGTGATTTGGGGTCATGAGGGTTGTGATAAGGGCACATGTTAGTAAGTAGAGAGATTTCATTACTAACATCAGTGTTGAAAATCTAATCCTGTCCATCTCCCCTCCCCCCATATCTAAAATCAGTTGTTTAGTTCAGTTAAACCACTACTTAATTTTGTAAGCATTCATTAAGTACGGCTCTGGCCCTAGTACTGAGCTTGTGTAGAACGAGTGACAGAGAGGGCAAAGACACAGGTCTTGGTCCTTTGTGGGACAGGTGTTGGGGAGTGGATTGAAATACATGAGTAAATGTGACTCAAGGCAGTTTAGCATAGGTACCTTATAACACAGCAACAAAGTCTGGCAGACTTAGGAGCCTTGGATCTTCAAGGATAAGAGGGAGAAGCATGTTCAAGGACATTTAAGAAAGAGAATAGAGCTTTAGCAAAAGTCCAAAGGCAGGAGAATGCAGTGTGGATGCAAGCAGAGTGACTTTGGGACTTTTGGAGATGGGGGAGCTGGCAGGGGTGATAGGTGGGCAGAGGGGGTATGCCCACTGAAAATAAAGCAGGGAAGGCACCTTGACAATTATACAAGAAGAATCTACCCAAAACTTTGGAACAGATGAGCTACATGACCCGATTTAATTTTAATTTTGCTTTATTTTCACTTTTAGGAAGATAAACGACAGCAAGATAAGAGGATTAGAGATTTTGAGTCCTTTCTGCATGGAACACACTACGCTAGACACATCTGGATGTTAACAAATGAATACATTTGTCTTCAACGTACGTGCAATCTAGTAGAGGGGAGTGGTCCAAGTCCCAATTAACTTCCATATAAATTGTTAGAGAGGTACATGGAGGAAGAGCCCAACTCTGAATGGAGCATTCAAGGAAAATATCACATAAGAAATGAAATATATGTATTTTTCAATGGGCAGAAAAAAGGGGATGAGGGACTATTAAAAGGTAGAGAAACAGAATAAGCAAAGGTAAGAGATGAGGAAATTCTAGAGAGGTTATTTGGTATTCCACTTGGCTGGAGCAGCAATTTTGTAGTTAAGCTTAACAGAGGAGCAAGATAAAGGTAAACACGACCATATAAGGGAAGGCTTTGAAAGGGAGATAGCTAATCCTGCACTCCATTTGTGGGCAGCAGAGTTTAAGCAATTCTCAACCACTGGATAGACTAGAAGAGAACAGAGGCAGAAAGACCAATTAGGAGAGGGCAATAATTGAGTAAGTGCTAACTGGAAACTGATCCAGGGAGCTGACAGCAGAGATGCAAGAGACATTCTGGAGGAGAGTCTCAACAAGCTCTCTCTCTACCAATTGCCTAGGAGTAGGAAGGTTCAGGAAGGAGAATGTTAGAAACTAATTCCTGGGTTTCACACCCCATGGTGATAAGGCAGGTCGGAAATGCGTTAACAAACAGGGAGACATCATAAAGGGAAGCTGGTTTGTGGGCAGATGACATGAAGGTTGACTTTGAGCCTACTGAAGTGCCTCCCTTAGTGGGGCATTTACATAGACATATGCTACAGAGAATGCAAGGTGGTAGGCTGGAACTTATGACAGGTCAGTGTAGAGAGGTAGCTAGAAGGCTTAAACATGGAGGTCACCCTTGTATCCAAGAAAGACAGTATAGAGTAGGGGTTAGGGGCACAGATTCTGGGTTTGATTCTCACTTAGTAGTCATCGACTTATGTTATCTGACTCTGAGCCTTATTGTTCTTATCCATAAAACAAGAATAATGTCATCACCTACCTCACAGATGAGTTATGAGTATTAAGTGTGACAAGCCCATTAGGCATATAGCACAATGGCTGGTGCATGAAAGTGTCAGCAGCTTCTAGTAGTGGTAGTAGCAGTGACTCCGAGAAAGAAAATCAGATACTCACGTGCAAAATCTAAAAAACACTCAAAACATCTATTTTATGGGATATTGTAGGGGATTAGGGAAAGACAAGGAGACAGAGACAGAGACTGAATCTAATGTATTGCCAATGAGAGAAGAGGCAACAGTGCCACATGCATCAGAAAAGTTGAGTCCTAGGCAGATTGGTGGCTGTGCCTATGAGGTCACCGGTGCCTTCCGCTAAGTAGTGTCAGTGGAGAGGTGGAGATACAGCCAGATGTAGCCCTTTAATCATTTATTCCTCTTCCTCTCCCTGCTTTCCCACCCACCTCCTTTCAAAAGATACCAACTTAGCAATGGCGTAAGGGTTCCCCATGACAGATTTCTGAGAATGAAGCCACCTGGGATTAGCACAAAAGGAACAGGCAATCAACCAACCCCAAAGTGGAAAGGACTGAACTGCTTCCAAGGCAACCATACATAACTTTTCAAAGACCCAGAAAAGCATAAAACTCAAATAAGCGATAGCCATCTCACAGACGTGTCATTGAATCCATGTTTTCAACAACTTGTCAGCCCCTTCTTTCTTCAACATCCTCATGGCATAAAACACATTTCCTACTTCTGTTACTTGCCAGTCTTTGAAGGAAGAGACAGCACACAGACTCACTGAGATAGGGGCTGGAGAATTAGGGAGGAAACAGGGAAGACTAGATGTAGATACATATTTATAATTTATCAATTAACCTCTCCCTTCACTCCTGAACAACTAATCCAATCTGAGCTGGTGAGCCAGGTTCTCTAGGCTCGGGTCTCTGACAGCTTTGATTAGAAATGGATGCGTTACCCAAAGGTGTGGTGCGATGAAAGGCATGTCAGAATGTTGGCACAAGTTTGCACACTCAGCCCCTCTCCTTTTCTCTGCCTACCTGGCAAAAGGCTGGCTTTGTAAGTTAAAATCCTACGTTATCTCTTTCTCCTCTTCCTCCTGACTGTGTAACACATTTTCATTCCTGTGTTCTTTCACACCCTCCCAGTTCCACCCTTCTGAACCCATCACCCCATCAGAAAATTCCAAATCCCTCATATACAGGAAAAACAACACAGGAAAAAAAGAGAAATAAATAAATATCCCCCCCAATTCCACATTAAATAAAATTTCAGGCAATTCACCAATCCTCTCCCTTTCTCATCTATCATCCTTCCCCCACCAATTTTATCCCCAAATTCAGTTATTCCAAATAATAGCAACAATGATACATAATTTCATACTTCCCCTGTTCCCTCAATATATTTACTGGGAGGGGATCTTAGAACACCCTCCCCCGTTCCTGCTAGGAAGAGTACAAGATCATGCAGAAGGCCCGCCCTCAGTTTAGAGGGAGGCAGGCCAACACAGAATCATCCCCAAACACTGAACATGAAATGCACTGAAGGGAAATGATAGCATTGGCTTTTTATTTTTATTCTTATTTTTCAGTTGTTGTTAAAAGCATTAATTTATAATCTGGACTATATTCAGAATCGACAATCCTCTTGGATGCATATTTCAAAAGGCAGATTGATAGTTATAATGATAAAAATAAAGTGAGCTCTACCTTTACTTCTACCTACAGAAATGAAGGTCCAATTAAGTAGAGGAAGCATGGTGTTCACCATGGAGGCGGCAAGAGAGAGACAGAGAGAGAGCAAGGAGAGTCAAACATCAGCACACTGCAAACACACAAAGAGACATAAAACACACAAAACAAAAACTCACAACAGTAAAGGCAGTAGCATTGCAACATCCTAAGGAGGCAGCGCAAAACAAACATACAACGTGGAAGCTTAAACAAGCAGTAAACGCTGTGACCAGCAAGGCTGCTCCCTCAGCTTCATGTTCAAGCTCCATCCCATTCATTTCTTCTCAGTCCCATCCTCAGAAACATGACAAAGTCTGCATGCAAAAGTACTGCACAGCCACATGTATGTGAAATTGCATGCACTTAATCTAAAAATGATTAGGGAACATCTCGGAGAAGCTAGGTTCTCCTGTATTTTCCTAACATTAATATGAGTTATGAGGACCAGGAGTATAACACACATGTATAGGTGGTGTACACACAACATACATAAATATTTCCACACATATTTATCGGCACAAAAATAAATTGTTAAGATTCAGCAGAAACCAGACAGAAGCCTCCTTTTTTCATGTTGAAGGAATAAGGAAAAGGAAAGGAGTACCGGTGAGAAGAAGAGTATCGGTTTTTTACTTAATCATCAAATGGGTGAGAACAGATAAGGGGATAGGAAATGGAAAGAATGAAAGGAAGAGGAATGCAGTCAAAGGACTGTCTTAAAAACAGATTAAACTTCAAGTTGCAACTTAAAATATTAGTAGCATCAGTCACCCAGAAGAATTCTGCATCCTTTCTTGAAAACCTCTCAAAAGAGGAATTCACAACATCCATGTCTGTCATTATGTCTTTCTCTCTTTCTAGAACGTACCAGACTTATTCCTCCGGAGCATGGTTGTATCTGAAGCTCTGTGTGTGTGCATAAGGAATATAATATAGGCTCTCCAAATGCTTTTCATACCAGTGTTGGGATTTAGCCTTCCAAGATATCCATGCTGCATCAGTGTGTCTGCAATAAGCTAAATCAAGATCAAGGAAGTCTCCATCAGCCTATCCCATTTGCCACACTCTGCCCTGTGATGTGATGCACTCAGTTCTCCAAGCCACTATAAAAGCTTGGAGAACTCCCGAGGGGCACCTGGGAGCATAAGGCTAAAGAATGTAGGAGGGGAAAAAAGAATGTAGGAGGGGGTTATTGGGACTCTAAGAGTCTGCTTTTGCTGGTGTAACTTGTCACCAAAGGTGAGCCATCGAATTCCAGCAATTCATAGAGCTCTGTTCCTCAAAGAGATGTGCTTAACTCTCTCAAGCTACCTGCACGCTGGTCAACATCAGGTACATCCCCTACTCAGGTCCACCTCATAGTCACTTGCTGTTGGCCCTTCCCTCCCTCACCAAACTGCAAGAACAGAGACTTCATCTCAGCCTCTTCTGGAGCCCTTTCTAATACTAGAGAACTCACCTGATCTCCTCTCCCAGTTCTATTTTTTGACATATGGTCTCTACCAAACCATCTCCTTATTGAAATTTCTGAAGTCCACACCACTGATCTTGGCTTAGGTCTGGAGGATACATTTACATTGGAAAAGTAGGCTTCCTCCTTACCCTGCTTTGTCAGTTCAGGATGCCCTCGACTGCCCACTTCCACAGCTAACTGGATGCCATAAACAAACTTCTTCCAGCCTCGGGCAGTTCCTTGATTTGATGATACTGCCGTTTATGTCAAAAATGTCTGATGGACTCAATGTCAGGGAGCAGGGGAGGGGAAGTCCCACCCTCCTCAAAAGATCAAGAAAAACAGGAATATACGGAATTATCCTTCTTTCCCCTTTTCTTTGGTCCTCCAGAAGAGGTGCTGAGTCCCATGTATATTTCAACACGACATAGTCAAGAAAAATTAGAGTTTTTGGTTACAGGGCAAGGCAGGTAGACCAATCTTGCAATCATCCCAAGGCTCAGAAGAAACACAATAGCAGCAATTGAACTGCGAAGGAAAAGACAATTTTAAGTAGGCTCAGCTCTCAACTCCTGATTTAGGCTGATAATGTGGAAAATTTTTATTTAGGAGAAAAAGGCTTCATTCACATCCCACCCTGTGCTTAGCTGAGCTGAATTTCCTGCACAGTTCATTCCTTGCATATTTGAATATTTTAGGTTGCAGATGCTGAATTTACAGATCTTTATATGCAGTTTTCTTCAGGGTGTATAATGAGTTAGTATTCTGCCATGAGGACATTAGCATGTTCTTTAGGTGGTTTTTGCTTTTATATAAAACTGAAAACAGTCAAACCCACAAGGGCTTCCTTTGACCATGGAAGGCAGATCATTACGGGCAGTGTAATGGAGGGGAAGACAAAAAGCAGAGGGAAATTCAGGGAGGAGCCCAGCTCCTCTCCCCCAGCCTGGAACCCTGGCATGGGGCCTGGGGAGGAGCAAGAGGAAGTTAACCGCTTGGTTGCTCTGAAATTAGCTTCATTCACCCCCATTATCGACACCGTCATGCCTGGTTTCATGCTTCCCTCTCGGATGCAGCCCAGCAGGGCCAGCGCCCAAAATGACAAATGGTGGTGGAGAATGGAGAAGCCAAGGGGACAATAGGGGTGGGAAACCATGATGCATCAAGGAAGGTGCCCCCACCCCCACTGCAGGGTGGTCCTGCAGCCAGCCTGGCCCAATGCAGGAAGGACAGGCAGCGAATGGCCTGCCAGTGACGATGAGGCTCTGTGACCAGCCAGAGGCACGGAGGCAAGCAGTTCAGGCAGCTGCAGGACCACAAGCACAAAGCACCTACCTTGTTCACTCATCATGAGGTGGGAGAGGCCTGAGGAAGAGAAAGAGGGAGAAAGGGAAGAGGAGTGGGGAAGGGTAAGGAAAAAAGAAAGAAGACAAAGTTAAAATCCCAAATGCAATACAATCTTAATCCTTGAGTGGAAAAAGGAGTGACAGGGGCCACACGCTTGCTCACATGTCAGACTCCACATGCACATACCCTGGGACATGCAACAAACACGGACACCCCAGCCTTCCTGCTGCTGGGCAGAAAGCCTGGCTTTCTAGCTTACAGTCTTGTGTTTGCGGAACTGTTCTGGGCCTAATCACGAGAACTTTCCTTTTACCGTTGTTCTGTGCAATAGGTAGGATTTGTGATAAATCTGTTAAAGATTAAGTCCCTTGGGAAGCAGACTTAAGACGCCAGGTAAAGTAGGTTTCTTTCTTTTAAATTACTTGTAATAGCAATACATGGTCACTGTAGAAACTTGGGAAAAATCATCAGAACAAAAATAAAAATATCAATGGCAATCCCACCTTCCAGAGACTACCATCCAACTTTTTTTTCTCTAGATAGTCTTTTCTACAAAAGTTGAATCATATGGAATGTACCAAATAAGTTCCTGTTTGCAAGAGTTGCTCAGACAACCTGGAACTGTTTCTATCACTGTCATCTTAGCCCAGGGACAACAATACCACTTCTTCCACTTCTCCCCCACCATCTTTCCTAGAAAGGCCTCCACACTTGATCAGGGAGGACTAGCCAAGCACTGAATGGTTATAAAAGGTATGTAAAGTCCCAATAAATAGATAACAGAACCTCTGGCTATATTATTACGGAAGGCAAACAGGGATATTAAGAGCTCCTTGGTTCAGGAAAGCACAAGCCTTGATAAATCTATTAAGAAGAAAACATTTTTAACCAGGAACCAATTGTACCAGTTATCTGCTCTTGTATTGGTTCTGTTATTACTGGAGACATTTGACATATCCAAATCACTCCAGAGAACCTTACTCTCAGCAAAATTCAGGGATATAGGGGATTAATAAAGGAAAAAAAAGTATGGAAATCTCTAAATGTTTTTGGAGATTACTAGAGACTTAGAAAAGTAATCAGAGACAAAGCACAGGTCAAGCAACTGACTTTTAAAAGATCAATGATATATTAAATACACAGATAAATGTGCCATAAATGTCATGGGGTCTATTTGTTAAACAAATTTCATTAAACTATAATATTTTAAATAGATAGTATTTGTTTCTCTAGGACCAGGATAAATACTCACGGAAGAATGAAATCAAGACAAAACAAGTCATTCTCATGATTTGTTTTGTTCAAAAAATTCATTTTGGGTCTTTTGTGGGGGAAGGGTTTAGTAAGAAGAGAGAAGAAAAGGCCCTAGACTTGGTTAAAAGAAACTTCCATAGAAATAACGGTTCTTAAAATGTCTGTTGGAGTATGTGGCAAGGGGAACAGGAACAGAACAGGTGTATGAATTCAGTAGGTGACGCTCACAAGAGTGGCTCACACCCGTAATCCTAGCACTTTGGGAGACCAAGGCAGGAGAATAGCTTGAGTCCAGGATTTTGAAACCAGCCTGG
This sequence comes from Gorilla gorilla gorilla, assembly GCF_029281585.2. Taxonomy (NCBI): domain Eukaryota; kingdom Metazoa; phylum Chordata; class Mammalia; order Primates; family Hominidae; genus Gorilla; species Gorilla gorilla. The sequence goes on along the minus strand of NC_073239.2, from coordinate 95,162,428 downwards.
GCCACATAGCGAAACCCTGTCTCTACAAAACAAAAATTAAAGAATTAACTGTGGGTGGTGGTGCATGCCTGTAGTCCCAGCTACTCGGGTGGGCACTGAGGTGGGAGGATTGCTTGAGCCAAGAAGTTTGAGGCTACAATGAGCTATGATCGCACCACTGCACTCCAGCCTGGGTGACAGAGCAAGATCTTGTCTCAAAAAAAAAAAAAAAAAGACAGAGAGAGAGAGAAAAAAAAAAGAAAAGAAAAGAATAAGGAAGATCTGAAGAGCTACCTAAGAGTCAAATAGAGGGTTAAAAAGGGCAAACATTTTACTCCTGAGATTAAAGATGTTTGGCAGCTGCAGGAAGAAGTGAGTAGGAAAGAGATGGAAGAGTCTTTATTTGACCCACGTGAATATTTTTTAAATTTACTAAATAAAGAGTGAACAGGACATTTGGTAGTAAGAGGGGATTCAAGCCTCGTAAAAACCCCTACCGTTGCGCCTTATCTTATATGCTTCCCAAAGTGTATTTCACTGACAATCTACATCGGCCACCTGGAGATGCTTATTAAAAACGAAGATCCTGGGCTTCACGAACCAAGACCTAATGAATCAGAATTTTGGGAAGGAGTGGGGGCCAGATCTGAATTTTAAACAAGTTGCCCAAGTGATTCCCATGCTTACTGGAACTTGAGAGCTACCCCTTTAGAGTGGCACATAAATCAAATTTTGGTAAATTAAATCGTATAATAAATGCACTAAGGGGAACTGGATATTTAGTACAACGCTGCAGTGGACCCTTTTGTAAAGGGAAGAATCCTTTTAAAATGCAAATAACTCACCACCTGTGTTTTTAAAATTCAAATATGTACTTATCAGGTTTTATTAAACTACATATGTAGTTGCAGTATTGTCACTCAAACAAAATGTTCACATTCAACTTATAAAACCCTTAAATAGAAATACTAGGCCAGAAAACAAGATATACGATCCTGATGCCAAAACTTTGGTTTTATAGCCAATAAAGCAAAATGGATATGAATCAGTGTGACAGAAAACAGGACTGGGGGGAGAAACCATGTAACCATAATATGGTTTGTTTTATTTTGCTTTTTGAGAAAAGAATTATCTTCCACTTTCAAGGGCTTTTACATCAGTACATTTTCTTGCACAAACCTGTCCTCAGAGCTTGCAGAGTTAAAAACTGGAAACCAAGAATTCCATCATGCCCAGGTCTATTTTGAAATTCTGCTTCTCCGCCTTCTACCTCAAAACACTCCTACTTGTTGCTAAAAATCTCAAGCCCCTCAACAGTGAATGGAAGTACCAACAACCAATCATCCAAACAATTCATGTATCTACCACATGCATAGACTGAATAAGGTAGTGGGGATACAAGTAAGTGTGGGACATCATCCCTGACCTCTAGAGTTCAGTCTAGCTGCGAAGGTGTGCATGTGCTTATATTTACACACACACACATTTGACATATATACTCATACCTGACAGTGATGCATGGGGGTTAAGATCAAGGACTTCAGAGCCAGGTTTGATTCCCATCTGTGCTACTTTCTAACTTGTGATGCTAGGAAAGTTGTTAAACATTTCTTTGCCTTGATTTTCCTATCATAAAATTTGACTAATAATAATGCCTACCTCAAAAGTTACTTTGAGGATTAACATATATAAATTTGTGCCTACACATAGGAGCTTTTTCTTTTTTTTTTTTTTTCTTTTTTTTTTTTTTGAGACGGAATCTCACTCTGTTGCCCAGGCTAAAGTGCAATGGTGCAATCTCGGCTTACTGCCACCTCTGCCTCCCAGATTCAAGTGATTCTCCAGCCTCAACCTTCTGAGTAGCTAGGATTACAGGTGTGTGCCACCATGCCTGGCTAAATTTTGTATTTTTCAGTAGAGACGGGGTTTTGCCATGTTAGCCAGGCTGGTCTCGAACTCCTGACCTCAGGTGATCTGCCCGCTGCAGCCTTCCAAAGTGCTGGGATTACAGGCATGAGCCACCACGCCCAGCCTGACATGAGCTTTATAACAGTTGTTGTTGATGTTATTTTTATTATGCCATGGAAATATACTGACATGTAAGGCAACACCTATTATAGTACCTGACAGACAATAGGTGTTCAGTGTGTGTTTGATGATTGAATGAGGAGTGAATGGATAATTCCTAAGTGTCAAATGATTAATTCAGACAATAAGACCAGTAGGGACTATAAAGAGGGTTCCAGGTGCTCAGAAAAGGTTTCTGGAGGACAGAGGAATTTTTAACAGGTCTTGGAAAATGGTTTAGGGTTTAGATGGAGGACATTCCAGGTAGCAGCATGAGCTACCAGGATCATAAAGTGCATTGGTAAGGACTTTTCTGTTCAGCTTTTCAGAAGCAACCAGGACACTGCCAGGTACATGGTTGAGACGTAACAGCATGCTATACAAATAAAGGAATGAATATATATGCATAGTTCATATAAGGAAAAAGTGAAAGATGATCCTAAGAATCAGAGTATGGAGGTCTGGAGTTTCAAGGCTAAGCAAAGTGGACTTGATCTTGTCATTGATGGGAGACATTGAGGGTTCACGGGCAAAAGAAAAACCCAAGGAAGATGGTATCGAAGAAGATTATTTTTGCAATACTGTGAACGAGATGGATCAGGGGGAAAGAGACGGAGGCACAGAGTTCAGTTACAGGGGAAGGACCTACATTAGTATCATGGCAGTGGGAAAGAAAAGAAAAAAGAGGATTGAACAGGCTTCGGTGATGGATGAGATGCTTTAGGAGAGGGGTGGATGGGAGACTGGGGGAAACAGTAACAGAAATAGGAAGGTGGGGTGGAGTAGGGGGATGGATTCAAGTTGGTGGGGATAATAAGTTCTGTTTGACACATAAAGAGCTGAAAGGAGGAATCAGTCAAGCAAAAGATCCAGTGTGCCCTTAACAATGTAAGACTACAGTCTGAGAGAGACTCAGGACAAATATTAATATAAGGGCTTCTCACAACCCCATTCATAGATGAGAGGGTCAGCACCTGTGTCAGTGAATGACACCTCAAAGGAAAAGGGGTTGGAGACCTGAGTCTTAACCTGGGAGGAGTGGGGAAATATTAAGATATCCTGGAGGTTCTTTTTTCCAAGCATATTCAACATTAAGATATAAATGTTGAAATAATTTTACATTCAAAAAAAAAGGAAAAGGAACTATATGGCTTTCCAACATAAATTATAGAAAATAATGCTCAAAAAATCTTAACTGAGTAGGATATAATTAGCAAGAAAGGAAACAGAGTCTATGCTAGGTATGCATTCTGTATGTTGTAGATGAGGAAGGGGCAAAAATGAAGATGGACCTTCTAGTCGACCTCAGAAACAGGGGGTCAAAATGCATGCCCATCAGCAGCAATCTCCCAGGCCACACGGCCAGCCCTAGGACAAGCACCCTGGCTGGTTTTGGAGTTTAGCATTTATTCTGGGTTTGATATTCCAGGGCTGCCAAAAGAAAAGGCACAGGCTAAAACGGGGGCTCATGGAAGCAGAGGGGACCACACCTTTCCAAAACAGTCTCACCATCGGCTCTGGCTTTGAACAGACCTTCAACTATGACTCAAAATGCAGCACCATTAAAGTTCATCTAAGGAAATTAAGAATTGCCAATGTCAAATTCTTATGGAACTACAATTCCTTTTTTAAAAAATAATTACAAAAATATAAGAAAGCAACGGAAGTGTCTCCTGTTTGATGTCACACCCTGAAAAAGTGCTACTCCAGCTGGATCCCAACAGGATGTCTGATACTTTTGACCCTTCCACCTCCCTCTTTCTAATCCTATTAATATATTCCACCCTTCTTGTACCTGCCTATCTGTGGCGCACAGGTTCTCAGAGTACATAGAGGAATAAGAGGAGAAAAAGATCACCAGGAGATAAGGCATACAAAGTTGAAATTGCCTTAGAATAGACTGCAAATCATATGTAAATTATATGCAAAGTACACGTAAGGCCCTCTAAACTATGTTACACCCTTTGGGAAAATCCCCATGGAGATAGCTATAGCTGCTTTTGCAGCTCGGGAAAATGGAAATGGCTATGAAAGCAAAGTCATTTGTAAGCGGCTGTGGCCATCATGAAGCCTGTCATGAGAATGACTAATACAGAGAATAGAAACCATTTACTGAAACAGGCAAGAGGAAGATGTAATGTTCAGGAACCAGGCCAGAAGTTGAAGGCCTCCATCATTTAAGCTAATATTGTCTCCCCCTTAAATCTATAATATCCCACCCACTTCAGATGGCTTTCAAATCCATTCTTCTTTCCTTCACCCTGGCCGGGTAATTGGCAAAAGCATTTCAGGGAAGGAAGGAAGTCACTCACAACGGGAGAAAAAAAGAAAAAGATTCAGAAAAGACGAAAAAAAAAGTTATCCCTGCCAAGACTTTTATTTCACTCGCTTTCAGAGTAACTTTTATCTCAGTGAAAAATCCACATATATCATCTCTTTTTTTCATAGTGAAGTAGAGAAATTAAATGTCACTAATTGCTGCAAGTGCCAAGTGCCAACGATGAATTCTTATGAAGCCACAAGGACTTTTTAAAAGAGTAATTACATAAAATCAGAAGGTCATAGAAACATTCACCTGATGTTTCTGGAAGAACTCAGGAGATACTGAAGGGGGAAGAGGGTGGGCCCCCAAATTTGCAGAAGCCAAAAGTGTCTGTAGGGTGACCAGGAATTTGGAAAAGAGAGAAAAGGGAAAAAAACTCATGTTGTTCAATTTGCATTTTAAAGAGGAAAGTGGCTTGATAACCCTCCCAAAAATGACCTGGGAAAGGAAGAATTTCATCTTCCAGTTGAAATACACATCTTAGCATTTTAAGCACTAAAGAGACGGAATTCAGTTAACTTGGTAAAGAGAATTACAATAACAGCGAATATCTGTTGGTTGTTTATCACAGACGAGACATGGCTATGTGTTATCTCATTAAATACAGCTCTATGGGAAAGACATTGCTATACCATTAATTTTACACGTGAGAAAACCAAGGCTGAGAGCTAAAGTCACACTACCTTAGTGAGGGGTGAAGTGAGGACTCTGCACCAGCAGATGGACTTTCCAGCCTGTGATGGTAACCATGACACCAGTTACCCCCTCTAGTTCAGTGCTAATGGAGAAGAAAGGAGACATATCTCCGAGAATCCAGAAGCAGAAAATCGTGCCTAGACATCAGCTTCATTTATGACCCTGGCTCAGCATGGTTTAAAGGGCCCTGGGAAGCCCTTTTAAATGGCTGTCTTCTCCCTTTCCTCAATCCTCATCCACAGAATCTACTAAAACATGAAATTCTTCCTTTCCCAAGTTATCTAGTGGCATAAAGCCACTTCTCTCTTCAAAACGCAAATTTAAACATGAGACCCACTCAGACTCCTCAGTCATGGATACTGTCATGTATGAGATCATCAGGCCAGCCAGGTTAAAGGTCTCTCATCCAAGACAGGGGCATGCACAGGAGCTTTTGAATGGAGAAAGTCAAGAGACACGCAGACTGAAGAAGTCTGACACCATGGGCAGGAGGCAGAGCACAGGAGACAGCGTGGGATTGAGAAGAATGCTCACAGGAAAGGGGAAGGGTGAGAAGAAACCTTCTACCTAAGTCCCCCTTTTTTTTTGAGACAAGGTCTCACTCTGTTGCCCAGGCTAGAGTGCAGTGGCACAATCGTGGATCGTGGCTCACTGCAGCCTCAAACTCCTGGGCTCAAGTGAACCTCCCACCTCAGCCTCCTGAGTAGTTGCGATTACAGGTGAAATCCATAATTTTGTCTCAGACCAGCCCTTCCCTGAGTAATTCCCTGACCTTCACTGTGAACCTGAATCTACTTTTTCTGCCCAGGGTTCACTAGTTCCTTACAGCAGAGCCTAGGCCTGCTCCACATTTGGATCAATGATGTGTCTGAAGACATTCATGGCATGCTGTCTGGATGTTGTGATGACCTCAACCTGAAAATAACTAATTTGTTAGATATAAGAATTAGGGTCCAAAAGGATGAGAACAGGCAAAAGTGAAATTTAATTTTAAGGGCTAAATGTAAATTTTGGCACTTAAGTGCAATCCTCTACCTACCAGAATAAAAATGTTCAAAAGTCTCACCTTTTCTCAGCATTGTCTATACCAGATATAGGGTTTTGGTTCAGTGTATGTTGCCATACATTAGGGGAGGCATTAGTCAAGTGGAGTATTAATTCCAAAGGAGAATACCTAGGACCATGAGGGACCCAAAACATGTCAACATGCAGAACAGCTCAAGGAACTACTATGTGCAGCTAACTTTGTAAAAAACTCATGTAAGAACATGAGAGCTACCATTGAGCAGCTTTGTTTTGTTTTGTTTTGTTTTGTTTTGTTTTGTTTCTTTTTGAGATGGAGTCTTGCTCTGTTGTCAGGCTGGAGTGCAGTGGCACAGTCTCAGCTCACTGCAACCTCTGCCTCCCAGGTTCAAGCGATTCTCCTGCCCCAGCCTTCCCAGTAGCTGGGATTATAGGCGTCTGCCACCACGCCCAGCTAATTTCTGTATTTTTAGTAGAGACGGGGTTTCACCATGTTGGCCAGGATGGTCTTGATCTCTTGACCTCGTGATCTGCCCACCTCGGCCTCCCAAAGTGCTGGGATTACAGGTGTGAGCCACCACACCTGGCCCCCGTCGAGTGTTTTTAAAGTTGTACGTGCATGATGGAAAAAAAAAAAAAAAAAACAAGCACATTTGGCATGAACAGATGGTAAAATAATAAGGGAAATTTTATTTGCCAGAAATGCCATAAAAGAGAGTCAGAATGAGGTTGTAGGAGATAATTACCAGAAAGTCCTCCCAACTCTAAGATTCTTTGCCTCTGTGAATTCTGATGATCTCCAAAGAGACCAAGCAACATATTGGGCAGGACTGTATTAAACTGCTGATAGGTGACTTGTTTTGACCTATAAAAATGGTGGTTTAAATGGCTGAAATCCCCTGAGAATGCTACCCATAATCAGAATGGCAGACTTCAACAATAGCCTGCCACCACTACAGCCAAGCTATACAAAGCTTCAAATAATCACCTAACAGCAATTATGAGCTAACACTCAGGATAATCGTATAGGATTTACATACAGGATTTTGGCTTTTCTGCAAGCTTTACACAGCACTGAGAATGGATCGAATTGTTGGACTGATGATGATGATGATTTCCAGAGACTCAGAAGAGAGAGATCCTGCTGCTAATTCTCCAAGATAGGGGTTGCCCAGATTCCAGCCTCTGGGTTTTGCCCTTCCATGATACTACCACGTTCAGTCCTCACCACCTAGCCTTTTGTACCATGTAATCATACAAGCCCACTCACTGTTTGCCACTAGACCAATATTGTTCTTAGGGCAAGGTGGCTGGACTGAACAGAAAGGGTTTCTTCCTATCATGCCCATGAGTAACCAACAGCTTCTGTATGGCCTAACTACAGTGTAGGGGAAAGAATGTCTCCAGCATATTCCCAAGCTATTCCATCTCTTAGTGGGGAAGGAGTGGTGAGGCTTCCTCATGCATTAATGCTGTGGAAGACAGAGAGACAAAGGTAGTTATGCCATCACTCTAAGGGCCAAAGGAGCAGCAGTAATGACTTTTAGAAAAGAATCATTCCAAAGGAAAGAAAGTCTTTGCTCTCCAGCTGTCATGAACTTCCCTAAAATAGTTCTTCATTCATGAATGACATGAAGCTAGAAGGGACAGCTGATGTGCTAGATAAAAGCACTGCACCCAAATAGATCATGGTGTGACGGATTTTTAAAATCCAAAGCTGGATTTAACAAAGTCAAAGAATGATCCCAAGCTTTAGTTAAATAAACCAACTGCACAAGTCCAGGAAAGGGAGAGAAATGGGCACAAAAATAGTAAAGACTTCCACTGACATTACAATAGTAAAGACTTTCATTGACATTAAGTTCAATTAATACTATAATCTTTTTTTATTAAGGCTAAGATGTTTGGTGCTGTCATTAATAGATATCTAGTCTAGAAAAAGGGAATCCAGGCCAGGTGCAGTGGCTCACACCTGTAATCCCAGCACTTTTGGAAGCCGAGGCGGGTGGATCACCTGAGGGCAGGAGTTTAAGACCAGCTTGGCCAACATGGCAAAACGCTGTCTCTACTAAAAATACAAAAGTTAGCCAGGTGTGGTGGTGGGTGCCTGTAATCCCAGCTTCTCAGGAGGCTGAGGCAGGAGAATCGCTTGAACTCGGGAGGCAGAGGTTGCAGTGAGCTGAGATTACACCACTGCACTCCAGCCTGGGCAAAAGAGCAAGACTCCATCTCAAAAAAAAAAAAAAGGGAGTCCTGAGACCACTCTATAATGAACTGAACTGATCCCAATCATACTCATAATACTGTATGTGGTGTGGGCATCCTTCTTTGGAAAGGATGCAAAAAATAAAATGTGTCATTTTTCAGAGAACAATGACCTGGAAGAAAGAATTAAAACCCCTTGTAGGAGAGTGCTTAAAAAAAAAAAACTGGAGATGTTTTAGCCTTTAGAAAAGAAGATCCTTAAAGACAAAAGCCCTGTCTTCAAACACTAGGAGTGTAATTAGAGCTATTCTGTGTGTCTCCAAGGGCTGGAAGCCATACAGGTGGTGGAGGCTATAGCAACTAGAGATAAGAAAGAGCTTTCAAACATTCAGTGCTGTTGGAATGGAATGGAAAAGCTAAAGGAGCAATGAGTTGCTCATCTCTGAAAGGGTCCAAGCCAAGTCTGAATTAACTCTTACAGAAGATTCAAAAATTAGGTGCACAGAGAGCCTTGACAATCTATTGGGCCTCTTCCTTCCTTGAAATGCTGATTCTAACCACAGGTTTATGAGCACCTACAATGTGGCAGGTAGTGGGGATACACGCATGGATAAATCTCTGTTCTCAAAGAGTAAGACACTGCTGCCCTTCAAGTGCCCACGGTAGCAGATAAGGGGGCCAGAAAATACACAGCTGACTATGGTGTATCATCATGATGGCTTTACTAGACCTATGGCCTAAAAGCCATGGGGAACTCAAAGGAAGATCATCATCCCATCTTCCCTTCTACCTCCTCTTCACAATCTCCCACACTACTCATGATATATGTGGGAGTATAAAATTACGGTGAAGAGTGAAGCTTTCAGGTCCCTTCATCTTCAAGATGACTTTATTTTAAAACAGTGATTCTCAAACTTTGGTTGTATTAGAATCACCTGGGAGAACTATCCTAGTTTAGTGAACCTGGATCTCATTCATTAGCTCTCCAAGTGATTCTGATGCATACCAGAGTTTGCAAACCACTGCTCTCGATAATCCAAAGCCTGGATTCAAATGCCAGCTCCACCTCTCACTAATGGTGAGACTTCTGAGCAAGTTAACTTTGCACTTCCTTCTGCCTCTCATCTGAAAAATACCTGTAAAATTTCCTGCCTCTCATCTGCAAGATATCCTTTCAGAAACACTGTGACAGTCACATGTAACCACACATGGAATACACTTAGCACAGTTCCTAGCACACAGGAAGGGCTCAAAAGCATGTAGTTATTGCTGCCATTATTTAGGGGACTGGTCTATCTGGGTCCTCTCTCTGCCCTGCCCTCCATCTCTTGCCAACACCATTTCTCTAATAAGCTGGCAGCATTAGCAGACCACCTGCCCAGTGCATCCTCAGATGCCTCCCTACATGGTCACAGTCAGCTAAGCTACCTCATAAAGGGACCCACTGCCCTGGACTCTCAGCTGCATTCCACCTCCTCACCCCTCCTGAGGCCTAGCCTAGCAAACTGACAAGCTTAGCCTCGTCCTTACCAGACCTCCCTAGGCAGGTCTGCAGACTGGGAGGGTCTCCAAGGCTGTCCCAAACTAGCTGTGTGGCTTAGCTGAGTCGCGTGGGAGGTCTGTTGCCTCATTTCCCCCTCCTGGACAGGGAAGGAACTGGTCTAGAATAGTCTCGCAATGGTCTCATCAATGACATTTTGAGCAGCACAAAACTTTGAATGAGGTTCTTCTGCATATCACAGCACATTTAGCATTCATTATCCCTTCCTTCTAAATGCCACTGCTGCCCTCAACACTGGAGCAACAAATAAACACCTCCGCCCATTTGGCAGGGTCAGGGGCAGGATACCACGAAGGATTTTTCCAGCTAAAACTCTGGCCTTGCCCTCCAGAACTGGGAAATGAAATGTGACCATAACCAATACCCCGGTGGGTATGCCTAAGACAATAAAGGAGGGATTTCTAACGGCTCTAGAAAAAAGCACCAAGGCCCAGTGATCTGCATCCCTGAGTGAGCCAAAGCTGGAGGCAGGTTGAGAAGCAGCTCCTTACTCACACTTACTCATCGAGAACAGCTACAGGAGCCAGGGGGGTCTTCCTGGGCCCCAGCCAGGCAATTGGCTGGGAATTGAGCACTGTTAGCCCAGCTGAGGGCCCCCTTCCAATCTAATTACACGCAATGGAGGTAGATTTCCCTGCAGCCTCCATCTCCCACTGAGCCAAGCCCAAGATGGGCACTGAATAAAGATTCATTCAATTACCTTCTGTCTCAGGATGAACCCCAATAAAAAGCGGACTTTCTTTCAGCAGGACGTGGGATAAAACAAAGAGCTGAGTCCTAAGCACTGTTGATTCATTCAGGAAGTGTTTTTCTGTGCCTGCAATGTATTGTCAGAGTTCTAGGCTAAGAGGGCACAGTTGTAAACAGCATTGTACCTTTGTGAAGTGTACACTCTAGTGGAACTCCCTAGGAGATGTCTCCTGGGCCGCACCTACCAGGGTTTGCACTCTGTTCCACTACTTTTTACTGGGTTGTATCAGTGAGGTACTTATTGTATCTGAGCCTCAATTTGTTCATGGGTGAAATGGGCCAAATAGCAATTTACCTCCTAGGGATGTCAAAAGCATTAAATGAGGCATGTAATACTTAATATTTCCATGCCTCGCTTAAAATACAAGCTCAACAATTTCAAGTGTTTTTTTCTCATAAAGTAATAAGGAAGAAAAGCAAGTAAGAGTATTGCCCCAAAGAATAGCAAAGAAAAAACAAAATATCTCATAGATACTACTAGAGTTAGGAGGTTGAAGTCTTTGGTAATGGAGAAGGCATTCTCCTGGTTGCTATTCCCCAAGGTAGCTCAGTCAGATGGTCTAAGCATACAGCCTCAGAATCAAAGAAGCCTGAAAGGTCATCTGATTCTAATCTATCAGGTTAAAGAAAAGAAGCCTATTGCCCAGAGAGGTTACATGACTTGCCCAAGGGGCGTACACCTCCTGGGAAAAGTGGCAGAACTACCAAGCAGAATTCCAGACCTGCATTTACATTCTGAAACTTACCATACCTGCTTCTGACCTTGGGCAAAGGATGCAATGTCTTGGAGCTCAAGGTTCTTCATCGGTGAAGTGGTAGGTGCCTGGCACACTGTGGGTTCTCTACAAAGTATTGGTCTCCTTTGCCCCTTTTTACCGGTTCCTAAGCCCCACTTGAGAACAATGGCTGGGATCTAAGTTTGAGGGACCTCTTAACTGGAAGCACAAAGGGCAGGACAGATGGGAGAGAATATGAGACAGGAGAGAACAGCAGGTGTGTTTGGGGAGGTTCTACAGCACTGCACAGGAGCATGCCTCAAGACAATTAGGGAGACCAAGACACAGCTACAACGGTGGGTTGATTTTCCGTTTTTAAAAAAACCTTTCTGAGCCAAAGTATTTTCATTTATAAAATGGAAACGTGCTTAAAGGATCAAATGGATAACTTATGTGAACCCCGAAAATCTGAGGTCTCAGTTAATTTAGAAAGTTTATTTTGCCAAAGTTGAGGACCCACTCTGACACAGCCTCAGGAAGTCAGCAGGACACGTACCCCAGGAGGTCCAGGCACAACTTAGTTTTATATATTTTAGGGAGACATGAGATATCAATCAATGTATGTAAGAAGTACATTGGTTAGGTCTGGAAAGGCGGGACAACTTGAAGCAAAGGCAAGAAGAGAGGAGGGGACTTCCAGGTCACAGAAAGGTGAGAGATGAAGGGTTGCATTCTTTTGAGTTTCTGATTAGCCTTTCCAATGGAGGCAATCAGATATGCATCTATCTCAGCGAGCAGAGGGGTGGCTTTGAATAGGAGGCAGGTTTCCCCTAAGCAGTTCCCAGCTTGACTTTTCCCTTTAGTGATCTGGGGGCCCCAAGATTTATTTTCCTTTCACATTTATACTAATAGCTATTTTATATATGGCTAACTATGTGCCAGGCACTGTTCTAACACAAGCTCAAAACAACTCCGTGAGGTAGGTTCTCTTATTGTCCCCATTTTGCAGATGAAAGAAGTGGAACCCCCACAAAGGTAAAGTAACTTGAATAGGTCACAGTGCCATGATAGAGACAGAGGTGGCAAACTTTTGTTTAATAAGGAGCCAGATCATAAACACTTTAGAGGCTCTGAGGCTCTATCACAACTATGCAACTCTGCCTGTGCAGCTCAAAAGTAGCCGAAGACAGGCCAGGTGAGGCGGCTCACACCTGTAATCCCAGCGCTTGGGGAGGCTGAGGCAGGTGGATCACAGGTGGTCAGGAGTTTGAGACCAGCCTGGCCAACATGGTGGAACCCCGTCTCTACTAAAAATACAAAAATTTGCTGGGCGTGGTGGCACACACCTGTAATCCTCGCTACTCGAGAGGCTGAGGCAGAGGTTGCAGTGAGCCGAGATTGCACCATTACATGCCAGCCTGGGTGACAAGAGCGAAACTCCATCTCAAAAAAAAAAAATGTTAGCCAGAGACAATGCATAAAGGAATAAAGGAATAGGTGTGGCTATGTTCCAAAAGAACATTACGAGCATGGAAATTCAAATTTCATAAAATTTTTGTCTTACAAATTGCTCATCTTCTGACTGTTCCCAGCCATTTAAAAATGTAAAACCCATTCTTAGCTTTCAAGCCATACAAAACCAGGCTGCAAGCTGGATTTGACCCTCAAGCTATAGTTTGCCAACTCCTGCTCCATCTTATGCTATCTTGCCTTACATCTACATGAAAGATGTAACATGTCAGACAGAGTGTGCCTGAACAGTGACCAGTGCAGACTAAGTGGTCAGTAAGTGTTCATTCTCGTTCCCTTCCCTAATCTCGTTCTCCTTCCTCCCCACAACCAGATCAGATATCTCATTCTGTGCCCAGCACAAGAGAGGAAGAGGAGGGCTTTCGCGAGGTGAACCGCAAGTTCTCAGTAAAGACAGCCTGTTGGTCCCAAATGGGAGGAGAGAGTGGGAATTTGAGCTCAGTGTGGCTCAAACTTTAATGAGTATACACCTAGAGGTCCTGATAAAATGCAGATTCTGATTCAGCAGGCCTGAGAATCTGCTGGTCGGTTCTGCAGGTCACCCTGTGAGCAACAAGCTTCAAGTGCATCCCCTCTGTGTCCACAAACAAAAGTCAGACTCGAGCTGTCTCCAAGCTTTGGGTTCAGGCTGGACTGAGTGGCTCCCTGGAGACAGGGCAAGGCCCAGGACACATAATCAGGTCCCCTCCCCAAGAACAGCCTGAGATGACTTACAATGGAGGAGGAACACAATACGGGGCGGAGATCAAGAGCGGGTAGGGGAAGGCTCCAGCAAAGGCGTCTGTTCCTTTGGCAACAGCAGACGGAGGCCTCCTGGGGGCCCAGCAGACAGGAGCCCCTCCCGCCATGCCTGCCAGGGCTCTGATGGACGGAAGCAGGAGGCCTATTTCCTCATCGGGCCTCTGAATAACTAGGGCACTTCCACAAGGTCACAGTTATTCATTTAAATTCCAGGTCTAATCAGCAGGCAGAGCCTGAGAAATTATCCCTTCTGAGGAGAGAGGCTGTCATTGGAGCACCATAAACAGCCCCTCCAGGCAGGAGGGAGAAGCACTGGGGGAGGGGAGAAGAAGAGTCTCACACCCAGAGGTCCCAGAATTGTTCCCTGGGCTCTAACCCACTACTCTTCCCTCTTCCTCACCTCCAAATGGCTTCCAGAGAGTTCTAGAACAGGCAAAAGGCAGGGGAAGGTTAAAGGCAGGGCAGAGATGCCCACCTCTGCCCTACAAGCAGCCCAGGAAGACCAGTGACAAATCCCAATGTACAAAAGCATGGGATAAGGCACCTGACAGGGGTCCCTGCCAGGCCACAAATGGGTAACATGGCCTTGGATAGGTCCCTTCCCTTCTTGGGCCTCAGTTTGCACTCCTTGGACAGGATACCCTTTAGGCTCCACCATGTCTTGGAACCCTACAAACTCAAAACTCCCCATGTGCTTGTGGCCATACTTCTTGTTCAATAGAGATTTTTGAGGTTAAGCTCTGTGCCATGTGCTGTGCAAAGAGCTGGGAATGCAGACAAAAATAGGACACAGCCTGGCCCACAGCTCTGTCGTGTGAAAGGCAGGGTCTGGAAGAACAAGAGCACAAGCTTTGGAGGCAGACAGATCTGGGATCCTGGCCTAGTCACTAGCAGGAGGTGACCTGGGCAAGTTACTGAAGCTCCCTGCAGCAGCTTTTCTCCATCTGTGCTGAGGATGGTAACACCAACCTGGAGGAGCTGACATGGAGGGTTAAGAGAAGGTCAGAGCTGGGCTCCTGGGCCCTCTTCAGCACCTGCCAAGTGCTTATTGTTACTGTTATTATTCTGAACCTCCTCCCCAAAGGTTACAAGCAGGGAATGTGGATTTCACCCCATGAAGTGGAAGAAAATGTGCCTGCCCCTTTTTCCTGGGTGCCCTGGGCTCTTGCTCCAAGTCCCTAACCTGTCTCTGGGACCTTGGGAAAGGTGTTGCCCACCAAGCCCCATCTCAGACTGCTTTATAGTAGGGTTACTTCTAACTCATCTCCTCCACATGTAAAATTAATCAATTAATCAATCATCCCTTTATAGTCTTCCAGCGGCCTCTGGGTAAATAGTTACGTTAGCTCATAAAATCCCCAACTTGACTTCCTGAGGGGAAGGAAAAAAAGAGTCAGAGAACTGCTGAAGGCTTCTTGTTTCAGAACCACAGCGCTGCTGGCTCCAGAATGCCTGGCAAGGGGCTCAGAGAGGCAGGAGGCCCCCAGTGACCTCAGCCAGGGCCGGGCACGCTCAGGCCACCTCCTGCCACGTCCAGGGCCACAAGTGAAGGGTCCAAACCAGTGATTTGCTTCAGGCTCAGAAACCACAAAAAAGCAAGGGGTTGGTGGGGCAACAAGATTGGTAATCAGCCCTTGACACTTCAAGGAAAGAATGAAGAGCACAAGATCTGAAATTAGGCTGCAATCTCCTCTTGGCCCTGCCACTCAACAGCTGGGTGACCGTCACACATCATTTAACTTCCCTGGGCCCCAACTTCCTCAGCACTGAAATGACACTCGGGCTACACACCTCAGAGGGATAACAGAACAAAATGAGACAACAGCCATGAAATTGAAATGGTGTGGGTCAGGCTGGTCATAGTTGCTGTTATCTGAGGAAGGGTATTCCTCAGACCCCTACCCCTTTGAAAGGATGGCAGAAGGCCTATGGGTCCACTGCATTTCACTCCACCATGTTATCTCACCCAGGACCAATATGGCGCCTGTGTGAGCACTAGAAAAAGATGCCCCTTTGCTCAGAGGCAGCCTCATGGGCACAAGCTTGGCAAGAGGAACACAGGTTGGATTCATACCCCCATTCACCCCCTTGGCTGGGAGACCCTATGCAGGGCCCAGCTCTATGTGGTGACCCCTGGTCACTTCTCTGCTGGGAACCAGAAAGAGAAGCCACCACGTGGCACTTTACAAACAAAACGAGGTGTTGGACTTACTCCCTCGCTTCCTTGAGGCTTCCCAGCAAATATCATCTTATCAGAGGGTACTTCCCTGACTACCTATTGTAAATTAGGGACTTCTCCTCTATCCTGCTTCAATTTTCTCCACAGCACTTCCCATCCACCCCCTGATACTATATATATGTAATATATACATAACATGCATATACATAACATGCATATACGTGTGTATATATGTATGCATATAAAGTATATGTATATATACATAGATATGTGTGTGTCTGCGTGTACATTTTAGATCATTGTCTGCCTCTGTCTAAAATAAAAGGTCCATGAGGGCACTGAATGTCTTCTGTTTTGTTCACTGTTTTGTCCCCATGGCCTAGAACAGTTCCTGGAACATAAATATTTGTTGAGTGAGTGATTGAACTAAAATATTATTAAATAGAAATAATAAACTTAATGGCATCTTCCTAGGAAATGCTGTCCTGGGCTTTGGTTCAAACACCAATTATTTTCAAAGGTAGGGAGCAGGCAGGAAGAAATGGAGAGAAACTCTCTGCATTAAGTAGAATAACTGTATTCTACTTTTATGTTGTGTAAGATCCCACACAGAACAATGATCAGAAGAACGCTACTTAAGTCTGGTTGATTATTTTAGACATTTAAGAACAATAAAAAGATAAATTCATTTGGAAAGAAGGCTGCTAATAAAGAAAATGTCAATTATCTCTAAGCAAAAACAAACAAATAAGCAATAGTCTCATTAGGAAATACTTACAAAATCTTTAATCACTGAGAATTTTCACTTACAGGTCCCAGCATGTTCCAATGGAGAGTGAGAAGTTCAAATCCCAGTACTACCACTGACAAGCTCTATGATCGTGGGCAAAACTGCTTAACCTAACAGGCCCTAAATTTCCTGTACATTAAAATGAATATAATGATACTTATCTTGTATTAATGCTATAAAAATTAAATGTTAAAAGGACGAAACAAGAAAACATGTGAAAACACCTGAAATGATGCTCCCTTCCTATTTGGTCAAGTTAATTAGTCTTTTTAACTCAAAGTTCTAGCCAGTTCAGAATAGTCTCCAAACCATTCTAAGTCATCTGATACTTATCCATAAATGCCTGCATCAGTTCACATGATTCTATGTATGTGTGTGTGCATATATATTTGTCTATACACACGCAATGCTTAAAACCAGGACTCTGGATGAAGACACACTTTAAAAAGAGAAATGCATAATTATTATAAAGGTGGTTCTTTAATTTTTCCATTGACAAAAACCATTTATTCAAATCATCCTGCTTTTTTTTCCACAGTGAGCATGTATTATTTACATAACCAGGAAAAACAATAAATATTGCTGATTTCATTGTGAAAAAGACATTTCTTAGAATAAAAAGAAAGAAACCTCCTTTCACCCACATCATATTTTCCATGCTACGTATGTCATATCTTCTGCTTTCAACCACATGAAGCTAGAGATGTGTGAAAGACAAAGCAAACGTTGTTCATTAAATTGGAGAATACATATCTAAGAACATCTTTACAAATACTTTCCCAAAAGTGTTCATTTTCTGAATCACCCAGAAATACTAATGAGAAGGAAGTGATTATATTAAGTATGAGAACCATATTCCTTTGGCTTTAAAATGGTTCTTCAAAACCAATACAAATCCATTAATTCAATGCATTTCTTCTTCTAAACCTAGATCAGTGAAAATGCAATATACTCAGAATTTTGTCTCTATAAAAGTCTCACTCAGACTCAAACCATGCACAATCTAGCAGAGGGGAAATTCCCACAGCAGCTGTGCAAACACAAAGACTCACCTGGATCTTGACTGACATCTGTGGCAGCATTTTCAAAGGGAGGGAAAGGGAGAGAGGAGAGAAAAGGGGAGAAAAAGGAAGAAGAGTGTTAGCAGCACACACACACACAATGCAATGTGCTCTTGCATGACTATCAAGTTCATGCAAGCCCCAGAGGTACTCAGCTTCTGAGCACTTAGTTCTACCTTCACCCAAAAACCACCCATGCAAGCCGAGGGGCCAAGCTCCCTTTTCACTTTGCATGTAGCAAGAGAGGTAAGCTTCACATCTGTCCGGAAAGACATCATCCTGGAATCAGATAGGGCTTCAAAGAGCCAAGCAGACTGGAATCCTGCAAGAATATTGGTTAAAATATTCTGGTTGATTTCTGCACACCGACACCAAAGCAAATCCTCCTCCTCCTCATCTTTGGATACCAAACACTGGACATGAAGTCAAGCAAGGTTTCCCAGCAGAGAGAAAAAGTAAAAATGAACCACTCCGTTGAGAAACAAAGCAAAAGAGGCATAAGAATTAAGAGCAAGTTACAGATTTATTCACCACATAGGACTGAAGGACATAAGGTCACAAAATATTTACAATTCCCCGCCTCCCCAGTATACCCAGTGACCACGCTTCATCACAGACAGCAGTGTGTGTGCATGAGATTGTGTGCGAGTAGATCATTCATCAAACAAATTGAAATCCTGCCTCCTACTTTAATTTTTTTCCTTGCTTTTCACCCTAACACTAATGACAGAAATTGCCATTTGAAATCACTTTTGACAACTACGAATAAACACCCAACCCTAGAAAGGTTGACATTTGAATTAAGCCAATGAACTTTCAGAAAATGAAGAATGGTTTGCTCCTATCAGCCCCATGAACAACATAATCTCCTCCTCCTTCCCTCAGATGTGAAATAGAATCGGGCTGGGGAAGCATAACCCAGAGCAGCCCAAGGCACTGTTAAAACCCCTAGACCCAACCTGAGAGGATATACCAGAGCAGAGTAGAAGGAACAAGGGGCTGCTTCAGGAAACAATGACCAACCTGGCAGTCTTGGACAGCTCACTTAGAATCACCGAATGGTGGATCTGGAGTAGCCATAGACACTAAGTACCTAGTTTAGTTCTTTTTTGTTAAGATGGAGGATGAAAAAGTAGAGAGACTTGTATAAGGTCACACAGCTACTTCAGGGGCAGAGACCAGAAAATATCCTAGGTCTCTTGCATACCACCCAGTCCACCATTCATTCAACTGAAGCCTAGGTCCCTCAAGAGCATACAGGACCTGAATTTGGTTTGCAGATTAAAGTGATCATGCTGAAGCCATGGGGAAGCTGGGTGAGCGTCTCCCACCTGCCCTATGAGTGGGTCATGGTTTATTCTCTGTGCCTCTAATTTGCTGCCTGAACAGGATGAGTAATGTTCTTCATGCCAACCAATAATGAAACACCTGCAATCAGATTTGTAAAGCTTCAGTGTGTCCTTAGGGCCCTTGCCCCAGGAAATCCAGGTGCTGACCAACTAAGCTGTGCCTCAGAATAAACATACCCATAGCAACAGCTGAGCACTTCTCTAGCCCCCACCCTGCCTCCCCTAGAAGCTGTATCTGCCCAAAGAAACTTCTAGAAAGCTCTGAATCATGCCTCAGCCACACCGCCCCTTCAGGTTTTCTAGTGTGTTAGATTTAGGGATGAATGGCAGGAAGAAGAGAAGAGGTAGAAAGTGAAAAAGTGTTGTATAAATAACTAGGCGGGGCCATTAACTGTTACTGATGGATTGCCTGGAATAGATGTTAAAATACCCCTTAATTAAACAGGATATCAAACTATTTACATGTGGCCAAGTTCTGTGGCAGAAGAATGTCAACACCATTGTTCATACAAATAGGCTCTTTGGGGACACCAAGTCACAGGGAGACAGAATTCCTTGGAACTCCAAAGGTTTTTCGATACTGGTTACTTGCCCATTTGGGGATGTGATTACAATCTTAAACTTCAGAGGCAGACAGGTCTGGGTTCAAATCCCAGCCTCTCTGTGGCCTTGGACCCATCATTTAACTTCTAAGAGTCATCTTCCTTGGCTATAAAATGAGAATGATATCAGAGCCTCCCTCATGGGGGTGTTATGAGAATTAAATGAGATTAAATGCTTGTAAAGCACTGAACTAAGTACAATGCTACATAACGTTAGTGACTCTGATTGTCATCACTTTGAATTACCACAGACGGAAATATCAAAAAATATTGACCAGATGGCTCACTGGAAACACCAAGAGATCACAGGAATGAAGCCAGTGATTTTGGTTCTACTTTTCTACTTATGAATAAGGACATCTGCTCCCGATCTCCCCTCCCTCTGGTTCTTTCCCACCCCATTCCTCAGTGTGAAGTGAGGGGGCGAACAGAAGCAAGGATCAAAACAAATTCCATCCTTATTTCTTTTGTTTTCCCTCCTCAAGTCTCAATTTGGCATAGTTCTAGTCTTGTATGTAAAAATACTGCACCTATTCTTGTCAAAGAGGGGCAACAATCCCACCAAAAACAAACAAATGAACAAAATCTTCTGGCTGGGGAACAAGGTCCAAGCTCAGTTCCTAGCTGTGGCACTGACCTGGAGGCAGGCCTGAGCATTATTCCAACTTTAGGAATAGAGACACATTATCACCTGGCCCCTGGCCCAAGAAGCAGTGAGTGACCTGAATCTCTGGACTCAATTCTGGTTGACAGAACAAAATGGCAAAGGTAAGAGGTAGACGAAGGAGGGGGATGGCTAGCAGGTAAGGATCAAAACCTTAGCAGTGTCTATCTGCCAGACTGTCTATCCAGCATCCCTTTCCTCTTCTTCTTGTAACAATCCTCAGCTGTTTTCTGGGGAACCCCCCCTTCCCAGGCTTAGCCCACGTGGTTTGCTAGAGGTGACCCCCACTCCCACTTGAGCTCCAAGGGTAGTAGTCATGTGACTCAGTCCAGGTCTTGAGAATATTCTATTTCCAATAATTGGCTCAGGAACAGACATATGACCCAAGCCCAACCAATGA
Organism: Gorilla gorilla gorilla; assembly: GCF_029281585.2. Classification (NCBI taxonomy): domain Eukaryota; kingdom Metazoa; phylum Chordata; class Mammalia; order Primates; family Hominidae; genus Gorilla; species Gorilla gorilla. The sequence continues at coordinate 95,141,792 of NC_073239.2, read as the reverse complement.
GAGTCTTCCCAGAGAATTTTACTGGAATTATCAGGAAATTGGGTGCTTTCATTTCTCTAGAGCTGCCATATTCCATTTCTGTTACCATGTGAAGACAGCTTACCTAAAAATATGGGGAGCATAGAAGAAAACAGCTTTTCTTAATATGGGGATTAAGATGACCTAGAGCCAAATCCTAGCTCTACCCCCTCATCTAGAGGCAAGTGCCTTAGCTTCTCTGAGCCTCAAACTTATCATGTATAAATGGAGATACTAAAAGTATTTCTGCGAGTTTTATCAACGAAGATCATCTATTCACCATTCAATACATATTGGCCGAGCATCTATCATAGGCTGAACTCTGCTTTAAACATTGGAGATACAAGCAGTGAATGAAACAGACAATACTCTTGGGTTTTAATGGGAATAAAAACAGATACATAATGTCAAATAGTGATTGGAGCCATGAAGAAAGGAAAAGTAGAGTAAGTGCCAGCAGAGTATCCCCATTTTAGAGAAGGTAGTTAAAGAAGGTCTTTCTGAGGAAGTAGTATTTGAGCTGATACCTGAAGAAGGTGAGAAACACTCTTCTGTATACCTGACAAAGACTACTTAGGCAGGGGAATAGCAAATGCAAAAGATCTAGGCTGTACCTGTTCAGTTAGTTATTTCTACGTTATGATAGAAAAACCGAGGACTGGCTCACATTACTCCCACCTTCCTAGCTCTACCATTCACACACGTCCTCAGTAGGTAACAGGTACTCAAGAAATATTCAGGGGGAAAAAGTAACCCTGATGAAAACTAGCTCTGTCCCAGTTGCAGCCACCTCCCTTAGGATCTCCATGCTCTAAACAGTAGGAACAAAACAGGAAAGAAAGAATTGGAAACCCACTTCCATCTTTCACCCACTCTCTTCAGCATCACAACCAGGGAAGAAGGAAATTAGGGTATTCCTGCCTCCACTCTGAACCCCACGGACACTTACTGCATATTCAACAATAACTTCAGCCACAAGTGCATATGCTCAGCATGGTCATCCTCAAGTCCAAGGGAAACAATTTTCTGCAGTTTGGGGAACCTGGTTCTTCTAACCTGATACGGTTTTGCTGTGTCCCCATCCAAATCTCATCTTGAATTGTAGTTCCCGTAATCCCCACAAGTCATGGGAGGGACCCAGTGGGAGATAATTTAATCATGGGGGCAGTTACACTCATGCTGTTCTTGTGGTAGTGAATGAGTTCTCACAAGATCTGATGGTTTTATAAGGGACTTTTCCCCCTTTTGCTCAGCACTTCTCCTTCCTGCCACCATGTGAAGGACATGTTTGCTTCCCCTTCTGCCATGACTGTAAGTTTCCTGAGGCCTCCCCAGCCCTGCAGAACTGAGAGTCAATCAAACCTCTTTTCTTTATAAATTACCCAGTCTCAGGCATTCCTTCACAGAAGCATGAGAACAGACTAATACATAACCATTGGGAGGAAAAGAAAGGACCCATCATTCACCACTATTGCACTTGCAGAAGCTAGCTCAGCCGGGGTAGTCCTCCCACCTCACTCTTCATTTGTACTAGATCATTTGGACAGGTATGAGTCCAAGATTCTCCCGACTTGCTACTTCAACTCCCCCATGCCTCTGGAGGAGCTCTGGGTAGCATGGGACAGGCTGCACAGCCAGCCTCCTGTAGGCGAGTCCCAGTCAAACCTTCTGGGACCCCACCTGGTGAACTCTGCCTTGAGTCTGACCTATTTTCTAGGAGAGAAAATAGAATATAGATTTAAATGCAATGGCGCTCTGGAAAACTACAGGCCCAGCAGTATGAGAAAATAAAACAGCAGGAGGTAGCTGAAGAAGTGTGCTGGCACAGGGGAAAATGCCACCACCCCTAGATCAATCTTACCTGGTTTGTCAACTGCCTTTTCTTCTGCAATCTGCCCCCACTTTTTGTCTATTAAAAGTTGATACACACATACGTATACACACATATTTACCTATGTATTTCCTCTGGCCAGTCCTGGGGCTCTAGGCTGCTCCTCCATACACAGACCCCAGCTGGTCTAACAGGAGCATCCACAGGCAGAGGGAGCTGTATAGATGAGACCCTCGGAAATGGGGAGGCAGCAAGGCAAGGAGTCAGAAACACCTGCAGCTGCGTCCCTTCTGTGTCTGTCTGCCTTCCTTCTGTGTGACAAGAGGAAGGGTTTGGGGTTGATTTTTATAATACTCTTATCCTCTCATATATGAAGGTAATAAAATCACCAGCTGACATTGACTGAGGGCTGTCTATGTGCTAGGCACCGTTCGAAGTGCCTCACAACAACCCGATGAGGTAGGAACTATTACCACACTCATTTTACAGATAAGGAAACTGAGGCTCAGAAAGCTTAGGTAACTGGCCAAAAGTCACACAGCCTGTGGAGCCAGAACCTGAATCCTGGACATCCAGCTGTGGATTCCCCTTTCTGTCACTTACCATTCTGGCAGTATCAGCCCATCAGAGGGTGAACGTGAGGACAAAATGGGATAAAAGCAATATTAATCCTAATAAAGCTCATATTTATTAAGCATTCTCTGTGTGCTGTTATACAGGCTGGGGTCTGTGTATGGGGAAGCAGCACTGGGCCCCAGGACTGGCCTGAGGAAATATCTATGCAAATATGCGTGTATACATATGTGTATATTGATTTTTTTAGTAGACAAAATGTGGGGGTAAATTGCAGAAGAAAAGACAGTTTACAGCCAGATAAGATTGATTTAAGGGAGTTGGCATCCTCCCCTAGGTCATATGCATCATCTTATTTAATCTTCATTAAAACCCTAACAGGTAGAAACATTATTCATCCTATTTTACAGATAAGGAAACTAAGACCTAGAGAGGATGCACTATGATTATACCTCTCAGACTCAGCAGCACATCAGGTAAGGGTCAAACTATATTTTTGAATGTAAGAGCAAACCAGGACAGAAACCATCTAACCCATGGAGCTACAAATTAGGTATGAGAATATTGGGCATCTCATGGAAGTAAGAAAAAGGTATTGCAAGGGACAGAGGAAAGGGGTAAAATGCAGTAATGCCGTAGGCCTGAGCAACTGGAGCCCCTGCCCTGGGCTATATGTTTTAGAGGGGGCCCATTCTGTTCCTTCTGCAGCCACATCCCAGCCCAGGAACTGAACAGTCCACAGGTCAAATAGATGTTTCCACCTAGAGCCAGCAATACTTGCCCCACCCTTATAGAATATGCTCTGGTACCCAGAATTCCTCGCCCAGTTGCTCCAAATCTAGATGGGCCTCTTCCCAGGGTCCATTCTCTCAAAGCAGACCAACCTACGGGTATGTGCACTCTAGTGTCAAAAAGTGGCCAAGAAGAAGCTGTCTGCAGGAGTTGTGGGCTTCTACAGGCTGGGGCGTCACATAAACGTGCATGAGGGCCTTCCTGGTGCTAGCAAAGAGAGAAGGGAGGCTGGCCACTGGCCTCCATGTATAGTCTTGCCTCAGGCCCTCAGATAGCAGGGCAGGCCTTCTGCTAAGGATTACACTGAGCCATAACATTAGAAGAAAAAAAAAAAAGGCAAAGACTGCACCTCCCCAGTGGCCTATTGACTCCTGCCCCCAGGAAAGATGAGCATAGATGCCCCCAGGAAAGATGCCCCCAGGAAAGATGAAGAAGAAGGTTCTCCCTTCTTCTTCAAGAACAGACACAGAAACAATTTTTTCAGTTAAGAACTAAAGCAAACTTCCAGCAGTGAGGAGGTTGTTTCTTTCGTTCTAGGGCTCTTTCTGGCTCTCAGTGTCTGAGCTCTTCAAACACAGGAAGAGTTGTCTCCATAAAAGGCCAGGTGGTGTTAGCTTTATCCCCGACATAAGGGTCCATTCATCTACCGTCATAGAGGACTGAGCCCCAGAGCCCTGGTGCTGTTTGCTTTTGTTCTTTGATGCTAATAACTCCAGATTGCAAGACGGAGCATCAGTAGCAGCTATATCAGGCACCAGTCAGCCTGGGCAGGCAGCGGCCAGGAGGGGAAGAGGAAGGACCAAGGTAGACATTTCTGTGGGCCAGGTCACTGCTGTACTCAAACACCTTCAGGGGCTCTCACATACTTGCAGTGGCTCTGGCTTGAGGAACCAGGGTTTGACAGTTGCGAGAAGAGGCAACCTGGTTGTTACAGATACAATCAGAGATCAGTGCAGACAGCCCTTTTTTTTTTTTTTTTTTTTTTTTTAATGCTTTAGAAGTTTTGAGAACAGGCATGGGAGTAAGGTAGCCTGGGTTTGAATCCCAGCTTTGCCACTTGTCACTTAAAATATTTTTGGCAAATTTCTTAGGTTCATGGTCCTCTTCTGCCACATGGGAATAATGGTAGTAAAGTCAGTTCTGCCAGAAGCATGTATGCAATCCTAAAAGTCATTTTGCTGTGCAAAATCATACAGTAAAAATCACAGAGCTTAACTGGAAAGATGAAGTTGGGATGCAACACCTATAAACTTCATCAGTGACACATAATAGAGGAAGCAGTTCTATACATGTTAAATCACTAAGAAGTACGTAAGTACTACAATAAATATGGCACTTTTAACAGACCTGAAGTTTGTCTGTGAAAATGGGAAGCTTATGAATCATTGTAAAGTGTAGGAGGAGGATCTCCTGGAATTGGACACAAAGTTGAAACATCATTTGTGGGGTGGGACTCATAACACACACGGTAGCTGAAGTTGCTGGTACAAGTTTGAGATGTGTGCACTTTGAGTGTTCCTACACAGCTTGCTTCTGCTGGCTGCAGTTTTCTGCCTTCACCTAGTGTTTCTTATGGACAAAATCATGCATAATCAAAAGCGAAATTATTATGCTCAAAATGTTCCCTAATACATCAATTGCATTAGAACAAATTTGCATTTTCAAAACAAGTGTTATAACAGAACTGATTGTCCCTAATTTATATGACTATTGTGAGGATTAAGTGAAATAATCCATATAAAGTTGTTCAGCACAATGCCAGGCACATAGTAAACATTCAAGAAACTTATTGAAATTATTACTGTTTCTGCTGGCTTGTTGACACATCTCTTGTAAACTGAAAATGACAAGTTGAGCTTCTATTGACCTGTTTAAGCCTTGCAAACAAAAGGCATTTCCAGCCAAATAATATTTCCCAGCCTTAGGCCATGAGGTTGGCACCTGCAGTAGTCTCCCACATGACAGGGTGAGGGCCTTGGGAAAGTCCTCATAGCAGATGGGCACTGCCAGGAAACAGGATCCATATATCAACTTCCTAGGGAAAAAAACGGATGCTGTCCTTCTCACACTGCAGCACGACCCACCAGGGAAAGGAATACACATCTGCATCTCAGAGGACACCAGGAAATCAAAACAGAAACTGGCCTAAATGAGATGTCCCATCATCTGGTAGGAGAGAGAAAAGTGTATCACAGGAGGAGAGAGAAATCTGTCCATTCCTATGTTGGAAAACACTCTAGACACAGACATCTCCAATTTCTCTGCCCCCACCATAGATAGCATAGAGGTTAAGAGGCAGGTTCTAGAGTCAGGTAGACTTGGATGACAATCCTGGCTCTTGCACACATGAGCTCAGGCATGTTAGCCAATCTCTTCGAGCCCTAACCTCCCCATCGGTAAAATGGGGACAGTCTACTTGCCTGGTAGGACTGATGTAAGCATTATAAAGAACTAATGTATGCAAAAGCACTTAGCAAGGTGTCTGGCACAAAAGAAGTAGTCATCGAGGCTGGCAATCACAATTATTGCATTACTTGACCCCAGTGATTTCCTTGAGACAGAGGATCTGCCCTCTTTCAAAGAATTCCCTACTCTCTGGAAAGACTCCGACTTCCCAGGGTTTAGGCCAATAGGATGAATGTTCTAGGAGAAGCAGGTGGATCTTCCAGGGTTTCAGTGGAGGTGAGTTCTGCAAACTTTTCAATTCAATACAAAATAAAGTGTCTTAGAAGAGGAGGCATACTATAGCTGCTCTGTAGGGGATGCTGATACAGGGTGTGGGAAAGAAACCTCAGTTTGGAGTCAGAAGCCCTGGTGCTAGTTTTGTTTTCCCAGTTTTTTTGAATTGTGATAAAATACACATAACATGAAACGTACCATCATAACCATCTTTAAGTGTACAGTTCAGTAGTATTAAGTACATTCGTAATGTTGTACAACCACCACCATTGTCCACTTCCACACTTTCCATCTTGCAAAATTGTAACTCTATACCTATTAAAACTAATTCCCTTTACCCCCTCCCCCTGGCCCCTGAAAACTACCAATGTACTTTCAATGTCTATGAACTTGACAATTCTAGGTACCCCATATAAGTGGAATCACACAGTGTTTGTCTTTTTATGACTGGCTTATTCCACTTAGCATAATGTCCTCATGGTTCATTCATGTTGTAGCATGTGTCAGAATTTTCTTCCTTTTTAAGGCTGAATAATATTCCATTGTGTATACAGTCCACATTTTAGTTACAGAAGCCCTGGCTTTGAGGCCTGACTTTCCAGCTTCCTACCAGCTGTGTGACTTTTGCCAACTGAGCCTCTGTGAGCTTCATTTTCCATATCCCCAGCTACTGGGAATAATGACAGTAAGTACATGACCAGGTTGCTGTGAGGTTTGAACGAGGCCACAAATATGTAAGTGCTTTGTAAACAACAGAGTGCTATATCATTCATTTATTCACTCCAGAAATACTAACGAGGGGCAATTCCTTGTTAGCCAATATGCTAGATCTTAGTGTCAAAAAAAGGTTTTAGTGGGATCCCTATTCACAATAACATCATAAAAGAAATGTGAAAAACATGACCCAGAAGACAGTGCAGCAGGGATTATTATCTATTATAATCCCTAACATTTACTGAGTGCTTCATGTATACCAGGCCCCTGCAACTGTAGTGTATGTAAATAACCTCATTTAATCCTACTGATGTAGATACTGTTGTTATCCCACTTAACAGACAAGGAAACTAAGGCTCAGGGAAGTTAATATCCCCCAAGTTCAGGCATCTCATAAATAATAGCCAGGATGTGAACTCCGATTTCTCTGACTCCAAACTCGTTTTCCTTCCCACGGTACCATACTTCCATCCACAAATATTTCTTCCCTTACTGGTCTCACCACCCAAATCTATCATCCTCTGGGACACCAGGATAAATTTCAAGAAATCAGTGTGTGCTCGCTGAGACCACTGGAAAGTATGGAAGGAACTGATGGTCATTAAGTATTTTAGAGTATAATGTGTATTGTTGTATGTACAACGTCCAATGCTGCATGGGATCTCAGGAGCCATATTTCAGAGAAAGGATTAAAAGCTGGGGTAGCACATCCGAAACTAAATTCCATAAAAACACAACATCACAACATCCAGCAAGATGTGAACAGTTGTTCTTTGAAACAAAACAAAACAAAACAAAACAAAACGGTGGTCCAGTAAATTTAGAACACACCAAGTTTGTTTTTTAATATCCCAAGTCTTCAGAAGATTTCATCTACACTAAGATACACTGTGGAGTCCAAGAGGAGATATAGTCCAGGGGGGATATATGTTTTTAGATCACTGAAAATTCCCCCTCAATCCCCCCATTAAACATCTAGTAACATCTCACAGAACACAGTTTGAGAAGGGCTGGCTTTGGGATTCTCAGAAAAGCTGGGAAGGTTTACAATTTACCACAAGCCTTTATCCTCACCCTTTTTTTGTTCTCATCGTGAGCCTTTGTGTCTGGTTCTATTCAAAATAGCTAACATTTATTGACCAGGTGCTACATGCCAGACACTGACTTAGGCACTGGAGACTCAAAAAGATGGCTCTGCATTGCTGTTAGTCACCAATCTTATGAACCAAGAGACGATGTAAACATGATAGTGTGGTCCTACATGGTCTTCTATTATCATACTTAGCACTAATGGGGGATTTAGAGTTGACAGAGAACGCTTCAAAGTCTTTGATTGGAGAAACCTCAAAGTGCCCCCATAGGATGGACAGCAACAACTGAGTGGAGAGAAATCTTTTATTTTCTTAAGAGACAGTGTCTTGTTGTCACCCAAGCTAGAGTATAGCTGCATGATCAAGTGGACCTCCCAGCTCAACCTAAGTAACTGGGACTAAAGGCACATGCCACCATGCCTGGCTAACATTTTTTTTTATCTTTTGGTACAGAGAGGGGTCTCACTTTGTTGCCCAGGCTGTTCTTAAATTCCTGGCCTCAAGCAATCCTCCCACATCAGCTTCCCAAAGTGCTGGCATTACAGATGTGAGACACTGTACCTAGCTGAGGAATTTTTTGTAAAGACATTTCACCATATGGGCCCATGGGCAGATGGACACCTCTGAGGGCTGGGCTCACTGAGAGGTATGTAGAAAGTTTTGAGCTCAAATGCCAATATTGCTATTCATTAAGTGACCTTGGATAAGTCCCTTAAACTTCATCTATAAATTGGGAGTCATTGTATCAATTCCAGGGTTGTCAAGCTTATCAAAAGAAGCAATTGTATATAAAATGCCTAATGACCTGCCTGACACCATGCTCAGCACATACTAATTCCCTGTTCTTTGATTGTTGACATCCTGGAATACTGTGTTAAGAAAGAGTTTGAAGCTACACATGGGCCTGGGATAGAAAGAACTTTATGGTTGATTAGCACAGTTTGCAATGAACTTGAGAAGGAAGGGGTAACATAGTGGCTCAAGACAGCATTCAACTGAATGCCTCCCAATGGATCCTTGCCCTGACAGAATGAGTTTCTAGTGACCTGGGGAACCCCAGAAGAAAGTCAGTAGCCCTATTAGAAGACTCTCTTGCTTCTAAGCCCCTTGGCAGCTTTTCAGCTTTCCTTTGTACCCCTCCATTTCTCCCATTAAAAAAAAAATAAGCAAGGTTGATTTCTTCTTCTTTGTAAAGTAAGGAGGTGTTGTAAAGCTCTGGACCTAAAAGAATCTTTTTTTGAATCTGAGGCCCATGCATATTGCCTACTAATGAGTACCAGTCCCATTCTGAAGGCTCAGCAGGAGTCTGCAGAGGCCCTTCCAGAGGGAGCTCAGAAACCCAGAAAAGGAGACATTCTGCTTCCAAGAAACACAGAGATTAGGCTGGGCTTGGTGGCTCATGCTTGTAATCCCAGTACTTTGGGAGGCCAAGGTGGGCAGATCATGAGGTCAGGAGATCAAGACCAACCTGGCCAACAAGGTGAAACCCTGTCTCTACTAAAAATACAAAAATTAGCTGGGCGTGGTGGTACATGCCTGTAATCTCAGCTACTCAGGAGGCTGAGGTGGAAGAATCGCTTGAACCAGGGAGTCAGAGGTTGCAGTGAGGCGAGATCACGCCACTGCACTCCAGCCTGGCGACAGAGTGAGACTCCATCTCAAAAAAAAAAAAGAAAGAAACACAGATTAAGTAAGAGGAGAGAGAGTCCCTAAAAAGCATTTCGATTTCACATTCACATATTAATAATATGCATTGTGAATTATAATTAGAATTATTATTAATCACTATTTTTATCTTATAATTTCTGTTGTACTCTAAAGACAGTTTAAAACAGTAAAAACAAAAAACGGAGGTGTTTCTCAGATTGTTTCAGAGATAACAGAGAAAAAACAGAGAATTTGAAAAGTGGAAGAGTCTTAGGACTTCAAGTAAGGTCCATTCCTTTCATTGTACAGGTTCATTTCATTGACATATATTCATTTCACATTATCTATGTCCCAGGGATGGTGCTAGGCACTGGGGTGATGGCAGATGAACAAGACAGACACAGGTCTTGCAGTCTTGGAACTTAGAGTCTAGCCAGGAAGATGGGCCACAAATAATCAGACAAGCAATTAATTAATTATCATTGTGATCAGTGCTGTAGAGTTGTCCAGGACACTTTTAGGCACAGAAGATGAAACACAGATCCAAGAGAGAGGAATTAACAGGTACACTCAGCTGGACAATTTTGGAGCTGAAATCAGAATTGAGGTCATCTGCATCCCAGGTCATTGCTTTCCCCACTGTGCCTCTGCTGGGGTACTGGTACCCTGGACTGGGGGTCTGGGAGAAGAATCCAACATTAAGAGTATGGTGAGAGCAAGCACTGGATTTAGAGGTGGTTTCAGTTCCAAAAGTCACTAGTTCATTGAATGACCTTGAACTCTTTGTGCCAGTATTTCTTCTATATTAAATAGAAGAATATATTTTAGGGGGCTGATACTCAAATGAGATAATGTATATAAAAATGCTTTAAAAATATAAAATGCCATACAAATGTGTTTTATTCCTAACTCTTAATATATCATCTGTCTCGTCACCTCATCAGTGTCCTCTCCCCTCTCCACAACTCTAGCAGGCACCAGGATGCCACCTACCACCACTGGTTTTGGGTAACTTAACAAAAACCTATTAAGTCTAACCTACTTCTACCTCCCCTAGTTCATTCCTCTCTACACACTTTTAAACAGGTGCACCTTGAAAAAAAATTGTAAAGCAAACATACAGGATTCTCTACTCCTGCCCCTGACCTACAACTTCCCAATAAAGAAAAGACTCAGTGCCAACCTATCACCAAAAGCTTGTGTTTATAAATGCAATAAAATATTTTTAGTATTCAGAAAAAGAGTATGGCAGTGGCAACTGGGAAAGAAAACCAAGTAGCCAAATTTCTGCAGCTTTTGTAGAGAAACAACAGTGTGAACTTGGAGATTTATCTCTAAGCCCAGACACTCACTCATGCATTTTAGCAGTGGGAAATGGTTTTAACTATCACACAGTGGGGTCTTCAAACACTAGAGCCTTCAACCATCAAGACAACAAAGACGAGAGAGGGAAGCCCCCGCAACAGGAATTAGAAAGGGCAGAGATGGGTGGTATAGACCCACTACACTGGCTGAGCTCTAATCTATCTGCTGTACTTTGCTTTGGAATTAATCAAACAAATCCCCTGATAAATCTAAGGCCATTATTAGACAACACTAATATCCCCCTTAGAGTAATCCAGACAAATACATTCAGAGAGAGGGGAGTCCCAAGTGGCTGCAAAACAGACCACTTTCATGCTCACACATATCCACACAAGAACATGTGCACGGGCACTGCTCCCCACCCCCTCACCCCCAGATGTCTGCTCCCAACAGCACCATCAGTTTCTGCCCTGCTGGCTTCAGGAAAGGGGAATGAACCGAAGGATAGAAGAACAGGGCCCAGATTCCCTCCCCTCCCCAACTCTGCCACTGACCTAATTTTCCACAAGAGAGGATTTTTCCTTTTTGGTCCTGCTTATTTGTAAATCATGCCACCCCACTGCACACACAGCTTAAGGCGGACCTAGCTAGGAAGCATGGAGAAGTCAAGAGGCTTGGAACTGTGGCCCCAGCTGCCATTTCTTGGGGAGGCTGGGTCAGTGGAAATTCTGTTAGCTCAGCAGAGGGGTTGGGAAGCAGAAGCTAGAAGGAGGAAGGCACAAGGTCAAGCTCATCCCAATTTTACATCCTTACTCTGCCCCTCACTGAACAAGAGGGGCTGTATATTCTATAGTGACCCAACAGATATCTGCTGCCCACTTTATGTATGACCTCGGGTAAGTTTCTTAATCCTTCTGAGTGGCTGGTCTCTATAAACAACACAGGCTATTTTGGTCCTGACGTTTTGACTTCATGAATATGTTTTGGACACATTCCTGAGAAACTATTAGGAAAGGGACTGACGTTAGTTGTAGGAAAAAGATTTGGTTTTTCAAACTGCAAAAACTGACCCGGAAAAAAATTAGACCTGTCAGGAAAACACACACAAACACACACACACACACACACACACAATAGAACTGACAGCAGCTAAAAATGCGCATGGTGAAATTTGTTATTAACTAAAAAATTGAAGGAAGGATCAAACATTCTTGACAAAATTTAGACCTGCAAATCTGATGTGAGAAAATTGGATGTGGTAGAAATAATGGCCACAAAAGAACATTCACAATAGTAGAAGCCGTGTCGGTAAAATTTGATAGGCACACGAAAAATAACTTATTGATGAATCAAATCTTCACTATAGAATACATATGGAGCAGAATTGATCTTGTTAAAAATAATTCAGTAAGATAAAACTGAATTGAAAAAATAAGGAATGGTTTAACTGTGCTGAAGAAAAAATGAATCGAGGAATTATATGACCCCCGTACTGTTTGCTTCTGAAAAATACTCTGTTGATAAAAATGCTGCAGTCTTTGTCTAATTCTGATTATGCCAACATAGAGGTAAAGGGCCTCAGGGTCAAAACTGTACAATCAAAATATCTTGATAAATGCTGAATAAAAATAAATTATATGGTCTCAGAGCTACTATTTGCAATTTTTTCTGATAAATGATCAGAATAAAAAGTGGATAAAATCATACAAATACTTTACTCCTAAAGGAAACTAAGCTAACATCTGCAACAGTCGTCTTCAGATTAACAGAGTTTATTTACCTCTAATATATTTAAAGCAATTTTGGAAACTAGCATTGGCTAACTGTATTTCTCTACTACCAAGAAAGAACAAAAACTAAAAACTGACACTTTATATCATCATATTCTCTTAAAAAGAAAAGGTCTTTTCACATCCCCAAAATAAAAGGGCATATCCCAGAAACTAAAAAAAAAAAAAGTGACTTCACCAAAAATGTACTACATTGTTTAGTTTTATTGTTTTCATGCAGGATGGAAAAACTTCACTCTAGCTCCTTGTGTATCTTTGTACTACTGGGTGGAGGGTAGATTGGGAAGTCTCTGTGCTTCCGTCTCCTCATCTGTAAAATGGGAATAAAAGGTGAAGCTATTCACAGTGCCCAAAACGTAGTAAGAGGTCAATAGATGCTAGCCTAAAACCAAGGAAGAATGGCCCATCAAGAATCAGGCTGACTCCCCAGCCTCAGATTTTCCACTACTCCTCTAAGTTGAGAACCTTTTAGATGTTCTGGAACATAAACGTCCCTGGCAACAACAGCTGAAGAGCATAGATCTATCAAGACAACAACCCCTTTCTCTTCATGTACGGAGAAAACAAACTGTGGCAGGTGGGAGGACCTGGGAGGGCAGGACTGAGACATTAAGGAGGAGGAGAAGCTATTTGGGAATTTTCAGGCTGATCTATGGCACTATGGGTGGGAGCCACACGGTGCAGCTATTCGAGCAATAAGTTTCTCAAGGCTGGTGGCAAATTACATTATTGCTTTCTAGTCCCAGCAGCCCTTCATTTTTACCCTGCCCCCACAAGAGAGCTTCCTTTACATAGACATTCTACCCCCGAATCCTTACCTCCAAGATTCTGCATTCTGGAAGGAGAGGGCCATGTGTGTGTCCACTTACCAGCCAAGGTGAGCTGCCCTCATCCTATCATACTGATGGCTTCTCTCTTTCCCCAACCCCAGTCCTCCACCCATCCGTCTATCCATCCACCCATCACTACCCATCAACCATACTCCAAGCAAATACATGAAAGTGAAAGACATAGTTCTGGCCAAGGATATTAAACTAACCAATCTTGTTCTTCAGCCAAGCAAATGACAACGAACACATACAGCCCCGCTGCCTGGCTTTCTCCCCTGCTCCTTCTCATCTTTGGATGTCACCTCCTCAGAAACACCTCCCTGACTACCCTGGTTTTCATTAGATTTCCCCTCACTCTGTTCTTTCCATCTACAGCACTCATCACAAGTAATTACACACTTATTGGTTTATGTTTTCCATAAAAAAAAAATCTACTCCTTTGTAAGTTCATTGCAGACAGGCACCATAACTGTTTTGATCACCCCTGATTGTGCTTGGCAATTGATGTTCTTTTGAATCAATCAATTCTCCTTAGCCAAAATCTTTTTTCAGAGTGATGTAGGAGAATGAGTGCTAGGCTGGGAGTTAGGATATTTGGGTTCTAGTCCCAGTCCCAAGCCACTTGCTACCTGAGTGGCCCATTGTAAGTCACCTTGCCTCCCTAAGTCAGTTTCATAAAAGGAGGTTGGATTGTGATGCTTAAGAGGGGGAAGGGGTAAAGCAATAAAATGCATGAGTTGGGGAAATATATAAATTGAAATAATATTCACTTTGCAATGTAATTGAAATAATATTCACTTTACAATTTAATACAAGTAAAAGATTTTCACTAAATCTTGACAAAAAGCCTTTTGGATAGTGGTGGACAACAGACTAACAAAAACAGTAACAAAGATTACCTGGAGGTCATAGATTTTAAAAGATGGAGAGAATATGCGATTCCAGCCCAAGCATCGTTCTAGATCCATCTGAATGATGGCCAATGAGATGGAATAAGACAACAGAATAAAAAGCCGTCCAGGGCAGCTTGTATGTTTCTCTTTGCAGAACATGTGTCTGAATCAGGATCAGAGCAGAGCAAAATCAGTTATGTGCGGGAGAGGGAGAAGGTCAAAAGACAGGTCAATGAATACTGGCAGTGTCTTTGCATGCTAGAGACCCCCCAGCTGGGCCAGCCGAGGACAAGCTTCAGTCACTGATATCCACAGGAGCCCCCCCCCCCTCCCCGCCGTTCAATGCCAGATTGAACAGGGGGTGAGAGAGAGAGATGAGTAAAGAGCTCAAATTCCACATCCACTGCCTGGGCTCTTTCCTTAGACAGATGCTTTCTCTCTTCAGCTACAGTTTCCTCATCTGTAAAGCCAGGACAACCACCACCTCCTTCCTGGGTGGAAGCGATTGGGAGAATGAAAGAAGTCACACATGAACATACTTAGGCCAGTCCCCAGCACATAGTAAGTGCTTCATGAGAATTAGTTAACTGTCATTATTATTAAATTTACCCAATCAAAATAAGAAGGTAATAAATCATAAGACTTGTGTATTAGTCTACTCTTAAGCTGCTGATAAAGACATACCCGAGAATGGGTAATTTACAAAAGAAAGAAGTTTATTGGACTTACAGTTCCACATGGCTGGGGAGGCCTCATAATCATGGTGGAAGGTGAAAGGCACATCTCACATGGCAGCAGACAAGAGAAGAGATCGTTTGCAGGGAAACTCCTGTTTTTAAAACCATCAGATCTTGGGGGACTTATTCACTATCACGACAATAGCATGGGAAAGACCTGCCCCCATGATTCAATTATCTCCCACAGGGTCCCTTCCACAACATGTGGGAATTATGGGAGCCACAATGAGATTTGGCTGGGGACACAGAGCCAAACCATTTCAACTTGGATGAAATTAAAATGCATCATCAAGGCCTACTCAGGAGCATGATTAGAGCTGGGCACTAAACTTAGAAGTGTAAGTCCTAAGTCTGCTGGCTTCATCTGTGGTCCTCAGCCAACAGACCCAGGCTAGGAGAGCCAGTCCAAGAACAGTGAGTCCAGTAAAAGCCCTGGACCTCCTGTGTGTGACTTCTTGGAGTACCTTAATCACACTCCTGAACTTCACAGGGTCTTTTCTCTGCCATATGTGAAGAGAGACCAATAAACCCATAGAGACCACTGTTACACATATGTCTCCTTTAATGCATACACCACTCTATAATTGCTTGGTTAATTAAGCTGCAGGATGTGCCTGTCTTGCTCACCAGTCTTACTGCCAGTGCTTCTCCTGACACACAGTGAACCTCAAATAGTGTGCATTGTTGTTGGATGAGGTGGAAAGAGATAGCTTTCTGATAACATACCCAAGTTTCAGCGAGAGAATTTGTGTAAAGCATGCCTGTCCACATAGGCTCCATTTCTTGGTTCCCATCGCATACCAGCTGGGCCCCTAACACCTCAGTCTCTTCTGCCTAGAAAAATGAAGGCGTTCCCCCTCCTCCCTAGGCTCCCCGTTCTGACTTACGCTAGATAAGCAACTTCAGATTGCTGAACAGCAACACACAACACAGCTGGGTGATAATTCCTGTGTCCTGAAATTCCTGGAAAACTGATGCACAGCAAGCATTCAGAGCACAGACACAGCCCCCACCCCCAGTCCTAGAGAGTTGAAGGCAGAAGGAAGGGCAGCAAGCAGGCAACCAGAGCTGAGCCTCAATTTCCTTAAATTATTTTGCTGTCTTTCCAAGCATCCCACCTCTGGGCAGAGATAAAGAAACCACAAGTGAATTAATTACCAGCACTTATATTGCTAGCTGAGCCAGGGCTTCCAGCATCTCTTGTGTGGGCATCTCACTCTTTCAGCCCACAGAGACCAGAGGTAGGAGAATTTCTTCCCTCGATCCCTAGAGGTATATGGCTTTGAGGGGAGCTTTAGCACTGGCACCCCCAAGAGTTCTACGCCAGACCCTCAGAAAAACTTAGCCAATGCATTTCATGTTTAATCATGTTTAACTCACGTGGTCTCAAAAAAGCGCAAGGTTCAAATTAGAATACCAGTTTGCTGATCTTGGGTAAGTCACTTCCTTTCTCTGTGTTTGTTTCTTTCAGATCTTTGAGTTCTTGCTCTTATGGGACCTGATGTTCTAAGAGCCAGAAACTCTGTCATGTGCAAAAACATTCAAAACCCTCAGGTTCATCATCACCGCATATGAGACTTAAGTTTCTACTTGTAGGATTGTTTCTTTTTTTCTTTTTTTTTTTTTTTTTTTTTTTTTTTTTTTGAGATGGAGTCTCGCACTGTCGCCCCACCTGGAGTGCAGTAGCGCGATCTTGGCTCACTGCAACCTCCACCTCTCAGGTTCAAGTGATTCTCCTGCCTCAGCCTCCCAAGTAGCTGGGATTACAGGCACCTGCCACCACGCCCAGCTAATTTTTTGTATTTTTAGTAGAAACGGTGTTTCACCATGTTGGCCAGGCTGGTCTCAAACTCCTGACTTTGTGATTTGCCCACCTCAGCCTCCCAAAGTGCTGGGATTACAGGTGTGAGCCACCGCGCCCGGCCAGGAATGTTCTTAAATGAACAGACCTCACTACATTGAAGGTAGAAGAAAAACCAACATGAATAGTTTTTGAAACTAAACAATGCAATTCTTTATCATTTTATTGTTTTCAACTGCAAGCCCCAACTTCAAGCAGGTTAAGAAGGTACACTCTTTCATTTATTCACCAGTGAAGAATTTTAAAGAATTTTCTTTCACTCCTAGTTTCCTTCTACATGTCTGGGTATCTGCTATTCCTTTCCCCCACGATCCTAAATATTACAGTTCCCAAAGTTTCTGCATTTAGGCTCCTTTTCCTCTAAACCACATTCCTTCCCTGGGCAGCCTCATCCATGTCCAAGTCTTTCCCACCATGACAACAACCACCCTGAAACTTGTGGCAGCCCCAATCCTCCCCCCGCCAATGCCAACCATTGCCCCCACCTGCCCCTGTACATCTCCCCACAAGGGTCCTATAGGATCTGCAAGGAAGGCAGGATAATGGCCAAATCAAAATCTATTTTTACTCCTCTCTCATCTTCACCCCAAACCTGCTCCTCACAGTGGCTTTCCTGTTCTACATTCCTACAACCAGAAGGGCATATTATTGAAGCTCTGTCTTTCTCTTTTCAATTACAATAATGGCTAACATTCACTAAGGGTTTACTATGTGCCAAGCATTGTCCTGAGCACTCTACGTGCACTATCTCATTTAAACCTCATAATAGTCCTAAATGGTACACACTATTATAATCCCCATTTCACAGATGGCAAAATGGAAACACAGAGAAGTGAGATTATTTGCCCAAATTTGCAGTTTAGTATGTGACAGGCAATCTGATTCCAAAACTAAAATGAATACCTAATTATTAAGTTCCTCTCCTTGATATCTCTGCAATCAGCCCTTCTTCCATCACTACCCACCCCTTAATACAGACTCCTCTCTCACCAAAACCGCACAATAGCTTCTATCTAGCTTCCCTCCTTAAGCCTTCCTATCATCAATCCATTGTACAAACTGGCCCTAGAGTCATCTTTCTAAAATTCAAATCTGACTGTGTCACAACTCAACTGAAAAACTTCCAATGGTTCCCGGTTGTGGAAAAAACAATGTCCAAAATCCCTACAAAGCAGTTAAGACATTCCCTCCCTAACTCATCCTCTCATTACTATCCCATTGGCCTCAATTCTTTGGTCCAACCACGTTGACTACCGCGAACAGCTGGAAACAGCAAGCTACTCTCTCACAGAGCTGCGCTGAATGTCCTTTCCTCCCAGTCTCCCAATTAATGCTTCCATGTCCTGCCCAAGTATTTGCTCTGCAAAGTTGCCTCCAATCCCTAATTCTCACTCCAAGTGCACAGGCCCGCACCCACACCCAGGTATGGTAACATGCTCCCTTTTAAGCTGCTTTACAAACATTCTACCTGCTATTATAGCAACTCTGATATGTGCTATATACTTCTTTGCCTGACAAGCTTCCCAACTAGACCATAAGCCCCTTAGGGGCAGGGATCACACTGGTACATTACGGATATCCATGTAGTGAATGTCAGGTGAATAAACTTATTCCAATAAAGAGATGGCCTGTTCCAACAAGTATATGATTATACTTCAAGGATTGCTTTGCAAAAGCTTGGAGATAGTTCAGAGACTTTGCTCTCTTACACAAAATGAAGTTGCCCCAGCAAATGTTCATACCATAGTTTTCATACCAAAAATGATAGCATTAGTAATCCTGAACAGAGTGAGGCCTCTGAAGAAGGAACTGTAACTGGAGTATCTCCCCATGAAGCCCTCGGAGCCACCTGGAAGGTCAATCAAGACCACCACAGGCAGAACTGAAGGCAGAAGTAAGGAGCCCAACACATACACCACTGGCAGCAGGAATGCCTTAGGTATCACCTGATCCTGAAAGCTGCAAGCCCTGGGGATAAGGGATTGCTACAGGCAGTCAGGAGTAACTATAACTAATTAAAGAGAGATAAAGGTAGATTTGAGTGTTGATCAGTGGCCTCCCACCCTCTCTGAACAAATTCCCCATGAGAAAGAAAAATTTACTACGCTCTCATAACAGATGTATATTTACTTATTTAAAAACTTGCATATGAGTTATCAACGCATTGTTAACTTATGTGTGTTGCATGGATGCAGGTTCCTAGGAATATGAGCTCAATGTCATCTGTTGAACAAATTAATCAATGAAGTCAGGTCCTGCATCCCCAAAGAATGGTCTTGGCCTGTGCCCTATTTGGAGGCCACTGATCTAGAGAATAATCTTTCTCACCCCCTAAAAGGGGGTGCATGATGTGCATGATCAAACATGAGGGTGGGCCTGGCTACCAAGACCCCAAAACCACAGAGTCCTTGGATTGAAGGCATGCACATGCTGGCACATGCTCCTGATAGCTTCACGAAAGCACCTGCTGTGCCCCTTTTGGGAACAGAGCTTGCCAAAGTTGTGCGTTCTGTGGTCCAATACCTCTAACCAACAGAGAATTCTTCCTCTGTGGCTCAGATTCCTTCGGCTTTCCTGCCAGTGTATCATCATCCTCCTTTGCAATGGCAGCACTTCCAATATCTGAGCATAATTATCCTGTCTCTAGTGAGCTCCATCTTCCCCAGGGAATCCACATGAGCGAGTGGGGCCTCTCCATCTCCAGTGACAACAACGTGCCTGCCTCAAACAGCCATTCCACTGCATTGACATGGTCCCAGGCTGGCTACTGCCTATAATTGTTATAGGAAATCATTGGTTTGTAAACAAACCAAAAAAAAAAGTATTTCTAGTTCATCCTCAACTAGATCAAACCAAGCGGAATGTGTATGTGCTTGACACAGATTCCACAAAAACTGTCCCACAATAAAACTGACGCTTTTCCCATTAAAAGAAAGAAGGTGTTTCCAACAGTGGCCAGTGTGGTCCGATTGGACCTGACTTCATCGATTAATTTATTCAACAGATATACTTGAGCTCATATTCCTGGGAACCTGCATCCATCCACCACACATTAGGGAGCACATGCACACACATATATGAATACAGACACATATGTGCACATATAAAACCTGCATATACACACAATGTGATTAAGGCAACAAACATTTATTGAGTACCTGCTTTTTGTCAGAGACATGACATTTAGCAAACAAGCCTGTAAGTGCATTAACTAAGGGAAACAGAGTCCTCCACCCTTGGTTTCACGTCTTACAGTTCCTAAAGAGAATACCTCCTCACATACTCCTGCCACAGGAATCAGGAAACCCAGCTGAGCAATCGCAACTTGCATTAAGGATAGAAAAGCCAAAGGGAGCCAAGAGACACATTAAAATGTAGCCACTGGTTATATATTCTACACAAGGAAAAAATAGCCCCAATGTGTGTTAACACAAGGCTGAAAACTCAACATCAGGAAGAGCAAATAGCAAAGTTTCCACAGCAACTAAAACCCAACCATCCTCTGCCCACGTGGCAATGACCACACGATGGTGTGAGGTGGTCACGCCCACTTCCCAGCACATGCGTGTGGTCCGAGGCCTGGCTGCACAATGAGACCACAGACGAG
Source organism: Gorilla gorilla gorilla (assembly GCF_029281585.2). Taxonomy (NCBI): domain Eukaryota; kingdom Metazoa; phylum Chordata; class Mammalia; order Primates; family Hominidae; genus Gorilla; species Gorilla gorilla. The sequence goes on along the minus strand of NC_073239.2, from coordinate 95,121,424 downwards.
TTGGTGACTCTCATTCCATTTCAGTGCTTGGACTCAAAATGATGTCTGTGGGCTTTGCTCTTAAAAGTAAACTATTTTAAACCATAAAATGATGAGACGGGTTCCTTTTTTTTCTGCTGCTGTGTCAGGTAAATGACTGTCAATGGGGAGATGGCTGATGGCCAAGACTAGCCTCATCCCCTTTAGGGTGCAGGAGTGAATTTGCTTGGCAGGTTTCCAGTCTATGCCAATGTGAGAGCAAGATCTTCCAGCCCTGCCTAAGCCCTTTCCCTGGGAGACTTCTGCCCAACAGTGCCAAAAACATGAGATACCCAGAGAAACCTGGCAGAGTAAGAAGCATTTTCGCACAGGGAATATGCTTCCAAGGCCTGTCTCCAGGAGCAGCTACTCAATACTGCTTCATGTCATGTCCTTATCTTCGAAAAAAAAGAAAAGAAAAGAAAAAAAATACTGCTAGGCCTTTTAGCGAAATCTTTATTTCTGTTGGTGTGTCTGACTCTGGCTACCATGATGGGCTTGTTAGGCAAGTCTAATCCAATCCCCTTTTCATCTTCTCCAATGTATTCCGGAACTTCCAATCTTTTTTTTTTTTTTTTTTTTTTTGGGAGATGGAGTCTCGCTCTGTCACCCAGGCTGGAGTGCAGTGGCATGATCTTGGCTCACTGCAACCTCCACCTCCAGGTTCAAATGATTCTCCTGCCTCAGCCTCCCAAGTAGCTGGGATTACAGGTGCCTGCGACCACACTCAGCTAATTTTTGTATTTTTAGTAGAGATGGGGTTTCACCATGTTGGCCACGATGGTTTCGATGTCCTGACCTCGTGATCTGCCTGCCTCGGCCTCCCAAAGTGCTGGGATTACAGGCATGAGCCACCGCCCCCAGCCCCCATGTTTTTGTCGCAGAGAAATTCAGGATTTCCAGGAAGCTCCTTGGAAATTCAGAGACGCTAAAAACCTAGTTGGGTATGGGGGAAGATGGGACATCACAGGTTGATAAAATGAGGCACTGACAAAAGAGCCAGAGATAGGGCTAACCATGAATCTTTCACAGTGCAAGCTCCCCAGAAGCAAAATGACTGGAGTATGAGTCACCTGCTTACATCAAATCTCTTCCCACATCAAGCCCTCCCACACTGTTTAAGATTAATCATAAGCAGTTAATTCTAAATAACTCAGTGGTATGTGTACTGCTAGCACCATATTAGAGAATCCCTTAAGAATTTTACCTTGGCACAAGGGTTAATTCCTGCAAAGCATCATCCAGAACTGTTAGAATCAACCCACCCATCTTCTTCACCCACATGGCCCATTGCAAAGGTCAGATTACTTTAAATAGAATGAGGACCAATGAGAAAGTGGCTGGGGCTGATATAAAGAAGAGCTCCCTGATACTCAGTATTGACCAGAGATACATTAGGCTGCCTTGAAAAGCACCAAGCTCCCATTATTGCAGATGGCTAGCAGGTTTTCTTTGTGGCGGGGGCGGGGGGTGGGGGGGCGGCGGGGCATGGGGAGGCTCATTTTATATAGTGCAGAGGAGGATGAGAAATGAGTACTTAGATCCAATGACTTTTGAAGTCCCCTTTAAACTTATTATCTCATGATTGGTTTTTTTCTTTTTTTTCTGAGATGGGTCTCACTCTGTTGCCCAGGCTAGAGTACAGTGGTGTGATTTCAGCTCACTGCAGCCTTAATCTCCTGGGTTCAAGCGATCCTCCCACCTCAGCTTCCCAAGTAGCTGGCACCACAGGCATGCACCACTTTGCCTGGCTAATTTTTTTAATTATTTGTACAGATGATGTCTCGCTATGTTGCCCAGGCAGGCCTCAAACTCCTGGGCTCAATCAATCCTCCATCATCAGCCTCCCAAAGTACTGGGATTGCAGGCATGAGCCACAGCGCCCAGACTCCCATGATACTTTATAATGTACCTTGGTTTCCAGTACATTACCTAGGGCAAAGTCACAGCTAGAAAGTAATACATTATAATAAATGTCTTAGCATCCTCTAACAGGGCCACACGATCCACACTTCATCCTTCACAGACTTCTCCTGCAACACCAGAATCTCCCCAAATTTCAGTGTGTTTCCTTAAAACTAAGCTGTGAGTCAAAGCACATCATGTGATTGTACAACACCTCTGCCTAAACTCCAGCCTTGTCTTTTCTGGCCCAGACAAAGCAAACATACTGTGGGAGGATTTGTCTTTCAAGGATTCCACAGGTCAGAGCTCAGTGCCCTCCAAGCCCACTCTTTCCCATTCTCTTAACTCTCAAGGCTAACCATGCAAGATACAGGGCCCCGTCTGGAAAGAAAAGAAGCCTGAGAGAATGAGGAGGAAGGAAGAAACTGAGTGTGTGGTAACCTCCCAGCCTGTCCAGCCCTTTCCCCATGATGTGGAGCACAAAGAAGTGATCTCAGCTTTGCTTTCCAGCGTATCTCTCCTCGCAAGTGGGTACTCCTTTCTATTTGAAAGCAACCTATTAAGTAAATAAGCTGTACACACTCTCACTGTACTTTTTCTATTCTCCAAGAGCTGCAGGCAACACATTTCCAATCATACCTGGAGGAGAGATTGCAGAATTGCCTGAAATGTACTGCTTGCTACAGTGGAGACACCAGTCCTACATTACCAGCAACCAACCACAGGACTGTTGGGACTCCGTCTTCTAAGGACTTCACACGGGCCAACAGAACAACTTCAAGAGAACCAAGCTAGCAGATCAGAGGCAAAAGTGTCAGGAGAGGATCGGATGAATAGCATCTCATCGAGAAACTTAAAGGAAAACTCCCCAGAGTCATTTTCTTAGCTACAAAGACACCGTACTTAAATAAGACTATCAGTAAAACCAAAAGGATCCTATATGCATTTCACAGCCAGAAAACTTGAGCCGGGAGCTTTACATTGCCTACAGTTCTTGTCCCTCCCTCTCTTTCATCTTTACCGTCTTTATGCCCTTGCATACCTTTGGATGGTGCACTGTTTTTCCCCCAAAGAGCCAAAGAGTTCACAATTTCTAGGACTAGATGCAAAGTAAGTTTTGTCACAGAGTGCAACTGGGTAGTTTCTCCGGATGACTATGAGGTCAGCTTGCTTTTAAAAGCTACTGGTACCAGTTCCAGGATTTAAAAAAAAAAAAAGAAAAAAACTCTGGAAAATGCATTATTTAGGAACATTGTGGCCACAGTCAAGGTTTGAGAGCGGATATAGACGACGACACATTTAAAGGGAGTCCCGTATTGTTTTTAAATAGGTCACTCAAAGACATCAATTTCTGGAGAACAACAGAAATAATGACAACCCACTGGCAATGTCAGTTCCCATATAGACCAGGGAGACTGGCCTGCAGAGCCATACTTTGTCCTCCTCTGCCAGCCACAGCCTGATACCTGCAACACAGTTCCCAGCAAACCCCCCACTCCCCCTTACCTTGTGAGCCACAGCAAACTAAACCTCCCAACTTCAGCAGGGAAAAAACCCTCAGGAGGATGACTAGAGTGATCCCTCTGTCTAAATACCACTTTGTTCCTCTAAATCTACCGCAAATATTTCCAAACATTTCCTTCTTTTTCCCAGTGGATATCCTAGACATCTCATCTTCCCACCACACCTTCCCAAATGACATTCCTATATTCCCTGCACCCTCCTGTACTCCCTAGCTCTGATTCGTCCACCTATGGTGGTTATGAAGTAGAAAATGTGTCTGTGATGAATGGTCACTGGTTAGAAGAAAAAAAGGAAATCACACATACACCCAGAGCAACATTGCTGTCACTGGACAGCAACAAGTTGTGTTAACAGAGGCAGATCCACAGAGGTGGGACCTGGTGCTTATGATATTTGGGAGTCCTTAAGAAAAAGAAATTGCAAATACAAAATTAGGTGTGGAGACTTAGAAGGGACCCGTGCAACTGAGAATGTACGAAAGGCTTAGTTTCATGGTAAATCCACCTCTGTAATCATCTCCCCCCTCACACACACAAAGGAATAGACAAGAAGAAACAGAGAAAGATTGTTTTTTTTTATGTGCGCAGAGAAACTAAAGGCAGGAAACTTAGGAGGAGTTTGACAGAGGAATCCAGGAGCTCCAACTCTCACCACCAACCCTGAGTGAGGTAATGGGCATTGCCTGGTACCTGGGAAACCAAAGGTAAGTTTGAAGAGGTTGTCCTGTCCAGCGAAGCTCCGGTGTGGTGCACCTGTGCTCCAACTACCTCCAGAGCCTTGGGTCCAATCCCAGTCACTTCACTAAAACCAGAGTTTTGAGGCTGGGAATTGAATACTATACTCATATTCATCCATTTTCATTTTCTTTCCTATTCTCCCTCTCTCTCTCTCTCTCTCTGGCTAGAAGGAACAAGGCCCCTGGGATGGGCCAAGCTGATAGCCTCCTGCACCAGCAACTTGACATTTTGCTTATCATTTGCATCCAGGGAGGCAATGCTCCACCTCACGACAGAGACACAGGCCATTTGTGTTTATGGAGGGAGCCCACAAGCAGAGGTAAAATGCCACATTGAGGGCCTGGGCTCTCAGGTCCTAGAGATGGCTGCCCAAAGGCAGCAACCACACTTGCCCTCATACCCTTGTACCCATGACACGTTCAGGGTCTGGGTCTCCTCATCTATTCAGTGGGATGCTAAGGCCTGCCCTACCTGCCTCACTGGGTGGCTGCTGAGGCCAGAACACCACACATTTGCCGGCAGAGCCCTGAATCCCATCCCGCAGTCATAACCATTTTCAGCAGCCCCATGCTCTTGGGCAGGAGCAAATGGAATGAAATTGGATTCTGTACACTTCCAAAATTCCCCTCCTTTTATCTCTACCACCTTTCAGACTGGGATAAGGGAAACTGGTGGAGGTAGGGGTCGCTCAAAAGGAAGCATCGAATCTCCTGTGAAACCAAATTGATGTGCAGTTTGTTCTTACACAGGCCAGGAGACCAATAGCCCAGAGTCAGAACTTGCTCTTTCCTGGAGTCTAGATAGATAACTTCATGTTTTATCTCATTAAATCCTTTCAGCAACTCCATGATGTACGATTTTTTATGATTCCTATTTCACTGAGAGTCAAGATAGCATGGTGGTTGACAGTGTAGGCTCTGAAGCCAGACTGTCTAGACACAAATTGCAGCTCTGCCTCTTAATACCTGCACAATCTTGGGCAAATTATTTAACCTCTTGCCCCGAGTTTCCTTATCCAAAAAAATGAGACTCATAATCGCATGTCAAGAGTGGTTGCGAGGGTTTCAAGAGCTAGTGCATGAAAAGCACCTAAGACAGTGTGAACCTGGAGCCAGTGCTCTGTGATTATTAGCTATCATTGTTACTAAAGAAGATACTGAAGCTTCAAAAACCTTCTCCAGAGCCACACAACATGTAAGTAGACAAGCCCAAATTTAAGTCTGGATCATTTTCCTTCCAGCAGCCATACTCTTATCCACTATGCCAAATGGGGGGTTCAAGTTCCCAATTTCTCGGTTCCTCAGTTTCCTCATCTGTAAAATGGAGCTAATGGTATTAACTTCGTAGGAGTTTTGTGAGAAATAGATGAGCCAACGAATATAAAAAGCACCTAGAATGTCAGGCGCAGGGTGGTATTTAATAAGAGCAATGGTAATAATATCATTATTATTTTGTGTAAGGAAGGGCACTCGACCTTTGGAGCCCTGCCCTAAAGCCTCCCTTACTCCAGCTCTGCCTCTGGGGCCTCACTGTGATGGACCCATACTGTGGAGCCAGTGACTGCAAGTAAAGGGGGTGATGTTAGTCCCATCCCCCAAGTGCAGCCTGCAACACACACCCCACCTCATCTGCCCTGTGAAGGAGAAAGAGGACCCAGCTGAAGGACAGCTGCCCCAGAAACTGGAAACCATCTTTCTGGAGCAGCCTGCAAAGGGAGATAGGGGTCTTGAAAATAATTAGCCCCCAGCATTGGTCCTGTGGTATCTCATTACCAAATGCAAATGCAGGTTCACGTGCTACTCTGAGGCTCCTGGCAAAATGTCTGCCTGACCCTCAGCCTTGCTGAATTTGGACCAAAGCATTATCCACTGCCCACCCTCTTTGCAGCCTGCAGCTGGTGTACAGTTTCTGCAAAAGGAGAAGGCTGCTTTCACCTCATTGAAGGGGGAACATGGAAGAAGGGTCTTATTTCATTAAAGGAGGCAGAGATGTTAGGGGAGGGGGGAGATTTTAAAAAATTGCTTTTCCCTCAGCAGTTAAAAGAGGGATAATTGAAGCAAGTGGCAGGCGGCTGCTCTGCCATTTAGCATACAGTATACCCAGGAAATCTCACTTGGTAATCAGGAGGAAAGGAGGAAAAAGGAGCAATCAGACCCCTATTCAGGCTCCGTTTAGTGACAGCCCCTGCTGGCTGGGCTGGTGGAGAGTCAGGCTGGTCCCATGGAAAACCTGAATGCTGGGTGGGGAATCAAGTCTCAGAAGCAGCAGTCCCTCCTTTGTGTACATTTTAAGGCCTTGCTTCTGTTCTCTCCTCCCCAAACCAGGAAAGACTTAGAAAGGAGTAATCCTTTACTCTCTGATTATGCACCACTTCCCTGCAGGACACCACCCCTTCTCAAAGCCATTCAGAGCTGACACAGATTGGGAACAATGCCGTGTTATAATTCAAGCAGCATGTGCACTGTGGAGAGGGAGAGGAAATGACCGGGTTCTTACACAAGTGCCCAAAACAGGAGGATCCAACTGAGGCAACCACTGGTCCCTTCACTACAGTATCTGATGTCTCTGGACCTCCGTAAATGCTCAGGGATAAGCAGCCTCCTCTTGGTATATGCCATTCCATCCTAGTCTTGGCTTTGAGAGATGGGGCAAGAGTCATAAATTCTCAATAAAAAGAAAAAAGAAATTGAAATTCACTTTCAGGAAGGCATGCGAAGGCCACACAGTGGTGTTGAGCCATCAGTCAAACTGACCTGAGTAGGATCTGAGCTTCAGACAACAGGAGGCAGGGGGCGGGGGGCAGGTGTGGCTAGTCACTACTGAGGGCCACACAACGGTGTGCTTATAATAAAGCTGTGGTCCCTATCACCAACACCCACCACGACACTTCACTAGAGGATTCCAACACTTGAAAACATAACAGCTAAGTATCGAGACAAACCGCTTCTGGTCTGGGCACCCACTCAAGCCCGCAGAAGACAGAAGACAAGTAATCAACTTTTTCTTTGTCAGTAGACTAGAACCTTTTCCCTCTACTGAATCAACGTAAAATGTGATGGCATGAGTGATATGTGACATAGGTAGATTTGGAGTAGAGATCCACCCATGAAAGCTTCTCCATTGTTCCCTGGCTCCACCCAACCTGCCACAGGCTGACTTCATGCTAAATGAACTCTTCAGAGACACTGGTCCTGAAATTTATACACCTTAGCACCAAATCAATTCTTCACAACCATAAGGTTGTTCAGTAATTCAATACAGGCACATTCATAACCAAGAATGTTTTAAAAATAAACAAGTTTAAACTCATTTCAAGGTGCTGACAAACTCTCAACGAGCCGTGAGGGGACCGCTGTCTGGAGGGAGTGAGGATACCTCTTCATTAGCCACTGAGCTTCAGGGCTGCCCATAACAGGACGGGCTGAGCTAAACAAAAAGCCAGATGAAAATGCCACACCACAGCTCCACCATATTCCAAACAAGATATACATAATTTTAAAATCACCACCGAAAAGGCAAGACTAAATGTCAACATGAACAAGTCTAGTTGACCACCAAAGCATTCTATTTATAGACATAACACCCAGATGTACAAATCTAGGGCATCTTCTCTGTCCCTCATTCTCCACAATGTTCAATGTGACTATGTTTTGGAATAAAGTTTTCCCAAGTGAGCTGTGTGGAATTCAGTCCACGGCCAGAGCTAACAGTCTCACCAAATGAAAGAGAAGATACTGTGTCTATTACCTCATACCCATAGGTCCAAACTCTCCCAAAGCAACTACCTCCTGTGTCTTCTGGGTCTTACCTAGGGAATATACCCAACAGGGAATCAAAACAGCCCAAAGCACATAAAAGAGATGGGCCTGCACATTCTTCCTGGGGTGCAGCATGATGACATTTTGGAGCCAACAAGGCATGGACAGCCAGACAAGCCAAGCAAACAGCAACACCGCAGGGGGGCTGGAGCTAATGGACCACAGAAGGCGCCTCCAACAAGCTGACCACATCCATCTGAAGCTGCTGAGGCCCTCGCAGCTCTCCCTGCTCTTTGAACTGCTAAAGCAAGAAGTACAAAACGGACCTTCCATGCCAGGTGCAAGCCCTCACACCATCAAATAGCAGGGCCTAGACTGCAAATTGAGACAAGAGGTGCTTGGTGCACATTCTGCCCGCTGGGAATAAGCCCCCTGGTCTCAGTACTGTGACATGGACAATTTAGCAGAGGTTGGGTGGGGAGAATGGATGCATTTCTCTCTACCCACTTCACCATATTATCTTTAGAAAAATGGGCAGACATTATCTTGTTTTGTGTAGATCTATTTGACACTTAGCAGCTGCTATGATTTCCTTTCCCTTCACATTTTACAGGTGACTTTTTCCGCTTACTTTCTAAAAATTAACTATGTGTGGAGGCAACAGTTATTTTCTAATAGTCTGTGATGCATTTTTGTGATTGATTAGACATGATGACAATTACCAGGATCAACAGGCTCCAAGTAATCAACAGTAGATTCTGTTACCTCCCGCAACATCCTCTCTCACCTCAACCTTTGCACTGCTCTGTTCCAAGCCAGCCAAGTGTTACTGTTATGGCAGTTTATTTACTCTATTTATGTATGGGGAGAATAAATGAGTTAGGATGTGTGTTTGCCTTCTACAGATAGGGGTATCAATCCGTAGCCAGGAGATGATCTGAACCTTGTAGGAAAAAAAACAATTATTAAAATATACATATTGCATTTAGTTATTAAAAAACCAATGGCACACAATCTGCTCTGAAGAAATTCCACTGGGAACTGGAACACACACAAAATATAAAAAGAAAAATAAGAGAAAAGCAAATTGTATACATATACAGTATAGAGATTTTTTTTCCTGCAGAAAAGTGCTGATCCAAACCTGCCCCAAGGAAATGAGTTCTTTTTAAACACAAAAATGCAATCAGGGATAATCAGCAAGCTAACAACACACTTGCAAACACCCTGGTCCCTAGAAAGGAAGAATGCCAGCTTTCAATACAAGTTTTGAGAACAGAACAGATCCTTTGGGCGAATGAGAAAACAAGTGATCATGTCAGCGTCTTCAGGCAGAACTTTCTCCAAAGCCAAGAAGCTCTGGAACAGCAGTCAGCTCCAGAAGGCACCTGCTTGTGAGAAGCACTTCAATAACTACATTCCCAAAATGGTTTGTAGACTGGGGTTGCCTCTTCCCCACCCCTTCTCCCAGTGGGTTCAGTGGAGGAAAAACAGAAGCCAAATAAGGACAATATATATGCCTGGCATCTCCAGCTCTGACAGCCCACCCACAGGAAGGGAGAAAGATGTGATGCCCAACCCATTAGAAGAAAGGAGTGGAGACCCAGGCAGCTCCTGCAATAGCCCACGCATGACAAGACCTCTGATATGTTTCAGTCTCCAGCAGGTACCATGTGGGAAATAAATTTTGTTTTAATTTTTTTTAATATTCTTAAATAGCCACTGATACCTAAAGTTCACATCAAGCACAACCTGCTTTAGGGATTGGGATGTTCTGGAAACACTTAAGGAACACCTGCAGTCTTTAATTACACATCCCAATAGCAGGGCCTTATCTGAATGAAGAGATCTTGGGAATCGGTGGCAAGGCACTCACCTGGCCACACCCACCTGGCACCACCCACCTGGCACCAGCCATCTGGCCTCCCTTGATCTTGTATTAGTTAGTCCTTAACCTTGATTGTGCACAGGAATTATGTGGAGAGCTTTAAAAATACACAAATGCTTGGATCCCACGCCAAGAGATTCTGATTTAATTAGCCTGGGGTGTGGTCTGGAGTTTAAATTCCCCCAAGACAATCTTAACATGCAGCTAAATTGAGAACCACTGTTCTGCCCTATACCTTACACCACCTCCACGAAGAGACCAGTAGGGGATGGCAACATAAAACCCGTTTAAGAGAAACCAGGGCTTAACCCTAAAAGGATAGAAGGAAATGTGACTTCCTTGCCTCCTGTCACCCTAACCTCTCAACATACATACCTGTATGGTCGGTTCTCAGCTTCTCACTTCAGCAGTTCCTGCTACCCAAATCTAAGCCGTGAGTAAGTCCAGAAATTTGGATTTTAAGTATTTGTCAAGTTAAAGTTTGAGCCACCTCTCTTAGATCTAATCCCAAACAGTCAGATTTGGTGAGCAAGGGAGGGCAGCCTAAGCCTCTGTGCCTCCCTGCTTCTCCCTAGAAAGTCACGGTTGAACCTGGGAGGTTCTCCAGGCTATGCTGTATATTCTCAGCTCCCTTGGAGGCTTGGCTGAACAATGCTGCAGTCAATCTCTGTGCCTCTTTGCAATGTTCTCAGTACATGGAGAGGATGGGAAAGGGAACCACATCTAAAGAGGTACCTCATGTGAGAAATCCTCATTGCCAAAAACAAAAAGGTAAGAAGGGCCTGGCCCAGATACCTCATCCACCTTCTAGACACCTCCCAGAGGGTTGGGAGGTGGGGTGGGCCCCAATAGAAGAACTGGGTTCATTTTTCTTTACACAGGCATTCTTTATGTGAGGGATGATTAAGAGGAAGTGATGGGGAGTTTCCCAGCTATCCCTAAGGGTCCAAACCTCAAGGGCTCAGGAGAGACACAGGTGGAAATTTGCCAATTTCTTTTCTTTTTTTTTTTTTTCTTTTTTGAGACAGTCTCACTCTGTCATCCAGGCTGGAGTGCAGTGGTGCATTCTCAGCTCACTGCAACCTCCACCTCCCAGGTTAGAGCGATTATCCTGCCTCAGCCTTGCGAGTAGCTGTGACTACAGGCGTGCGCCACCATGCCCAGCTAATTTTTGTATTTTTAGTAGAGACAGGGTTTCATCATGTTGGCCAGGCTGGTCTCCAACTCCTGACCTCAAGTGATCTGCCCGCTTCGGCCTCCCAAAGTGCTAGGATTACATGTGTGAGCCACCTTGCCTAGCCGAAATTTGCCAATTTCTATCTGATTTCTTGCCCTGGGTTGACTGTGATAAACGGTGCTGCAGTGAGAGGGGCCAAGCTGGGGCAGACCCTGCAGCCTACTTCATCTAACCCTCTGAGTAGGGTACAGAGCCCAGAGTTCAGGGGCCAGGATTCTACTCCTGCTGAAATCTGACAGATTCTCCATTAAGAGTAGGCAAAGGATTTCCACTGCCTCCTTAGGCCAAGGGGCCCAGTGATCTAACATGCAGCTAAAGATATGCATCCATATAGAACTGGTTTGTATCAGGAGCCCCAGCCTCAGCCATCCCGTGGGTGGGTCTCTAGCAAGAGAGGGAGAGGGTCTTACCTTCTGAGCAGAGCTTGCCACCATAGCCAGTAGTAGAACAGTCACAGGTGGGGTGGCCGTCCAGGAGAAAGCAGATCCCACCATTTTCACAGGGACGCTCACCACAGGGTCCCTCGGCATCCATCTGGACACCCCAGCTCCCCAGAAGCCGAGGCTCCGAGTTTCCATACTTGAGATCCAGAATTAACCCCTTGAAGCCGGGCATGGCCTGAACTCCATCAAGGGTCAGGGCAGAAGGTCGTATGTCAGTAGGTACTCCACCAAGGAACAAGTCACTGACCACATCCATGTAGGGCCGCTGGGGCTGCAGCTCCCCAGACTGGCCCTCGCCATCAAGCATCAGCACCGTGCGCAGGCGGTCACGGCTCACCATGAGGAAGTGCCAGCTGCTGTCATTCACCTGCTTGTTGGACAGCACGGCAGTCTCGGCACAGTCCATGCTGAAGCGGAGCTGAACGCGGCCATCCACCAGGGAGAGGCATAGGAAGTCGCAGACGCCGCCATCATCCAGGTAGAGGAGCAGCCCCGTAGAGACGTTGGTCTTGAACTGGAAACTCAGGTCACTGCGTGTGCTGGCATCCCAGCGGAGGTAGCGGGCCCACTGGTTGGGTAGGCCCATGAACTCAAGGCCCAGGCAGAGCCCCAGCAGGGACCCCAGCAGGATGCTGACCTTCAGGGTGAAGAAAACCGAGTGGAGTGTGGAGCTCATTGTCGCTGCTGGGACAGAGCCCGGAGGAGCAGACAGGCCAGGGAACAGCCCGGAGAGGATCTCTCCCTTTGGCAATAGAAGTGGGAGAGAAAGACAAGACAGAGATGGGGGGACAGAAAGCACACAGGAGGAAGGCAGCACACACACAGATCCTGAGATGGTGGAGAGGGAGGAAAGTGTACAAGAGAGTCCCAGAGGGGCACACAAGCAAGAAATTGAATAAAGAGGCAGTAGAAAAAGACAGGACCAGCAGAAGAGGAGGAAAATCAGGTGGGGAAGTGAGGGACTGGAGTAAAGAGGAAAGCGTCTTTCTCCAAGAAAAGATCTCAGCTATCCATGTGGATCCGGAGGCCTTGACTCAAGGAGGAGAAGGTGCAGGAGAGTAGGAAGAAGCCTTCAGCGATGCACTCCTCCCAACGGACCCCCAAATGCCCCAGCCAGGGAGGCCAGGGACAGGGAGGGTCGGGTTGCTGTGATGGAGGAGGAGTGAGTGGTGAGGCGAGCCAGGTGACAGGTAGAAACAGGCCAAGGACCACTCCTAAAGTTCTACCTCCTAGCAGCAGCAGGCTGTGGGGAGGGGGGCAGCTAGAAGCCCAATGCTCAGACAGAGCAGGGCCCTGGGCAGAGCGCAAGCAGACTCAGGCTTCATGGTGCGGCCAGAAGCAGTGCTGCCCATAACTTGCCTCCCAGGACTCCAGAGAAAAGACCTGTGGGAAGAAGGGGAGGGAGAAGGAGAGGAAGATTAGGGCCATATATCAGGAAAACATTGCATCCTATTTCACAAGTATTGATGGAATGCTGACTTCGAGCCAAGCTATTCTAGTGATTGCTACAGTGCTTAGTGCTTCAAACAGGAGGGAGGCCGTGGGTTCTTCCAGAGCCACTACAAGACGACCAGGTCCTAATGATGCACTCAGGTTTTCCATATGTAAAAATAATAAAAATCCCCAAAGCCATATCAGCACATTATTAGAATATTCACATCACAAGGTCACATTGCCAAAATGTATTTTTAAAATAAGTGCTAACATTTTATATATTCAAATACCCACACCTAATTTTTACTTATTTACCTATTAAAAGCTTGCAAATGACATTAACTTTTTTCTAGATTTTTCCTTTTCAATTTGACAACTCACTGTAGGAAGCCTAAGGCAAATTGCTACCCCTAAATTTGTGAAAGAAATGTTTATAAAAATCAGTGAAAATAAACTGGAAGGTGAGTAATGAGTAAAATAATCCTCCTCTCTTACTGAATATTAAGAGAGGAGGATTATTTTATTCCTTCTAAAAAAAAAAAGGCTGAGTTTGAATCCTAGCTCCTGTATGTGGCACTTTGAGAAAATTTCTTAACCTATTTGAGCTTCTATTTCCTCATTTGTAAAGTAGAGAAAATAATAGCCTCTTCCCAAGATTGAAGAGAGGACTCAATGAAATCAGGTATAGGAAGATCCTAGCATAAGCCTTTTTTTTTTTTTCGAGACAGAGTCTTGCTCTTTTGCCCAGGCTAGAATGCAGTGGCGTGAGCTCGGCTCACTGCAACCTCCACCTCTTGGGTTCAAGCAGTTCTCCTGCCTCAGCCTCCCAAGTAGCTGGGATTACAGGCATGTACCACCATGCACAGCTAATTTTTGTATTTTTAGTAGAGATGGAGTTTCATCATGTTGCCCAGGCTGGTCTCAAACTTCTGATCTCCCCACCTAGGCCTCCCAAAGTGCTGGGATTACAGGCATGAGCCACAGCTGCTGGCCACATGAGGCTTTATACATAGTAGGTGACAACAAATCCTAGGTTTCTTCCTTTATCTCTAAAGTGGGAAGGGATAGGAGGAGGGGTTATTTGTGTATGTCTGTGTATGTGTGGATGTATGTATGGCTATAGAGTGAGCAATGTGTAAAAACAAAAGTACTAAAAAAGATTATGAAAACTGCAGAATGGATGACAACTGAATAGTTAAGAAATTCCTAGAGTGACACTGGATAGTTCCAAATGACCTAGAGTATATTACGTGTATTTTATGATGATGTAGAAACAGTTAGAAATGCACCAGCACGCAGTCTGGTTTCTGAGGGCAGACTCTGGCCCGCCTGAGTTCTCTGTTCAGATCAAACAGTGAGTGTGATTTCTAGGAGCTGTGCAAGTTGCTGCTTATTACCTGGCACATTTGATAATTCACCATGGGCTCCATCAGAACATTACTATCCCCTATTTTAATGATAACCACATCAGCAAAGCTAGTTATTACCCCTTCTTTGAAGAGGAAGCTGCTGTTCCTTAACCAGGAACAAACACCTATTCCCAATGAACAAACAAACCCAACGAACAAGGGGCTGATTAAATCCATTATAAGGAAAAGCTTTGTTCTATAAAAGGCTTTGTCCAAGCAATGTCCCCTAAAGTGTGGCACAGGTGCTGTGCCAAACTTCCATAGACTCCAATAAGGAAGATACCAGGTTCAAGAGGCAGAAGAATAATCCCAGAGCTGACAAATGAGAAATGGGTTTTAACTGGGAGCTTACATCCAGAGGAGAGAGTCCAGTGGTGGTGAGCTGGGTAGGAGAGCTGCAACTGCTTGCAAAAGGCATGCAGTTTACACAGCATATTTACTTAGCACCCTCCCCATAACAGTCCCTATCTGGCAACCTTCATTTACCCTAAAACAAAGGGCCTTGATTCCCTGTATAGCCCATGTTCCATGGGACCAGCCAGGGGCTTATATGTTCCTCATAGAGAAGGAATGAATCTCCTGGTTGGCCACTCCCAGGTTCCCTAGTGTAGGACACACACATTCAAGTGCATCTGCCATGCAGGGTCATTCTCAGGGTATGCTCAAGTTATTGTTATCAAGTGCTTTTACCACACACACAGGTACCCCCAGTGGTTCAAGGGATGCTCAGCTGAGACATGGACACAGGAGTATGCTGGTGCCAACTCATACAGGCTTGTGAGAGCCAACTGCTAAAATTTCAAAAACTTTGACTGGTTGGCATGACTTTGGTAGCATGAAATAAACAGGCAAGGAGTATTTACACCCCAGAAAAAAGGCAAACACCACAAAGAGTATTTGAGAAGGTGAAATTTAAGTAAAGACTTGAGGCTATGCACGGTGGCTTGCGCCTGTAGTCCCAGCACTTTGGGAGGCCGAGGCGGGTGGATCACCTGAGGTCAGGAGTTCAAGACCTGTCTGGCCAACGTGGCGAAACCCCATCTCTACTAAAAATACAAAAATTAGTCCTGGTGGCAGGCGACTGTGATCCCAGCTACTCGAGAGGCTGAGGCAGGGAGAATTGCTGGAACCTGGGATGCAGAGTTTGCAGTGAGCCAAGATCATGCCACTGTACTCCATCCACTTGTTCCAACAGAACAAGACTCTGTCTCAAAAAAAAAAAGAAAGAAAGAAAAGAAAAGAAAAGAAAAGAAAAGACTTGAAAGAGTGTGAGGGAATCAGCCATGTAAGTATCTGGGAAGAATGTTCCAGAAATAATAGTCAATGTAAAAGAACTGAGGCTGGAGCAAGCTGGTATACTTGAAGAACAGCAGGAGGTAGGTGCTGTTGGAGTGGAGTGAGTGGAAGACATGAAGCCGGACATGGATAACAGGAGGGTAGGACAATTTCTAAGAATATGATTCCTTGTATGAGGTGAGGTATGCCAACCAAGTCAAAGGGCAACATCTCAAAGAAAAGAGAAAACCCTTCAATTCAACTGTTTATTGAGCTCCAATTCATTCCAGGCACTACTGGATCAAAGCAAAATAAAGACACCAATCTCACCCTCCAGGGCGTCACAAACTAGTGGGGGACAAGTTTACTTCAGAGACAGTAAAGCACAGCAATTAAGAGCCCAGGCTCTGGAACCAGATTGCTGATGGGGGGCTCCCTGGAGGCAATGACTGCTTCAACACGGTGTCTGCCACAGGGCCTCGTCATGGAGCTGGAGTTTGGGAAGCACTTGTAGATAGAATGAACAGTAAAAGCAGAAGTGGAAGAATGTTCCTGTGGATTATTTGACTTCTGTTCCATGCAGTGGCCTCCACACAACCCCACTTTACACAAGGACATCAATCCTGAACCCCCATGCCTCTCTGGATGCCAACCTCACATGACCCCAATGAGCAAAGCAGCACATGCTTAGTGAGCTGGGGAAACCCATGAATGAAAAAAAAACTGTGCTGCCCAGAAACATTCCCTTGTGGGGGAAGATCATGGGCACTTAGCCTGCTTTGTCGGGGCCACACACCCCTTCCAGGCTGAGCCTCCCCATTCATTCAGTCCCTCATCCTTCCCCTCCAGCCCAGACCAGCACTGGGGGATACCACCGTTCCCTGCCCTGCATTGTGGGGGATCAAAAAGGCTGACTGAGGAAACCCAAGCTTTCTTTCCCACAGGCAGAATCCAGTTTCAGAAGTGATAATATCACAAGTGGGCTTATGTAGACTTAACCCTCTATGGTCTATCCACATTCTTTCCTACAGCCCTTCCATTTCATTCTTAGTTTTGGACATTCCTGCAGCCTCTGGGAAATTGCCAAAATGGCCAAAAGCTAGGGATGCCCTTACACTAAATATCGCAGGCCTCCAACTGCTGCCAGCGTTTATCCTTCAGCCTTCTTTGCCCCTCTGGTGGGGCATGCTAGACTCAAGAAATGGCAAAACGGGAGCCAGGGAGCCCTCTTCACCTGGCCAGACAACTGCCACCCTCTACTGAACCATAGGAGAACACAGGCAGCCACGCACACAGGTGGTTTGCCCCAGAGCCTGCATGCAGGGCCTGGGCTGGTGCAGAAGCTCAGAACACTTCTCTGTTGTGTGGGAATCAAGCGAGAGAGGGAAAGTGAGTGACATTATCTAATTGCCAGCTAATTTACATAATTATCGAACGGCACACTTTTTATCTGGGGTTAACATCTTTGCAAATGTCTCATAAGCCGGCTGCTTAGGAGGCGGCAGGGTGGTGTGGTGGGGGGCTCACACAACTCTGACATGTGGGCTATTTGCCACCAGGTGTGGCTCAGAAGATCTGGCTGCCATTTGCCCTCCCTACCCCTCCTTCCAATTCCATTCCTCCCTTTTCCAAATGCCTGGAGCTTTCGCTGAGCTTGAGACAGACTCAAGGAAGTCGGACTGTCTACAAGTGGGTTTGATTTAGGAAGTCACGATGATGACTGTCCTTGTGCCCAGCCTTTGCGGGCATCCCACAGTCCCCAGGTGGGGCTTACCAGGTTTTCTTCCAGAAGCTTCCTATGACCTGCCCTCACCAGGACTGGAAAATCTCTCCAGTGGCTCTCTGGTGGTTCTGCCCCATGTTCACTGCTCCCCTCACCCCACTTTGCAGGTAAGTGATTTTCACCACCAATCTCGTTCTGTGTCATTCAAGGTGAGGTTCATCCCAATCCCAAATCATATGATCCAGTTTAGTCAACTGGGACATTCCAATCTCTTGGCCACAATGATTAGTTTCAAGATGGGTCTCTCACCCAGACTTGAAGTTGAATTTGAGTTAATGCCGGGACTTTCACTGGAATTACTGTGAAAAGGATCCCCTCTCTCTTCTTACCACATCAACAAATTCAGAGTGAAGCTCAAACTTGACAGACACTATCATTACCGGTGGAGTATGATCCATCTCCACCATTGGAGAGGATTTTGTCTAATAATGAAAACAACAAGGAAGAAATCAGAGCCAAGAAATAGATACAAACAGATTTCTAGTGGTGTTAACACCTAGATCTAGCCAGACCTAAAGCCCAATGAATCCTGTGACTTCCATTTCATGAACCAAAACTTTTTTTCCTTTAGCAAGTTTGAGTTGGGTTGGGACCAAGAGTCCTGACTCATACACTCCTAATACTGGACCATAAAAAACTGTTGTCACTGACAAACTAGCAGAAGCTTCCATCTCATATGGCCACCTACACCCAGAACTCCCTGTAACCTGAGCCTCATGTCTTACCCACCTTCGCCATCAATGCTCTCCACACCCATTTGCCCATGCACTTGAACAAAGGCATAGGATATGGGCTTGTTTCTCTTCTTGTGTGTTTTGCAGGTGGACAGAGGCTTGTTCTTATACAAGAACCTCAGAAATGTGCTCCCTCAACTAAACTGTACCCCTCCAGACACCACACCATTAGGGCAAGCTCACATAGTCAGCACTATCTATCTTAATACAACAGCAAAGGCTCTACTGCATGTAGTGAGGGAGGTTAAGGCATGAATTCTCTCAAAGATATAAAAGTAGTTCAGGCTAGTGAGAGAGAACATGGGCTTTGGAGGCAGGCACAGCTGAATTTAAACCCAGACTCTCATTCCTATAGCTATTTAACCTTGGGCAACTCTCTTGAGTCTTTCTTCATCAAAAAAAAGTGGGGGGGAATAATACCTATCTCATAGGGCAGTTTTGAACTGTATTAAATTTAAAAATTTATAAAAATGTAACTACTTTTGGAAAATTATACTGGCAGTATCTACTAAAGCTGAACATTTTTACCCCAGGACTCCACAATTACCCTTTTAGGTATATACCAACAGAAATGCTTACAAATGTCCAACTGAAAATATGCATGAGAATGTTCATGGCAACACTATTCATAATAGACAAAACCTAGAAAATCGCCCAATGTCTACCTGCAGTAGAGTGGATAAATTGTAGTCTATTCGTGCAAAATACTATACAGCTTTGAGAATGATTGCTCTTCATCTCGACAGAAGCGTGGATGAATCTCACATACATAATATTGAGCAAAGTAAGACACATACTGTATGTGCTTCATACAGTAAACCGAAAAGAGGCAAAATTATTTATTCTATGCTGTTAAATGTCAGAATAGTGGTTAATGATTAGAAGAAGGCAAAGGGGGCCGGGCGCGGTGGCTCACGCCTGTAATCCCAGCACTTTGGGAGGCCGAGGCGGGTGGATCACGAGGTCAGGAGATCGAGACCATCCTGGCTAACACGGTGAAACCCCGTCTCTACTAAAAATACTAAAAATTAGCCGGGCGTAGTGGCGGGCGCCTGTAGTCCCAGCTACTCGGGAGGCTGAGGCAGGAGAATGGCGTGAACCCAGGAGGCGGAGCTTGCAGTGAGCCGAGATCGCGCCACTGCACTCCAGCCTGGGCGACAGAGCAAGACTCCGTCTCAAAAAAAAAAAAAAAAAAAAAAAAAGAAGAAGGCAAAGGGGTGAAGGAATCCTGTTTCTTGATCTGGGTGATTCTGCGTAATGTGTTCAGTTTGTGAAAATGCAACAAGGGAGCTGTATACTTACAATGTATGTGCTTTTCTCTATGTATGCTATATTTCAATAAAAGCAACTTAATGCACTTCCTGATACATATACATGTTAATCTATTATTTTTGTTATGTCACTTGAAGAAGGGTTTTAAAGAAAATTATTACTAGTTCCTGTTTTGTAGGCTGGAACTTCCTTCTTACAGTTCCCCAAGTCAAAACCAACCTCTCTTCTAGAAAACTAAGGGCAAATATCCACCATGCTTTGCAATAGGAAGCTCACTGTCCTCTCTTTTCAGCCCACTCTATACCCTAGTCCTCTCTCCCATAATTTGGTCATGTCTAGGAATACCACCCTTCTTGCATCTTCTCTTCTTTTCCTGAAATCTGCGGAGCTGATCCTAGTCTTAGTCACCAAGCCTTACCCTTTAGGAAAAAGAAGGGGAAACAGCCTCCAGGGACCTTAATTCCGTTCTTAACAAATGGACACATAGAAAAGAGCATTTGAAGTTTATATTGTGCTGAAAGCGGGATGGAGATGGGGAGAGACAGGAAGAGACTTTTTTTTTTAACCTTTAACTATAACACTTTTTTTTTTTTTTTTTTTTTTTTTTTTACTAAAAACTAAGTTTTCCCAAGAACTAAGAAGTCATGTCAGGCTAACCTAAATTCCTTTTCTGTCAAGAATACTGATCTGTTATGGTAGAGATACACAGGAGTTATATATGGACTTCAGCAGATCTTCTCATGATATGAGAACTGTGAGGCAGACAGACCAAGAAGACTTGTCACTGGCCAAAGAACAGCATTCAAAGAAGGCACGAACCCATTAGGACACAGGCTCTTGTGGGAGGTCAGGCCTGATCTCATCTTTCATGTTTATCAAGAGCCCCAGTGAAGATGGAGAGAGCCAAATAATCATGTGTGTAGATGAACTGACACTGAGAGTTATGAGTGTGCCAGGTGAGGCTGAAGGGACTCCAAGAGATCACGATAGGCTAAAACTACAGCCTATATCTAAAAAGACAAAATTTGATGGAGATAAATGGAAAGTAATACAACTTGATCCTCCAATATAAACAACCCATAAGGATGGAAGGTACAATTTGTAACTATATAGTAAACAAGAATTGAGAAATTAAATTGACAAAAAGACACACACACACACACACACACACATACACATATATATATATAAAAGCATTTGTGGCTGCCAGATAATCAAATGTAATTTTAGACTACATTAATTGAAATATAACTTATAGGAAGAAAGAGATCATCATCTGTGTCAATCTGACCAGTCACTGAATTTTTATTCTGAGTCATACTCTGAGAAAGGTGTAGGTAAGCTGAAAGATAGTGAATGGAAAGAAAGTTTTTCGTTTATTTTGTTTAACCATGGAGCACCCATGTTCCAGACATACAGATAAATAAATAGCTCAAGCCCTGAAAGGCACTTGTATGTTAGTAGAAAGGAAAGACATGAGCCTAAACAATATAAGGAGGTGTACCAAATGTGAGAAGCAGACTCTGCCAAGTGTGGGCTTGATATGGTGATGGTTGGCCTCTAGGGTCCAAAGTAGAACACTGGTGCTAGGATGAGTGCCCCTCTCATGCAGGTAGGATAATGTAGTGGTTAAAGGCATGGGCTCTGGAGCCAGACTTCCTGGGTTCAAATCTCAGACCTGCTACTTGATGCCTATGTGACCTTGAGCCCATCACTTATCCACTCCGTGCCTCCATTGTCTTCTCTGTGAAACAGATGATAACAATGAATTATCATACGTAGGCACTTAGTACAAGTGAAAGCCCTTAGGTCAATGCTCAGCACAGATAAGTACCAAATAAATGTTATCTACTGTTGCTGTCCACTGTTGTGCTTGATGCTTATTATTTCATGCTAGCAGCATGGCTAATGTTGGTGTCTCATGGGACGTATTAGTCCGTTCTCAAGCTGCTAATAGAGACATACCTGAGACTGGGTAATTTATAAAGGAAAGAGGTTTAATGGACTCATGGCTGGAGAAGCCTCACAATCATGGCAGAAGATGAAAGAAGAGCAAAGGGACATCTTACATTGGGGCAGGCAAGAGAAAGCTTGTGCAGGGGAACTCCTCTTTATAAAACCATCATATCTCATGAGAGCTACTCACTGTCAGGAGAACAGCTTGGGAAAGATCTGCCCCCATGATTCAATTACTTTCCACTAGGTCCCTCCCATGACATGTGGGAATTATGGGAGCTACAATTCAAGATGAGATTTGGATGGGGACACAGCTAAGCCATATCACAGTGACTGCTTAGGGAGAATAGGCTGGGTAGATGGACTTCTTTAAATTTCATTCCAATGTCACAGACAATGTGGAGAGTCATACATGAGTCTCTATAGGAGAAATTTTTGGAGGTGTCAGGGTGTTTGGGCTAACACAGGCAATGCAGCAGTGGCAGGAGCAGTGTCCACAGGAGTAGGAAGCATTCTTTTTTTTTTTGAAGCATTCTTAAATTGGAAGAAAGATCCCACAGTTTCTCTATTGCCCTCCAGGATAGAATTTTGTCTAGTGAACGGAAGTTCTACAGAGAGCATTTATGTCTTTATCTTAGAAGCAGATTACCTCTAAATGAAGCGGGCTCCCTGTTACTGGGGATGACCCAGAAGAGACTGGACTTCTTTAGGGGTTGTATGTCCAGTACTAAGTAGGTCTATACATGGAGTACAATACAATCCAGAGGAACGAGATGACTCAGGGCTGGTGCGGTCAGAGGTTTCTCAGAGGAGAGGAACCTGCAAGGAAACTTGAAGGACAAGTAGGGCATAAGCAACTGCGGAAGAGAAATCTGATGTCAGGGAAAGACCACTAGATTGGAAGTCAGAACCAGACTGTCTTTCCACTAACTGTTGGCCAAGTGACCATATGGATACCTCTGGATCTATTCAATTTTTTATTCTTCTCCTATAAATTGGGAAGAACAATGAATACACCTTCCAGGATGTGCACATCAAAGACTACACAAAGGACAGAAATAATCATGCCTTCTTACCATGCCTTGACAATCTTCTAAGGTTCATACCAAAAGCAACTCATGGCAACAGTCTCTTTTCCACCTACCACCTGTACTCCATCCCCAAGGTAGCCTAGTTGTTGCACCCTGAGTTCTCTAGTGGGTGAAAACCAACAACGACAACAACAAACTCTTCTGTCACACACCAAAGAACTCAGGCCTTGTAAGGTGCCAACAGGCTCCCCAGCAACCTCAGTACAGCCAGGAACCCAAGAAGCTGTGGCCATTTACTTTTCAGCCTCCTCCCTTCTCTCATCCCCTCCTCCCTGGCCAGTGGGCCTCCCCAGCCTGGAGTTCCCAGCCATGGTTTGGAAAGCCATCTGGCTGCTGGGAGAGTTAATAATTTATAATGAAGATAATCACCCTTCAAGATCCTCCCCTCTTGGGACCATTAAAAAACATTCAATTGAAAGCCAGTGAATTCTTTACATGAGGGGATAGGGAAGGGAAGCAGGGAGGGCTGGGGGAGAGAGAAAAAATGGAGAGGGAAAAGGAGGGGAAAATGAACTAGGTGCTTAGCTGATCTTTCCCCACAAAGCGGGTAAGGGGAGAGGAAAATTATTCAGCCCTAGAGGACAATCTTATCCAGCTTTCACAGCACCAGCCCAGCAAGAGTGCAATTTACGAGTCTTTTCTCCTAGCCAACTCTCTCCACACAAAGAGGGGGAAAAAAAATCAAACACATGTAAGAGAAGGGGAGAGAGGCGCAGACAAGAGAAAATAAGCCTGCCCAGCAATCATGTCTGGGGCTGCTGGGAGGGCTCTCTCTGTTCTCTTTCCAGGACACAGTAAAGCCCCCACTGTGCTAATTATTCCCATTACTTGACAAATTCTCCATTAATGGAGCAAGACGTGCCAGAGCTGGTGAGGAGAACAGAACAAACTGGCAAAGGCTCTGGACAGATTTGAACTGTGTGAACCCAGACCAGACAGCCCCCAGCTTCACCACAGGGTGAATGTGGGGCCTGGCACAGCCCCATCTACCGGGCACACCTCACAGGTCTGAGGCACAGACCACACCTCCTGCAGAGCAATGTGATGCCAGGGGGCAGGAAGCAGGGGCAGCAATGTGCCCACAAAAGGTATTTCCAGGAAGGGTTACAATGGGGGTGAAGGCTGAGCCTGGGAGCCAGGAGCAGATGACACACAGCCGCTAGAAAGGGGACAGTGTAGATCAGTGTGCTCAGGACCCAGACCCATGACAATTTGGTCCTTTTGTGATTTTGGAAAGCCAGTGGAAAGGCTGCTACACAGTTCTTCCAGCACACACATCTTACAACAGCAGCAACAGCAAACACTCATAATACACTTGCCCTGGGCAACGCGCTATGCCAAGTATGGTACACGTGAAGTCATTTAATCCTTACAAAACCTCTATGACGTAGGAACCATTATTATCCCTATTTTGGAGATGAGTAAACTGAGGCCTCTGGAAAATGAAGTCATTTTTCCAAAGTCATATGCTAATAAGGGTGCAGATCTCAGCTCCTCACTTCCAAAATGACAATGACGAGAAGGAACAACAGTCATGGCAAAAAGGACCACAGCCATATTCAGCCTATTTATTGCATGAATTTGGCCCTATGTGTAGCCAAGGACAAGGCCATTAAGAAGCTCATCATCCAAAATACAGCAGAGACTGCAACCATCAGGACATGCATGAATCATGTATCTTCAAGGCTTTTGTGCCTCCCAAGCTGTATGTGAAACAACATTACTACATGAGTAGTGCCATTCATAGCAAGTAGTCAGGAATCACTGTGATGCCTAGAAGGACCAAACACCCTCACCCCAATTTAGAGCCAAGGCACTACACCCCTGACCTCTGCCAAAGTCGCTGTAAGAAGCTGAGTCCTCAAGGACTAAAGAAAATCTATTCTCTGGGGGAGAAAAAGAATATGGATACTATACGTTGAACGAATGAATGAATAACTGCAGAACTGGGTCTAGCTCCAGAGTTTATGTGACGCCCCTCACCCAATCTACCATCTCTCCTCCTCTACCTTCAGGCTCCCCAGGGTTTCCTTACCCGTTGACAGGATGTTCCAGGTTTGGCCCTGCATCCCAAGACCTCACAGGGGAGGCCGTAAGCTGTACTCCAATCAATTCTACTACACCAGTGTTTCTTTTTCTCTTGGACTATATACGGTTCTCCCAACAGGTATCCCTGCTTCCACCTTTGCTCCTTATGGAATATTTTCCATACAGCAGTCAGAATGACCTTTTAAAATGGAAGTCATCACTCCCTCATCCAAGACCCTCCAGTGGTTTTCAACATACTCAGAATGAAATCCAAAGTCCTCCCTGTGGCCTTTGACACCCCACATGGCCACGGTCTGACACCAGCCACCTCTCCAGTCTCATCTACTACTCCTCTTCCCCTTGTTCACTGTGCCCCAGCCATGCTACCTCCTTGGTGTTTTCAGAACTCACTAAGTGCAGCCCAACCTCAGAGACTTTGCAATTTCTTTTCCCACTGCCTGAAATGCCCTTCTTCAAACCTTCTCATGGCTGACTCCCTCTTCTCTGGGTCCCCACACTCCAGTGTCTCCTCTAGGACAAGTTTTAGGACTTGCAGAGCTTAGAAGAATGGCAGGTTTAGTGCCTGACACAGCTAGCATTCCCCAGCCTTCTCTCCTTCCATAGAAACTGTACCCCTCCATGTCACCCCAGCCTCTCCATCACCTAGGAAAGAAGAATAAAAGATGCAGGTCCTCCCAACAAACAACTAGACCTCAATTCTGCCTTTTGCTGAGGAAGTCACTGCCAGAGAGAGAGAGAGACAGACAGACAGAGACAGAGACAGAGACAGAGGTGGCTAGAAGGGATCTAGGAGGCCAAGATGGGCAGATTGCTTGAGCTCAGGAGTTTGAGACCAGCCTGGACAACATGGTGAAACCTTGTCTCTACTAAAAATACAAACATTAGTCAGGTGTGGTGGCTCATGCCTGTAGTTCCAGCTACTTGGGAAGCTGAGGCAGGAGGATCACTTGAGTTCAGGAGGTGGAGGTTGCAGTGAGCCAAGATCGCATCACTGCACTCCAGCCTGAGTGACAGAGGGAAACCCTGTCTCAAGAAAAATACAAAATAAATAAAAATAGAGGGATCTACATTGGAAAAGCACTTTGGTCAGATGAACTTAGCATCCTTGTCAATGGCTGAGGAGAACTGGAGAGGGAACAGTGACCCAGTGAGCCCATCTGTTGCAACATCCTTAGGTCCCCACTTATTATCCCCTCCGCTGCCAACCCCTAGAGAGTATATGGTGCTACCAACCCTCACACTGTGTCCTGTAGGAAGACATAAACATGTGAGGCAGAAAGAAAAGGAAGGAAGATAGTGGCAAAGAAAAGACACAGCAAGAGGGCACACTTCAGACCCTCCCAGGCCAGGGCAAGTATTAGGACCTACAGAGCTTAGAATGATGGTAGGTTTAGTGCCTGGCACAGAGTCGATCATAGACATGTGCTTGCTGACTGGACTAAGGTGGGAAGCAGACAGAAATTTGAAGGATTCAAGGGAGGGATTCTGGTTCAGATCACTAGCAGACCAGTTCTAGAACTTCACCCCTGGCAGTAGAATAGATCACAGATGCCCCTCCTGGAAGATGAGGAATATCAGATCTGGAGAGGACAGTGAAGATCGCCAGCCCAAGCCCCTCATTCAATAGATGAAGAAAGAAGAACCCCAGGGATCATCAAGCAAGGTGCAAGATTACACGACTGGACGGTGGCGGAAGTGGCACTACAGCTCAACTATCAGGACCCTTTGACCAGGTTTATTTCCATTATAACAGGGCTTTCCTTTCTTAAGCCACAAGACTCTGATTGAAAAAAAAAAGAAGTAAACCCCAAAATATAAGACAGTTAAAAGCAGAGCTTCTCTGCAGAAGTAGGAGGTGGAATCTTGCTTCCCAGCCTCCCCCATGACGGCCACAATAGTCATCAAGATTTTATAGTGTGAAACTCTACAGAGTCCCAAAGAACAGTTTCAAAACCACTGCACCTATACCAACCTCAACATTTAAGGGACCATCCCTAGAATCTCCTACTTTCCCCTCAAAAAGCCACAGAGGAGCTGTCATTTGCACAAATGTGCAAAAAAATTCTTGAACAGATTTTTCCTTTTTACTCATACTAGCTTGAGACTGAGGCTTACAACTTTTGCCAACCTCACACATCTGAGCATGAGGGAACCATCAGTAAATACTCATTTGGGGGACACATTCCTTGAGGTTATCACCGTCCGCATGAAAGGGTGTTGCTCATTGTTTGCCCTCGATTCCCCTGTAGTACATTTCAAGGGATGTCCCTGCCCCAGGGTTCTGGTATTCTGGGATTCAGTTAAGAGCTAGACTAGAGTCAGATAAAACTGGATCCTTATTCCAGAGCTCTACCACTGAGGAGCTTTGTAACCTCTGACAATTACCTAATCTCCCTGAACCTCAGTGTTCTCATTTGTAAAATGAGAGAGGTAATATTAGCACTTACATGAAAGGGGTATTGTGAGGATTCAGTATAGAATAAAATGCAATAGGCTCCCAGCACAGACTGGTAGATAACAAGCATTCAGTAAGTGTTAGCCATGACCATTATCATCATTACTATTTTTCTGTTCACCTTACTCACGCTATGATTTTAGAGATCTAGCCAGGCACAGTTGCTCACGCCTGTAAACCCAGAACTTTGGGAGGCCAAAGCAGGCAGATCACTTGAGGTCAGGAGTTCGAGATCCCCCTGCTAACATGGTGAAACCCCGTCTCTAGTAAAAATGCCAAAATTATCTGGGTGTGGTGGCAGGCGCCTGTAATCCCAGCTACATAGGAGGCTGAGACAGCAGAATCGCCTGAACCTGGGAGGCGGAGGTTACAGTGAGCGGAGATCACGCATTACACTCCAGCCTGGGCAACAGAGTGAGACTCTGTCTCAAAAAAAAAAAAAAAAAAAAAAAAAAAAAAAAAAAAAAAAAAAAAAAAAAAAAAAATTCAGCGATCTCTCCCATAATGTTGTGTAGTGGTTTGATTGTATTAATGTCCCAAATTCTTCACTCTCCCCATCTCCATACCCTTGGCAATTTAGCATCACTGAGCCCAGCCCTGGACACTAAGCTCAGACATGTGACTTGCTTTCGCTGAATGGCATGTTAGCAAAAATGACACCAGCAGAGGCTTGAAAAGCATTTTCATATTTTCTGCTTGCTCACTCTTGCTCCTTTGCCATGAGAACATGCCCACGCTCGCCTCCTAGAGGATGAGACACATAGAATAGAACTGTCATCCCAGTTTTCCTGGCCAAGGCTTAAACTCTATGACGTTCTAGAGACGCAGTCCTGAGGCAGCTAAGGAAACTTAAGTCCAAGTCTTAGCTCCAAATTTACTACGAGCACTTAACATAGTAAGTTAAGTAGAATGGAACTTCCAAGCCTATAAGCGCCACGATGTACTTCAGCCTCATCTGCTTCGGTGTTAACTGCCTATGCTGAAGGACGTCACCGCAGAGAACCAAAGAGGTGGGAGGTGCTCTGGTGAGAGCCCTAGGCTAGTGGGTGTGCAAAGTCAGTGAGCCAGCAAAGCTTCCTGTGCTGTGAGCTGAGAATGGAAAACAGGCAATACGCACAGAAACCATCATATGTAACATGCACAGAGCAAACAAGTAAGTACTGACTGCATACAGCAATGATCTCATAAGCCTGATTAGAAAAGCTAGGCACTAATGTGTATAAAGTAACTCTGTCTCATCTAACCTCCATATGACAAATAAGGTGTTATTTTTTTTCAACTCCCATCTACCTATGAAGAAACTGAAGCTCAGAGACAGAACATGGTTCGTTCAGGGTCACAAAACAGTAAGTGATGCAACTGAATCTTAAATTCAAGCTTTTGAATAAGTCCCATATTTCTATCATATATGACACTGATTAGTATTATACCACTGTTTCTGGGATATGTTAGATAAGGTGGCAAAATACATGAATCTTCCCTTCACGTGTTCACAGCACACTTCACTAATCAATCATTAATTAATCATGGTACCATAATGTTGAGCCCAGAGGGAGCTTCAGAATCCTTCTCAACCAACAGTCTAAGAAGTGCTACCTTCCCATCAGTTGCAACGGGCATATGATATAAAGCCTATGGGCTCATCCTGCAGTAATTAAATGCATTTGGATGGCACACAATGGACCCACCTATGCCAGACTCTGCCCTGTCACAGTGAGTTATTATATAATATCAAACCTTCTCATCTAGGGATGCTAATCCAGAATTGTAATAATTTGAATACAGTTTCCATGATCCTCAAAAGGTAGAAGCCCCAATTACATCTTTCTCTACCAAGTTTCAGGTTTTACTTAACAGCAAAAAAAATTTCAAAGTTTTTTTTTAATTAAAAAGTCAGTATATTTTTCAAACCCAAGGCTCAAAAAATTATTCTATCAGCATGGCTTCAACTTCTGGGCTCACTGGATAATTCTGGAATGTTTATGATCCTTTGTTTATGATTCATTATTATACAATCAGGACTAATACAATCTGTAATTTTGCATTAGTTTTCCCACTTTCCTTATTAGTACCTATTTATATCTTAGCTTTCAAAAACCTGCTATGCTTGAAAGGTAACAAAACTGTCTCTCTTTTTAAAATACCCATCTTTCTGCTATGCCAGGATGGGCATTTGTTATTCCAGGTTAGATAAATCTTTTAATATACGCAGAAAGGTGAAGGTGACAAGAGGGAGTTAAGCGGTCACAACCTCCATTTCATTCAACACAACGCACCCTTATTCATTCATTCAACAAACCTCTAATAAATACCTGCTACTTGGGCCGGGCCCGGTGGCTCACGCCTGTAATCCCAGCACTTTGGGACGTGAAGGTGAGTGGATCACGAGGTCAGAAGATCGAGATCACCCTGGCTAATGTGGTAAAACCACATCTCTACTAAAAATACAAAAAATTAGTCAGGCGTGGTGGCACGCGCCTGTAATCCCAGCTAATCAGGAGGCTGAGGCAGGAGAATCGCTTGAACCCAGGAGGCAGACGTTGCAGTGAGCGGAGATCAGGCCACTGCATTCTAGCCTGGGCGACAGAGCAAGACTCCATCTCAAAACACACACACACACAAACACACACACATACACACACACAGAAAAACACCTGCTACTTGCCAGGCACCCTGTAAGTTCCTGGAGTCCCAAAGATCCCAGCCAGGGTTTAGTGGGTGAGGAGAGATAGACATGTGAGCAATAACCATAAGGGGAGGTGATAGATTAAAGAATGAATGGTTTTGCTAGACCCGGCCACAGGGGAGGTGTCCCAGCAGAAGGAAAATCACAAATAAAGACAGTGGGATAGGAAAGATCATGGGGTGTTCGGGAAGCCATAAGAAGTTCTATCTAGCTGGAATGCAGGATGGGTGGGAGCGAATAGTGGGAAAAAAATGTAAGGCTAAAAAGTCTTGTTGGAAAAGCCAAAATTGACAAATGGGATCTAATTAAACTAAAGAGTTTCTGCACAGCAAAAGAAACTACCATCAGAGTGAACAGGCAACCTACAAAATGGGAGAAAATTTTCACAACCTACTCATCTGACAAAGGGCTAATATCCAGAATCTACAATGAACTCAAACAAATTTACAAGAAAAAAACAAACCCATCAAAAAGTGGGCAAAGGACATGAACAGACACTTCTCAAAAGAAGACATTTATGCAGCCAAAAAACACATGAAAAAATGCTCACCGTCACTGACCATCAGAGAAATGCAAATCAAAACCACAACGAGATACCATCTCACACCAGTTAGAATGGCGATCATTAAAAAGTCAGGAAACAACAGGTGCTGGAGAGGATGTGGAGAAATAGGAACACTTTTACACTGTTGATGGGACTGTAAACTAGTTCAACCATTGTGGAAGTCAGTGTGGCAATTCCTCAGGGATCTAGAACTAGAAATGCCATTTGACCCAGCCATCCCATTACTGGGTATATACCCAAAAGACTATAAATCATGCTGCTATAAAGACACATGCACACATATGTTTATTGCGGCACTATTCACAATAGCAAAGACTTGGAACCAACCCAAATGTCCAACAATGATAGACTGGATTAAGAAAATTTGGCACATATACACCATGGAATACTATGCAGCCATAAAAAATGATGAGTTCATGTCCTTTGAAGGGACATGGATGAAACTGGAAATCATCATTCTCAGTAAACTATCGCAAGGACAAAAAACCAAACACCGCATGTTCTCACTCATAGGTGGGAACTGAACAATGAGAACACATGGACACAGGAAGGGGAACATCACACTCTGGGGACTGTTGTGGGGTGGGGGGAGTGGGGAGGGATAGCATTAGGAGATATACCTAATGCTAAATGACGAGTTAATGGGTGCAGCACACCAGCATGGCACATGTATACATATGTAACTAACCTGCACAATGTGCACATGTACCCTAAAACTGAAAGTATAATAATAATAAAATAAAATAAAAAAAGTAAATGTAGGTATGACAATGTCTCATCAAATAGAGAATATTAATAAAGAGATAACTTTAAAAGTTAAAAAAAAAAAAAAGTCTTGTTGAGGGCAGAGTTCCAAAAGTCCTGGATGCCAAGCTAAGAAAGTCTTGGGGAGCTGTTGGAAGATTTTAAACAGAGGGAGTGATGAGACAAAGTCTGTGTTTTCGATGGTGTGGGACCTGGTTTTGAAAGGAATACAGCAGGACACAGACGGACTAATAAGGAGGCCATGGCTCATATCCAGGGTAGATAGGAGAGGGGCCCAGGCTTGATCCCCGTGCCTAGTTCTCAACCATCCATGGCCATTCTCAATACACCTGGGCAGCCAGAGTGTCCCAATACCTGAAGCCACATCCTATCCAGATATATAATCCAAAAGAGTGAGAATGTACCAAATAGCCTCCTTTCTAGACTCCATACCTTACCTTGGAACTGCCTGATTTTCAGAATTCCTGATCCTGTCCCAGGTCAGCATGTCCAGCCCTCCCAACCTCTGGCCACATCTCTACATAAGCCAGTCCCTTTGTCCCCCTATCCCTCAGGGAAAGAGTTATCTTGGATGCTTCAAATCCTCCATGGAGTTCAGAGTGCTCTGGGGATAGTGGACCAAAGTAGAAGAACAGGCACAACCCAATGCTGAAACCTGAACATCCACCTCCAACGTCATCGGAACAAAGGATAACCAGATGTTTGAATCCACTGGGTGCTCTAAAAAGCAGCCACCCCATCCTAAGTATAAGGGGAAAAAAGCACTATTACATTTGATATAAGCACATCTAGGAGGGTGGGAGGGGAATGACCTTCAAAAGAAATTCAACAAGAATTGATCCAGCAGAATTAGTCAAGCCCACATTTCCAAACATGTGTTCCATAGAAAACCAGCCCCACAAAATGCCCTGAAGGCAAAAAGAGAAAAGAAAGAAAAATATACATTTTAGAAGCATCAGACTATTTTCCCCATTTTAGAGATCACAATGAACAATACAATATTAAAGATTCCAAGAGGCCTTGTAGGAAAGAAATCTGAATGAATGCTTCAGCCTCCCCCTTTTGCAGGTGGACAAACTGAGGTCTGAAACATTTTCACGTGACTCTGCATTGTTAGTTAGTGTTCCCAAAGCTGCAGGTGAAGTCATGCAACCCTCTGGCAAGCACTGTGTCTCACACTTCATGAATGCCTAGTCATCCTGATTAATATTCAAGAGGACCCTAAATATTTGTTGAGTGACATTACCAAAAATAAGTTTGGAATTCTTTTATGTGGAGATGGATATACTAACTTGTAAATTTTTCATCATGCATTTACTCATCCACTCAAATGTATTTATTGAGCACCTATTATGTTCTGAGTGTGCTGCTAGCACTGGGTATAAAGCTATGAATAAGACAAGTCCAGCCTTGACTACAAGGAGCTTAGAGCCTAGTGGGAAAGTGAAGATCAAGAACTTCAAAAAGTAGTGAGAGGCTCTGCAAAGAGAAAAAGTGTAGGTCTGATGTGCCCCACCTCATCCACCTTTCTTGTAGAGCCTCTCTTTCCAAGGATGGATGTTATTTCTATTACTGTGTCTCCATTTAAATAGTTTTCTTCCCACACTCACCCTCTGGCTTCCTTATTTGTAGTGCCAAAAGGAAAAAAAAAAGTTCCCAACACCCTGCCAGAGTAAAAGCAATTGTGAAATCCCAAGTATAGTACGGATCTGTGACCACCTCCCCCTAAAACTATCTCCTCCCCGGGAAGCATCTGCCCTCCTCAGTTAGTCCGGAAGGGAGAAGCACCCAAAGCCTCATTCAAGGCGATGTGGCGGCTGGTCTTTACAACACCTTCCCAAAATAATAAGGCTTTGTGGGAGTTTACCTCGGGTGAGCCCACGCTCTTCTAGCAGCTGTGTGTGTGTGTGTGTGTGTGTGTGTCCTTTATTCCTAAGGCTAGGACCTCCCTGCTCCAGCAGCTGCTCTCTGGCCCTGGGTAGCCAACTGCCTCCCAATGCCTCTTTCGAATTCTTCCCTCTGTGCCCTCCAGAATTCCCACTGTTCATATTTGACTCCTCACAATACAGAAAGCTATGCCTTCTCTAATCAAATGATGTCTCTGCCAAACACTCTGTGTTGGGGCCATGTGTATCTCAGGATGGGAGCAGAGTAGACAGTATCCTTTCTTCCCCTCTGTGCTTATGTCATCATTCAAGGGCCTCATACCATCTGCAACCCCACCTCTCTTCCTCTTCACAGCTCTTACCTACCACTTGTAGTCAATTATGTTACTGTTCAGAAATATTCACTCACTGTCGCCTCCTGCCTGCATGGGTGGAGTCTATTTCCCCATATCTTGAATTCTGGCATGGCCACATGATTTGCTTTGGCCAAGGAAATATTAGTGGGTGTGACATGACCAAAAGTTTGAAAAGTGCTTGCTCTTTGGCACCTCTGCCCTCATGATGAGATAAGCATGCCTGTTCTAGCCCACCAGTCCCAACAGGTCAATGACCAGAGCTATTCCAGCCACCCACCCCAACTATGACCAACCTAGATCAGCCAAACCCCATCCAAACTGCAGGTGCAAGATCAGTGGAATTACCCAGATGAGTAAGGCCTAGATCAAACTGCCTCCAGATGTGGAAGCTAAATCAAGGCTTACTATTGCGTATCATCCAGTTTTTTGTGATTGTGTGTTATGCAGTAATAACTGACCAATATATCACCCCAAGATTACTCTCCCACATCCACTGAGATATTTAAATGGCTATGTTTCCCTCTGTACCCTGACTCCCACTACTGTGATCAATGCCCATGTGCTCAATGCCCTGGCTTCATGGCCTTTGTGCCTCCGCTCCAGTAACCTGCACCCTTTTTCCTACTCCCTTATCACCAACCTGGACTTCAACCCAACCCAGAACTACCTCTCCAGCAAATACCTATCTCAGGAAAATCTTATTTCTATCTCCTGTCTCTTCCTGACCCTCCTTGCTAAACTCACCAAAGCTATACGGCACCCTAATCTCTTCACTCACAGTCTATCATCCCTCCCATACTCCATTCTCTTCACTTCTTACCTAGAAGAGGCTTCATAGTCAATCATTACCTCATCCCCTGAACTTCCACCACCCTACCAGTTCTCTATCTTGAGGAATCTAAGCAACCACTTCCCCTGCTCCTGAGCAACAGATAGGCACTAGAAACCAAAACCCCATCTATGCCAACAAATGCAACTACAATATGGTTCTGTCACTCTCAACCTCAGCTACTTAGCAATCCTTCAACTTTTCCCCAATATGCTCCTTTCTCCAGCTCTTCTAAACCCTTTTCCCCTTCCTCATTCAGATGCCACAGGGGCTCCTTTTTTACTGAAAAAAAAAAAAATTGAGGTTTTTAGTCATGAAGGCCTGTGCTTCTCTGCCCTCTGGCTACACACTTTCTCTCCTACCTACCTTCCCTACTTCCCTTCTCAATGAAAAATGGTCCCTTTAAAACTGACTTATCCCCAGTGCTCTTTCTCCAAGCCCTGCCACCTCCCTGGGACCCTGTTCTATCAACACTTTCTCGAACCTCTATAGGCTCCCCACTCACCCCCTGCCCCCAGCAGCATGCCAGTTACCTTAAAAGAAAACGGGACTCTTCCCTCTTCCCTCGCCTTGAAGATATTCTCTGTAATCCTTTTCTCCATCAAAACTCATCATCTCCATTTCTCCCTTTCTATCCTCATCCTCTGCATTCCGGCTTCTGCCCCCACATGTCCCTGACTCACACAGCTCTCCCCAAAGTTACCAGTGGCTTCCAAAATACCAAACCAGAGCTTCTTCTCAGTTCCCACCTCCCAGGCCTTCCTGCTGCATCTGCTGCTTTCGGGCCCCCTTCCTGGCATGTTCGGGTGCTTCCCCTCCTCCCTCTCTGCACACCTTTGAAAGTCACTCTCAGGTGCTCCTTTTCTCCCCACCGCCCTTCAGATATCAGGGTCCCTGGAGCTCCATCTCCAGATCTCTTCACAAACTACCCACTCTCCCTGACCCTCTTAGTCCTGGATGCCCCCCAGACAACTCAGACATACTCTGACTACAACCAAACTCATTGTTTTCCTCCTCCACATCCTCTCTTAACTGTTCCTTCTGAATTTATCTTCCTTAGTATTCTCATCCACTCAGCAGGCCCAGCTAGCAACCTGGGCATTATCCCATGCTCTTCATCTCCTCTCTCTCACACTGTCACATCCACTCAATTTTCTTATGTTCTGATGCTATCTCCTCAATATCGCTCCTTTCCTTCTCTCTCCTTTTCTCTTTCTATACTCCTCTTCCCTTCTACCCTCCATCCCCATCCACCTCAGTAACTCAGTTCAAACAGGGTCTTCATCAGTTGGATTATTTCAAAAGCCTAATAGCTGATCTTTGTACTTCCAACCTCTCTCTCCTTCCAACTCTCCTAATGTACTGCTTCCAAGCCAGAATTAACTTTCTAAAACTCACATTTAAACAGATCACTCCCAGGCTTCTAAAGAAGCTCCTTGCTGCCAATAGGAAAGAGTCCAAGCTCCTTAGATTCAGATTCTAGGAACAAATAACATTTTTGAAAACTCACCAGATACCCAGCACTGTGCTCATCTTATCCTTGCATAAATCCACTGATGTATTATTACTTCCACTCTAGAGGTGGGGAAAATTAAGACGTCGAGTCTAAGTAACTTGTTCAAGGTCACACAGCGAAGAGGCAGGGCCAAGATGAAACCCAAGCCTTCTAACTTGGACCAGGGTGCTTTCCACTGAGTCCTTTATTGGTCGGCCTTTGAGATTAATAATTTGGACTTGGGCTACATGGTCTTCTGTGTTTATCTGATGAGGTTTCTCAACAGTGGCCTTTTGGAAATTTCTCACCCTATTCAATGTCTCCTGGAAACCGAAATCTCAGTGGACCTCACTTTAAGAGGTCTAATTTTCCAATCCTACTAACTTTAAATTTAATATTGGGTTAAAAATCTCAGCATCAGATGTCACATGAAATTTCCACTGATTCTCCCCATCCCCTGGAAATAGTCACCCTGTATATTGGACAGGAATTGTTGGGGGCTGAACTGCATCCCCCCTCCCACCCAAATTCCTAACCCCAGTACCTAATGTGACTGTATTTGGAGTTAGATTATTTAAAGAGCTAATTAAGTTAAAATGAGGTCCTTAGGGTGGGCCCTAATCCAATCTAACTGGTGTCCTTATAACAAGTGGTGACTTGGACACAGATACACGCAGAGGGAAAGCAACGTAATGACACGGAGAGAATACAGCCATCTGCCCACCAAGGAGAGAGGCCTCAGAAGAAACCAGTCCTCCCAAAACCTTGGACTTCAACCTCTAGAACTGTGAGAAAATAAACTTCAGCTGTTTAAGCCACCCAGTCTGTAGTAGTTTGCTATGGCAGCCCTCAAACCAATACAGAGGGGCTCTCTTTCAGAAATCCTCAAGCATTAAAGGAAACTCTCACAGCTTAGGTACCCCAGCACTTCTGACTCTTCTAATCCCAAAGGTAAGAAAAAGAAATGAGGGAAGGTAGAAAATTTGAAAAGCCAAGGAAGGCCCTGCCTTACAGATGCTATAAATTAGAATTGTGATGCAATTTCATTCTTCTTAGCAACTGATTGAGGACTCCTGGGGCCTTTGGTATTGCTTTATTCTAGAAGGATTAAGTTCTTAGAGAGAATTAATATCCCAGAAAATGGAGATGCTTTCTAACCAGGACTGGGGGTCTACCCTGTGGCATCTGGCCAGGTTTCCAGACTTATAGATGTCATGGGGAAATAAAATTTGACCCCCCACAAAAAGAGAATGTGCCTAATAAGGACATAAGATTAATTTTTTATTTCATCAAATAAAGACTTTGAGAAAAAAAAAGAGAGAGATAGGGTCTTTCTTTGTTGCCCAAGCTGGAGTACAGTGGCGTGAGCATGGCTTACTGCAGCCTCAACTCCTAGGCTCAAGCAATCCTTCTACCTCAGCTTCCCAAGTAGCTAAGACTACAGGTGTGCGCCACCATGCCTAGGTAACTTTTTTTTTTCTGTAGAGACAGGGTCTTGCTATGTTGCCCAGGCTGGTTTTGAACACTGGGTCTCAAATAAAGGCCTTTTCATAAAACAACAAACTACAAACCAGTTAAAAGAAATCACATAAGTATATTATATACACATACATATATGAACATGGATAAATCTTTAAAAATGTTGAAGAAAGGAAAATAGCAAGATGCAGAATATGTGATGACACTGTTTATACACATTAAGAGGATGCTATTTAAGCCGGATGTGGGGGCTTACGCCTGTAATCCCAGCACTTTGGTAGGCCAAGGCA
The DNA here is from genome assembly GCF_029281585.2 of Gorilla gorilla gorilla. Taxonomy (NCBI): domain Eukaryota; kingdom Metazoa; phylum Chordata; class Mammalia; order Primates; family Hominidae; genus Gorilla; species Gorilla gorilla. The sequence continues at coordinate 95,084,105 of NC_073239.2, read as the reverse complement.
AGCAGATTACTTGAGGTCAGGAATTCAAGACCAGCCTGGTCAACATGGTGAAACCCTGTCTCTACTAAAAATACAAAACTTAGCCAGGCATGGTGGTACACGCCTGTAATCCCAGCTACTTGGGAGGCTGAGGCAGAAGAATCGCTTGAACCTAGGAGGTGGAGTTTGCAGTGAGCCAAGATCGCACCACTGCACTCCAGCCCAGGCGATAGAGCAAGGCTCCATCTCAAACTAAAAAAGAAATACTATTTATATACATTAAGAGAATACTCATGCACAATACAATATGACAATACAATACCATTCGGACTTGTAAATGTATGAAAAAGAATGAATAATATTTCTAGAAGGATGCAGGTCAATATCATGATTATTCTTCTCTTTAAAATAGAGTTTCTCAACCTGAGTGCTATTAACATTTAGGACTAGATAATTCCTTGTTGCAGGCTCTCCTTGCATTGCTGGGTGATTGGCAACATCCCTGGCCTCTACCCACGAGATGACAGTAGCACCCCAAAACTGTCCTGGTTGAGAACCACTGCTCTCAGCAAAAAGAGAAGATAATGTAAGTGAGAAGATGGTTAACAATAATTTTTAAATCTACATTTGTAATATTTTTGTTCTTAAAAAATATTGTAAGAAAATATATGTCAATTGTTCATTTGAGTGATAAAAATATGAGGGTTTGCTATTTTTCTGAGTCTCATACATTTATAAAATAAAAACTACCATCTATGAGAACTATAATTTTGTGTATTAAAAGGGTAATTTTTAAATCAAACAAGCAGGAAGGCTAGACTAAGATGAGTTGTTGTGGGCTGAGAAAGACATGTTGAAGTCTTAACACCTGGTACCTGTGAATGTGACTTTATTTGAATATGGGGTCTTTACAGATGTCATCAAGTCAAGATGAGGTCATACTGGAGTAGGCCGGGCTGCAAATCTAATCCCTAGTGTCCTTAGAGGGACAGAGAGATGTGGACACAGAGACACAGGGAAGACAACCATGTGATGATGGAAGTGGCCACTGGAGTGAGGCCGCTACAAGCCAAGGAACACCAAGGATTGCCGGTAACACCAGAAGCCGAGAAGAGGCGAGGAAGGAATCTTCCCTAGAGCCTTCAGAGGGACCGTGGCCCTGCCAATACCTTGGTTTCAGACTTCTGGCCTCCAGAACTATGAGCTAATAAATTTTTGTTGTCTTAAGCCACCCAGTTGCTGGTACTTTGTTAGAGCTGTCCCAGGAAACTAATGCATAAAGCTATGCTCCTTTTCAAACTCGCTGCATTGCTGGGGAGGTCTTCATTCTCCTACCAACCAGTGAAAACATTGTCTCAAGCCAACTTGCCTTTGCCAGCCACAGGGAAGCTCAGGGGCTCTGGCCAGCTAGAGAACAAGGAACCCTGTAGCTTCCCCACTGCTGTATTGTGTAGTGGTAGAACAAGATGGGAAAACAGCAGCATTCACAGCAGAGCTGGCACTGGTTCTGTGAGCTTTGCCAAGTGGGACCTCAGTTTACTCATCTGAGCAATGGAACTAAAAGAACAAGCCACAGAGACATCTGGAGGACAAAATGAGATCACGTATATGAAAAGGACTTACAAATGCAAACTATCATCGGCACTAAGCTGTCATTTCACACCTGGACCAAAGAAAAGACAATTAGCCCCAGAAAAGACAATTAACTTGATACCTTTAGGAAGAAAAAAAAAAAAATCTGTCTTTGAATATAATTACTTTTATACTTGCTTGGGAAACCTCTATCCAGTCTCAAGAGGGTTAAAAATGAGGAAGGGAGACAGATACACACGGAAAAATGGCAGCAAAAATAAAACCAATTAAAGTTTTTATACCATGCTCCCTAAAAATTTTTAACAAAACTTTCTCCTCTGTTTCCTCTTTGATTGGTCATCTTGGCAGGAAATTCCCCCATGTTATCATTACACACAGAGCAGTTTATCAATCACTGCTGAGGCTGAGTTTTTATTATCTGGAGCTATGGCACCCAGACCAAGCCCTGGGAGGGATGCCCTTAAGAAGGAAGAAGCAGGAACGTGGTCAAAGTTCAGAACCCAGAACAGATGTGGGAGATCCAAAGAGTGGCCACCTAGGTGCACAAACTAACTCCTGGCCCCCCCACCCCCCCGCAGCACAAACGAAACCCCCCCAGCACAAATGAAACTTCCCAGCACCGACAAAGCAGCGGCAGGAAACAGCTGCGGACAAGGGTGCTTCCTAGTCTATTTCCCCAGTTCCAATAGAACTCCAGTTGAATTTTTCTTCTCTTTATAAAGACCTCCAGAATGCAATTTCCACAACCTTTGTTGCCTTCTCTATGTCCAGCATTTAACCATTCTGAATGCCAGAAAGTTCTTTCTGGGATCTAACAAATCTTTCAAGCTGGAGGCCATGCCGCCTCCCCTTGCTTTGTGCCCTGTTTGGGATCCTGTCTGGTAATAGCCTCCCCTTCCTGATTTGAGCTCGTCCTGTTCATGAAGACTGATGGAGTTTCCTGCTGAAAGGAGCCTTTAGACATGAGGCAACCCCTTCCTTCCACTGATGAAGGAGCAGGGACCCAGAAGCTAAAACACTGGTCCATCCCACAGGTCTCCTCTCTCCTCCATAGAGCTGATGCTCCAAAAACGTTTTAGCTCCTTTTTAGAAATACATAAAAAGATCTCATCTACAGGGTCAGGGGGAGAGGGCCAGAGTGGGCTCGGGAACAGGATCAGCAACAGGGTCTGGACAGTACCCCCATCCACCCCCATCTCCAGTGGGTTTAGGCTTCTTTGAAAATACTAAGACGTGGCACAGTATTGACATTTGTAAAATACTTTAGAGTTTACAAAAGAGCACTCTTTCACACATTATCTCATTTAATCTTCAAAGTTTCCATTTAAAATGCACATGATCACCCCCATTTTACAGATGAAGAAAGAGTCCAACAGGTTAATGGTTTATTCAAGGTCAAATCAACTCTGAGAAGACAGCCCATATGGAACCCAGGCATTTGCCTTCAAATCTCATGCTCCATGACCACGCAAGGCCCCCCACAGCAAAGAGTGCACTCGAGTTAGAATCGAGAAACCAAGGTGGAGCCCCAGCTCTGGCACCCCTTGCCATGTAAACATGGGGAAGTCACTGGCCTCCTGATGCTTGGTCTCTTCTAATGCAAGACAAGGAGGCTGGGCAAACAAGGACTTTGAAAGTCACTCCCACCTCTGGAGTAGTGTGCCTCGCTCTGCCTTGTATTTTGTTTCAACACTTATTTTCTTTTTACTGATCGAATATCCACTTATTCTCTTTACCACCCTCTTTGTAGATTATCCACTAGACCAAAACATCATGACTAAGCATCCCGAGTGTGTCCGGCATGGAGGCACAATGATCAGCAAAGACAGAGGTAGCCCCTGCCCTTGTGGAGCTTTTAGCCTATTGGAAAAATCAGGAATTTTGGAAATTTCTGATTCCAGCCAGGAAAGATGTGAAACTGTGACTGTGACAAATGCCACCAAGGCACAATGTACCATGTCCGAACACAGTACTTAAAGAGCACTAGGAGGGGACTCCAGCCCTCCCTGAAGAAGTTACTCTTGTGCAGAGATATGAAGGAAAGAGACTCTTCTGGAAGAGCACCCCAGGCAGAGGAAACATCATGGACAAAGGCCCTGTGGTAGGAATGAGCAAGGCAAGTGCAAGAGACTGAAAGGCCAGTGGGGCTGGAACAGGGACAGGGAGGAAAGCATAGTAGGCAAAAAGAATGGAGGGCTAGAAAGGGCCCAGACCAGGCCCAAAAGGCAAGGATAAAGGGTGTAGTCTTTATGTGAAGAACAGTTGAAACCACTGGAAGGGTTTAGGAAGCTGGAGGTAAGGTAGAAGAGACCACAGGACCAGACACATCAGGGTATCCTTAGGTAATGAAGAGGGATCTGCTACTATGGGCCTGCTGACAGCAAACTCAGATAACATGCTCACATGAGCTGAGCAAATCCCACTTGCTTGGACACTGAGTTTCTGGTGAATAAACAGACAACAGTTCACTATAGCTGTCCCCGGGTCTGGAAAAAGATGTTTTGCTCTCCCTCCCCTCTCGCTGTGTTTCAGCAAATGCTTCATTGCTCTCTGGGTGGCCTGGCCCTCCCCTATGAGGGTAGCCATGGAAGTGCATCACTGAGATCTCTTTCAAGAGGACATGCCACAGAGAGCAGAGCTGACAACAGCACAGCTACCACCTTTTGGATCCATCACTGCATTCACATTGCGGCCACTCCCCCAAAAGCTGTTTCCAGCCAACAACCAAGCACACTGGAGTACTCATGCCAATCCATTCCCATCCAATTCAGGATTCCTCTAACAATCAACTCTTGCTTGGGGACTTCCTATCAGCCTGGCTGAGACTTTCTCAGAGCTGGGCTGCAGAGGAGGCTCTTCCTACTCAATCTTTCCTTGCTGTCTCCTTTCACCGGAGTCAGGTGTGCATCAAGGTCTGAACACTCTCCCTCCTTCCTGCTCCCTCTCCTTTAATCCTACATACGCATCTCCCTCAATAAGATTCTTGCAGGTCTAATCAATCCTGTTTTGATGTCTGCTTCTTGGAGAACTCATCCTAATTCCCCTTCCATTCTCTTCCCCCCATCTCAGATCAGTCTTCCTAAGAGGACTAAGATGATCCCCACTAACCTGGCCTGACTTCCACAGGGGCTCTCTGGGACTCAGGCAGCACATCCTGTCCTTTCTTGTAGCATGCTGCCCAAGGCCTAGGCTTCTAGCCATCCTAAACTATCAAGAACTATTTGTTTCCAAGGAAAGCACTAGATGAGTTTTGCCAAAGCTGTGGTTCCTCAAAATCAGCCAAACCAGGGAGCTCCTCAGAACAGTTTTTCAAGCCATGTCCATAAAACCCAGGTCCTTAGAGATGCTCTAAGTGGGTCTAACAAAAGGGAGGCCTAGTTGGCAGGCCCTGGAGACCCCCAAACCACATTTTAACCAGAAAAGCTCCACTTTTTTTATTTCATTTTGTTTTGTTTTTGGTGTTGAGATTCTATGTAAGATTTCATTTGACCAAAAAAAAGTTCCACTACCAAAAGTAAAAATATATCTAATTGAAAAACTGCTACCAGGGGACTTTTTCCTTCTGGTAATGGCAGGCTATTACCATTAAAAACAACTAAAGATCTGGATTAAAAAGCACAGTGTATCTTCTTAAAATCACCAAAATGCTGATCAGATAGTAAGGAAAGACTAGTCTAAAAGTGAAAGGAAACAGGAATCCAGACAAGTATGAAAATCACTTTTGCCCTGAAGACATCTTGTGAGTCTGGCAAATTTGATCTTTATTTTGACAGCCTGGCAGGGCAAGAGAGAAAAAAATCCACAACCAGAACCCACATGAAATGGGGAGACCAAAAGTAGACCCTCCTCACAATAAGCTGGGCCCCTAAGGGTGAGGATAAATCAGAAATTGACTAGTCCTCAAGAGAATCTACAGACTGGGTTTGAATCACTTGTTTTTGAGGAAGCCTCAAGCCATTAATTTCATTTAAGGGTGGGGGCAAGATTTATAGTGCCCTCAAGTGTCTGCCAGAAAAATAAAATAAAATTGTTCTGTAGAGGAAGGCACCTTCATCATCTCAGGCTTAAGTTATACTTATAAATCATTTTCATGTGCAATGACCAGCATGCAATCAAAGATAACCAGACACACTGTGAAACCACCAGTGAGAACCATTAGAACTAACAGATATGAATGACCATCTCTCTCTCTCAGCTCTGAGACCCTATTGGTACTAGAAGTGTCTCCACTGAGTCACAGTAATCTAGTTAGTTGTGCTCAGAACACCACTCTGAGATCTGCCAGCTCCATCTATACTTTCCCTTCTAACAAAGTAGGAGGCTCCATTTGCTAGCCAAGAAGCTCCCATACTTTCTAAAGGACACCCCCAGACCCTAAACATATGATCCCAGAGTCAGCCTTATGCTTTCACTGTAGGGAGGAAGTTCTACAGTTCCATCCCTATGGAAAGATAAAACCACTTATACCATGAAGACAACAGTGATTCCCCTTCAGGCCACCCCTACAACAGCATAGCCCCCCTTTTCCACTTTCTTCCTCCTCCCTAACAGTTCTGACCCTGCCTGCCCTCCCTCTTGATCAAGACTGCTCTCCTAATTAAAATAAACAAATGTCAGGAAGCAATTACTGTAGAGAAAGAGGCAGACGGTAGAATAGTGGCACTCTGGTATTGCATTAAGCAGTAACTTGCTATCTCTTCAAAGTTTCTGCACTTTAATTAAGCATCGTTATAGACAGGTTCAATGAGCTTTGGAGTGGGGTTTATCAAATTAGCTTCTCACAGGGCTGATGCTGTGTGATTGCAAGAGGTGTTCCTGATGCAAGGCTCAGCTGCCTGAGAGGGCCCAGGAGGAGAGCAAAGGGCAAGAAGGCCCAACTCCACCGCTGGCAGACCAGAGGAGGGGGTGAAACTCTACCCACAGTGGTGGGGAGGGTGAAATGGTAGAGAAAAACTAAGTGAACACTGAGGTAGGATTCAGACATCCCCCAAGCTGAGTACCTGCTTTTTCCCTTCATCCCCCTTCTGTGTGTGCCACCCACAAGAGCCTAGCCCAAAAGAGAAAGACCAGACTCTAGGAGGTGACAGGACAAAGAGTGAAATCAGACAGATCTCAATTCTAATTCTTCCTACAATCCAAATAACACTGGACAAACAACTTTTCTGTGCCTCCGGAGTTTTTCTCTTCATTTGCAAAATGGAAGTAATAACAGCTAACAATTTTTGAATACTCACTATGTGCCAGGCACATTCTAAGCACTTTATGTGTCTAATTCATTTAATTCTTCTCTCTGGAATACTATAAGGTAGGTATGATCATTACCCCATTTAACAGATGAGTGGCTGGAGGCACTGGGAGAATAAAACTGCCCAAAGCCACACAGCTGGTAAGTGGTGAAGCCAAAACTCTAACCAGGCAGCCTGGATCTACAGCACATGCTCCCTGGTGGTCACAAAAACACCACAAAGCAAATTAAAAAAATGATTTGCTCGACAATAAAATCAGATTTACCACGTCTGCTTGCAACATAGATAAATCTTTAAAATGTTATGCTGAGCAAAACAAGACATAAGTCCATTACATCAAATTCTGGAAACAGAAAAGTCCATAAATAATGACAAAAACTACATCCGTGGTTGCCTGGGGCCAGGGGTGGGGACAGCAACTGACCACCAAGAGGCACAGAAAAACTTTTTGGGGGTGACGGAAATGTTCTCTATCTTGACTACGGTGTTTGTTACACAGGTGTATACATTTGCCAGTACTCAAATTGTACACTTAGAAAATTGAAGTACTACTTTATTGTACATGGCTTACACCTCAAACAAATTTTTGGAAACCTACTTACTAAATGAATGAACACAAAAATATAAATGGCAGTGTTATGGCCTGAATGCTCACATTCCCCCACCTAAGTTTATATGTTGAAATCATCCCCAGTGTGATAACAAGAGGTGGAGCCTTTGGGAGGTGATTGGGTCACGAGGGTGGAGCCTTCATGAACGGGATTAGTGCCCTTACAGCAGAGGCCAGAGGAAGCTTATTTATCCCTTCTGGCCCTTCTGCCATGTGAGCACACATTGAAGACACCACCTAGAAGAACTGGCCCTCACCAGACACTGAATCTGCTGGCAACTTGATCCTGGATTTCCCACTCTCCAGAACCATGAGCAAAAAATGTCTGTCATTTCTAAATTACCCAGTCGAAGGGATTTTCTTATAGCAGCCTGAACGGACTAAGACAGGCAGTGATCCTTGTGTGGTGGGATTCATTCATTCAATAAATATTTGTTAAGCACTTATTATGTGTCAGGCAACGTTCTAGGTGCTGATGACACATCAGTGTAAACAGATTAAAATACTTGCCTTTGTGGCTCTTAAATTCTAGTGGAGAGAGACAGATAATAAGCAAATACATAAATATAACAAATAGTATGCCCAATGGTGACAAGTACTCAGGAAAAAATAATAAAGTAGATAAGAAGGAATTAAGAGTGCTGAGGGAGAGGATTGCAATTTAAAACAAAGGGTTAAGGGAAAGCCCCCTTCTCAGCAAGGTACATGATATGGTTTGGCTGTGTGTCCTCACCCAAATCACATCTCAAATTATAATCCCCATAATCTCCACATGTTGAGGGAGGGACCAGGTGGGAGGTGACTGGATCATGAGGGTGGCTCCCCTATGCTGTTCTCGTGGTAGTGAGTTCTCACGAGATCTGATGGGCTTATAAGGCAGTTCTCCCTGCTCTTGCTAGCTCTCTCTTACCTGATGCCATGTAAAATGTGCCTCTTCCCCTTCTGCCATGATTGTAAGTTTTCTGAGGCCTGCCCAGCCATGCCGAACTGTAAGTCAATTAAAATTCTTTTCTTTATAAATTACCTGTTCTCAGACATGTCTTTATAGCAGTGTGAGAACAGACTAATATAGCACATGAGCAGATAGGAAGATGGACGAGGTAATCGCACCGGCCCTGAGAGCAGACCTGTCCAACCTCTGTGTTCTCCTTCAGCCCTGCTCCGCAATCCTCCACCCCTGGCTGCCCTCTCCTTTACCTCAGGTTCTCCATGCTCTTCCTGTTTCACCTGCCTCTTCTTCCCACAGCTGGCACAGTCCTGCCCACCAAGGTCTCAGGCCCCCCTCACACCTCCAGCCACATCTCCCAAGCAAGCCTTCACACCTTGCTGCACACCACCTGCTTGGTTTAGAACATCTTGTCACCTCCCAGGTGCAGACTTATCTCCTTCAGACAAGCTTCAAGAAAACAAAACCAACCTGCTGGGGACAAGGCTTGGGAGGTCTGTGTGGCCAAGACACTGATTTTATCTCAAGTGGGAAGATGAGTGTTGAGGCCCAGAAGTTCAGGTAACTGTCAATATTAGTGATCATCTACTACAGGAGATACTGGGATTATAAAGCTTAGTAAAACAGGGCCCCAACCGTCATGGGGACACATATGCGAACTACAAATTAAATAGCACATAATGGCTGTATTAGTGGAAATCATAACAATACAGTACTTGCTGTGAGCTTACCATGTGCTGAGAGTTGGACCCAGCACTCAGTACACACACGGCCATATAATCCTCACATAGCCTCATCAAGTAGGTAACCTACTCCTATCTTACAGATGAGGCTCAGAGAGGTTAAGTAACTTGCCCAGAGTCATAGAGCTTGGAGGTGGTCAAATCAGAATTAGAATTATGTCTGTCCCACTCCAGAGGCTCCAGCCTCGTCACTCTAATAAAACACACATGGGCAGAGAAGTAGCTCAGGGAAAGAAGTGTTATCTGTGTCCACTGGTATAGGGATGGCCTCAGATAGGAGGCATTTGATCTGAATTTTAAAAGATGAATAACTGATTTGAAGGATTATAAGGGGGAGGAGAGGTGGGAGGGAAGAGTGAAGAAGAAGAATCCAGGGACAAAAGGAAACACAAGGAAAAGTACAATGGTATTGAACAATGGCAAACTGTTGAGTTTTATTGGAGGCACAGTGTCAAGGGCAGGAGGATAGAGAACTTGAGCTTGGAGAGGTCAACAGTGTCCAGTTTTGAAAGGCCTCTAGGTCAAGCTAAGGACATATATTTATTTAATAAGGCACACACTAACAAAGCACATAGTAAGTACTACATAAGTAGTACTTACTATGTGCTAAGCACTTTTTTAAGCATATCACAAATATTAACTCATTGAATCCTTCTAACACCCTACAAATTATATATTAATATTATCGCCCATTTTATAGGTGAGAAAATTGAAGAACAGACAGATTATATAACCCACCTATGCTAACTCAGCAAGTAGAAGAAATTTAAACCTAGGCAGTCTGACTCCAGAGTCCAGGCTATTAGCCACTGCCTAGGCTACATTAATGAGATTTTACAGGCAAGGCAGTATTTCACACAAGGAATGCTGTGCTTAGCTTTATTTCCTTAAGATGTCTACCACCGTATGTCAGGAAAAAAGAAAATGGAAGAAAAAAAGAATGGGTGGTAGGAAGACCCCCCAAGAAGGCACCAAAGTGTTCTGTTGAAAGCTAATAATGGCCCATCGGCAAGAAAGACACAGAGGAACAAGTGGAGTTCAAAGATATTTTAAAAGAAGAACCAAAAGGGCGTGATGACTAACGTGGTGGGGAAAGAGGGATATTGAAATTGGCTTCCACCTTTCCAGCTCAGATTCCTGGATAGATGGAGATGCTACCCACTCAGATACGCAGGAAATGATGACACGCAGACTTGGGTGTGTTAAGTCTAATTCTCAACTTACTATGGATTCTCTATTGTAAGAACAAGTAGGAGTTGCCTGTGTAGCTCTGAAGCCAACACTGTTGGTTTTGCAGCTGTCAATCCTGATGTGCCTGTGGGTGGAGAGGACCAGAAGCCCAGTAATATAAGGTGTACGAGAGAGTTCCAGGCTAGAGGTATCAATTGGGGAGTCATCCACCCTTGAATAGTAGTGAAAAGCATAGGATTAGAAAAGATATCACAGAGAGAAAAGGTAGAGTGCACAGGAAGAAGGTGGGTGGCAGGGCTCTGGAGAAAGACATTTAAGGGTCGTATAAAAGAAACAAACCAAAAAGAAGGGGTGGGTTTTCATAGGCTTTAAGAAATAAACACAACCTGTAGATCTGTGGCTAGGTAATATTCCTTAGAAAGTCCAATGTGGGGAGGCCGGGTGTGGTGGTTCACACCTGTAATCCCAGCACTTTGGGAGGCCAAGATGGGCTGATCACTTGAGGTCAGGAGTTCGAGACCAGCCTGGCCAACATGGTGAAACCCCTTCTCTACTAAAAATACAAAAATTAGCCAGGCATGGTGGTGCACACCTGTAATCGCAGGTACTCAGGAGGCTGAGGCAGGAGAATCGCTTGAACCCGGGAGGCAGAAGTTGCAGTGAGCCAAGATCTCACCACTGCACTCCAGCCTGGGCAACAGAGCAAGACTCCATCTCAAAAAACAAACAAAAAAAAATGTCTGATGTGGTAAAACAGGAAAAGAAGCCTGGAGGCCAACTCACTGTGTAACCTTGGACAAGTTGCTCACCACCCACTTTGAGCCACAGTTTGGACTCCATAATCTCCAACATCCCTGCCAGTTATGAAACAGGATGAAGTGACCTCAAGATGAGTCTGTGTAACCACCCTGAGAACATTCAGGACAGTAACTCCCGGGAAGGAGTGCAGGCGGTAGTCCTGCCAGCTGCCCTACCAACCAAGGAGGCCACTAGTTAAGCAATGGGAGCAATCTCATCTCAGCCTTTCACTCTTTTTTTTTCTCTCTTGGGCTCTCTGGGCCTTTGTCCCTCTTTACTTACAGAGACAGAAGCATTCTTCTCAGGGCACAAGAGAGAGTTTCTTCCCTACTCAGGTCCCCCTCCTCTGGGCAGACTAGAGGAGGAGAAACCTGCCATTCCTGGGGTATGAGTGATCCAACCACAGTGTGGAAACCCCCTGCATGGCTGTATTCCAAGAAAACACGAACACCATTTCATGGGATACTGTGTCTGAACACTCTGCATTGAGAAAAGCTCCCCTAGTCCACTTCACAGGAATGGTGTGAGCACCTGGGAAAAGCAGTCATGAAAAGGTTTTGGAAGACAAGTCTCATTGTACATAGAGAAACTCCTCCATGGTGTCAGAGGAAAAAAGTGAGCCTCTACTGGGTACTTTACAAAACAAAAAGACAGGGCATCTCCACTTTTGTGCCCCACAGGTACCACAAACACAATATGCCCCAACCTGGATTCATCAACCTCCCAGCAGCCTCCACATTTGCTTTGTGATCTGGTTTCTTGGCCTCATCAAATGGCACCCACAACCTCCCAATTGCTCAACACAAACTCTTCCCTTCTGCCTGCCTACCCCTTTCTATCCTCACTGCCACTTAACTCCATCACCATCTCTTACCTGAATTGTTGACCTAGACTCTTCACTTATCTCCTTGCACTCAGCCCTGGTCCTCTCTCACCCATTCCCACACTGGAGCCAAAGTGATCTTGGCATAACTTCAGTTCGAGCACACAACTCGTTTCCTTAGAGCTCTTCAGTGACTCTTGGTGGCTCTCAACATGGAGTCCAAACTCTGGCCTGGCAGGTAAGGCCCTTTCCCAGCTGTCTGCCACCTCTTTAGATGCATCCCTCTCATCCTGCAGCTGGCTCTTCCCTCAGCAATCTTTGTCTCTAGTGCACCCTGCTGTCCCTCCACCTCTGCACAGACTGTTCCCTCTACCTGGAATACTCCTCTTTACCCTCTTGGCCTAAGCCAAGCCACAATCAACTTTTTGATCTTTCACCTCAATTCCTCCAGGAAGCCCAATCCTACTACTCAAAGAGTTAAATAATGCTCTTTCATGCAAACTCTACCCAAGCAAAGTGTAAGTACTTCAACAACATCCAAGTGTGCCGTGCATCATCTCAGCCAATCTGAAAAGACCCAACACATGACATACTGCACCATGCCAGTGGTACTCTGGGTTGGGAAAGAAAAATAAAGATGCTTGCATGGGCAAGTGACTTAATCCCCTCAGACCTCCATTTCCTCATCAGTAGGTAAAGGGATTGGCACAGAATTCTGTCCCCATTATGCTTGTCATTGTCAGAAATACTTAAACACATCCAATCAGTCCTCGCAATGATATTTAGACATTAACCCTCTGGCATCCCCAGCCCTTCAGTCTCCAAACGCCAACTGCAGTCATCCTGAGATCCACTGGTACCTTGGGTGGAATGTTCAGCGTGCCCTGTGGGCTGGGGCAGCGGGCACCTAAATAGGTTTCTCCTGCACTACCTGTGCCCCCATCAACACAAAGGGCAGAAGGTCAGATAGAAAGCTACTCTTGGTCTCCGCACTTCGACTCTGGCCTCCTAGAAGCCCCTCCTATGAAATGGTCCTGAAAACTTCCAAAGAACTCCACAAACCTCAAAGAACATGAAAAGGCTCCATCACCTACAAAGTCCTCAGTAGAATCCAAGTGACCCAAAACCCAGTTACTTACAGCTCTTTATTGCCATGTATGATGTTTTAGAATTTATGCTAACATTTGTTTTGTGTAGGATTATAATAATAATACATGTGCCTGTTAGAAATTTTTGAAAATACAAGAGAAAAAGCACAATTATGCCACTTAGAAATGATTAACATTAACCTTCGTAGTCTTTTTTCTATGCACATATTATTTAATTTAGATCATAATATACATAGTTTATAGCTTGATTTTTCCCTACACCATTAAGTTATTTTGATGATAGCATAATATTTCATTACCACCATTAATTTAAGTAATTCCCCATCCTAAGAACTTAAGATATTTCAACTTTTTAAAACTTTTCTCACAGTAACATTATAAATAAAACTGTGAGAAATATCCCTAAATATATTTTTATATACCTTTTTTCTTAGGGTGGAGATCTAGTGTTTCTGCATTACTCTGACAAAGGAAAAACCAAGAGGCAAATAAAGAAAAACAAACCAAGGGGGCAAACATATTTTTTCCTCACACCCCTGAAGAGCCCATTCATACATGCTCGTGCTCTTTCTTAGAACTGGCCAAGGTTAAAACAAAAAAAAAAATGTCATTTTTTTAGGCCTATCTAATAGGCCAGGCTTAGCAAAAATACATTATAAAGGGGCTGGAGGGCCGGGCGCGGTGGCTCATGCCTGTAATCCCAGCACTTTGGGAGGCCGAGGCGGGCGGATCACGAGGTCAGGAGATCGAGACCATCCTGGCTAACACAGTGAAACCTCGTCTCTACTAAAAAATACAAAAAATTAGCCGGGCGTGGTGGCGGGCGCCTGTAGTCCCAGCTACGCGGGAGGCTGAGGCAGGAGAATGGCGTGAACCCGGGAGGCGGAGTTTGCAGTGAGCCGAGATCGCGCCACTGCACTCCAGCCTGGGCGACAGAGTGAGACTCCGTCTCAAAAAAAAAAAAAAAAAAAAAAAAAAGGGGCTGGAAAATGTTAATTCTTATACCCTGCAGGTGGGATGGTAATATGGCATAAACTTTAGCGGGAGGAACAATATTATTTTTAAATATAGAAAATGTAGAATTTAAATATCCAACAATAAGGAATAAAGTAAATTGTTACATCTCCGTAATGGAGTACTTTATACCTTTACAACCCTTTCAATAAAAGGTTAAAGAATACCTACTGGCGCAGTAACAAGCTCACATTATAACACTAAAATCAGGAAAAAAAATCAGACAACACAGTGTGTTTCTGTAAACAAATAAAAAAAGAAGTGTATACAATCTAATACAGACACGCAAACCACACACATACACAAACCACACACACACACATACACACACACCTGGAAGGACCTACACCAAAATGTCAACAATGGTATGTGGTAGGAAAATACTGATTTTTTTGCTTCTGTCTCTGTGCTTTTCTGACTTTTTAAAGTTTTCAGTATTAGTGTTTATCATTTGTATCACATAAAGTACTATGTACTAACAGTGGTAACGGAAAACCTTATCAGATTGGTGAAGGAAATAAAGCAACACTAACTGAGGTTTCCGAACACAGGTGGATTGGTCCCATTTCCTGTCCCTCCTTTCTACCTCTCTGCATGTGGCCATACCCCTCAGGGGACAGAAGAAAAACAACTAGAAAATGAGCCTGTGACATTTCCCACCCAGTTTTGAAACTGAGCCGAGCAGCTGAAAAAGACTAGGATCAAAGAAATACATCATACCTGGGAGCCAGTGCCATATCCCAGGCTACTCGTCACTGATGTCTAACCCTGAAACAGTAGCAATGGGAGAATGCTTTACCTAGCTCCAAAATGCCAACAATGAGTAATTATTGGTAATATTGCCCCTGGGCCCTAGGAAGCTTCATCTCATATGGGGGTTGGGGGTGAAACAAAGGAGTTGCCCCCTCTCACAAACCAACCTGCCTTCAGCACACCTGGTACTTCACATCTGCACAGTAACTCACAGCCTCAGGCCCCCAGGGCACATTCCCAGGGGAAAGCCCTCTCTATGGACATAAGTGTAAGAGGAAACATCTCATGTGTAAAGAGAAAGGCATGGGGACTCAGATATGAGCCTTGACATGCCCATGTATTCAACGAGCCAACAAGCCCCATCCCCAGCCAGAGAAGTAGAAGGGGATGGTAGCCCCAACTAGGCTGTGGTCCTGGATGTCTATCTCTACTTGCTGGCTAGCTGTGTTGCTTTATTCTAGTGTTCTAATGGCTCTGCCCCTCTGTGTCCTCATATGTAATACGAAAATGCTAATTCTACCTATGGCATTGGGTTAGGATTATAAAACTAAAACAATATACATCACAAACCTGAGTCTAGCACACAGTACTCGGAAATTGGTCCCCTTTTCCTGTCTTGCCCTTGTCCATGGAAAAGGGCAGGGACTCCTAACAGTTGGCAGGGACACTGTCCCCACCCCCAGCAACCAAGTTTTCCCTCGCAGGGTGTCAGTGAGGGGTTGGCCTTGATATGAGAGATCTGTTTAGCCCACCTGGCCAACACACATAGAAACAGAAAGCCCATCCCTGCCATTTATTTTTCCATCTAACAGATTTTTCACAGACCTAGGAGGGACTTTCAGGTGACCTAGCTGACCTCCTCCCATCCCCACATCCCCCGACTTTACAGCCCTGACAGGTGACCTTCAGGGAAGGCCCCCGGCAGCATGTCTGGTTACAGTAAGTCCAAGCACTTGACAAACGTCACACCATTTTACTCTTGACATCTCCAGAAACAGGAACAATAATGCTGCCACATCTTTAACCGACAGGAAATCCACAAAGTCCTTTTGCAGAGGCTGATTTAAATTTCATTTCACTTTTTACTTTAAAAATTCTGTCAAATCCTCTCTGACCGCAGACAAGAACAGGTGTTCCCTTCGTTTTCAGGCAGGGTAATGGAGGCATGCTTGTCTCAAATGACCCAGCCTTTCGTTTCCCCCTCCTACTTCACCGAGGATGGCACTTGGCTCTCTGATCCTGGAAGGCATGCCGCGGCTCACCCATGGCAGCTCACCCATGGCAGCTATGGGAGTTTCTCCCTCCTCACTGCTTTCATTCTGGGCTGCACCTGAACCAGCCACCCATTCTTCCCTTGGTTGAAGCCCTAGCCAGAAATGGACCTTAGATTCAATGGCCTTGGTCGCTGTAGCCAATTTCCGCCCTGGCGACCTTCCTCAGAGACAGGCTTTAAATGGTGCAGGCTCATCGCACTTTCCTCCTGCGGCCTCCAAGTCACACTTCAGACACGCGTCATCGGAGAAGATGGAAGAACAGCACGTCGGAGCGGCTGACAGCATCACCACGGCTCTGTCTCTGCCCACTGCTCTGTCTCACCAGCCCGTGGTGGTGAGATTTCTCCTTTCTTCTCCACCTTCTGTCTCCAGCCCGAGACTTGTCAGCAGCCCCTTCGTGTAGCAAACATATGCAACGGGTTGACTTAAAAGGTCAATTGCAGCAGATTTGTGCGTGTTCTCTCACTCTGACATAGAAGTCCCATGCAAGCCAAGGGAGTACAACCAGTCCTCAATGCAGGCTCCCCCTGCTCCAACTCCCAGCTTCTTGCTTCTTCACCACCGCCCCCATGCCTGAACAGTGTCTACGGCCAAGGAAGGACAGAACGTGAGCAGGCTGGGTGCCTCTCACCACCTTTTCTGCACCAGCTCGAGATCTGGACATGCATTTCCATCAAAGTTGCCCAGCAGAAGCCATCAGATCTGTAAGCCCCAGAGCGGCCAGATGGAGAAGACATGGGGTTAGGGGCCTGCCCTTTTGTAGAGATTGACCACAGAGTTCAAACAGCTTGACAGTGTGGAGAATTTAGGCTGTACAAAGTCAGGGAGCCTGTTTTGGCTACGATCTCGAGGAAGAAGTCATTCCTATTAATGAGGCACCTGTCCTAAAATGCAGTTCTGAAATCAGGGTCCAGAGTCTTCAGTGCCCTGAGAGATTCTTCCAGATGGCCAGCAGGCTGTCGCTTCCAATATTAATGTTGAAAATATGGCAGTGTCAACACTTCTGCTTCCAGCATGATGTAACCATGGCCTTTCCTTGGGACATCTCTGAGAACCATGGAGTGTCACCCCGAGGAGGGACCTTCAAGAGCTCCAAATCCAGCCTCATTTCACGGATGAAGAAGCTGAGCCCTGGAACCAGGGAGAGGCCCCCCATAGCTCAAGAGACTGATACACAGTAGGGCCAGAACCTAGGTCCAGAAAATTATATCACACCACCTTAACGAAGTGCCTGCCAAACCCCATGATCAAACAATAGATCTCCCACTGAAGTCTGGGGGAAGGTTCTTTGCATGACAAGGATGAGGGGAGTAGCTAGACCCAGGAATTTTGCCTGAGATACTGGAGAACCATTGTGATTAATCTGACTTAATCCATAAAGGATGTATTAAGCACACTTTTAATTATATAATAATTACATAATATCAAGTCAGTTCAGGATTTTCTCTTCTCATCCTGAGAGCTGCAAGATCTGTCTAGGACACCATACCATCACTTACCCCAGCATACTCTACAGCTATGGTTTTCAACCATGTGCATCAGAATCACCTGAAAGGCTTCTAAAAACACAACTTGCTGGGTCCCACCCCTAGAGTGTCAGATTCAGGAAGTCTGGGGTGGGGCCTGAGAATGTGCATTTCACACAAGTTCCCAGAAGACTCTGGGACCCCAGGTGACCTTGAGAACCACGCACTGGAGTTTCAGTAAGACTGACATCCATTTCCATGAACCCCATCCCCCAAGTTGCACATTCACAACCGATGCACAGTTGCTCAGTCTCCTTCCGCATCGGCAACCATATCTGAAGTTTCTGCCCAATTAAGACAACTCACTCATGCTACAACATAACCTATTACCCCATTAACAGATGGTTGAAGATTTGGGTTGGCCTCCTTCCCAAGATCGCCTGCCATTGTGCTGTACCAAGTTCCCCCAAACCAGACAAAGCAGATGAACCAGCAAGGACTTTCCAACCACTCCTCTGACAGTAAACTATTCCTGAGATGCACCTCATTGCCCCAGCTTTGCCAGAGATTGTTGAATGCCAGGAGCTGTCACAATCTGGTGAGAGGGACCCTAAAGCAGCACTTACCCTTGGTCTTCTCCATTCATTCCCCTCTTCCAGGGCTTTGCTTCATTTCCAAAGCAGCTGACACTCGCCTGCTGCAGGTACAAAAGTCTACAATATTCACTGCAGGGGGAGAGCCACTCCTACATAATGTATGGAGTTCCTCCCTGGCTCACGGCAGGTTGGAATGCTTCCACCTCAGAAAAGGCCAAGGCAGCTGCTCGCATCAGCAGGTGTCTTCCAACACAACAGCCTTCAGGGTTCATCAGACCTCCTGGGAGACTGGTTTGTTCACTGGGGCACAGATAGAGCCAGGAAACAAACCCCAATTGAGGTTCCAGGCCCAGTGCACATTAACCAACCAAATAGCAGAGTGGGTTCATTGACAGCTTGGCATGGGGTCAGAGAAGCCAGGAACCACATTATGCCAGTTCACCTGGAGCTAGTTGTGTGGCCCTGGGACAGTCAGTTAAGCTTTCAAAACACCAGTTTCCTTATCTGTAATATGGAGAAATATGATACCTACCTTACAGATCTGTTCACAGGAATAAAAAAATATACAGATGTGTATGTAATACTTGGCAGAGCACCCAGCACACAGTAAGTGCATAATAAATGTTAGAGGCTCTTATTATTGCCACTTTCAAGAAAAACCAGAATGCCCTACACCTAGTTCAAAGTGCCATGTGTCTAAGGCTGTGTGTTGGGTGGCGGGGGGGGGGGAGGGGTGTCTCAGATTCTAAATGGGCCTCTGCAGACAAACTGGCTGGACCACCTTAGTGAACATCCTGGGTGCCCACTTTCTCCTTATCCAACCTCCAACAGCTCTGGCCAAGATTCTCACCTGCCCTCTGGCTGCTGCACTTGCTTCCCTTAGTAGAGGCCTCTCCTGATGTTTTCTAGATATCTACTCTTGGCCTCTCATCAAAGTCCATTTTAAGCCACAATGCAGCTCTGACAATGTGCCTCTGCTGATCTCAACACTTTTCCCATTTCTGCCATCACTAGAACGTTCCTTGGAGCCAGGAGCCCTGTTCCTCAGCCAGAAACTGGTCAGAGGTTTTTTTCTCTGCCACCATATAACCAAGACATGCCCATTAGCTGGCCCTCACAGGAATCTGCCATCCATGAACCAAGCTAAGGAATCTTCCAGGAATTTTTCTCAAGCTATAGGAAAAGAACATCTGAGGTTTGACTGAATGCTCCCTGGAAGGAAACACAACTCAAAATCTTACTCTCAGCCCATTCATTTGAGAAAATTCTGTTCCATTGGTGTCATCTAAGTGCTGGACACCTCAAAGAAGACTTGAACTATTAATAAATTTTTATTTGCAAGAAGCAAAGGTCCCCTCCAGCTACAGGTAGGATAAGAGATTGTTGTGCATATATAAGGAATGGGACAGGCTAGGACAATAAGTCATTAGCAGAGGAGTTGGCTGCACCCTCTTTTCTCTTTCCTTTCCTTTATGATACTGCCACTTTGCTTTCGCAGCATGCACCATCCTCCCCTCTCTGAGGGTCACCATCTCCTAACTTCAACTCAGACTAAGTCCTTTCCATGATCTTTGAGCTTAAGAATCCCCACTAGCAGCTCAATTTTCCAACTCTAAACTCCTGAGGGAGCAGAACAATCAACCTGACTCATCTTTTTTTAAGCTCTCAATTGCAAGCCAGGATATGGCTGGGCAGTTCTGTGTGCTCACCTCTGCCATAATAAGCCATGGCTATTACGGGGTTGGAAGAGGGCAGGGGCAGGTGACATGGTACAAAGCAAAGCAGCTGCTCACTCATCCGGAATGATGCGAAGAGCAGCTTCTCTCAGAAGAGGTTGTGGCTGAGCAGGGAGGAGAACAGAAAAAGAAAATCAAACTCATGTGCCAGATAGAAACCATCCCAGCAGAGCATTTCCCCACCCAGAGCTGTGCCAATACAGTGACCAACAGGGCAGTGGCCGCAGGATGAGTGTGGAGAGCAGGGCCTGGTCGTGTCTTTCCAAGATGGGCAAAGATCCCTTCGGAATTATATTTATCTCTTGACTGAAAACATTTTCAAATGATTCCTGCCTCTGGGTAGGGAACCATGTGCCATGCTTCATATTGCTTTATATACAGGCAGCACTCAATCAAGGTTCTGGAATGGACAACAGAAAAGGATAAAGTAGAAGGTGTCAGGAGACAGCTACATCCCCCATGGACTGGAGGTGTTTTAGAAGCCATCCCCTCTCCTCCCTGATCTGAGCAGGAGAGGAGAAGGAAGCTGGAAGAAAATGACCCCAGTAATGTCTCCAAGGAGTAATACTTGGTCATGAATACCCCATGGAGGGGCATGTCAGGGTCAACCCAGCTCCTTCCATCAAGATGTGGGGAGCTAAGAATGTCCCACCCAATACTGCTCCACCAGGAAGGAAGCAAGGGAGCTTACACCCACTCTTGCCAGCCTGTTTACCAAGACTTGGGTACTTTAGACATGGTCAGAAGTTCTGGCAGTGCCAAGATCAGCAAGAGGAAAGCAGCATGAGAGGCCCAGCCTGCTGGTTGCCTAAGACTTCTCTGGGTTGAGCCACAGCATAACCAAGAACCTCCCCAATTGCTGGACAGGAGGGTTTGGGGTAAGTCACAGGAGCCATGGCCCACCTGCAACCTTTTGCCACTCAGCCTTACAGAACTGGGAGAAAGCCAGAGAAGCAAGAAGGAGGGAGGCGTGGGGAGTAAATGCCGGCATGCAGCCAAGCTCTGAAAGCCGAAGTTCTTTTCTAGCACCCCAGCTAAAAGCAGTGACAGCCTCCTGTATTGATTATGCATGCACGCCACTAAGCGAAGAGGCTGGTTGGGCAAGGGCTGAGGCCTGCTGGATAATTTATATGCTGGCGTTGGTATTCACAGAGCCACGGGCAGAGCTCAAAGGAAAGAGGTGGAGAACAGAAGATACAAACAAACTGCCACACTTCCGCAGCTCCAGTTTGTGGAGCAGGAGGGTCTCCTAAAGAGAGCAAGCAGGAATGGTACCCAAATGACACATGGCTCCCACTGGTCATAACATCCTCCAGCTCCAAACCCAAGCCATCCTCTCACCAGTAGACTTTGACTTCTCCATCTGGAGGAAGCCTAACCTATACTCCCAGCTTGGGCTAGGTGCCTTTGTTGGTGCTCCCCCAATAACCTAGGGCTGCCTTGATCGCAGGCTTCCAATTCATCCGTCAGGTCAAAGCACATCTGTAAGGAAGCCTTCTCCCGTGCAACTAAGATGGACCTCCCATTAGGTTCTAATAGCGCCATATACCTCTCCTTTATATCTTCATCCCTATTAGTATTTATATTTTCATTTCCCCCAAATGTGAGCTTCATAAAGACAGGACCTTGTCTGCCCTTTGAACCACTGTATCTCCTGCACCTACTGCAGCACCTTCCCTGCAGAGAAGCTCAATAGAGAGTGATTTTTAAAATGATAAAGGAATGAGATTTGCCACACCATACTACAGTCATATGTGTTGCTCTTTGTTGCCACCTAGCCTGTGAGATCCTTTAGGGCACAGAGAGCGCAGCTGGTCTTTTCTACCCAGCACAAGAAGGGCAGTGGGGTCAAGTGTTTCTGGTACCCTTGGAGATTATACTTTTCATCACCAAGATAAACCAAACTCACCTCATTATTTTCTTTCCCAATGCTTAGCATAATTCCTAACCTATAACAGGTGCTCAGTGTCTATTTTCTGATAATTTACCTTTTAAGGAGCCCTTGTCTAAGATTGAGAATTTGCCCTCTATGGCCAAACATTGGCAAATAGGCCCTTGAGTGGTGCTGGCATGGCCAAACAGTCCCTCATGACCACCAGACATGGACAAAGGCAGTACTCGGAGATGAAGGAGCCCTGCCCAGGAGGTGGGAGACCCACACTTTCTGGCTGGGTGACGTGGGAAAAGCCTCAAACTCCCACAACTCTAAAAGGAGAGGAAATATCCCTTGGCCCATGGGAAACGAATCTATCATCCTATGTTGTGGTGACAAGCCACAGCGGGTTCATCATACAGATCGGAGTTTGAATCCCACATTCTCTGATTTCTGGCTGTGTGACCATGGATAAGGTGCTTGACCCAAAGCCCAGTTTCCTCATCTGTAAAATAGGTCTGAGGATAGTTTACAAGGACTACATAAGATGATGCAGGAAAAGCACTTGGTTACAATGGAGCCCAGCTAGCAGTTTATTGACAGCAACAGGTTATAGTAGAAAAACCATGGGTTTGGACTGAGAAAGGTCTCTTCCACTTTGCTGGGTAATTATGGACAAGCTGGGTTCTATGCTTTAGTTTCCTTGTCTGGAAAATGGAGCAAACAAAACAGTCTCTCTCACTCCAGCCTAGTTCACGCCCACCCAAGACGCCCGCACTTGCTCTCCTCAGCTCTTCCGTTGCTCTCGCTCTCTCATCCCTCAAGTCTTAGCTCAGATGTCATCTCCCCAGATGGGCTGTCCCCGCACCTCTCTAAAGTCACACACCCACCCTTTACTTTGTTTTATTTCCTTCCTGGCAGTCACTTCTGTCTGAAATTATCTAATTGTTATGTGTTTATTGTCTATCACCCCTCTCACTAGAATCATGGCTCTGTGAAAGCAGAAAGCCTGATCTTCCCTGTACTCACTACACCATGGTGCCTTGAGTGCTACATCTTAGGCACTCAACAAACATTGAATGAATGAATGAATGAACGAACGAACGAATGAACAAACCAACAATCGAGCGATTAAACAAACAAACACCCTCCAGGGTCACTGTGAAGAAACAAATGGATGACACCAGGAACAATGCCTAGCACAGTGCCTGGTTCACACTGGCCTCTTCGGGTTAATTTTCCTTTCTTTCCCTGAGAGCTAATTTTTCAAGAACTACAGTTCTTAAACATTATCTCAGCTTGAAATTTAAAACTTACTTAAATTAAGCCAAGGTTACCAGACAGGGAAAAAAAAGGGTGGGGGGTGGGGGGTGGGGGGACAGTCATAATTAACCTCCCCACACAGATCTCCACCAAGGGCTTCTTAACACCTCTGAAATGTCTGAGCAACAGAGCCTCCCAGGATCCCCTGAGTGCTCCAGAAGACAGGTCATCAATTGAGCCACTTCTGCATCTGCACACGTTGCAGATTAGACACAAAGACAAATGGCATTCAAACCAGTGCCAAGGGGGTCAGCGCCAGCGGGGCATAGATTGCTGGCTGGGCCCCTGAGAGGGCTCAAGGCTGAAATGCAGGCCTGACCAGGACCAAGACTGAGATATCTACTCTAGCATGCTGGATCATCCTCCTCTCCTCTGCAACTACTGCCACCTGTCCATAGCCATCCGCCTCTGGAGCCCCTCTGCTCATTCTGGCTCACCCCGCCCTTCTCCTTCTAACCCACCCGCAGCATAGGTAGCTCTCCCACTCTTCCCAAGGCCCTAGGCAACCATGGTAGATGAGCGTGTCCTCCCTTCTTCTGCCAGATGCAGCCAGACATGGCAGGCCAGGCCCTGACTATAAAGGGTCAAGGTGGCAATGACCTCACCTAGATCACACATTCTAGGAGCCCACACTCTGAGCCACTGAGCAACAGCTTCACTGGAACTCAGAGAAGTAGCACATCAGAGATCAAAAGACTCACACAGGTGGCTCTCAGAGCTTGGACTCCCCAGCAATGGGTTGAGTTTAACCTCAAGATGCTCACCAGAGCTTACTGCCCTGACCTTCTCCCAACTCTCCTCGGCAGACATAAGGAGCACCAGATATGAGCCTCCACGGTAAATGTCAAAGAAAAATGTTGCAGTCCTCTACTCTCAAACACCACGTTGCCTATCAAAACGCCAAAGCAAGGCTGCAATGGGATGAATCTGTGGTTTCTCATGATTGTGCTCAGCCCACTGCATCTAGAAAATCCTTTTCACGCAGATGGAAGGGACCGATGTGGGTCGCACATCATGTCCTCGCTCCAAACCCAGCGTGCGTTACCTCCACTGGACTAGATGGAGTATAGACACAGCCCCCTTTCTATGCCTATGGGCCAGAGTCCAGATGCAGAGGGGGAGAGTTAGCCTAACAGCCAGCCGCAGAGGATGGGCACTATGGTACCATGTCTAGCAGGACAGGTGGGTGAGGTACAGAGAGAGAAAGGCAGAGCCCTCAAGCCACCATGCATTGATGGGTCCAGTGCCTGGCAGGAGGGCTTTCCAAGGGCAGGGGCTGCCAGATGCCTTGAACTCTGAACTCTGTCTTCTGGTCAGTTCAGACATAACTTTTTTTTTTTTTTTTTTTTGAGACAGAGTTTCATTCTGTCACCCAGGCTGGAGTGCAGTGGCACAATCTCAGCTCACTACAACTTCCACCTTCCAGGTTCAAGCAATTATCGTGCCTCAGCCTCCTGAATAGCTGGAGTTACAGGTGTGCGCCACCACATCCAGCTAATTTTTGTATTTTTAGTAGAGATAGGGTTTCACCATGTTGTCCCGGCTGGTCTTGAATCACACCTAACTTTGGCCTCTTCAGTCCATTTGTGCTTGATATTCAAGTTTCTTAGTAAAAGGAGCCAATTCTGTTTGTAAGACATAGGCCCTTACCCTCCAGCAGACTCCCTGGCTAGCCTGTGCTTCCTAACACTGCCCTGACTCTTTAAAAGCTTTTCATGTGGTGCTTTTCCAGCCTCCCCTACCCAAACTTACAGTTATTTAAGCAAAGTTGCATCTGGATGCCAAGCCATACCAACCTGCTGTGTGACTTTATGCAATCCTAAACCTCTCTGAGCCTCAGTTCAAGTATTTCCAGAATGAGGGGTTAAATGAGACAAGCTCCAAAGTTTAATTTAGCACTAATCTTCCATACTTGTTTGAAAGAAAAGTTTATCCACTGGCCCAGCCCCAAACCCCCCTAGTTATGAATTTGCTTGCACTGAATCATGCAGGTCTCATGGCCTTAAAGCTCTATCCAAGAACCTTAAGGAGTTGTCCGCAACAATAATATCCGCTATCTCAGAATTGAACCTGGACCTCTTTGCCTTCTGGGGTCCCAAGCCAAACAGGCTTTCTAAACTTTATCTCAGCTTGCTAAATATTGTAAATAAGTCAATTTCTTCTCCCCATATTCCATTAGAGGTAGGGTATCAGGAAGGTAGAAGGCATTGGGTAGGTTGAGAAGAAATTGAAAGTACTGGTTAATGGTAACTTCTTTTAAGAAAGAGAAAAATGCGAAGGTTCAAGCTCAGTGGCTAACACCTCCCAGGGCCTCTCCTACCCCTGCCCTCTTTGTGCAGTTTTTGCGTTGAAGTCTGCCCCAGCATTCTGGCCACACCACCCTCTCTAGGAGAGGAATTTCGGTGCCAAGCGTCTGATGGCTCCTCACATCAACACTCAGGGAGTCCTTCTTCACACTGATCTCTCCCTCATCCTCATATCCAATCCATCATCAACTCTGTTCAGAGAGTATCACCAAAATATGTCTTGACTCTGCCAGCTGTCACCCACAACTGCTACCCTTACTCCATCTCCAGCACCTACTACACTGTCTGAACCCAGCAGGTACTCAATAAAGATTTGTTGAATTGAATGAAATCCAAGAAGTCTTCTTTTTCTCTGAGAAACAGAACGGAGAGATGCTATTTTTGCAGAGCAATGGTGAGTTCAGTATCTCCTATCCAGCTAAAGCATAAATAAGCACCCCACCCCAAGCCCTGTACCACTACCTGAGTTGAGTCCCTCTCTGCCTCCTTCCCAGACAGGTTTCAAAATTCAGGAGTGTCAATGACACCACAGGCATCTCCTCACTCTATGGACAAGATCTGAGTGCCCGTATCAGTTTAACATCTGAGCAGTATTAATAGCCAGGAGCCATCTCCTGCCCTTAGGCAGTGTAACAATATCCTGACAACATACACCCTGCACTTACACACTTGCACACATGTATGCTCGCTCTCTCTCTCTCTCTCTCTCTCACACACACACACACACACACTTTCGGGCAGCCGAAGGGGGCAGGGATATAGCTCAGATCTCTCCAAAGGGGCCTCGTGGCAGTCCCACACAGGAATACCAGGATTTTGTACCTCAGTCCACTGGCCCAGCTGGCATGATCTCAATGAGTGCAACAGACCACCCTCCCCCCCTCACCAGGGCCAGATACCCAGGAGCTGGCACACAGCTCAAAGAGGGGAAGGGATGATTTAATATCCCCTGCTCATCCCAGTTTCTGGAACTCTGACCCATCGGCATGGCGGTACTTGCCACAAGAGGCCCTGCGCTAAAGAGTGACCTAGGTGTCTGCTTGGTTCCCCCATCATTTCCATCTCAAGATTTTCCTCATTCAATCACACTGGTGGCACCACTCCCACATTCCCACCTCCATCACACCAGCCCTAGACATGTCTAGAAGGAAACTTCCAAGCCAAAGAGATGAAACCAGGCTTTCCCAGTCTATCTGGCCACACAGCCAAGCAACTCTAGATCAGGGTGGGGAGCTATGGGAAAGGGACTATGGCAGCGGAGGCGAATGCCTGCAGGAGTCCTCCCTGGGAAGGTCTCAGCCTCCTCCCACAGCCTCATCAAATGCACTTCCACGTTGGCCCATCTGTCCCTCCGTTCTGACTGCTCTGAAGCATGTTTCATCACAGTCACAAATACAGGCTCTGGAGTCAGTCTAGGTTCAAATCACACTTGTAAAGGGGTATACCAAGGGAAGCCATAAAACCTCTCTCAGCCTCCATGCTCTGTCTGTAAAATGCAACTCATGATGTCCACCTCACAAGATCACCATGAGAAGGCAATGAGTTAACTACCACGTGTAAAGCTTCGGAAACATGTAAGTTAGTCCTTCACCAATGGTCATCCCCCTGGCCCAGCCCCACACCCCACCAGTTGTGAATTTGCTTGTAATGAAACACACAGTTCTTCTGGTTTTACAGCTCTATCCAAGCAGATGCTTTGAAAAATAAGGGAAAATGAATTTTCCTTGTACTTTTCTGAGGAAATTTCATTGTCTTCCCTTATGTAGGACCCTTACCTGGTTAGAAACAAATCGATTTCCTTTCATATATAAAAGAGAGTCACTGGGTGGGGGCAGCAGCTCATGCCCGTAATCCCAGCACTTTGGGAGGCTAAGGTAGGTGGATCACTTGAGGCCAGGCATTCGAGACTAGCCTGGCCAACATGGTGAAACCCCATCTCTACTAAAAATACAAAAATTAGCCAGGTGTGGTGGTGGGCACCTGTAATCCCAGCTACTCGGGAGGCTGAGGCACGAGAATCGCCTGAACCTGGGAGGCAGAGGTTGCAGTGAGCCAAGATCGCACCACTGCACTCCAGCCTGGGCAACAGAGTGAGACTCAGTAAGTAAGCAAGTAAGTAAGTAATTAAGTAAGCAAATAAATAAATAAATAAATAGATAGATAAATAAATAAAGGTAACTGACACAAGCTGCATTCTTCCAATTCCCAGTCCCACCACTATCAGACAACACTGCTGGTTGTCATTGTCATTCTGTCACCAGCTTCCTCAATGATATGCTCATTTGTATAATGTTCTTCCCAATCCTCTCCCGAGAAGAAATCTGTGACTTAGAGGAAAGCCTGAAAGATGGGCATCGGCTGTCACAGTGGTTCTTTTTGGGAGGTGGAATTCCAGGTGATCTTCATTTTCTTTTCTATGAATTTCTCTGTTTTCTGAATTTTGTTGTTTTCTAGTTTGTGTTGTTATTTTGCAATGCACATGGCACAGGTATTCCTGTTCAAAATGAGAAAGTTCCAGGCTTTGTCTGTGGAAGGTAGTTCCTGAAAGAGAATTGAGGATAGGAGGGTGAGACATTCTCATTTGGCCCTCAAGGACTAGGCAAGAAGTGGCCCAATATAACAATGTGCCTCAATTGTGGAAGAGGGAAGGAAAGGTATTTGTTCATTCAGCAGGTGTTCACTGAGTGCTCACCATGTACAAGGTGCTGTTTGTGAACCAGATAAAGCCCCAACCAGCCTTCAGGGTGATGAGACCCTATTCAGATGAGACAAGTGATAAGCAAAATAAACACATGTGTAATACATCAGATGGTGGCAAGGGCTATGAATACGAAGTACGGTAAAGACGGCCAGAGTGCTGGGGGAGGAAAGTGCTGTTGTGGAAAGTGTAGTTGGGGGAGACTTCCACAATGAGGCTCATCTATGCACAGACCTGGGAACATGAACTGGCCAGGATGGATCACCTGAAGTCAGGAGTTTGAGACCAGCCTCACCAACATGGTGAAATCCCATCTCTACTAAAAATACAAAAATTATCCAGGTGTGGTGGCGCATGCCTGTAGTCCCAGCTACTTGGGAAGCTGAGGCAGGAGAATTGCTCAAACCCGGAAGTGGAGGTTGCAGTGAGCCGAGATTGCACCACTGCACTCCAGCCTGGGCGATAGAGCAAGACTCCATCTCAAAAAAAGAAAAAAAAAAAATGGCCCGGAAAATTGCCGGGACAAAGGCTTGGAGGTGGGACTGGGATCAGAGAGTTTAAGGGGCATCAAGGAGGCCAGCATGGCTGAGTCAGAGGAGGCAAAAGAATGGAAGAGGAGGCAGAAGGGCAGGGTGCCCTGCTGGGTGCCAGGGCCAGGCCCAGGGGACACTGCAGGTGGTTGTGAAGACCTTGGGGCTTACTCAGAGTGGAACAGGAGGCCAGCAGAGGGTTTTGAGCAGAATAACATGATCTGACCTACTTATTAAAGGATCACTCCAGCCTGCTGAGTGGAGAAACAAATGCACAGAGTCAAGAGTGGGAGCAGGAGCACAGTAAGGAGGTCACTGCAGACATCTAGGCAAGTGGTGGTGGGGGCGGCTTGGACCACAGAGGTAAGAAGTATAGTCATATTCCAGGTCCATTTTTAAGGCAGAGCTGACAGGATTCGCTGGTAGATTGGATGTGGGATGTGAGAGCAAGAAAGGAGTTGAAAACTGTTCTAAGTCTGTTAGGTCTGAGCAACTAGGTGGGTGGAGTTGCCTATTTCTAAAATAGAGAAGTCTGGGAGGAGCAGATTGGGGCAGGAGGTAAAATCAAAAGATGTTAAAGCAAGAAAGATTTGATTTGAATTAGAATTAGACACACAAGTAGAGATGGTGATCAAGCAGATGCATACACAAAGTGAGTCTGGCGAGAGGTCCAGGCCAGACATCATTCTGAGAGCACTAAAGTAGATAATTTACTGACAACTCCTCAATATTCCCAACCAATCTGTAGGAATCTGTAGGGTAGGTATGATGCCATTCCTATTTTGTAAATGACAAATCTGAGACTCTGAGAGGGGAAATTACTTGCCCAAGTTTGCACACACACAACTCACCTGCATTCACAATTGGCTGCTCTGATTCCAAAGTCTATGTCTTAGGCCTTAAGAAATCCAAATTATAATAACCACACTGCCAAGAACTCAATGAACATAGCAGCCTATACCTTCCCCCATCTGTAGGCAGAGCTCCACCTACTTACAAGATCTGCAATTGTCCTTGTTGCCCAATTTTCAATGGCATCTGACCCCAAAGTGATTGTCTAGCTCTTGCACATAGGCTTCTGCCTTGGTTTCCTGATTTGCCCCCCAGTCTTCCAACGAGCCAGAAATCAGGCTCTAAACACAGTACTGTATCCCTAATGCCCTATCAGTCTTTCCAGTTCCCTCCCTGGAATCACATCTGCACTCCAGGCGGGAGGTAACCTTGACCTGGAGATCCCATGACCTTGATCTCAGATGGCTCCTCACACTGTGGAATCTTCATCAAATCACTTGACCTCTAAGCCTCAGTTTCCCCAACTGTCATGGGGTGGAAAAGGAGTTAGACTACAATCTTTTAAGAGTCTGCAAAGTATGTAGAAAGGGCAAGTTTTTCTAAACACGAGTATCCTATAGGGGAAAAACCTTGAATCCTGCAGTCCTGTTTTTGGTCCCGGATATAACACTTACTAGCTGAGGAGCCATGAGCCATTTAATCCATCCTGTTTCTCCATCTCTAAAGCCAGGGTGACAATATTAGCTGTGCAGGAGTATGTGGAGGACAGTCACATGGCCCGAGTGCTCCCTATGTGTTAATTTACCGAATACTCATTTTAGAAAAGTTAAAGAGCATACAGTGAATTGGTAGTGAAGTTGTAATTAGAGCTCAAATTTCCCAACTCTACATAGGGACTCCCCTTCCTCCACAGTACACATGAAAGCTTCTAGCATATTCCACTCAGCTATCTGATGAGTTGTCGTACCTCCTGCCTCAACCTATCCCACATCCCCACCCAACCTCAAAAAAAAAAAAAAAAAAAAAACTAAAATCCTAATAGTTCAGTTAGCCCTGACTCTCACTTCTTCAGCTCCTGCTTCCAAGAAAACCCTGGTAGAGGTTATTAGGAAGGAAAGAGAAAAATGAAAAGAAAATCTCCATGCCTGCTCCATCCATCACCAGAAGCAAAGACTTCCTATTAGCAGAATTTGGCCATCGTTATTACTGTGGCCTCAGCTCCTATATACCAGAACCAGAGTGATGTGAAGTGTTGAGTGTGGATTCTGACATCAGACCATGTGGGTACCAATCCTGGCTGCACCAACTACTAGATTAGATGGCCTTGCACAGGTCACTTGATTCTAAGCCATCCCCAACTACAAAGATGATGGTATTACCTCTGAATGGCATGTAGACCCAGGAGGTAATCACTCAACTAGTAAACAAAAAGCAGGGAGTTACCTACCCAAGTCTGCATGAGTGACCCCAAAGCTCATGCTTTTCCCTCCACATCTTGAAACCCAGAGCATTGCAAGCTTTGAGGGAAAAAAAAAAAAAAAAAAAAAAAAACACCACCAAAACATCTCTCAGATTTACACCTCACATACTTGCTAAGAGATCTTGGGCAAATTACTTAACCTGTCAGAGCCTCTGTTTTTGTCATTCGTAAAGTGAAGACCCTAATACCTGCCTCATGGGGCTTCATGACGATCTGAACAGCACATGAAAAGCTTGGGCACAGTCCATGCACAAAGTAGCCCCTCGATAACTCTGAGAGTCATGCTGTCACCTTAGGGCTACTTCAAAAAAAAGAAGCATGCACATGTCCAAGATAGTCCTGGCATGCAGGTATTCCATGACTGTTTTCTGAAATTTAAAAGCCAAGTGTTAAGGTTCATATGGCTTAGGAATGACAAAGCTGATAATCAAAGCTTTTTTTGCCAGCATCCCCTTTCTTCCAAGTCTAGGGCTCTCCCAAAAGCCAGCTAGAGCAGTGTGACCATCTGAAATCAGGGAGCATCATGTTCCCACCACTATCCTGTCCCTTTTATCTCCCCTACTGCAGCTTAGTTTTCAGCCACCCCAACAGATCCACACACAGGAGGAAAATCACCAAGTCAGAAAAGCCCTCTTTTGCCAGCTCAGGCAGAGGACCCCCTATTAAAAAGGCTTCTACGTCCATTTCAAGGAGCAGAAACAAAAAGCGTCCTATTGACTTTGAGGCATAAAGCAAATTAATTCTCCAAACACAGTCCAGAGCGCATAACCGCCCAGTGAGGGCCCACTAAATACAAATGGAAACCAGCGCAGCAATTCTGAAGACATCAGATCCCTGAGGAAATGGTAATGTTGCAAAGGCAACTATCAATCAAAGCCAATCCTAGAGGAGCTATGCATGTACACGCTGCAAAAAGAATAAAAGACTCAAATCCATAAAGCATGAACTCAGGTTCCTGCACCTCAGGCTCTGCCTGGGAAGCCACAAGGCCTTTTAGAGGTATTTTGCAGAAAGCACCAACCCTCAGTATCCCCTAAAAGATTCTTAGCCTCTTTTCTCTGAAGAGTGATGAAAACCATAGGAGAACAACATTGACCAACGAAGACTGGCTGGGTCCTTTACTGTCACCCTTTCACTCTGCCTCTCCTCCTTCCTGCCCAATGCCAAGATGCGTCAAATGTACCTCCATGGACTAGATTCTGGAATTGGCTCTATGGCCCAGCTTGGTGGCTTCTGCTGAGACAGTAGAGCCAGTGTCAACCAGGCAGTGTCCTTCCTGTCCCTGATTCTGCCAAATCCAGGGACATTACCACCCCTGGAGTTCTACTACCACAAAGATGAACAAGCCACCCCATGCACCCATACATACCATGATCCAAGGACACACAGACTAAAGTCCAAATGCTTGTGTTCACTCTCTTGCATCTCCCCAGGTCCACTCTAGTCCCCACCCATGGTCTAGCTACAGGAGCGTCCCATTGTGATTGGTCCAAAGACAGATATTTGATCCATGTTGGTCCAACCAAAATAAAGC
This sequence comes from Gorilla gorilla gorilla, assembly GCF_029281585.2. Classification (NCBI taxonomy): domain Eukaryota; kingdom Metazoa; phylum Chordata; class Mammalia; order Primates; family Hominidae; genus Gorilla; species Gorilla gorilla. Next base: position 95,051,692 of record NC_073239.2, on the reverse strand, counting down.
CTGAGAATTTTGTTCAGTGGCTGGTGGACAAGCCATTCTCTCCAGATCTTCATTGTGAGGTGTGCTGGTGTGAGCTCTCAAGCTGCAGACCACTTCACTCCCATGAGCAGAGCCAGCCTAGGCTGAGATTATATCAGGCACCCCTAACTGACCCAAAGATGAGGTCCATCACCTGAAATTTTACTCATGTGAACCCCATCCCCTACAAATTCCTCAATGGATTCAGATTAAGTTAGGATTCTTACAATAGGGATCATCCTAACTGAATCTCCTACCATTCCAGGTTCTTCAAAACCCTGCCTCAGCATACCCTTTCAGCCTCATTTCTTACTCAGCCCTCCACCCATGTGCTGGAAGTTTTGATCCCCTGTGTATTTGGAGGAATCTCTCCATTACTTTCCTTTCATCATGCTACTTCCCTGTCCTGTCATCCTTAGTCCTTCTCTCCACATCTGCTGATATTCTTTAAATTCCACCTCCTTGGGGAAGACTTCTTCACACTCCCTTCACTGGCAGGAGGTCATTACTCCCTCCATGGAAACCCCTGGGTTCCCTCTATCCTATAATAGATCGAGGCCTCCTGCAGTGATTATGTACATTCATATCATCCTCCACTAAAGAATGTCAACCATTACTCTTCTCTGTATTCCTAGCACTAAATGCGATGCCCTGGGCAAAGGAAGTGTCCAATAGATACTTGCAGAATTGAATTTGTGGAAGCCCACACAGTGCCAGCTCAACCAGCTTGGTCCGTGTATAGCAGTGGCTTTGCAGAAGGCATTCCCTTCTTCTCTCTCACTCCTCAGTCCTCTATACAGCCCCAGATGTACATCTTAGAGATGAAGAAATCAAATCTGTATCATAAACCTCCTTTAAGCACAGCATCCAAACTCGAGCAACACCAGCAGGGTTCCTCCATCCACCCAACAAGGGCTGGACCACTTTTTACCAAATCTGCCCCAACTACCTGCGCAACTCCCGAGTTCAGCTCCCCAGGCTCCAGACACAGCTCTGCTGTCAACCACATGTGTGTCCCTGGACAAGTCATCTAGCCACTCCTGGTCCTCATCTCTACGCTGGAGGTGAGCTAGCCGTAGGCTTTACATTTCTATGCACTCTCTAAGGAGTCAAGATTCTGTGAGGAAAATGGAACCTTCCCTCTCTAAACCTCTCATTTGGAGAAATGCCAGATGCCAATATTAAATAAAAGGTTAGAGTCTTTCCCACTGTCTAAAACAGCTTCTCTCCCTTTCTTATTTTCTGAGTAAAAAGACACATTTTCTCCCCAGGAGTCTAATATGGTACTGCCATAGACGCCAAAGAGAGAGAAGCCCTGCAGTGTTTCCTTCCCTCTTAAGACATAAGACTTGAGATGCCAAAATTTGCCAACTGCCTCATTACACCCAAAAGCTAAATCTGGAAGCTCAAAGACATGAGTGGCTGTTGTGGAAAAGTGTTCGTGATGCATCTTTATGTGAAAAATCAGGCTAGTGTGACAGCTTCCAAAATGCGATTCCAGTGCCTGGCATCGAGTGGGCGCTCAATTAGTACTTGTTAAATGAGTGAATGAACTTCTTTAAAAACAAAATAACACACCCTGGATTGCAGATGCTTAGAAATTAAGCTGGAATGATAGATATCAAAATTCTCCCATTGGTTATCTCTGGCGGGGAGATTTATAGGTGACTTATTTTTGTTTTTGGTGTTTTCTTAATGTTCTATAACAAACATATATTCTTTTGTAATAAGAAAATCATCAACTCACATTTGTAAGGAGTTAATTGTTGTAAAATAAATAAATAACTACATGTACAAAAAAAGAAAAAAGTGACTGTCATCCAAACTCTACAACCCACACACGAGGCAACCTTCTTACTTCCCACACATCCGCCCCTTCTTGGAGAAAGCTTCCCCACCTTCCCTTTTCTATCTTGATTTCAGAAATCTGTAGAGTCAAGCTATTGCTTTCAAATGTTAGTCTCATCAGAATCAGAGCCCAGTATGGAGGCAGCTCCCTTTACCCCAAGACCTGAAGAAAAACAGACAGAAAGCCAGCCTGCCCACTTCTAGCTTCTCCCCTTGCCAGAACCAGCCCTTCAACCCCAGAAGAGATTTCAGTCAGAACATAGAGGAACCTCTATCTCACAGGGCACTTGTCCCCATGTGCAGACTCACTCACCTGCAGGACAGGGAATGGATATGAAAGAAATGAACTCCACAGCCTGGCAAATCTTTCAGGAATTTAATATTTTATCATGCCCCATTGACACATCTCCTTTCTCTTTTTTCACCTTCTTGCCTCCTTCTCCTGGCTCTAGACAGAGTTCATAACTAAGTCCCTGTACTTCTTCCTACCTACACTCATATCTACTGGTCAGCTCAGTTGGGCCAGGGGACCACACAACTTGGGTGAGCAGGCAGGGACGGTGTTCCAGTAGGCACCACGCAGAGGGTGAGACACAAAACTGCAAGTAACAAGCATCTCACTAATTAGCAACTAGGGATGAAAGGGAAGAGGAGAGAAAAAAGGCAATGGAGGGTATTACCTGAAAAAGTCATTTCCTATGGTTTCCAGGGCCAGCAGACCAGGAAGAGGGCTGGCCTGATGGTTCTTGCCAGAAGGAAGAAAAATGGAGCTTCCTTTCAGCACAGAGGGGCCGGCATGCCCTAAAAATGTCCTTTGTTTCATCCTTATTCTGGGTTCTCCCAGGCCCAGAACAAGAGGCCAATGGACTGTGGGGGATCCTCCTTGCCTCCCAACCTGCCACTGTTAGCATTACCCAGCAGGTGATGTCCAGGCAGGATGCAGAGATGTCCACCGCCTGGGAACTGTGCCATCGCACAGACAGAAGCCCAGAGACAAGAGGCCCTGGCTCCAGACTCAGCTCTGCCACACCCAGCTGCTTCCTATCGAAAGTCACTGAACCTCCCAAAAACTTGTTTTCCTCACCTGCAAAAAAGGGATAAGAATTCCTACTTATCCTAGCTGCTGAAAGGATGTGGTGAGATAATTTTGATAGGCCAGGCGCAGTGGCTCACACTTGTAATCCCAGCACTTTGGGAGGCCGAGGCAGGTGGATCATCTGAGGTTGAGAGTTCGAGACCAGCCTGACTAACATGGAGCAACCCCGTCTCTACTCTAAAACTACAAAAAAATTAGCTGGGCTTGGTGGCACTGCCTGTAATCCCGGCTACTCGGGAGGCTGAGGCAGGAGAATCGCTTGAACCCGGCAGGCAGAGGTTGCGGTGAGCCAAGGTCGTGCCATTGCATTCCAGCCTGGGCAACAAGAGCGAAACTCCATCTCAAAAAAAAGATAATTTTGATAAAGTGTTTTGCACAGTGCCTAGCATCCAAGAGCTCCACACGTGGCCAGGATTATCAGTACTTTCCTAATTTCTCTGTTTTTTCTGACCCCCATCTGTCCTTCAGTTCTCAGCAAAAACATCTTGGTGGGATGTTAAGTGTAGGAGAGCCTTATAAGCTTTGGTTTTAGTTCCAGACTGGGCACCTTTCCATGTATCAGTTCCCTCTTCCGTAACAAGGCAACAATAATAACATTAGCTCTTCTCCAAGACTCATTGTGAAAATTAAATGAGGTGATACTTGTGAAGCCCTTGCAGCAGGGCCTGCAGACAGTGAGTGCTCAACGAATTTTAGCTATCATTGTCCCCCCCGGCCCCATCATTCTAAATTAGGTCTCTCTAATTCTCAGTGCCCCCCAACACTTTGCCTTCAGAACACTCATCATAATGTGTAATTATAGACATACTTGTGTTGTCTACTGCTTGCCCTTCCACCTAAGCTTAAATTCTATCAGGGATAAACTAAACGTCTCTCTTGATGGTGGCTGTATTCCCAGCACCTGGTATAGTGCCTGCATATAATAGGTGTTTAATAAATATCTGCTGGATGAAAAAATGAATAAAAAAGTGAATAGAATATTAGCATTGGCATAGTGATCAACCAGGTCCCTTCCAGCTCTGAGAGTCTCCGACTATTCTCTATTCTTTGACAGCTTTAGAAGAAAAATTTAAAATGAGCCCCAAAGTAGCTGTTTCACCAATCCCAGGGGGAAGACTCAGGATGGTTGCTGCTGACAGGCTCCTGAACACTCAAGTTGTGCGGAGATTTACTCTGATTTTTTTTGTAAACTGAGAAGGCAGTCTGCCGAATTTCTAAGTTGGGATCATCCCCTCCTCCCTGAGGGCTGCCCACACACAAGGCACTAAGCAAGAGTCACTGCAGTGGGCAGCAGGGACCCAGGCCAGGCAAACCAGCTTTCTTTGTCAGCAATGGATAGCCAGGCCTGAGCAAAGGAGACCAAACCTCACAGAGCAACAGGTGACCATGGCAACCCATGTCCTCAGCCTGCACTCCCTTCCAAGGAAAGAGGACTTCACAAGTGCATGGAACAAAGGAGACCCGGGGCTACCCCTAGAGATCTCCACCTCACCTGGCCACAGAAGATGCTTGCTTATCATGCAGATTCCTGGGCCCCACCTCAGAACTTTTAAGTTAGGTCTATAGGTGGGGCCTGCAGACACCCGTTTTGTAAAAACTCCCTAGGCATTTCGAGGCATATTGAAGTCTGAAAGCTGTTATTCTAATGAGAAGAAAACTGATCAATACACTATAAACATTGCCCCACTGGATATTACATGTGTGTGACCAATTACCTCCTCACTTACCTAACTCTGGAAGAGATGCCAGCCTCCCAACACCTGCTTTGCAGGAGAGGCTGTTCCAAACTATCAGTTAGCAAGCCTGGTGGGATCACCTGGAAGCTTTAAAATACACCGAGGACAGGCTCTTGTCCCTAAAGAGTCTAATTTAGTTGGTGTGAGGTGCAGCATGGGTTTGGAATTTTAATATGGTGATTTCAATATGCAGCAAGTTTGAGAACTACAGCTCGAACTTATACTCATCACCCAGCTCCAACCACCACAAACACCCCAAAACAGGCTTTTCTCCACCAGAGGCTGGGCCTGAGTTGCCCTGGGCTGAGAAAGGAAGGGATGATAGAGTCTACACTGCAAGACCCTGGGATTTATGGGGCCCAGGATCTAGCCAGAGGGTCCATCCTGAGATCTCCACATCTTTATTTCCTAAAAGTCATGGGAGACTTCCTGAGCCAGTGTCTATGTCCTCAGTGTATATGGGACAATAGAACACAGCTGTAGAGGTCTCAACATCCTTTTTACAGAAATTTATTCCAGCTCCACCATTTACCAACTCCGCGACCACAGGCAAGATAGTTAACCTCCCCAAGCTCCACTTTCCTCACCTGTACAATGAGAATGATTGCCTAACACTTATTCACTGAATCCTCCCAACTTCATATGCAAAGCACTTAACTTAATGCAGCCGCAGCTCAGTCAATCTTAGCCAATGAGAAAATATCAAATGGTTCTTTTTGTTACTACTGGATGCTTCATTTTTTTTTCTTTTTTTCCCTTTAAAGGGGCTTGGGACTCTAGGTGGCTGTTCTTCCAACCTCAGATATTTTCAACTCCTCTAGGACCCCTTTTCTTGTGAAACTTTGCCAACTCTTTGACCTTGAACTTGTTACTTCTCTAAGCCTTAGTTTCCACATCTCCAAAGTAGGAATATAAAAGCGCCCTCCCCCATGTTTATTTTAAAAACCAAGCCAGGTGCGGTGGCTCATGCCTATAATCCCAGCACTTTGGGAGGCCGAGGTAGGTGGATCACCTTAGGTCAGGAGTTCAAGACCAACCTGGCCAACATGGTGAACCCCTGTCTCTACTAAAAATGCAAAAAAATTAGCTGCATGTCGTGGCACATGCCTGTAATCCCAGCTTCTTGGGAGGCTGAGGCAGGAGAATCCCTTGAACCCAGGAGGCAAAGATTGCAGTGAGCCAAGATCAAGCCACTGCACTCCAACCTGGGTAACAAGAGCAGGACTCTGTCTAAAAAAAGAAAAAAAAAAAACAGAAACAAAAACAAAAACAAAAACAAAAAAACAAAGAACAGATATATGTCACATGCTGAACACGAGACTGGGTACACAGTCCCTATAAACCAAAGATGCTGAGGAAGGTGGAGAATAATTGTTCCTCCCTCCTTGAACCGGGGTTCAGCAAAGAGCCCTCTCCACCTGCCCTGGCACCCAAGAAGTAGGAAAGGTGCCTCCTGAAGGCTCTGGGAGAGTTGGCAATTCCAAATTTGGAGCCAGGGGAAGAGGCAGCCCTAGTTCCCTTCCGACCCTCCTGGGGTGCCACTGGAGAATGCTGACTCCAGCTTGGGGCCCCTCTCATCCGCTCCCCATTTGCCTCACTCCATTTAGCTCTGGCAATCCAATTCCCTTTCCTCCACCCAGAAATCGATGTTTAATTAACACGTTATTGGAAAAAATAAACACAGTCTTCAATGGGATTGCAATGAAGCTGATGCAGCTCAGCCTGGGGGCTGCAGACCATCCTCTCAGTCAGAAAACTGTTCTTCTCCTATTCCCTGCCTCTCCACCAAGAAAAAGTTCCTTCTTCCTCCCTGGAGTCCTCCAGCCTGGGGGATCCCGCTCATTCCCTCCATGCATCCTCCCTGCCTGTATCTAGGCAGCAGACCTGGCATCCCTTCCCACCCTTTATCCTGTGACACAGATGTAGGGGGATGTTGTCAGTGCACATGTTCCTGCTCCACGGGGGGAAGGAGTTAACTCCTTCTGAACATCCCACCTCCACCAGTGAGGCTGTGCATGATCCCATCTCCTCCTTCTCTCCAGGCCAGAACCAGCACCCCTCCAGCTCAGGGGTCAGCAGGTGTCTTCCCCTGTGGGTGTGGGGTAGAGGCAGGCCTAGAGGTGGCTGATAAGGATGATGATCCCCAGAGTTCCTATCCAGACCTCAGGAGCTGATTGGAAGACCTCTGTCTAGAGTATTTCCTCTTTTACCCCCAGTTTTAGATGATCCAATTCCCAGCTCCTCTTCTCCATGATTCAGGATGGAGGGTGGTGCAGAGTCCCTGGATTCAGACCCAAGTGTGGACCCAGGATCTCACTGTGTAATCCTAAAAAAGCAATTTAACCCCTCTGATCACCAGTTTCCTCAACAGATAAATGAGGACACTACCCACCTAAGTGAAAAATAGCAGAGCATGATGCCCTGCTCAAAGCAGGTGCTGGATAATTGTCCTTTCACTGAAATCTCACACTGAGGGCCAGTCCCTGCTGCAAGGGCCATGGGGAGTGTGGCTGTCCCATGCAGGTGTAGGGCCACACAGCAAAGCAGAGACAATAGGCTTCAGGTTCTCTACCTTCTGCCCACCTATCACCATCCCAAATCACCTCAACTTCCTCCTCAGACAAGGTGCATGAAGCAAGGAAGAAGGTAACGGGGACACCTTGGGAAACAGAGTTTCCTTAGTGCCATGCAAAAGACAACCAGCAGCATTACTCCTAAGCAGCAGTGCTACAACCAGCAGCCCCCTCCTCCTAAGCCTGAAATGCCTCTAACTGACAGCAGCACCTTCAGCAAGTCCCAGAGCTGTGAGTCAGCTGACTGCCTGGCAAATGGGCCAGCTCTTAGAATCAAGTTTCCAGACTTGCGGAACCAGAGGACAGGCCCATGGAGGTGGTACGAAACAGTGGTTAAGACCAGAGGCTTCAGAGCAGAGCCAGGCCCTTTGGGTTGGAATCACGATGTCATCACTTCCTACCTGAGTGGCCTTGGACATGTTACTTAACCTCCTTAGGCTTCAGTTACTTCATTTGTAAGACAGAGATGATAACAGTACCCACCTCACAGGATTGTTGGAGGATTATGTAAGATAATGCATGTCAAGTGCTTAGCATAGTATCTGGCCCATAGTCAGGTCTCAAATATTGGCCAATAGAAGCTTTAGTAAAAGTAGTTAGGTTTACAGCCATACCACACTGAACATGCCCGATCTCATCTGATCTCGGAAGCTAAGCAGGGTCCGGCCTGGTTAGTTCTTGGATGGGAGTAAGAGTAGTTGAGAGAGAAGTAGTAGTCATGCTGGTAGTAGGAATACTCAGAAGATCCAGGTTTTTATCCTTCAGAAAGTGGGGGTAAGTGAAAGTAGAGCTGGGGAAAGGCTGTACTCTCAGTCACCTTCCTGCCCTAAAATTGGATTTCTGTCTCTAGTATGCCCCCTTCCTCTCTCTATTCCTTTAAGAGAAAGTGTGTGATGTCATCTTAAAGAAGGATGGCCATATATTTTATCGTCCAAACCGGGACACTTTTGAGAGTTACTAATTACACTAGGACAAAGGCCTAAACAGACACTGTCTCCCCACACCAGGGCGTCTGGCTACACCATCTCAAGGTCATGCAGAAATGCATTCATGCTCTGCTTCAAGGTCTTGGCTAAAGGTAAGACTTCCTTGCTTCTCAGAATCCAATTTTCTCTGGCCCCACCCCACCCTGAAAAAAAAAAACACACATTCATACTTGTCTAGAATGTCTAATACTTCTCCCATTCAAGGTCAAGACCAACCCTAGAGTGGAACAGAGACACTGGTAGAAGGCCTTCACCCATATTGTATGACATCATGCCCCCCAACCAGCCTCTGGAAACACAAATGAAGCACACTGGGGCCAATGTCTGGATTCATGCCTCCCTTCGTGAGAAAGAAGGCTAGGCCAGTCTAGGAGAAGTGACAGGCTCCCAGAGTCGTCAGCATCCAGATACCAGCTGCTTGGCTCTCTGAATGGAGCCTCTGCTGGACCTGAAAGTACCCTTGACGGGCAGGGCTATATGGGATTGAGAACCTTGAGCACCCCACTGGAATGGGGGTCCTCCTCCATTCCAGTTTCTCTTCCCCCAGGAAGGTCAGAAGACAACCTTAACCAGCACTCAGTTGGAATATAGCCCACCAGTCTTCTTCGAGCCATGAAACCCTGACCTCTAGCTCTGCAAGTGTGCCTTCCTTAGAGACACACCTACCACCCACCTGCCCCACCAAGACCTCACTGCCCTCTGAAGAAAGAGAACTAAGAAGGCACCCCAGGCAGCCCCCACAGCAGCAGCTGCAATACCCTTGGAAAAGGGCCCACAGCCCACGAGGCGGCATGATGGAGTAGAAAGAGCCCTACCCTGGCAGCCAGGAAACCTTGATTCTAGTTTTGTCTCTGCATCAAACGTGGTGCATAACTTTGGAAAAGCCATGTAGTCTCTCTGGGCCTCCATCTTGTCATTTGTACTTGAGGGCACTGAATAAGATGACAGATGATTCATCTCCCTTTTTCCTCTAACACTATAACATAAGGGTCCCATGCTTGGGCTCTGGCATGAGACAGATCTGAATTCAAATCCTCGATCTGTCATTTTATTAGGTAACTTTAAGTCTCAGTCTCCTCAGGTAATAATAGTATACTGCATTGAGTTGTTTGGAGAATTAAATGAGATACTGAGTGTAAAAAAAAAAAACTTGGAAGAGAACTTTGTAAATAGTAACTACTGCAGAAATGATAGCTATATCACGACTATTACTACCACTACTATGATGATGATGAGAATGGTGATTACTAATATTAGAGGGATCTCAAAGGAGGCAGAGTCATCTGAGCCAGGGATAGAGAAGCCCTTTCTACTAAACTACTGAAGTTGAGCATGTTGCAATTCCTCTAGCAGATCTAGACATTCAGGCAGGGCTAAGACAACCAGAGGCAAAGTCCACCCTTCCCAGAAGACAGGCCCCAAGTGCTAGAGAAGAAAACTCCAGCACTAAACCCATGTGGTTCTTTCCTCCAATCGACAAACATTTGTTGAGCACCTACTACGTGTCAGGAAATGTCCTACGCACTAGGAACACCACAATGAACACAAAGTCCTTGACCTCTCAGAGCTTGCATTCTAGAGGGGTAAAGAGACAAGATCCATCTTAAATGTTTCAATATATCATAGTATAATATAATATTAAATAATGATTCACCAATTAAAATTAAAGACAGTGTCATGGGCTGGAAAGCAGCCAGGAGATTGGGGTAAGGGGACTATTTTAGAAAGCTGGTCAGGAAAGGTCTCTCTGAGGAGTATAATTTGAGGAACAACCTGCAGGAAAGGGCTGGGAGTGGGCCCCATCCATAGTCCCTGCCCCGAGCTCAGCATGGCCAACCTGCCCCGAGCCCAGCATGGCCACCTGCGGCTGGCCCAGCCACAGCACCGCACTTGCTTCATCCTCAGAGCAACAGAGCTGGCCCTCAAGGCTCAGAGCTGCAGCGCAACCGTTCTTCCCCCAGCAGGTCCCGGACCACAGCAGGAACCGGACCACAGCAGGTCCTGGACCACAGCAGACCACGGGCCAGCACATTTCTAGGCAGTGAGGTTTTAGAAGGAATGCTTCTTCTTTTGCAAGTCTCCTATCCACACCTGAGGGGTCATGTAAGGAGAACACAGCCGGGGGATACCAAGAGCAATCTCTTCTCTGCATTGGGCACAATAATTTGCCCCCAAGGCATCCTACTCCCCATTTACCCCCTTTCTCTGGCAATGACGTAACCCTGTCTCCCTAACTCCTCAGGGTCAGCCCCAAGAAGGGAGAGGGACGCTGGAAAGGTAAGACCATCAGCATTTTGCTCTGAGGATTTTGTGATTTTTTTCTTTTAGGCAAAATGTTTTCCAATTTCACTTATAATTACTAATAGAGAGAGACACACCTTCAGCTGAAGATGGGAAAATGGCGTCCGGTAGTTAAGGCAGCCAGAGCCCAGGAGAAAACAGGGGCTGGGCTGCTGTCACGGCCGAGGGTGATTTCAGCTCCTTCAGGCTGCAGCCTCCAACAAGGCCGAGCCGCCCAAGAGGTGGCTGATGCCAGGGGAGCAAGACCACCCTCCCGAGCTCAGCCCCAGGCTCTGTTAAGGCAGCAGGGAAAACCCTCAATTTCACCCACCTCATCCCCTTCTCCCCCTTCAATCTGTATCCGCCCACCAGTCATCCATGAGCCACCCACCCACGGGTTCGCTTGGTGGACGTGGGGATCTCATTTGAGGCTTCCTGCTAGAGGCAGGAGCAGTTTCTTCCCCTCTACCCTCCTCTCAACTACCTTGAGGACTCTTCCCCACTGACCACCCCTGCTTCTTGCCTTCCTTCCCTGTCACTACCACACCTGTCCAGAGCCACCGTATGAGGCTGGATACGCACATATCCAACAAACACGGCCACACCACACAAAGAGGCAGGCAGCCTCCTGCTTGAACCACACGCACAGTGTTGACAATCCTATGTTGTCCAATTGGAGGCACGCTGGTGCTTGACAAAACACAAACACCCTTCCAGTCCCCACCCGTAAACCAACACAAAGGCCACCAAGAATTTCAAGACCCAGCATCATCTGTAGAGAGGAGAACTGGGTCGGACAAAGACATTGTTCCATCCTCCCAACTAACCATCACAACTGTCTGGGATATTCTGCAGTGCCCTCAGGTTCGACACAGCCCACTGATCAGAGCTGTGCGTGTTGGTGTGTGTGAGAGAGTGTACACATGTGTACGGGGGAGGGGGCTGTGGCTCTACTGTCCAGGCATCAAATCTCCCCGGAGGTAACCCCGTCAGACTCTGCCTCCCCCACATAACCTTCCTCCAATGTACCGCAAACATATATTTCATGGATGGTTAAATTGGATCATTATCACCGGGTGCTTATTTGGTCTAAAAAAATTATTAATGTTATCTACCCCCATTCCAATCCCCTGCTTGTGAGGTCCCCTCCCACAAAGACTCTCCAACATGCTAATTCCATGAACTACGACACACGACAGCTTTAGGGAAAGAATAATGGCGAGAAGAAAGAAGACCGCGGTTGCGGAGAGGAAAAGAGGCTCTAACGTGACCGCAGTCCCCATGCAAAGATGGGGGAAAGGAGCCATGGTGGAGGTAGAGTGGGGAAAGAGGTTAAGGGGAATGAAACCAAGCAAAATGAAGCCCTTGGCGCCTGTGTATGTGACAGAGACTGTGTGTGCAAGAGCGTATGCCAGTGTGTGTGTGGATGTGCCGACTTTGCCCTCCTATCAGAAGGCTGCATCCGTGTGGCATGTAGGAAAGGCCATCGCACCACTGTTGTGTTGCAAAAAAAAAAGCAAGGGAAAAGGGAAAAAAGAGCCGCAGAGCCATCAAAATCAGAATTTTTTTCATGAAGATGGAAAGGGCTGGAGGAAGGGGAGGTGCGCCTAGGGTGGGGGGAGCAGTGTGTGGAAATAGAAGGCAAGATCATGGCAGAATTGGGGGAGGATGGAGGGGGAAATTGGTGGTGGGGTGAAAAAATTTCACACACACACAGAGACACAAGCACACACAATACCCAGACGCCAACCCGACCGCTCCACTGTTCATCCAAGACTGACAACCCGTCCCCCATCTCTCCGCTGCCTCTCCATGCCCCCAAAGCTGGTGCCGATGGATTTCTGTATCTCAGTTTTGCAGCAGTGGGCTAATTACGACCAAGCCCCCTCACCAGATTAACCCCTCCCTTCCCTCTCTCTTTTTTTTTCTCTAAAAGGCCAATTGAAGAATAATGTGTTTTCATAGATAATGGATTTTTTTTCCAGGAGCGAGAGAAAGGGGGGTGCAGAATAGAAATTCTGCAAACCGGTGACTTCCAACCTCACCTCCGTCTCCCCCCACATCCCCGTTTGCTGTAGCATCTCATCTACCGTTCTCCCACCATTCCCTCATCCCCTACCACCCAAAAGAAAAGACCTTCCTACCATGCACATCGACAAACACACCAACCGCCACCCAATCTCAGTAGCCGATCTCAAAACCCCAAGCATCAGTCCACCTCAATACATCCTTTCCCTTATATAAGCAGCAAATCATCAACATAGTCAGGAGAAACGCAGCACTAAAATGAAATCAACAAAAACGGAGGCCAGAACGCCGTCAAATCCCCAATAATTAATAATAGGGAACTACCAGAGAAGCAAAGACGTAGCTGTCTCTCAAAATCTAGAATCCCTTTAATTTCTGCCCCCTCCTCTTCTCAAGAAGCAATTTTTTTTAAATTATTATTTCACTAGAAAGGGCCAGAAAGCTCCAGAAAAGGGCATTCGCACAGTCCGGTTGTTTTTAAAAAATAAACCCAGCCCTGTTGCTCACTTTAATAGCGAACTTCCAGTGTCCAGCCTTTTCCCCCCCTTCCAGAAGGAAGACTGACTTGCAGGATGAACCCCAGGCTGCAGAAAATGGGCCAAGAGCCCTTACTCCACTCCCCAACAACAACAAAAAATCAAACAATAGGAATATCTGCACAACCAGCACCCGTCTGAAATATCGTTTGCCCCATATGACTTAGGCAGATTAAGCCCGAAGATTAAAAAATAAATACCAGCCTTGCCTCCTCTCACTCCCCTCCATCCTTCCGCCACATACCCAGTAGCCCTTAGGTAAACTTGCCCATCATAACCAGCGGGACCATTTTAACTTGAAAGGCGATGCAGAAGCCCTTGAACGATGAAGGAAGGCTCTACCCAGAACGGCAAATTAATAAAGAGCCAGTTCTCCAGCCTCCCCAGACTAACCTCCAGGTGCCCCCAGATAGACTATCCTGGGTACCAAGTCACCCAGCGTGCTGGGAGTTCAAATTTCCACTGGAACCTTCATCACAAAGGCAAACGGTCATCTGACCCCCAAAACTACACCGTCCTCCAGGTGTGACAAGGAGTGCCCCCTCTCCCTCCCAGGGCCATCCACAGGACCCAGCGGAGAGGAAGAAAGAAGAATGTTGGGGTGGCTTGTAGTGGTAAAAGAAAAACTATCTCCCCAAAGCGGGAACCGAAGGAAGCGGGGAGAAGACAGCTCTTGTCCTACCAGCTCTTTTATTTGCCCTGACTCTATCTTGCTCCATCCTAAGCTAGCTCTCAATGATCTCTGACCTTTGCATTAAAAAAAAAAGTATTAACAATAAAGATCAGAGAAGAGCAGTCCTACTTTACCTAAACCCCAATAATGGTTAGCAAAAATATGATGTTCTCATTGCATGATGATATTTCTACATCCAAATTAAAAGAGGCAGACATTTAATGGAGGAAGGGAAATTTTTATTTTTTTTAACAAGTAATCACAGGGTAAGTCACCTGCAAAGCAGCCGAGCCCTTAGGTTGGTATTACATCACTGGCCTAAGAAGGGATGGGGGGTGGGGGGACACATTTTTTTCCTTGTCATCAGGATGATGTTTCTAAAGCAGTTAAGTTTTGTGGTTAAAAAAGAGAGAGGGAAAGAGCTGAAACTCTGGGTACAGCACAATGCCTGGAAAAAACAATACATCGAACCAGGCTTTAAGGTCACTGAGAGCTTGCAAAACCCACAGTGCTTACACAGAGTGGAAGTTTTCAGGCAAGCCTGCTACTAAATCATTAATATAAACAAATGGAAGGCAGTGGAGGAAGATTCCCTTGTAACCGATCCAAACAGGAGCACACACCCGCACACACACACACACACTCACACACTCACACACACACTCCCTTTTCACCTTCTCCAAGTATGCCCACCTTCACAAGACAGGAGTCCAACCTGAATTTTTAGACTCTAGGACCACCTCCTCACGCCCCCTCAAAAAAAAAAAAAAAGCACACACACACTCACGTACACCTCAATTCCTCAACAGCTAGGGAAATCCCTGTCTCAATTCAATTTTGTTTTCTTGTGATCCTCAGAGCGTCCTTTCTGTTTCTCATTTTAACCAGCCCAAATAAATAAATGAATAAATGAGGGGGGAAGTGACTACAAAATGTCAAAAAAAAGTATCTGCCCAAAATGAAGTGATGAGCACACATCATTTCAGACTAACAATTCAAGCAAATAGGAGAAAGACTCAAAAAAAAAAAAAAAAGATAAAAATCTAAAACATTCTCTGACTTTTCCAACATCTGGAGGAAAAGGACCCAACTTCCAGGAGAAACTGAAGGAAAAGAAAGGCAGTTGAAAAGCCATTTCCACAGTCAGCCAAGGCTCATGGATACAGTATTCAAAAAAAAAAAATCTAGGTTGGTTGCTCCCAACTGAAAACTTCTACCCTCTCAGGAGCAACCTCTTCCCAGAACGGACAAGAACCTTGAGTTGTTTCATACCCTGACTGCCTTCCTTTCCCCGCAAACCTTACCTTTCCAGTTGAACAGAAGATTTGGGATCTGTCTGTATGTCTGTTTGATGTTTAATCAACTGAGTTTGCTGGGTATGTTTCCTCTTTGGGTAGGTTCAAATTCCAGAATCTTTCTCTCTCCTTTTCCTTTCTCTCTGGGAGGGAGTGGCAGGGTAGAAGGGAGGGGTTGTTGGAGGTGCGAAAAGCAGGTTCTTGGTGGCTGGAGATGCCGAGGCTGAGAGAGGGGAGGACAGGTTGCCTCTCCCTCTCAGTGAGTTGCATGCAAGAGGCGATGTGTAGGGCTGAGCGCTGAGCCTGAGACTGCCGGAGGAGCCCAGGAATTTCACGCACTCCAGAGCCGGCCCCTCCCTCTCCCACACAGACCCCAGCATTTAAAGAGACAGTCAGGCCGCCTGGCTCAGGGCTTCACCTCCTCCCTGACTGTTTTGCAAACAGCTGAGAAGATATCATGAGGGAGGGGCAGTCTGCAGCCCCCACAACTAAGAGGCAGTGTCTGAGCTCAGTTCTCCCCTTACTCCAGCCTGAGAGGAGAGTTCTTCCCTAGAATCAGAGTAGGAATTAATATAAAGACAAAATTCTCATTTACAGCTTCAGTAACCAAACCACTGCTGAGGATGTGTGTGTCTCCTTGCAGACTGAGGGACTCTAACCTACAAGTGTGCCTCAGTTTCCCTGAGTAGTTGCTCTTCCTTGCAAAATCAGGGCAATCCTTGAGCATCTAGTGGAAGTCAGGGCTGTAACTAGGACACAAATCTATTCCTTCAACAAGCACTTTGAATGCCTGCTTAGGATGAAGCATACTGCAAGGGGCTGGGGACATAGAAATGAAAGTGACAAATGGGGCTTCCTCTCTCAGAGCCCCTAGCAGCAAAGACAGACCCAGGCACAGCCCATCCTATCCTAAGGGGCTGCCAGCTAAGGGTCAGAGGCCCGAATCAAGTGTTTTGGTGACTCAGGAAGATGGCTCTCTTTTGTGGCTTGCACTCTGAGCTCTGAGCCTAGACTGCACCCCTAAACCCTTGAAAATCCCTTGCCAGCCTTGACAAACTACTTCATGTCTGTGGAAACGTTTCCCCAGTCAAACCTAAACAAGAGATGACAGTCGGTGGCACCCAATACAAAGGTTTTGCTCAGCATCAGGCCCTGGCACCTTATGTGAAAATGCAGCCCCAAATTCCTTTCTTCTCCAGCTCGCTTTTCAAGGGCTGCACTGGCATGTCCTCCCTTGGACCAGCACCAATCCACTAATAGCTGTTGAGCACTTACCATATGCCACCACGTGGGTCATCTCATTCAGTCCAGTGAGGTTTGTGCTATTTGACAGTTGAGATCCATTTCACAGTCTTAAAAGTTGAAGCTTTAGAGAGGTTGCCCAAGGTTACACAGCTGGAAGCTGCTAAGAATGAATTTGAACTCAAGTCTATCCCACTCCAGAGCCTGCCTGTTAGCCACAGTACTCTCTTGCCTCCAGCCAAGGATGGTAGTTCTTATATTTCTGCCCTTTACTGGATGTTCTTGCAGCATCCTAGCACTTTCCTGACCCAGCAAACTTTAATAGCACGTGTACCCGGCATCATGCTCATGAGAAACAAAATGAATCTATCAAGGTCTGAACCCCAAGGACTCCACTAAGCATTGGAGGAGGACAGAAATGTGTTTCTATAAAGCAAAGGGAAAATAATCGTGAGAGCAATGTAAAGGAAGCTCTATGGGATTGTCGATAAGCAAGTGATTCATTGTGATTTGGAGGTGGGGGATATCAAGGCAAGCTTGGTGGACTAAAGTGGCATCTGGGCTGGGACTAGATGGACATATGCACTTCCATCATTACTAGCCTACTTTTCAGTCTGTTTTACCTTTCAGATCACAATCTCATTTTCTTATGTGTCTTCGGGTCTCCAGCCTTCAACACCTCCACGGTATCCAGCAGTTTTAGGAACACAAACGAACATGCCTTCATGGATTAATTTTATATGACATCTGACCTCCCAGCTATTTACTCTAGACCTGAACTGCCCTGGCCACCAGTTCCATATCCTCCTTACCTGGCCTTCCTAGAAGGCTCTGCACCAAATTTGTCCACAGAATGTGGAAGGGAAGTTCAGAAGGCACAGTGCATGGGATTGCTCTAGATGTCAGGAGCTCCTGAGGGAAGAACCATGTAAAGGAGCCGCCATGATCCAGCAGGACATCGGGAATAGCCAGGGAAACTGTATGCTCATCTCGGGGGCAGCAGGAAGAGACCTGAAGGACCTAAGGGATGAGAGGGCGGAAGCCTCAAGGGAGAGCCTGAGGACTCAGTGCCCTGCAGATGTCAGTGCCTGTGGGATTCCTGTGGCAAACACCAGCCTAGGAAGGACATCCCCGTGAGAAGCGCGTCTGCAGAACAGCCTAGAGGTTAAGGGACACGCCTGGATTCCAATCCTTTCTGGGCCACCTAAATTCCTTGTGATTTGAATAACTTTCTTTACCCTCTCCAAGTCTTAGCATCCTTACCTATAAAATGGAGGTAACACCTGTACTTACTTCATAGAGTTGTTTTGAGAAACAAGTAATGAAATACCCGTAGGATGCCTGCCCCACAGAAGTACTCAACAGATGTTCGCTACCCCAGCCCACAGGTCTGCATTTGCCCTTGCATGGGATTATTAACTTTGGACTGCCCCCTATAGTTGGCATTCCTTTATTTCAAGTTATTATATCCCTTTTAATAATTTAGCTTATTATTTAGGGTATCACTGTAGTCACTATTATTTACTTCATTTTACCCCCTTGATGTCTAACCAACTTTAACTTATATATTTTGAATATATTTCTTATTATCATTTTATTCTGTTTTGTACTTTCTTAGGCTCCTTAAGTGTTATTTATCTTTCAATTACTCCAGTTGTATCCTTTTAGTTTGCCTTTTATCATGAAATCTGTGGGCTTATTTTGTCTCATTCCTCCATACCATTTTAGTTAACTACCATTCGGCTCTTTCTAGTGATCCAGCATTCCCCAGATAGCTCCAAATTTGTGAAGATGGTTATGTACAAAATAGCAGGGAAAGACAACATCAAAGAGAATAAGATGGGTCTCCTTGCAGACGTGTAATGCAACCATAAGCAAAAAGCAATATCAGTTGTTTGCCCAAATGATGGTGCCATGTCAGCAATGGTACTAATTTTTATTTTTTAAGGGAGGACTCAATGGGTACAACTGAAACCCTCAGAGACCCTAGGCCTTCTCAGCTCTCATCTCTGTCCTGGGATAAGGAGGGCCATGATCAGAGGTCATTAAGTTAGAAGGTTCTCTCAGAGGCCTATCTTCCTTCCTTTGATTAGATTGTGGGGCTCCATCTTCACTCAGTTCAGGGACAGAACAGACCAGGGACTGTTTCAGCTTTTCTCAAATGTGCCAGACCAGTGCTTTCAGCATGTAGCAAGAAAAAATTTCACTACCAATCAAAAGAATACATTGCCCATGGCATTCTGAAAAAAAAAGTTATTTCAGTGATGATAATAACAATAATAATAACAACTGCTACCACAAGTTACCCCCTGCCAACCCTCTACTTAGAAGCATTACGGTTAAGATCCCAAGGCTCTGCAAACAGGACATCTGGATTCAAATCCCAGCTCCACCATTTTTTGGCCATGAGACCTCAGCCAAATTTCGAACATCTCAAGCCTCCACTTTCTCATCTATAAAATGGGAATAATGGTATCAAATGCTTCCTGTGAGAATTGTATCAAAAGCACCGACAAAAGTAAACGGCACCTGGGAAGTCCACAATGGAGAGTATTGGTCATTATTAACAGAGTGGAATTTAAAATATTTAATATCTGAGATGGCCCAGTCAGCAACCAATCAGATTGGAAGGTGACCAAGAGCAACTGGTTTGGCCTGACCAAGGTATACCAGCTACCAGCCTTGATCATTAGGACGTTTACCACCCGCCAGGTACTAAGTTAGGCATTTTTAGGCATTTGGCGTGCACTAATGCATTATCTCATTTAATCCTCACAGCAACTTGGTTTTATTATGTTATGTATTGAAATACATGCAGTTGCACATTTATAAATAAGACTATGCCTATAAAATCAGAGTTCTGCATAAAAAGACTTGGCATATCCATTCCTGCCACCCTAATGACTCTTAGGATGTGAATTTCAAGGGTTGCTTTTTCTGGGACATTTTTAGCCTCATTACATAGGTTCCTTCTTTTACTTACTCATTCTTTCAATAACATTTGGGGTAAAAAATTATGGTCCATGTCTCAGTTTATTCATCCATTAAATGAGTGTTACTGTCTAAGTTCCCACTACTCGACCCCAACCAAACCTGAGAACATCAGTCTTCTCCAGCCAAGACCAAGTCACTAGAAATCAGGCATTAGAGAGTTCTTCTAATCCCTCAGCTAGCACTTCAATTGAGTCAAACCCTCCAGGCTCCCAACCTGCCCCATAAGCTTGGATTTTTAGTCATTAAAGTCCACACATGCCTTATTCCTAAGCAGATTTCAAATTCAGCCCCCAGTGCTAATGGCCCAAAGCATTTTGCCTAAGGCCCCTTCAAACGTTCCTCGTGCTCTTCTCTCCTCTCCTCCCCCAAGAGCTGTGCTGCAATGCTGGCCTGCTGGAGTTTATTCGGCTTTCTGTCACCTATGTGATGATGATTCCAGTGTTACTAATAGGTGACTGCTTATTAATTAGTATTATTAGACATGGGCCATGCAGCGCAGACAATACCACAGAGGGGCCTGGCATCCTTCAAGGAGAAGACTTGTACAAAAAGACTTGTCCCTGGGGCCCAGTGAAAGGACACAGGCCCAGCAGTGAGTCAACAGCAGTGCTTCCCAAATTCTAAAAGCCAGGCACCTAATCCAGACAACTATGTCTGGCACGGGAAGGAGAAAGAAGCAAATGTGAGACTTACAGGCATGTGAGAACACAAGCCCAAAGAGAAGCCTGAGCACTCAGGCCTTAAGGAGGTCACCACCCATGAAATGTTTCTCACTCCAGGCATCCCTTCTACCAGGGTATCTGCTGCCCCCAAAGAGGCTGCAGGAAAGGCTAGCTCCTGGAAAGAGCAAGGGTCTCCAACTTCCAATTCCAATGGGGAACTCTCTACCTTCGTGTTCCTATCCTGCTTACTCCATGGGAATAAAATAGTCTCAGGGGCTCACAGCCAGTAGAAGCCTCCCAGCCAACTCCCTGAATTCAGCAGCCTTTTGCCAGCCCTCCGCACAGGACTACCAACTCCAGCTTTGGGGAGAGCCAAGCTAGGAGGTAGAATGCCTGCCCTGTGGCTGCATCCTTCTCCCTGAGTGCTCAGGAGCAAGCAACTCATCTAGACTGATGGTGACAGAATATTTCACTAAGAAAACAACAAAAACAACAACAACAACTTTATGAGAAAAAAAATGAGGAGGAAACAATTTCTTCTCAGTAATAATTTTCAAAGCAATTCTAGAATTTCCTACTTGGAGATCAAATTTTAACATGGTCCAGGTATATTTGGAGTGTTTTATGGGCTTGAATGTTTGAGCAGCAAGGAGTTAACTATTAATACTTGATAACTGCTTTCAAAAAATTATTCATTTCTCCAGTCTATGGTGAAAGTTCTCATCTGTTTTCAATTTCATTTCTCCCAAGAAGTAGGTAAGAGCAGCCTGGGCTGGCACAACCATTCTTAGATTGAGTGCCGAGAGGGCAGAACCTACATTGCTGGAAGGAACAGCACAGTGTGATGGCAAAGGGCACAAGCTCCAGTTCCAGATCCTAAAGGGTGGAATCCAGATCTACCACCTACCAGCACTGGGACCCTAGGCAAGTGCTTGACCTCTCTCTGCACCTCACCTCTCCCTTCTATGCAATGGGGATAATTATAGTACTTACTCATAGTATTGTTATCAGGATTAAATGAGCTAATATTTGTAAAGCACTCAGTTGATGTCATGGTGTAAGGGCTATATAAGTGTTTGTTCAATAAAACAATAAATAAAACAATTTCCCAAAGGCACTACTCTTTCAATTACTCCACTATCCTTACCCTTAATAAATCCCCCATCATAATGGCAATGGTGATGCGCTGCTCCTGAAATATCTCAGGAACGTGGCAGGAAAGATGTTAACTCTGCTACTATTTGAGATGACCTTGCTGGTGTAGGTTCAACCAGGCCGGGTTCTGATGCCTTTGACCCATCTCCGCCTCCGCCTCTCCTTCCCATTGCCTCTATCTCTCCCCCTGCTGGACAGCACTCATGCCAGCCCGACCCGTTCACATTCACTCAGCAGTGCCTGCTTAGCCTCAGGTGCAAGCACAGAAAGGCAGCCCCAGCAGTGGCGGCTTTGTGGAGGCCAAAACATACCCTAGACCCAGCCCTATCAACCATCCTCTGACCCATGTACTAAAACGATTTTTAAATTATATACTTTTGCCTGGTTGTCGGGGGTGGGGGGCAGAAAAAACCACTCTCCCCAGGATTCAAGCTGAAGATGGAATGATTGCCAAATGCTAACAGCTTTTCAAACAGGACGTAGTTAAAAATATATCTGAAACGGTTTTAACTCAAACTCAAAAAATAGCTTAACTAACTGGGGAGCTGTAGGCAGTGGGGGTGGGGAAGTGGAAGAGGAAGAGGGATTCCCTTCTGAGGGGCCCACAGCAAACCTCACTACAGAGATACCTGAGGGATGCCTGGTTTGTTTTCCCTCATGAATAATACCTTTCAGAAGCACAGACCAGATCTCCAGGGAAAGGAGCAACACCAGAAGGCTTATTGCTGCTGCTCCGTATGAGCAGATGCTCCTGATAAGGGCCACACTGTGTGGCTTCCTAGACCCTTAAAACTCAAAGTATGGCCACAGCAGCATTGCCTAAGAGCATGTGAGCAGGGCAGAATCTTAGTCTCCACCCCGGCAGACCTGCCAAACCAGAATCTGAATGTTAGCAAGTTGTCAGGAGATTCAGATTCAAATTCTAATCCTACGCATACTACCCTGGACTTTATCGTGACAGCTTAACCCTAAAAGGGCTGGACTTGCACGATTTCTCCCCATCTGACATGTGAGGTAACTGAGACACATGGAGAGACCCATCTAAGATCACCAGCTGAGTCAGGTCTAATGGTTATCATCCAGAGCCCTGCTCCATCTCCTAAGGCCCAAATTAGCCTTCATCATCAGCCCTACCCAAAGATAACAGAGAAGTTGTGATGTGTGCTTCCTAGGGGCGAAGGGCTTAGAACATAAATCTATTGCTCAAAGCAACATTTCTCAAAGTATGTTCAGTAGATCATTATTCCCATCAGACACTCTGAGAAAAATAGTCTATCATCAAATGTACTTAGAAAATTCATAACATTAGGAATTTTAACATTAAAATTAATATATTTAAGTCTCTGAGATGTCCTCCAGCAAAGAAACCTGCATAACACTATTTACTCTTGAGTTTTCCAAACTTATTTCAACACTAAACTCTTTTTTCCCCACCAGGGACCTAATAGCATTAAGAAAAACATGATTTTTTTTATGTTCTGAGAAATAAATGTTGAGATTCACCAGTATTTCCCACTTAATCATTATATGCTCAACTAGTCTGCAGGAAAACATAATGTTTCTTAAACGAAGAAGGTAGGGGTCAGGGGAGGAATTTTTTAATAACAACCCCCAAAATGTCATTATTCAATCTGTGATTGATCACTTCCTGCGACAGAAAGCTCACTACCTTACAAAGCAACTCAAGTCCTTGTTGGATGGTTCCAATATTTAGACACATTATTACACTAGGCTGAAATCATCCTCGTCATAACATCTTAGGCAACAATTGCCTAAAGTTTACCTTCACCACCAGTGTGTATAGGGAATTAATTCTTGTTTCTCACAGTTACCCATTACATATGACTCTGATAATAGCAGACTTCTAAGTCTATCCTCTTCTCTACAGTTCACACCTTCAAATTTTCTCAGGATCACCGAAGTTTAGAGCGTCAAAGTATTTTAGATATCATCTAATTTAACCCTTTTATTTAACAGATGAGGAAACCATGTCCAAGAGCAACCACATACTTTGCCCGAAGTCAAACAGGCAGTGGAAACTTAACCTGGGAGGTGGGATTTAAATACAGCACGGTTCATTTGTTCTTTTCTTGGTAGGAGACCTTTCTTTCCCCACCAGAAATTTCTCAATGCCTGAGGTTCATATCTAACTTCCAAGGGCCATCACAGAAAACCACAGGACCTCCCACATTCTTCTCCTAGGAACCTTGTGAGATGCCACACTGGGGGCCAGATGAGTCACAGAGCTCAGCCAGCGTGGGGAGTTTTGTGTTCCAGCCTCTCTCCTCCCGGAGTGGCCGAGCTGGGACTGTTCTTCACCCCACGCTGCCTCCTCACCACCACTGCCATCTGCACCCTCCTTCTCCAGGATCACCATCTGCTTTCCTGATACCATTCAACCGCCCCAGCACTTTGCTCAGTTTCCTAGCCCACTTCTTGAGCCACTCTCCCTGCAACTTGTGAATTTCCTTTTCTTTTCCTTTTCCACCTTCGCTTCCTCAGTCCAAAATATCAAGAACTTGCATGTTTGTAGTCTCCCGCTTCCTCACTCCCTCTCATGTCAAGCCCCCACCAACCTGGAAGTTCCACCAGAGCCCATTGCTTGGGCTGATATGTTGCCACTAGGCTATATGTGTCTGCCAAATAAATAAATGAGGCTCTTTCTTCCTGTCCCTTTTTTTATCCCAGGGTGGCTTCCCATATACTGAAATATCATCATTTAAGCCCACTAGTCTCCGCCTTCCTACGAGAATACTGCTTTCCAGCAAAGGGGGCAAGGGCTGGATATACAGTAGGTGTTAGGTAAATGCAGACTGATATTACCAGGCCCCTAAGAAACATTCCTCTAAGCTAAAGATGATGGCTGCTTCTTTCCTCACTACAGAGATCTGCACTATAAGAAGACAGTGATCACATTTAGACAATCATGGTTATATCTAAAAGTTCTCAATAAATATGTGAGAAATGACTTTTAAAAAAAGCTATGGGCACTTTTGAAGCTTGTGGCAATTTCCACTTGTTTGGCTCTTATTCTGTGCAAGACATTTCACATGTATTATCTCATTTAATACTCAAAAGAATTCTATACAGCTGGAAAAGGAGGCTCAGAGAAGGGATTTAGACCTCGAGCTTTCTGGCTTCCACATCTGTGCCTTTCCCTCTCCCTCCTGTAACCAAAAGTATTCATCGAAGGGGTCCAGCCCTATATCCTTCATCTCCTCATTTCCTTTACTAGATACCAGTTTGTTTCCTACTTCTTTTCTCCCCTTTCCTCATCAGTAGTTACTCTCTTCTCTGACCACTGCCTTCCATGTCTCCAGTCCTTTGAGAAGCTCTCCCTCCCAGACCGCCAATTCTTTACTCCCCATTGGATATGTAGTAAATGCAGACATCAGCAGACAGAATATTTGCACTAAAGGCTGCTCTGGAAGCAAACCAGAGTCCTATGTGAAGGGTAACTGTGAGAAACAGATTTCAGTGATTAATGCCCTATGCACATGGGTGATGAAAATAGATTTTAAGCAATTGTTGACTAAGAAAACCTCAAAATATAAAAATCTGGCATGTAACTATGGGGACCAGGGAATCAACCTCTTCCCCCACCAAATGCTCTGATGCATCTGTTTCCAAACTCAAACTTAACTGGTTCAAGGCTTCTCTCTACTTTGCAGCCTCTAATAAATGAGTAAATGGGCACTATCAATGCCAGAAACTGAGACGAAAATTACCTAGAAGTCTAGAAAATCAACCAGACATGAATAAATCACCTTCTGAAGAATCCAAATATATCAAGAGCTTCACATTCTTAGTTTTTAAATATTAGCTCTCTATCTTGTTCTTCCATGCCCCATCACCTTGTCTACAATTAATCTTTAATTTATGTAACAAGTATGGTTCACTTTGAACACTGATGATCCCACTTCCCCTTAGAGCTCAGGCTTGAAGCACATGAGGAACATGCTGCTGGGTGTGGGTGAGACTGGTACAGTAGACACTTGGGAAAAATACAAGATGCCCTTTTTATTTTCTGGAGAAGTCAAGGAAAATAGATGACAAGCTCATGGGTCAGACTGTTTTACTCTCCTAAGGCACACCCCATCCTCCTTCATATCAATCTCCAATGTGATGTAAGAACAACTCCAGTGGAAGGGTGAGACATAGCAGATTCACAAATACAGACTGGAAGACCTCTTTACTTTGGCTCCCAAGAGTCTGTAGTCCTTGCTGATTGGAAGTGATCCCCCAACCAGATGTCTTTCATAGCCATGTGCTGAACTTTTCTCCGTTTATACTTGCTCTTGAAAAATCTATCCTGATCCAAAGGACTTTATTAATTCTTCCTCTCTCTCTCTCTCTCTCTCTCTGAATTTTTCTCCAAGTGTTTGCCAAACTATTCTTGGGCACGGTTTTATTTATTAATTATATCACATTCTGATTAGAGGGGATACGGCAGTAAACAAGACAGGCAAAGCTCCTGTTTTCACATACCTTATATTCTAGTAGACATGATAGACAGAAAACAATAAAACACATAAACAAATGAGAAATTTTCAAATAGTGGTAACTGCCACGAGGAAAACAAAATCATAAGATGTGGTGAAAAAATAGCTAGGGAAAAGAAGAGCCATTTTGCACTGGATGGTCAGAGAAGGCCTCACTGAAAAAAAAAAAAAAAATTGACCTGAATCTTGACTGACAAGAAGAAGCATATCACGCAAGAATATTTTTTTTCAGGATGATAAGGCAAATATTATTTGGTAAAATTCCAGCTAAAAGGTAAATAAAATTCCAGAAATAGCATTAAGGTGTGTCATTCTTAGAAGCTGGTCTATAAAATGAGGTGGGAGGCTGAGTGCATTGCTCATGCCTGTAATCCCAGCACTTTGGGAGGCCGAGGTGGGCAGATCACAAGGTCAGGAGATCGAGACCATCCTGGCTAACATAGCGAAACCCTGTCACTACTAAAAATACAAAAAAATTAGCCGGGCGTGGTGGCGGGTGCCTGTAGTCCCAGCTACTCAGGAGGCTGAGGCAGGAGAATGGCGTGAAACCGGGAGGCAGAGCTTGCAGTGAGCCGAGATCATGCCACTGCACTCCAGCCTGGGCGACAGAGTGAAGGCTCCGTCTCAAAAAAAAAATGAGGTGGGAAACGTTTACTATAGGAAGGACATGAGAACAGGGGAGAGTCAAGGAACCAACTTTTTTTTAGCCTCAGGAAACGTGTAACTACTTCCCAGAAAGTCATAATCTTCAATGTTTTATAGCATCATGTTTAAGAGAAGGGACTCTGAAAGCAAACTACCTAGTATCAAATTCTGGTTCTACTGCTTACTAACTATGTGACCTTTGGAAAGTTATTTAACTTCTCTGTGCATCATTTTCATGATCTGTAAAATAGTTATAATAATAATACTTACCTCATAACATTTTTGTGAGAATTAAATGATTTAATATATGTAAAGCACTCAGAACAAATCACAGAGAGTAATAAGTAATAATAATATATAAATATTATCATCTTCATTGTTAGATTCATCCTTCATGAACACTCATGCACACAACAACATCAGGCATTCTCCCAGATCACTACTCATGGCAATCATTACAAAGACCCCTGTGCAAATTGAGGGAGGCAGATCCCAGCAGGAAGCTGATTTCAGGCCTAAGCTTGAAGAGGTTTAAAAAACAGGCAGAAATGAAGAATCAGGGTGTGTAAAATTGTTAAAACCTCTGCTTCCTTTAGAACCCCCTCAAGGCACACAATGTACTGATAACACTCTGTACTAATAACACTCACATTTAGTTTATAGAAGCCACATAGGGAGGCCCAGCATTTCCAGGACTTTTTCCCAGGTCTCTTCTTGACTACAGTCACTATCTAAAGTCCAGCATTGTCAGTAACCAGATGTCAGTATTTGTCAGGGCAAAAAGCAGCTCTCCTGGAGTCACAACTCATCTGATTCCTGTGTGAGTTATAAGTTTGCCCAAGGCTCAACTCCCAGCACATATCAGCTAGCATATTAAAGGTGCCCGACAAATGCCTGTGCAATAAATGAATTGTAGCTCTTTCATTATGCTTGTGCTTCAAGTGGACAATAATATAAAGCATCTACTTTTGCCCCTCACCACCAGGAAGAAAACCAAACGAAGCATTATAAAACAATCAGTTGGCATCATAGAATAAGAACAAATGTGAAAGTGGTCATTAGTTTGTACGATGGACATCCATCCAGCAAGCCCTCAAAAGCTTGCTACTCTGGTTCCATCTCAACCCTCCTGTAGGGCAATAATGATCCTTAGAACTCTTGTGGGCAATTTCCCCTCAAATTTCCTGTGGAAGTGCATTGCTTCCAGCACCACGGAGAGCTCCCAGCAGCGGCCTTCTCTGTGGGGCCGGCTCCGTCTTCTCAGAACCACGGAGAACACCAGGAGACTCAGCAGGTGTACAGGACCTAACTGAAGTCTCCCAAAGTGCCCTAACGTCCAATAAATATCAAAAGAATCTACTATCCTGCAGCAGGGCTGGAGAGAGCGGGCCTGAAGGCAGCTGACTAATGATTGCAGCTTTTGTGCCAGATCAGCATTTTTATTCCCCCCAGCCCCCAGCAGTTAAATGCCCAAGGTGAATTCAAAAGCCGAAGTCCAAATTGTGATCAGATCAACTTGGCTGCACCAGACAAAACTGATCTTATCTGAATGGTGACTTTATTCACTTTGGAGAGCAGAACTCATTACAATAATAAGGAGCGACAGAAATGGGAGGAAGAGCAATCACAGCAGATCCAGGGAAGAATTCACTTTACTATCATTTTGGAGGATTAATTCTAAGCTTCCCTTCTATAAACGTCATTCTTCACTCTAGCAGGAGGTCCAGGGTCTGAAATTATTCTAGCTGACTTGCAGAATGCATCACTTTGCACCTGATTTGCAATCCATTTCTGCTTCTTTCTACTAAGCTCAATGATATTTGTTTAATGGCCACTTGGCCTTCTGCATATCCTACTGAGCTGGTGTGAGGAGGTGCACACGCTGGAGGTCACATGGTGGGTCACAGGTGTTCACAAAGGTCTGAGTGTGTGTACATAAAGAAAACGGAGTGTGAGTGTACAAGCACAGAAGAGGTGTATGCACTCTCACAAAGAATAGAGCTGCTTTGCTGCAAGAGGGAGAGTAAAGAGGAAATGTGTTGAAGCAACTGTGTGTGCTTAAGATAATATATTATTTCTAGACCTGGTCCTCACTCTAGATCCCTACCTACTAGCCAGCTTAAGTGAGAAGATTATATAATTACCTGGAATCTTCTCATTGGGGATACTAATTATTTCGTCTCATTTCCCAAGCTACCTCCTAAATGCAAGTCCACTGCACTAACTGCCTTTTCTTGAACCTGCTACATACTTTCAC
Organism: Gorilla gorilla gorilla; assembly: GCF_029281585.2. Classification (NCBI taxonomy): domain Eukaryota; kingdom Metazoa; phylum Chordata; class Mammalia; order Primates; family Hominidae; genus Gorilla; species Gorilla gorilla. The sequence goes on along the minus strand of NC_073239.2, from coordinate 95,023,166 downwards.
ACCTCCATGTTTTATTCATGCTGTTCCCTCATCCCCAAATTCCCTCCTACTTCCTCCTCTCCATCTCCTTACCCAATTAAAAATATATTTCTATTAAAAAGTATATTTCTATTAAAAAAAATGTGTTTCAAGGCCTAAATCAAAGTTCACCTCCTCACGGTGTTGTCTCTAACTCTCCCTCCATAATTACTTGTCTCTTTGTTCTCACAGCGAGCTATTTTTAACTCCTATTAGAGTTACTTGTTTGCATGTCTCTGTCTCTTCCTCTCTAGATTTTAAACTCCTTGAGAGCAGGGATTTTTCTTTTTAATCTTTGTATGTATCCCATCCTCATGCAGACAGTTTCTGGCTTATCACAGACTCATCACAATACATTTTAAGTCAATAAATAATTGAATAAAACTTAACAATAGAAAGCATAACATTTTCCTCTGTCACCTTTCACCTGAAATCTTGTATTCTGCAAATGGCCAAGGCTTTTCTTGTGCTGGTTTTCTCCACTAGCTTAACAATTAGGAAAGAAAGGAAAAGGAGTTGACCTGAAGTGTCTGGTGTCACTGGCTAAGACAAAGCTTTGCCATAAAACTAGAGCACACCTTGGTGACTCTCACTTGTGCCATGGGTGACATGTGTCCAGCTAATACTCAGGTTCTGGACTCTACTTTGGCCTTGAGGTGCTCACTTGGTATCTCCTACCCTTAGCAAACTTGTCTGAACTTGACTTCTAGCTTTTCAAGAGTTATATCTCCTACTCTTAGCAAACTTGTCTGAAATCTCCTACCCTTAGCAAACTTGTCTGAACTTGACTTCTAGCCTTTCAAGAGTTACAGTGTCTCCCTGATTTTACAAGTCCTAGCTATTCCTTCAAAATTCCTACTCTTACCTTCTAGCTATCTACCGCCTCACTGAGCTTCAGGTGCTGAATCCTTCAAAGTACCTCTGTGCCACATGACAATGTATCATTCCAGAGTAACTATATGTGTGAGTGTAGATGTAAACATGACCGGACACAACATGTATATATTCAATTCCTTACACTCAGAACATCACTCTGAGTGCTATTATACAGAGGTCAGTGCACACTCCCATTAGGAATGGTGCACTTCACAACTCCTCACAGAAAGAACACTGATAAACTTGATGTCAGAGAAATGCCTCCATCGCCTCCCTCATAACCTCTCTATCTAGGAGCAGTTGTCATTTCCCAACATCTGCATCCTCTACATCCAGCACTCTCAGGATGGAGTCTGACCAATGGGAGGAGAAAGTGAAGGCTGCTGAGTCTCAGAGAGAGGCTGCCTCATCACTGGGATCCTAGGAGAGAGGCTGGTGCTGGGATCTCTTTCCCAGATTCCCAGTGTCCCCATCCCATGCACCTGAAATCACTGGTTTTTTCATGCATCCTTCTCCCCACCTCATCTTGTCCAGTTCTTTTCAGATTTCTTGGCTGAATTTTGGTGGATTATCACCTTCTTATCTTGCTTAGCTCACTGGAGTCTGCGTCCTTTGCTTTTCGTTTATCTACTTCCTGACTCTTGAACTCTAAGTGGGCTCTGTGTTCTGAGATAGCGCAAGATTCTTGCTTTTCCTGCCACCTACACTATGGCAAGGTGAGAGGCATGCAGGGCACTTGAGATGAGAAGGAAGAGTGGGGGCAGGTAGCACTGTGCTTAATATGCCTAGTGTTCCATTACTGGAACACTAAGCATATGGGAGTTGTTTATATCCTACTGCTCAAGGTCATTGCCAAGGTCTGATTGCAAAAATTCAAAAAATTGCAACCCCAGGCATAAATAGGTTAACAGATTTAACAGTCCTGCATCTTGAATGATCAAGTCTCACTGCAATCACTTTCTAAGGACTTAGTGGTTAATTTGCATTATTCCAAGATCATTTCTCATTTTATTCACAGTAACTGCTGTTTCCTCTGGAACCAAAAGAGTTAAGAGAGGCAGCCCACATGTAGCATTATACTGAGTTTAAACTTAGCACTGCCTCTTCAAGCTCTGGGCCCTACTTATCTTGAGACTCAGTTTCCTCATCTGTAGAATGGAAATCATACTTAACTGAGGACTGCAATGACTATAAATCAGATGACCTAAGGCAATACAATACCAGGCACAGAGCAAAAACAGTGTGTGCTGAGCCCTGTGGTGCAGGCCTGCAGGACTTCTGTGGTTAGTGTGAACTTGCGGCAAGTGGGGGCAGCAGAGGGCCACTGGGGGAGTGGAGATAAGCCTAAGAGGCCTGGATCTTCAGAATCCTTGATTCCAAGGGACAGGTTCCAGGAGCAGACATATCAACGTGAGTGGGATCCTCTAACAAGAAAACAGAGAAGAGAAACCAGGGAGGGCAGAGGCCCAGGTAGGCACACAGAGGTCTACCTGAGATCAGTGGGTTGTGAGTCAGATGTCTGGAATTCATGAGAGATTGGCAACACAGAGCCAGCTAGGCCAGCTGGAGAGCCTGGGGGTACCTGACAGAGGCCAAGAACCCTGCAGTCACAGAGATTTCCCCTTGAGTGCCTCCCAGAGCCACCATACCATGGAAAACAGGTTTTTGTCAGCTCCAACACAGGCAGCCCACATCAGCAGAATCATTTTGTTGAGAGAGGTTGTTTTTTTTTAACGTATAATAATTTACACCCTTAGCCCAACTATAAAGGTTTAAGATTCTCTTGGGCTGAAAATGCCCGTGTCTTAAGGCCCTTGCTAAAAAGCCCAACCTTTCAGCTTCCTTGTCTCATATTTTCCAGCTACAGAAATAAATCTCAAGTGTCCTGGGGAAAGTATCAAATATCTACCTCCAGACATCTGGACCCAAGTTGCATCACATGTAAGAAGAGGGTGCTGGATCAGAACTCTTCCGCTTCTCAAACCACTAAGATTCAAAAGCTGAGAGTTTCTGATTTTCCTTCATTCACCTTGTGCTAAGCAGCAGCTCCACGCTGAGCAATCTGCTTAGGAAATAACATTATGTTACTGCCAGGGACCCTCCATTGGGTGCGGGGGGCGGGCATCAGAGTAGTTCATCTGCCCCAACATCAGATCCTGGGGCTTCTTTTGTTTTTCATTTGTTTGCTTGTTTGTTGAGACAGGGTCTCATTCTGTCGCCCAGGCTGGAGTGCAGTGGCATGATCACGGCTTACTGCAGCCTCAACCTCCTGGGCTCAGTGGATCCTTCCACTTCAGCCTCCTGAGTAGCCAGGATTATAGGCACATGCCTGGCTAATGTTTGTATTTTTTGTAGAGACAGGGTTTCACCATGTTGTTCAGGATGGTCTCAAACTCTTGTCTACCTCGGCTTCCCAAAGTGCTGGGATTATAGGCATGAACCACCACTTCTGGCAAGGAAAGCTTTTTAAAAAGACTTATCTATGCCTAGGCCTCCATTACCAGGAATCTTTATTTTATATATATATATATATATATATATATATATATATATATATATATATATTTTTTTTTTTTTTTTTTTTTTTAGTCTGGTGTAGGACCAAGAATAATGGTTAAAATATCTACTGACCAGTAAGGCATGAGCCCCAACCACTCTGGGACATGCTGGCAGGTACACCATACCTGCAAGTACAAATTGGGTGTCAACCTAGCCAAGCGGGGGTGGTTGGTCAAGCAACCCAGGTGATTCTAACGTGCGGAGTGGTGAGACATTGGGTCAGACTTTGCCTCTGGGTAAATATCCAGTAACTGAGGCTCCTCCAGGCATGAAAGCAGTTTACAACTAAACCCGCCTAAGAAGCTCTGTCTGCACTGACGAAGAAATCAAGATGGGGTTTTGGTCACAAGGCACACACACAAACGATCATGTGGTCTTTGAGGGCAGGAACTATTTTGTCTTCCTCTTCGAAGACACACAGTGTCGCCGCCTCTCACAGTGCTTGGCACATAGGAGTTGAATGCATCTGATGAATGTATGATTGAATGAATGAATGGCACTGGCTTTCTCATGGGCTTCTGCCATGAGGCAAAATGACACACACACACACAGCCTCATGGAGAATGCATAACCTGTGTGCAAATGCTGCTCACACTTTCTGTAAAGAAGGATTTATTTTTATTGGATGAAGGGAAGGGGGTGCTGTTGTTCATTTTTCACATCAAATATTTCTGGGCAGTTTGCCCAGAAATCACTAAGCAGTTTGCAAGGAAATGGGGATTTCTTGTCTTTGTGTAGCCACCCCACCTCTATCCCTCTTTTGGGTCCAGGAAAGCTTTCTGTGTGGGTGAGCTTTCAGAGGCACCAGCCAAACCCTGTGTTCTTGTCTCCAGAAGTTCTGGCGGGTGATTCAGCTCTCTCGGTCCCCTGGTATGTCCTTGGGCCTGCTGTCCCAGCCTGACCATGCTGGCCCTTTATCCTTGCTTCTCCTGCCAGACCCCCCACCCCCATCCCCAGCAGCACTGACCCATTTCTACCTTCTGCACCGTGGTGTAGGTCTCTGACTGAATTGTGGGGGTGGGGGGAGAGGAACAGACTGCCATTTGGAATCTTAATGAGACCAAGTCCATTTCATGATGCTGTCATTTCATATTTCACCGCTATGATATGAAGGCTCAAGAGGCCCCAGAGCAACTTTCTGCTTTGCACGCAGGGTGCTGAGAGGCAGGAAGAAGGAGGGAAGTGGCTGACAGATGGCAGGAGACCACTCCCCCTTCATCAGCCTCCCTGCCCACACCAACACCAAAGTGGTAGTGGATGAGTCCTTTCCTTGGAGATTAAAAATGAGATCCAAATGCATGAAGCCAAGGAAGGAGTTTTCACCAGGTAAAAGAGGAGCCAAGATCAACGCCGGGCAGGAAGGGAGGAGCCACCCCCTCACTGCCAAGCTCTCACATGTTCTCAAATACAAACAGAGCTGGCCTCGGGGCATCGTAGAAATTGCTATTATAAATTCAGATGGTGCACCAGGGGGTGCCTCATTTTCTATTATTGTGGTTGGTCTCGTGAGCCACTCCGGCAATAGGATCTCAAAAGTGCAAGTGCTACCCCCGGGGGCACCGTTAGAAACACATTATTTTAAAGCACTGCAATAAAGCACGAACTCAAACAACTTCATTGAAATAAAGATTAATACGGAGCATGTGTTCCTCAGCCTCCTCCCACCCACACACCCCACAACTCATACCTTTTTCCCCACATAAACACCTGGGGATCAAGCTCCCTGGCCTATCTGCCTTGCCTACAGGTCAGGGCTTGATAGGATATAGGACACAGAACTTGAGTGACCATTAGGAGAAGAGGTGTAGGAAGGCCAGGCGGTGTCCAAGGCAAAATGTGCAGACACAAAGGGATCATCGTGCTGTGATTCCAGACCCTTTAGCCTATGGGATGCAGTGGAAAGAGGCCTGGACTAGGAGCCAGGGGCCCTGGATTCTTGTCCAGGTCCAACTGTTAACTAGAGGCATTAACCTGAGCATATCATTTAACCTCTCACAACCCCAATTATGTTTTCTATAGTCCTAGTCTTCCTGTTTCACAAGATTTATGGGTGGGAGGCAAGGGATGAAACAAGATAAGGCAGGTAATATAAAATGTTGTGAAAACTAAGATGTGCCATCCCAACATAAGAGACGTGTCCTTTTCTCCAGGGTGTGGTTCAGGAGGAAGGGGCCTCAGCTCTCAGCCCACCACAGGGCTCAGATGCAACACCTTCGTCTAGCTCAGCAGAGCAGGGGACTGAGGGTGGGAAGGGAGGTATCCCCTACTGCTCAGAGCTGCCAGGGCTTGGAAGGGAATTGACAAAATGGGACACTCCAGGCTCTTTTCACACAGGCCCAGGAGATACAAGCAGGACAGTAGAACTAGACTAGTGAAAAAGAAAACCCAGTGACCCTCTGCTCACAAAGGCTTGGAGGAAGAGGATGTGGGCTCCGAAAAGGAAGCACTAAACAAAATAATCTTGCTGAAATTCATAACCTTCCCTTCAACCAGAGAGCACTGAGCCCCTTCCTTATGTTCTCTAATCTCCATGGAGGGTAGGGAGTAAGAGAGTCTTCTACCTGTATAATAGGTGGGACACAGATGGCTTATCTAAGTCAGGAGGTAAAACCAGGACTAGGACACACAGATACTGGCCTCTAATCCAGACTCCTTTCCTTAGGACCCAGGTCTTGAAGAGGAATATTTAGAGGTAGCTCTCATTTAAGGAAAACTATTAATCAGATGGGGCTGTCTACAATCAATGAAAAGACATGAAGTAAAATTCATGCTGCAAGATCTGCCTTTTGTTCCAGGTTAAGAGAAGAGCTCAGGATCTTCCTTGAAGCCTTGTCCTGTTGTAGCTCAGCAAGACCATATGGGGGTGACTGGGAACACTGGAGACCCCTGGGGGTCCAGGGAGGAGAAAAATGATGAGGGTCTGGCAGGGGGGTTAGAATAGAGCACGCTGCAGTCACTACTGCTAGTGTCATGCCAAGAGGAAAAAGGACTAATTAAAAGTGGGAGACAGATGCCCCAGTGGGTTTTGCATCTCTTTTGCTTTCTGTTTCTGGAAGGGAAAGAGGATTGTCATAAAAATAACTGAACTGACATCAAATATTTAAATTTCAGAAATGGAGGATAAAGGAAAAAAGTAAAATTGAAAGTGAGATTAAAATATTCTGTAAACAAGGCAGGAAGCCAGTCTGTGAGAGGAGGGCATTTTCGTCTCCAGCTTCGTGGGTGTCATGGCCATGCCACACCAACGTGCTGCGTGCCGGATGTATCCAAGGAAAGGATGAACTTCATCTCTGAGGATTGGAGAGTTGAGGCAGCAAGCCCAGGTCACAGCGCCTATGTGGGCTGTGGAGCTTGGCTCTGTTTAGTGGGCCAGACTGTACTTGTCGCCCCAGCCCACTGCCTCTGAAATGCACATCACTGGCCATTAAGGGGACCAGGCAGAAATGTGGAGGAGGCAGTGAAGCCCAACTACAGCATCAGAAAGCCAGAGTGTGGGCCAGCCACAATATCTCTGCCTCCAAGGGCCGTGCACGGCTCAGCATGAAATCTTCAGTGAGACATGAGAAGAGGGAAGACAAGAAACACAAATTCAGGACCATGGTTGATAAAGAAGTGACTGAGTGAAACACAGATATACCCTCTCCATCCTTTCAGGGATGCATGAACTCTCCTCGCCACTGTAACCTGTGTTATGCTGGGATGGCGGAGGCAGCAGAGCAGAGTGGAGAACCAGTCTTGGAGCTGTAGTTATAGTCGTCTAGTCAAAACAAGCTGAGGGTCAGGAATGCAGATTTGGAGAGATGTGTGGGACTCGGAGCCTGAAATACAGGAAGGTGTGGAGTCCAGGCAGATGGACCAAGTACATTAAGATAAAATAAGCAGATGATAAGGCTGTAGCAGCTTCCACAGTGGACTCAGCCGGCATTTGTAACTGAACGGAGCAAGCCTGGGTTTTCAGGTTTGGGCAATTGATCCAGGGAGTTAGGAAGTGAGTGGAATGTTTGGTGAAGGTAGGACTACAGGGATCTAGAGGAAGGATGGGGGACATGGGATGTCAAGGAGCTTTTCTTACTGGAAGCTTGGAGAGAGGATAAAGGGACAGAAAATTAAACTTCCAACAGAAAGGCTGCTGTGGGAAACATGTGTCCCCATCCATGCAGTGTTCAAGTAGCATCTCAGTGGAGGAGATTTCCAACATCAAGGTGACAGCTGTCCTACATGAAAACTGAAGTTCCCATGACTCCATGACATTTCTCTTCCCCCTACCCATGCTACCACAATCTAACCCCCATACACACATATTGTTACCTTCCACCACTCCTGTCATCAAATTAATAGGAGAAACTGGTTGGATAATGGAAATGTTTCAAACATATATACAAGTCCACTGAAATGCAAGGAAGTGTTCTATCAAATAAAAACTGAGATCTGCCATAGTCCAAAAGCCAGAACCTAAGACTGTTTTTTTCCTCTGGATTATAACCATCTGGGTGTTGCCACAGAGTTTTTATGCCCTCCCGGGGGGACAAGACATTCTGGTCAGCATCTCTTTGGCTATAAGGGGCTCCCCTTCTGATATATGAGCTCTGTAGCTCAGAGCTCAAAGGGAACTGTGGGGTTCCTGGTACTTGTCTGCCCAGTAGCACTGCCACCCTACCTCCCATCATGTCTCCTAAATAAGCTCAATTTTGTTCCAATATCAAGCAACCACAGCTTTATGAAAGGCTAACCCCAGCCCCAGGGAATGAATTTTGATCAGTCCAAGCCAATGTGGTCATTCCATTCCTCTTCCTAGTGATTGGTTTAGAAAGGGGCAGGTGATGCCTTTCTGACCAATGAGACTTGAAAGAGAAACCTGGGCTTCTGGGAAACTTTTTCCTTCCTCTTCAAAATAGCCATGTAGCGTATCTTCATGTGATGCCATCTTGAAACCACCTTGGGACCGTGAGGAGAAGCCAGCCTAACAGGATAAGCCTAGACTCAAAGGATGGCAGAGTAGAATGAGAGAAAGAATTTGGAAGCATGTTGGAGCCACAGATTTCACTAACTCTGGTTTGCCTATATAGACTTCTTGTTCTTGGAAATGGCATAATATTTACCTTATTATTAAAGCCATTTTTCTTTGAGTCTTATGTTACCTACAACTCAAAGCATGCTCATTGATAGCCATGCCATACTGCTCTCACCTTTAGGGCCTTTGCACGTGCTTTTCCTTCCATCTGGGCTCTTTTTCCTCCCAATCACTCCTCTACCTGGATAGTGCTTACTCATCTCTCAGGTTTCAGCATAGATATAGGCTGCTCCAGGAAGCCATCCCTGACCTTGTCGCTTCTGCTCTCCCAGCATCCTCTACTTCACCTCTCACAGTGCTTACCCCACTGTTTGACCCTACCCTTCCCTAAGCTGTAAGTTCCATGAGGACTGGGAGAGTAAAGGTTTTGTTGACTGTTCTATCCCAAGTCTAGCAAACAGTAGTCACTCAACGATTTTATTCATTCGACAGATAATAATAGTGGTTAACACTTAATACGCACTTTATATGAACGAAGTTCTATTCTAAACATCTTAATCTTCACAACAACCAATGAAGTGAGAAAACAGACACACAGTGGTTGAGTCACTTGCCCAGGGTCACACAGCTAGAGAGTGGCCAAGCCAGGATTTTAACACAGGTGGTCTACCTCCACCACGAAATACAAAACAATTATTGAGCACCTACCACATCCAAGGCATAGCTCTAGGTGCTGGAAATACAGTATGACCAGACAAAGTTCCTGCCTTTGAGGTGCTTCCATTTGAATGGGAGGAGATGATAATAAGTAAGCAAATACATGCATACATATATTGAATGGATGAGTGAGCAACGGGCAATGAATGATGTAAAGTAAAGCAGTGTGGAATACACACTGGCCTTGAAGTCTCCATACTTAGATTTAAACCCTGCCTCCTCCATTACACGATAATATGACCTTGGGCCAGTTACTAACCCCCTCTGAACCTCAATTCCATCAGTCAGCTGTAAATTGGAATAAAATGAGGATACTTGTAAAACAGGCTTTCACCTTCTCTGCTACATACTAGGGCTTTAATAAATGTTACTTGAATCTGGATCCCCACAAAGTATGAGCCTCATGAAGAGAAACAAGATGAGTCTTAGAATTGGAGAACTGGCTGAGAGAATCTACAGAAAATCTAATTGGTAAATTAGAAAAGGGTAATTTATCTTCCTGGACTAGAAGGACTCCAGAGCCAAGCCAGCTCCTGACTCCCATTTTCCCCAAACATCTACATCTACGTCTGTTTGAGACAAAATAGGGATTGGCAAGGTTGGGGACAAGATATTAATTTCTGGTGTTAAATCACCACTCATGATACGGAAGAGGCTACCAATATATTTGCATTAATAAGCCCCGTCTGGCCTGCTAGGATCTCAGTAACTGTCCAGAAGGCCAGCAAGGAGACCATCATCAGCGCAACAGACCCTGGCTGGTGGATGGTGACAAGAAAGTTTAGAGTCCTGATTCTGATATATTCTGCCTTCTATTATAAAGTAACCCTAATTGCATTAAATTATTAATGCATATTAATCAACTTATTGGAAACTTCATTATTTATGAATGGGTAAATTGTAAAGTACTTAACGGGTCCTAGTTGAAAACTGCAGCCCCCTTGAGCTCATCTGTTTGACTGCCTCAGGACAAGGAATACCAGAGCTTTATACAAAGTAGAGGAGCACTAACCCCAGCTAACAATCATGAGGTAAGGAGCAGTCTTAACTATCAGACTAACATCCATGCCAGGCTAAGAAAGTTTCAGGATCCTGCCAAAGTTGGCTTTCAAAAAAGTAAAGATCCTATTAATACCTGGCCACCATACCATTTAAAACACAGAAGCTCAAGACTTTGGGAGAAAATATCCTGACTTGCTTCCAGTGACTGAATACATGTTCCTTTAAATACAGAAGCTTTATATCTAAAAGAGTGCCGTCTTCAAATTTTTCACCTTTGAAATCATACACTTAAGCCAATGATATACCATGGCTTAAAACATTCATGGAACTCTGCTTTTGGATATAGCATTAAGTCAGATTGATCCACCCAACAAAACTAGATTTATTATTCTACAGTCACTTGAGTCTGTTTGTTTTCCCAAAACATATTAGCTAGTTTGATAACAGAGATACCTTGGCTTGGCTCTAAATGACTCCGACTATTTCCAAATATAAAATCCACCCCCTTAAAGAAAAATATCTGGACCACTGAGAATGTTCAAAGCAATGTGCCACAACATGTTGGTAAGCAGCCTAAATAACAAATAAGAAGCCGATATAAAGATTATTGCCCCCAATTCAACGAATAAACATACATATGTAACCACATGTGTATTTACATCCATATTTGCAGATTCACAAAAAATTACCAGAAAGGTATACATGCATTTTGATGGAGGTCTTCTCAGGAAACCAAAATTATGGATAATTTATTTTTTAATTGTGTTTTCCTATACTTTCCAAACTTTTTGCAACAAACCTGTGTAACTTTTGTCATCAGGAAAAAAACACAATAAATATTTTATAAATATATTTTTAATGTGCCACAGACCCTGAAGGCAACTTGAAATCAGAAGTTATAACAATGCTTGGCTCAGGAAAGCGCCAATGGATTAAATGCATTGCTTTCCATGCTACCACTTTTGAAGGGCACAACCCTCATTTAGAGGTACAACTTCTATGATGTTTGTTTTTTTAAAAAAAATCACTCTCCATTAACTTAAGGCCATATCGTATAATGTCATTCCATCTGTGCCAGTGGCAAGTAAGCATTGTAATGAAGACCTTCGGGTACATGCAGTCACTAACCCCAGTGGACAGAGCCCAAGACAGACCTGCACTGTACCAAATGCCATCCCACTACACAGGGTCGTGGTCCAGAGCAAGGCCCCTGTGAATTTCTCTTGAAAAACCCTACACCACACTTGAGAAACCTTTCTAAAGGAGAAGAGAATAAAGGCATGACCCCATCTGAAATGTAATTTCTTATGTTCTCTTTCACAAGATCTCCAAGAGTATTGGCAAGAAACAGCAATAACAATAACAGTGGTTGGAGTGGCAGGGCAGTCCCCAGTGCTTCAGGTACTACATGCAAATAGGAATTTCTGCTCCTTTTTCAGGGACCAATTGCCCCAGGCCCAAATTGCTTTATGATGTCACAGTTGATGCTCACCGAAAATGGGAGGGTAAAATGCAGTGAGATAGAGCCACACTGGCAAGAAAGAGGCAAGGTTCTTGCAATAAGGAAAATTGGAGAAATTGGATTCCCGAAATGGGTTCTGAAGATTTCCACCAAATCACATTTTTTTACAGGAACCAAATTTTCCCTTTCTTGGTGCCTCACATTTACCCAATTCATGACATTATCTCTTCTAATCTTTCTGATGTGGAATCACCAAGAATATTCAATAACAATGACAACAAAGTTGTGCATGCTACTTAGAAAAAAGGGAAAAGAGGAAAGAAAGTGATCATTACCATGACTTGTAGAATGACCTGCGTGGTTTTGGCCAACTGAAACTTAGAGGTACCTCCTTCTTACGTGATAGAACCCAGAAGCAGCTTAGATCAGCTGAGGACTCAGGGAGGGGATGGGCAGAAGGAAGCCAACAGAAATGGTTGAATTGCATCTGTCAATTATTTTTAACTATAAAAACTTTTAACAAAAGCCTAAGATTCCAGAGAAAACCATAGGGTTGGTGGCAGTGGGCGGGGAGGGACTCCCCACCCCCACCACCACCAAGGGATACAGAAACTACCTGGCATCACTATATGTTGGCTGACAAGGTGAGCCCTAAAAGGGGGATATGTAATTTTGCTGTATATAGACTATACCTGACATTTAAAAAAGAGGACACCCAAATGCAGAGTGTAGAAATTTTTCTATAGAATTCTGCCCCCTCCCCATGTAACCAGCTCCTAGTAATGAACAGCAAGGTGCGTGGGGGAACCCCACTCTGGGCTTCTCCGGCTTCACAGAGATGGTGAGTGTCACAGAATCCTCTACGAGGATTCCCTTTCCAGTTGGCCTAGGTATTGGGACGCTCTGACAGAGCCTTGAAGCCACTAAATGTCTTCCTTGGCAATAAAAGCCTCCTTACTGTGAAACATCTTTAAACTGCTCTGCACCTCTCAAAAACAGACTCCTGAAAGGTACCACTGTGCATCTGTAATGATGTAAAAGATAAATACTTTCCTTGCCAAGGAGCTAATCATTCAATCACCACCTAACCTTTTAAAAATGAATTCATCCACACTTCACTGGGCTACCTGTCTATCTAAAAATCAGGAAAGCATCATGGGATGTGCCTGATAATAGTTCAACAGATGGTAGAACTTTAAATATGGAAAGCAATCAACCAATCAACAAAGCAATGAAGTTTCTGAGCATATGTTCTTTAGACACATAGTACTAGACACTGGAGGAGACCAAGTGTGAGGGAGAGGTTCTGCCTTTACTAACTTTTTGGTCACTCCTGGTGAGATAACTTACTCATTAAACACTGAATACTTTAATAGTTTGACAGTTTATAATCACTTTCACATAAATTAATTCAACCCTTCCTATATACCTATGAAGGGTGTGTTAATCACCCTGTCTCATCATTATGTAATCTAAAATGAGGGTACAAGCAGTGTCACACACAGGATACGATGATGGGCAAATGCATAATGTAATTCATGTTAAGGGCTTGTGTTTCACAAAGGAAACAGAGATCTAAGCTTTAAAGGTGTAAAGTATCTAGGTAAAAGTAAAGAGAAATAAGGGCACTTATGGCAGACAGAGTGGTGTGAGCAAAGGCACAGCTACATAATCACAGCAAGAGAATCAATCACCGAGCAACAGAAGACCGTGGCCCTGGAGAGAATGCAAGGCTCATGGCCATTTTTAATCCCATACAATGACCCAGAATGAATGCCAGAAAAAAATGGAAGAATGCACTAGATGTAAGAGTCCTTGGCAAAACGATTCTCCAACTTTATCTAGATATATATGACAGTCCCATGTGATACCACATAGAAAATGATGATCAAACTAGGTTTCACAGAGATGAGTGGCTATCAAAAGGGATGTTTAGAGAGAGACATCTGGGTCCTGAGTCATGGTCCTGAGTCATCGCTACACGTCCAACACCGCGGACTGGCTTAATCATTCTTAGCTACCCCTCTCTTCTTCCCTCTGCCAAAAAAAAAAAAGAAAAAAAGAAAAAGAAAAAAAAGAGAAAACTAAAGACAATTCTAAGTTTGTGTGTATATTGTGTAGTTTAATTATCATTCTGAAAGTCCTCGAAAAGTTTCTCATGAAAAACATCACTGTAGTGTGAAATTATGTCATTACCAGTCATTACCAAAATCTAGAATATTCTTGCATTCCTATAGTAAAGAATTTATAATCTGATCTTTCTAAATAGGTGGTTAGACCCAGTTGGTAGACAAAGAAAAAAATGGAAGGTTTAAAATAAATTATAATATTTCACTCTGATACATCATTCGCTGAATTCAAGCTTTGTCCAAACTGCATTAAACCAGAATGTAAGACAGTGTCTCCATCCATTGTGAAATTTTATGCCAGTTGTTTCAGAGCTGTGTGCCGTTCTCTTCTCCACGGTCTGAACTTAATGGCCAGACATTTATCAGTGTCCTTTCAGTAAGCAAACATCACTTATTCCATATTATATGCTGCTTAGGCTGCACCACAGAGGCAGCCTGAAAATGCCTTGGCAGCACGGCTTCTGCATTTCCCTGGAGGAGTTAAGCCTTAAGCAGGCATCTTATCCAGATGTATCTTCCCCTCCAGACTGAGTCTTATCACCACCTCAGTCACCCTCTTAACCTTCTTCTGAGAAATGAAGACTGGGGGCCAGAAAGCAAGATTGAATAGTGCCCTCCCAGACTCCTGCACAAGCGCATCTTTCTTCTACAGTTGCATTTTCTGAAAGGTTGAACATGTAGATGTTCCAAACTGAGGGATCCCATTATGGAATCTTCAAAGGAATAAAATGAATATCATGGTTCCTTATGTAAGACAATATTGCAAAGTTCAAAATATGCTTGCATCCAGATGACTAGATAGGACATATCTGTGTCATTTGTGCATATGCGAATAGTTTTAAAAGAATGGCAGCATTGTGACTGAGGCTTCCACTTCCTATTATCCTGTCCACGGTAATATAAGCTTCTTCCTTCAAGGAGAGACGCTACTCAACTATAGGAATAGGCTCCAAGTAATTTAAGGTAACTCCATTGCTCAGCCTCCTTCCTTTCAGAGATTACCAGAAAGAGTGCGGAAAGCAAAATGGACCCCACGACCTTCTGAAAAGGATGACCACTAAGCAGGTCTTAACGCTGTCTACAAGAGAGTCCTTATGTTTTGGAACATTTGAGATTTACAGGAAGCCACATTGGTTTAGAAGTGAAGACTCTCATCTCTAGGAAAATGAATTCCAGTGACCTATTTAGGTGGGAGGCATGGTAAGGATTAAATGCTTAATATTTATCGAGCGCCTGCAGTGATCTATGTCCTGTTCAGAACATAGCAGAGGAGGCATAACTTCTCTTTCAATCAGGTTAATGAGGAATTGATTTTTGAAACTTTTTAAAAACACAAAGTATGATGCCAATGTTAAACACCAATCACATTGGGACTGGTGCTCACCTAGGCAGCTGCCTAATATGGAAGGAAAATGTGGCCAATCAATAGCAGATCTATACCTCTTTCCCAGTGTGGTATTAGAGTGTTTTCACCCTCGGCAGCATGTGCAAAGGTGCACCATCCCTTTGCTCAAAACTGTGTTAGGAATCAAAAGGGAATTCAGCTTCTTACTATAAGTAAATGGGTCCCCTTTACAATCAAGAGATGGGGCTCAGACAAAATCTAGATAGGATACATACACTGGGCAACAAGCAAAAGGCTCTCTTGGAGCCTTTTGCAAAATGCATATCATGGTTTCTCAAGACAACTGAGCCACCTGGTGTTAGAAAGTTAACAGCCAAAGCACCTTTCTCTCTCCCTTCCTCAGAAGGCAAATGAAGACTTTCTCAAATGACCCTCAGTACAGTGGAAGCCAACATCCTCGACAATGAAGGTGGATTCAGCATTAAGTTTCTCGACTCCAAACATCCCAAATAATGGTCTGGGAAGCACTCAGGGGCACACCCTGTGTTGTGTTGGTCTAATTTGGATTGTGCAGACAAGTTTGAATCCATCACTGTCTAGGTGAGACACATTCATATTGGCAACAGCAAAATTACTACTAGCTACCATTTACTGAGGACTTACTATGTGCCAGACCTGGTGTCAGGCACCTTACCTACCATATTTCATTTAATCCTCACAACAACCCTGTGGTGGATGTATTATTATCACCATTGTACAGATGAGAAATTGAGGGTCAGAGAGAAATGAGTTGTCCAGCTGGTAAGTGTTAGCATTGGAATTCCAATCTCAGGGCATGAGATCTCAGGTCCCGTTTCCTTAATCACTCTACTATTCTGCCTTTCAGAATTATAGCTACCATCTACTAAACACGTACTTACATGCCATGTTTAATGATGGGCAGATGATACATGTCATCTCATAATGTAGTACGGAGAGTAATTCAGCAACTGTTTAGCCTACTGAGGACTGACCTTATATACTTTGCCAAGATGTTTTCTAAGTAGAAAGGAAACAAAGGTCACTGCTCCCAAGAAGGTTGTCATTCTTCCTACTGACCCAAAGTGAATCCTAAGACAGCACCATGATGGGTTTTCCTATTGGGATAATAATGCAGCAAGAACTCACTGAGATACATAAATAGCAACTCTGTCTGAATCCATTTTTAAAAGTCTGAATTATAAAACGTTTTTAAAGAAATATAATTTTTTCACTTTTAGAAAAAACATAAAACTAGACTAAGGTAACGATACATTGCCAAGTAAAACTCCTGAATAGCTAAGAAAAATTCTATTTATCATTCCTCTTACTTTTGCAAAATAAAAGTGTTTTTCTAGTGCCTGCAAACAGTTGATTCTCTTAAGAAGATGAAAGAGCTCCTCTGGAATCCAACTGTTGCCGGAATGATGACAAACTCTAAATTAGTGGTTCCCCAGGAGGATCTATATTAGTGAATACATATTTTATCTCAGATTTACTTTTTTAAATAGCTCTTTTTCAAGGAATGCAAATAGTTTTAGCCCATCATCTCATTTACTTTTATATAATAAAGTAGGATAAGTTGTGATCCATAGGTGAAGTTGCATCTCCCAGGTGACACACTAAACTGAAATTAGAATCCAAACCTGGCGATTGGGCCTCTTGGGTCAGACTTGTTCTTTCTTCCGTTTCTTTTCTACCTGCTGTGGTGAATTATGCCCATCCCGTGCCTTGATGAGTGAAATCTAGAACTCCTTAGTCTAATTGTTTGTCTTTTTGTGCATAAATTAGCAGTTAATAATTTTTAATAACTATATGTTAATAATAATTAATTATGTTTAACAATAATAGAGGTTAGTCAAGGAGGAAGTCTATACCCAGCCAGAGAGGAAGAAAATGGAGAAAGAAAGAGATTTGTTTATTTGTTGTTTGTTCATCTATCTGTCTGTTTTTAAGTTTAGAAGAAACAAGCAGACCACGGCATGTGCCAGAACTGCTAGAAATTTCCCCATTCTAGTCTCTTTTTTCCTCCTCACCACAAAACTTCAATTTTGTTCAGGGCTACAATATACTCAGATGGAAACATTTATTTTCCCAGACCTTCATAAAAAGGAGCAGTCATATGGCCCAATTCTGGCCACTGAGACAAAAGCAGAAGTCTATCAGGGATTTCTGAGGAAAACTTCTGTTTTTTGTTTTTTGTTTTTTTTCAATACTGGCACCTTCTCTTCTTTCCTCCTTCCTCCTTCTTTCTGCTGGGGGCATGATCACAACTCCTGGAGGCACAGCAACCATCTTGTAGTCATGAGGATGAAAGTCACATACTATGAACGACAAAGCCAGAAAAAATGGAAGAAGCCATGGTATTGGATGACAACCATGGGCATCTACACCAGCCATGAACAGCCCCATCCATCACCTCCGGGCTTCTCTGTGTAAACAGAAATAGCCCACTTCATTTCATTCATCATAATCAGAACTTCTATTATCTGCCATCAGAGAGATTTGGAGGGTACACTAAACAAGGTAACCAAGACTTGGGATGTTTAGAGCTGAACACACTATAGAGGTCATCTAACAGAAATGCTTCTTTGAGCAAATGAGGAAAGCAAGGCTGACTAGAGAAGGGAAATTCCTCAGGTTAGAGTCATACTTAACCCCTCTCAGTCCACTGTTCTTTCTACCATTCCACATTGCCTGCCCTGAAGAGTTAGAGTTTGGAATGAACTGCAAAGAGAACTGTCTCTTGGGTAGCCAGATAAAAGTCAACTCCGGGTGAGAATAGGCCAGACTCAGTAGCTGGACAGAGACGTATTCAAAAACTCTATTAGAATAGTCCTTTCTCTTACAGACAAGCACTCACGGACCTCTATAACTAGAAGTCGGAAACAACTGTTAATTAAATTATTTTAGCAGTCTTCCCAGGGTAAGCTGGAAATTGTGTTGATTTTATTCTTCTTTAATATAAAGTGGAAAATTTCCCACTTCTTATTTGAGAAAAATTGATCAAAAGACAGTTCTTTGTCTGTGTAGTCTATACAGTCTCTATACAGAGCCTTCCCTATCTCTAGAGGCTCAAGGCATCCACTCTGGAGCCAGATGCCTGGTTCAAATCCCAGGTCCACCAC
This sequence comes from Gorilla gorilla gorilla, assembly GCF_029281585.2. Taxonomy (NCBI): domain Eukaryota; kingdom Metazoa; phylum Chordata; class Mammalia; order Primates; family Hominidae; genus Gorilla; species Gorilla gorilla. The sequence continues at coordinate 95,004,901 of NC_073239.2, read as the reverse complement.
TTACCAGATGTGTGACCTTAGGTAAGTTACATAACTTCTCTGCACTTCCTTTTTGTCACCTATGAAAGGTGTATGTGGTAGTAATACTTACTAATAAGGTTGTCGTGAACATTAACTGAGTTAATCTATGTAAAGTGTTTAGAAATGTACATAGGCACACATAGACATACACGTATGTTATCAATATTCTGATAGCCATGATCACATGAAATGGAAAACTAAGAAAAGGAAAACCCAAGTCTCCAGGGATATTTTAGCAAGCTGAGAACAAAAGCACCCATATGAATGACTTTCTAATCTGAAGGACCTGACCAAAGATTTGTTAAATGAATGAATGAATACCATCAGCCAAAAAAAGCTACAACAGTTTTTAGTGCTTAACAGGCCTGATGTCCCAGATTCCTATAAATCTCAGGTAAGACACCCAAGAGTAACAGAGAAGACAAAAATTTTAGTTGAAGTTTGCAAATATGGTTAAGATTACTTTAGCTACAAATTACTATTAGTGAATAGTAAGAAAATATGTAATTGTACTTCTGGCTTATGTTTCTTTTGTGATCTGCTAGAAAAATACAGTGTTTACATTAGTTTTAATAATAAAATTATATTTTTCCTTTTAAAAGAAATGGAATGACTATAAATCTGTACTTGGAGGCTTAGTAGCTCCAGTGAGAATGGAAGGACATATGTAGCAACTGGGCTCAGAAGACTGAGTCCTGACATCTTACTGCCACTTGGTGGACACTCACAAGGACAATGAGGGCAGGAGACTAAGATCAGAATTCTAGGCACTGGGTATTGCTATGTGAGCTTGGGCAAGTCATGTGACCTGTTTGGGTCTGTTTCTAACAAGAAAAATGAGGGACTTGAATTCTATCATTACCAAGGTTTCTTTAAGTCAAGTGATTCTAAGAAATCCTCTATTGGGATAAAATTAAAAGTTATAGGATATAAATTGTGATAAATGTCACAGATATCAAGCCAAATAATATCAATAAGGTTATCCTTGAGACCCTGACAAACTTGGACTGTTTTACCTACTTTTAATGTACCTATCGCTATTAACTTGCGTTTAGTTTCTACCATGATTATCACCTTCTTGTTGCAGAAAATGGTGTCTTTTGCATTTAAAATATCTAAGCTATTGCAATGACCTTGTATGGGGCCAGGGAAGATGGCACATCTCCAAGACCATACTCCCCAGAAGGAAAAATAAGGTAGAGAGAAGTGATTAGAAAGACCTGCAAGATGGAAATTAAAAGTGTGCACAAAACTTCTATCAGAGAAACCACAGTGAATGCCACATCAATTCTGGAGGCAAGAGCGAACTTACAAGACAAAGTCAAGTTGCTTGCTGTAGAAAACATCTGTTGCTGCCCCAGCATCTATTCCCACTTCGCCTTTCCCAACATTGTTGAGAGTTTTAGAGCCAAGCAATTTGGCATGGTTGACCCAACCTCCAGCAACAGGAGTTGAGTCCTGATTGGCCTAAGCCATTCTATGTAGCCCATGGCCACAGTGATTGGTTGAGGAAAGGGTACATGATCAAAATCAAGCCAATTAGGGCTAAGAAGACTGAGTCTTGGGTTGAACGCTCAGAGAGGCAAAGTTTCTCTTTCTCTTGGATATTAATGACAGAACTGCCCGGGAAGATGTCACAATCATCTTCTCATACAAAGGGAAAGCCTACTTGATAATGGGGCCAATCTCAAGGATTGTGAGAGCCAAAAAATGGGGAAAGAAGCCAAGTTCTGGTCACTTCATTTGAGTCCTAACTAAAGCCTTGCCCAAACCACTCAGTTCCAAAGCAAATAGATTCCCCTTTTCAGCTTTAGCCAATTTGGATTGAGTTTTCCATTATTTGAGACCAAAAACTTCTTAACTGAAATACTTCCTGTCTGTTGGAATGGAGAATATTAACCGCCAAATGAGACTGCATATCAGATTCAGTCGTGATTCAGGAGACAAAATTACCAAAAGCAAATGAGTTAGCAGAAAAGAACTAGCAGAGCAGGCCTGAGGGAAAGGGGGGTGATAGAATTCCACTAGAAGTAGCTGGCTCACGTCTCCACCTAAACCAGCAGGCCCACACTTTCTCCTGGTGTAATAGGATGTCTTATGTGGGAGGAGTACAGACAGGACGCCTGTGGGACTCTCAATCTGCCAAAGCATGGAGCAACTCCACTGAGAGTTGTATCAAAACCCCATGTTCTGTCAAGAGAAAATAAGAGAAGGTAAAAAGGCTTGATAAATGAAAATTTTAGATCATTGTTTAAAAAGGCCTGCAAATGTCCAGTATGACCCACAGTGCCCAGCACTATGGGGTAGGAGCCTCCAGGCAGCAGCAATACATGCAGACAGATGATCTGGTGTGGTTTCAGGTGGGTAATCCATTTGTGGGTAAGACCCGGGCAAATTGAGAAGTACAAGGGGAAGGGTGCCACTTCTTGGGGCAAAAGGTTGAAGTTCATGAGACCTGTGCAGTAAACCCCTCCTCTTGCATCTCTAGTATGGTTTCTCCTTCTTCACTTCCATCCCCAACACTTCAATAACTTAGTAACTCAATATTACACAGTCATCCCTCAGTAACAGTGAAGGATTGGTTCCAGGACCACTCCCATGGACACCAGAATCCTCAGGTGCTCCCTTATATAATTACTTAGTATTTGGATATAACCTACACACATCCTCTTGTACACTTTAAATCATCTCTAGAGTACTTATAATACCTAATATGATACCTACACATCATTTCATTTGTTTGATTCAACATAGTACTAGGCACACAGCAAGTTTAAGTTTTGCTTTTTGGAACTTTGTGTAACTTTTTTTAACTGGATATTTTTGATTGAATACACAGACGCGGAACCCACAGATATGGAGGACTGATTGTACTTTATAAAGAACTATGCAGAAATACTGGAATGTCCTTAATGTAAGCTCCACAAGGGAGGCGACTTGTGCCTGTTCATTGCTCTATCTCCAGCAAACAACACAGCATCTGAAACATAAAAGGTGTTCAATAATACTCATTGAATGAATGAGTGTACTTGGCAGGCTGCTGATACTAGATCCCAAGAAAGAAAAAGGGACTCTGGCTACAATGGAGAAAGTGAAGCATTTCACAGGAAAAGGCTGGGCTGGTGTAGGTGGGGAGGGGAGGGTTGATGGGCATGTAGATACAGCCACTTCCTCTTTGGCAACAGACAAAACCTCTATGAGAATATTTACTATGGAGGGGATTGATGGGGTAGTCAGAGGTGACTTTCAACCAATACACATTAGTTCAGCTGTACTGGTTGTTTATAGCTGAATGGTCAGCGTCATTGTTATACCGGTTATTAAATACTTAGAATATCACCCTAGAAAGAGTGCATAGTATACTCTCTAGTCTGGAAAGCATGACCCCTGGGCATGGGCAGGACTAAGCATGCAGGGGAAAGCCACCAGATCAAAAGAAGAATCAAGACAGCCACAGCCAAGACTCATAAGACAAGACTTAGGTTCTGTGACTCACGCCTGGATACTTTTTTCAGCAGCCATACCCTTTGGGGGACTGGGATAAATTAAACAAAGACCAAAGTAATCCAAATTCCACAACTTAAAAAAATTTTATTAATATCACATTCTACCATGAGGACCAAAATTTAAATGCTTGTACCTGGTCCTAAAATAGGCATTCTGAATAAGGCTTATATGAGGGGGGGAAAATACCCCTTCTCCTACTTTGCCATCATGATCTTTGTCCTCAATTTGTGGATGTTTATCCCAAGAAGTCCCCATCTACTTTGAATCTCCAGATTCAAGCTCATTCATTTATTCTTGCATTCAAATAATGTGCTTTGAGCTTATACTCCATGCCAGGCACTGAAGTTACAGCAATAAACCAAAAAGAAATGATCCTTTCATTCTGAGAGTGTATAGTCTACTAAGAAAGAAAGATAATAAGCAAATAAACAAATAAGATGGGTCATTTAGACGGTACTAAGTGCCATAAAGAAAATAAAACAGGGCAATAAGGTAGACAGCAACCATGGAAGAGGGAGAAGCTTTAGAGAGAGTGGCAGGTAAGTATATTTTGAGCTCAGACTTGGATGAGATAAGATAGCAAACCCAGCAGATATTTGAAGAAAGATTATTTAGAACTTAAAAACACATGAGGGCAAAGGCCCTAAAGGTTAGAATTTGCTTGGTGTTTTCAAGAAATTAAAAGAAGTCCAGTGTCACTTGAGCATAGTGAGCAAGGGGAACCCTGATTGGAAAAGAAGTGGGACAGGAGGGCAGGGGCTGCTTCGAGGAGGGGTCGGAAGCCATGGCTGGGAGTTAGCACAGTCATCAAAGTTTAATGGAGAGCCAGAGGGTTTTAGGTAAATGAGTGACATCACCTGACTTACATGTTAAAAACTCATGCTCGTGTGGCTAAGGTGGACACAGAAGACGTCAGGAGCCAGGAAGAACAGGAGTCTGTTACAGGACTCCAGGCAAGAGATACTGGTGGCTTACGTGGTAAGGATGGAAAGAAGAGGAAACCCACCCCCCTTGGGGGTTCTTAGCCCTTGGAAGAGTTTTAGTCCCTTCCCTGTGTCCACATCAAAAGGTAATAATGATAATAACCAGAGCACCAGCCCTGAGCAGTAACTGTATGCCAGATACTGTCCTCATAACATCCTTTTCACATGCAGTCTCATTTCATCTTCTCAATGAATCCATGAGAAAGGTTGTTAGGGACTGAGCTGTGATTCCCCAAAATCCATATTTTGAAGCTCTGCTCCCAATGTTACTATATTTAAAGATAGGACCTTTAAGGAGGTGGTTAAGATTAAACGAGATCATATGAGTAGGGTCCTAATACAACGGGATTGGTGTCCTCATAAAAAGAGGAAGAGAGGACAGCATGGTGGCTCATGCCTGCAATCTTTGGGAGGCCAAAGCGGATCACCTAGGTCAAGAGTTCAAAACCAGCCTGGCCACCATGGTGAAACCCCATCTCTACTAAAAATACAAAATCAGCCCGGTGTGGTGCAGGCGCCTGTAATCCCAGCTACTCAGGAGGCTGAGGCAGGAGAATCACTTGAACCCAGGAAGCAGAGGATGCAGTGAGCCAAGATCGTGCCATTCCACTCCAGCCTGGGTGACAGAGCAAAAACTGTTACAAAAAAAAAAAAGGAGAAGACGACGAAGACGAAGAAGAAGAAGAAAGAAGAGGAAGAGAAAACAGCTCTCTCTCCCTCTATGTTCATACAGAGGAAAGGCCAGGAAAGGACACAGAGAGAAGATGGCCTGCAAGCCAACAAGCGAGGCCTCAGGAGAAACCAAACTTGATGACACCCTGATCTTGGACTTCTAGCCTCCGGAACTGTAAGAAAATGACTTATGTTGTTTAAGCCACCCAATCTATGGTATTTTGTTAGGGTAGCCTGAGCACACTAACAAAAAGGTACCTGCATCAAATAGCATGTAGAGGCCAGGCGCAGTGGCTCACACCCGTAATCCCAGCACTTTGGGAGGCCGAGGCAGGTGGATCACAAGGTCAGGAGATCGAGACCATCCTGGCTAACACGGTGGAAACCCCATCTCTATTAAAAATACAAAAAACTAGCCGGGCATGGTGGCGGGTGCCTGTAGTCCCAGCTACTCGGGAGGCTGAGGCAGGAGAATGGTGTGAACCCGGGAGGCACAGATGTTGCAGTGAGCGGAGATCGTGCCACTGCACTCCAGCCTCAGCGACAGAGCGAGACTCTGTCTCAAAAAAAAAAAAAAAAAAAAAAATAGCATGTAGAACAGGGTCCTCCTGGTTAGACTTCCTGAGTTCAAACCCCAGCTTCACACTTCATAGCTTACCTACTTCCTTGGCTTCTGTTTTGTTTTATTGCTTTTTAGCTTTATTGAGGTATAACTGACAAATAAAAATTACATATATTTAAGGTACACAACTTGATGTTTGATATATAATGTGAAATAATCACCATGCTCAAGCTAATTAACATCTATCACCTCCCATTGTATTGTGTATATGAACGATGAAAACACTTGCAAATTTCAAGAATACAACAAAGTTTTGTTAACTATCATCACCATATTGTACATTGAATCTCCAGAATTTATTTTTTATAACTGAAACTTTGTACCCTTTAACCAATATCTCTGCATCTCCCCTGCCTTAGCTTCTTAACCATGATGCTCTGTTGCTTGTCTAATGAACAGCAAATGACTCCAATGAATATAAATTATGTCAAAATTATATTAACCCTATATACCACCCAGTTGAAGATGAATATAAAATATCCTCAGCCTAAAAACCAGGTGATCTATCAGCGAGTAGCTCTGTTTAATGGAAAAGTAATGAGGGGCAGGCAGAGGATAGTATTTAATACTGGAGCTCAGTGAGGAAAAAGCTGTTCCCCCAAAAGCTTTGACTCCAAATACTTGGCACCTAAATAAAAAATCTGTAAGATCTCCCTCCTTTCAACCTCATTCTGATTGAAGCCACCCTCAATAGGTTCCATCAGGCACACGGAATCATAGAATGTTAGCCCAGGGAGAAACAATGGAGTTTCTATCTTGTCCAGGCCCGTATCTTGACAAGTGAGGAGATGGAGGTGCAGAATGATCAAGTGACTGCAGAAATTTACAGTTAGTGGGGCCACTGTTATGGAATTGTCCAACTGTTGCTTTAATAAATTCTATTTTTAAATCTCTCTGAAAGCCGTCTGTATATTTTAGCAGAACAGCATGTCCCGCCTCAGACATGGCTGAAGTTCAGGCTGATCTAATGAGCAAAAAAGCTTGAAGGAAACCTCCTGGGGCTGCTTCTGGCCATTATTTTAATCCTTTTTTCAAGGATATGCAGCCCATACCATAGCCAGGTGGGTGGGAGCAACTCCTCCAGAGCAATTCAGCCACTGGAAGAGATGGGGCATCGTGTTCCCAGCAGATTTTTTTAAAATAAATGCTCATTTCCTTTCACATTTTGCAAAAGGACCATTTAGTGACACAAATTTTTTTCCCATTCACATTCAGCTGCCTACAGGCATGTGACTTCATGACTTTCTACAGATGCTTCCAGGCACTGATCACGCCAGCTCTTTGTCACTGATACACTCCTGCCATTGAGCTGAAGTTAGCAGGAGGATGGAGGTGGCATTTTTCCCTTGAATGGCTGAGAAAATCCCTCGCCCCCACATCCAATCAGCCTCTGGAGTCTGCCATTTCTTCCTTCCCAATGTCTCTCGCATCTGTTTCTCCCCTCCCCTCCCACTGTCACTGCTCTGGTTCAAGACTCGATCACTTTCTGCCTGGGCTGCGGCAACAGCCTCCTCCTGCCCTTCCCACCTCTGGATTTTCCCTCTGGATCCACCCAGGATACCACCATTCGAGCCATCTCCCCACTGTCTTTATCACTCCCCTGCTCAGAAATCTCCAGTGGCTTTCCATGGCCTAATGTATGAAGTCACATCTCCTTAGCTCAGAATTAAAACCCTGTGTGTTGGGCCCAGTCTGCCTTTCCACTCCACCCCCAACAAGCCCTGTGCTCTAACCAACAGATTCACCCAATGTATCCCAAAGACGTCACACATCACTTCCCGTTTCTGAAATTTTACTCATGTTACTTCACTTGTCTTTAATGACTTCCTGACTGTCTTCCATCAAAGCCCTATTGATTCTCTAAGAACCAACTCCGTATTCATTCATCCATTTTTTCATTCAGCAAAGAATGACTGAGAAGCACATTGCCTCTCCCAAAGCGCTGGGGAAGCAGTGGATGAACAAGGCAGATGTGATATTTACAGTCTAGTGACAGAGAGAGATAAAGAAATATACAAATAATATAACGTAATATCCATAAATGCAATAATGGCCTACCCATAAATGCAAGAAGGGTTAGTCAGGAGAAAAATGGAGGGAGAATTGTTAAGCCACCTCCTCTGGAATGGGAGGTCAGGAGGCCATCTTTGGAGCAGCGACAACAGAACTGAGAGCTGAAAAGTGAGTTGGCCTTTACCACTCAAGACAGGGAGTCATGAAAGGCTCCAGAGGTGGTGAGGGAGGCAGAGGTGGGTCTGACCTCCTGAGAAATTAGAGTACAGAAAGACAAAGCAGGAGCCAGTCTCCAAAGAGATGATACACACTCAGAAACATTGTTTACCTGTCCCTTTTGCAAGCATAAGAGGACTTGTGAAGATGTTGTACTGCCTGTTCCATCACGGATCTGGTTAAGCCAGTGGACGGTGACACCATCAAATAAATACCTACAGCCAGCTAGTTAACAGTGACCAGGAGGACAACCTGCTTATTGATTCACTCAGAACTACTGGGACATTCCCAAAGCTCCTGGCATGTTCCCCGGCCTCTCTTACTCCTTTGTATGTTGTATATACTCACACACACACACACACACACAAATCAAGGAGCACTTTGTACCTGTGTGTATGTAAGGAAGTAAAGGTATGTGCTGGCAGGTACTAGGGATACAGGATGTTAGAGTTAGCCTCTGTTAATCTCCAACCCTTCCTCATTCTCTGCTCCTGACTCCTAACCACACACCATTTCTGGACTTACAGGCACAGTGCAACTGGGGACAAATGTCCTCCAAATTTGACCAATCCTTGAGACATCTCTGGTTCCTCAGCAGGGAGAGCGCAGTTGGCCTCTGCCTCACCACCCTTCCCAAGACTGCAACAGTTTTAAGTGGATCCTATGCACTCTCCACTGCTGCTCTAAATTCTATGTCCAGGCACAGAAGTGAAAGCTACAGGAGTCCCCTAGGACAGGCCCTGGCAAGCGGCAGAGAACTCACCTTATGGAGGAGACTTGTGCCTCCTTTAGTTGCTTTTGAAGGGGCTGGGAATGAGCATGTGGGAAGAGGGATAGACATGCATGTCATCAGCCCTTTAATAATGGATAGGTGAAAAGGGAGGAAGAGGGTCTCCAGGCAAAGGGAACAGACTGGGGAAGGACCTTGAGGGGAACAACCTTGGTGTCTATAAAAAAAACATGTTTTCAAAGTTTGGCTGGAACACTGAGAGGGACAAAGACCCAAAGGAGACTGGGGAGGTTGGCAGGGGCCAGGTTACTGCAAGCTACATTCTAAGTGTGATGGAAAGCCACCAACAAATTTTAAGTCAACTATAGCACCCCCTTCCTCCAGGGATCTTCCACACCACTATCCCAAACCCTAGTCTCTTGGCCTTTTGCCATGAGCTACATGGTGACAGCTTCTCCATCGGTGTCTTTGGATTCCATGTTCCATGTTCAAGGTACCAGAGATGAATCTGACCCCTGCAAACCCTCATGAGCTGTGGGTTGAAACCTTCTTGTCTAACTCCACCATGTGACCAGCTGCTTTGTGTCACCTTCTGCCCTGCTCCTCCCTGCTGCTCCGTTCACCAATTGGGACTGAAGCCCAGTCCTGTACCCCAGCCTGGAGGCCTGAGGCCCCTGGCCACTCTGCTGTCCTATGACCATTAGTGCTGGCTGCTCCCACATCAGAAGTTCAGCTGTTAGGACTTTTTTTTTCTTTTTGAGACAGGGTCTCACTCTGTTCCCCAAGCTGAATGCAGTGGCGTGTTCACGGCTCACTGCAGCCTCAACCTCCCAGGCTCAAGCGATTCTACCACCTCAGCCTCCCCAGTATCTGGGACTACAGGCACACACCACCAAACCTGGCTAATTTTTGAATTTTTTGTAAAGACTGGGTCTATGTTGCCCAGGCTGGTCTCAAACTCCTGGCCTCAAGCAATCCTCCGACCTCTGCCTCCCAAAGTGCTGGGATTACAGGTGTGAGCACCATGCCTGGCCTCTTCTAGGATTTTGATGCCAGCCATCCTCAGACCTTGAGCCACTGTTCTCAAAGTGGTCCATGAGGCATCCACATCAGAATCACCAGAGACACTTCATACATGCAGATTTCCAGGTCCACCCTGGACCTTCTCAATGTGGAGCCTAGACATCTACGTTTTTAACAAGTTTCCTAGAGAATGTTTTTGGACACACAAGTTTGAGAGCCAATATTCTAAGCCCTGGATGTTTGACAATTTAAGTGCTGGTAGCACTACTCTCCCCAGCCAGTCTTGGCTCACTCTTTTCTTCCTGCCAAAAATTCCTGGGATACTAGAGAATCTAGACCATGCTACCCACAACACAGCCCAAGCAGAGTGGCTTGAACAGGGCTGATACTTTGTAATTATGTTCCAAATCATTGTAAATGGCCTGGGATTTACAGGCCTCATAGCTGCCAATGGGCCACTCTGGGGTGCTTGCAACTGTACGTCATTCTATGTGAGTGAGGGCCATCCTTCCACTGTAGCTAGTACATTAAATCGGATGGCAAGTGAATTCTCACACTAGCTGCACATCTTTTCTGCCAACACAATCAGTAACCTGGAACTCAGTAGGTCCCTTTGTCATCGTTCCTGCAAAACCACCTCTGTTACTGGACCAGCCACAGTGAATGCATGCACGCCAGATGGAGAATGGGAAAGTGAGAGCTTCCTCACACAAATACACACAACAGATTCTAGAGTCACTATTATTACATTTCTCAAGGTGAAATTGACTTGACTTTGCCCACATATGCTTCCATTCAGGCCAATAAGAACAAAAAAATTGGTTGCTTAATTGATTACTATGAGCAACACTGTTACGTGTAATAATTGCCATTCCTGCATATAGCACAGGGACCGCTGGGGAAGTGTCTCTTTCTAGAAAAGCAAAGGTGACACAGTAGGAAGGGCGTGGCTCTGGCATCAGGCAGACCCAGGTTTAATCCTAACTCTAGTGTCATAGCTGAGTGACCTTGGGTAAGATCCCTGGAGCTCAGCTGCTTAACCCCACACCGAGTCTCACTTTCCTCATCTGTACAGTAGAAATACCATTCATAATTGGCCTGGATATAATAAGTCCTAGTCCCTCCTTCCCTCCCCGGTGATTCATACACCGGCTGAGAAGAGGGGGCCAGTTCCACCTGCAGTGCCGCCCCTGCTCGTACTTGAAGCGGTGAAGTCAGTGTCTGTCCTAGGCCCCTCTGAGGTCCTTGGACCGCCTCATTCTCAGAGGCAGATCTGCAGAATGAATAATGAAGAGAACCATAAGATACCCAAGCCAGGCAAGTGACAACAAACCAGGCTTTCCATAGCTCAGGTCTCCTGCCTGGGTCAGGTCATTCATTAGGTTTAATTACATTCTTCCAAAGTCAGAGGATATATACCTAATGTAAACGATGAGTTAATGGGTGCAGCACACCAACATGGCACATGTGTACATATGTAACAAACCTGCACGTTGCGCACATGTACCCTAGAACTTAAAGTATAATATATATATGTGTATATATATATATGTGTATATATATATGTGTATATATATGTGTGTATATATATGTGTATATATATATGTGTGTATATATATGTGTGTGTGTATATATATGTGTGTATATATGTGTGTGTGTGTATACATATATATATATATATATATATATATATAAAGAATGACTTAAAGCTAGAGTAACTTTGCACTTCATGCAAGCCCCATGAGAACAGAGAACTATTACTGCTGTATTCCCTTTGTGATCAAGCACAGCACCAGGTCCATGGTAGATGTTGGGAGAACCCTGGCTCCAAGGCATCAAATTTCCACAGAGTAAAAGAATGCTCTCTGCCCCTTTCTCTCTGCCCCTACTCCCTGCTCCTTCCTTCCAGAGTCATGACTTATGTGATCAGTGAGTGTGGGAGAAGGAATTGAAGATGTTTCATTCCAGTCACCCCACCCTGTCTCTCTCTCATTTATAGAGAACCCTGACTTCTAGACACAAATTTTTCTCTGCTTGTCCATGCAGTAAGTCTACCAGGATCTTCCCCAGTAATGACAATAATAACAACAATGACAATCAACACCTACAGAGCTCTTACAATATTCCAATTGCTCTCCTAAGCATTTTATGGGTATTTCATTTGATACTCACAATGATATCCTATACGGTACCTTATTATCATTACCTCTATTTTACAGATGAAAAAACAGAGGTTCATAGAGATTAAATAACTTGTTTCAGATGACACAGCCACCAAGTGGAAGAGACAAGATTTGAACCCAGGCAATCTGGTTCCAGTGGCCTCATTTCAAACCTCTGTGCATGCTGCCTCTTGTTACTGCTAACAAGGAGGTGTCAGTTCGGGGGAGTGTTAAACTCAGGGGTATGTTTTAGAAAGCCACACTGGAGGCTATGTGCTAAGCCAAGTTCTCATACTAGGCCAGGAACTCCCAGAGCTTTCAAATGATTCTCAAGAACCCTCTGAAGCCAGGAGAGATAAAAGGCACAGGGTGAAATATCAGATGAGTGTGTATCCAAAGCCACCTGGTAGACCTACCGGGAGGAGAGACCAGCTGTCTGCTGGACACACTCAGCTGCCATCCTAAGTCATTCGTTCAACACCAGAGGCAGCGTGGCACAGAAAGAACACGGGCAGCTACGGAAAGCATGTGTGATATGACTTGGGTGAGGGAATTATATTAGTAATAGCAAAGATTTGCATACTACCAAACACTGTTCTAAGGTCTTTATTTTATATTATTTCATCCACACCGCAAGCCTATAGGGAAGTCCTATTGTTATCCAACTTGATAGATGGAGAAGCTGAGACAGAGAGAAGCTAAGTAACATGTCCAAAGTCACACAGCATGTGAATGATGAGGCTGAGACGGGAATCCAAGCAGTCAGCCCCAGAGGCCATGCCCTTAACCACTCACTCCACTGAAAGAAAAAGAAATAGAGAAAGAAAGAGATTGAAAGAAAGGAAGCAAGCAGGCAAAGGTTTTGACATCAGATCCAACTTCAAATCCTATCTCTGCAAATGTATTAGTAAAGCATTGCAGGTTGCACACAATTTCTGAGCCTCAATTTGCTCCTGTGTACAAACTCCCTCATAGGACTGTGGTGAGAATTCGGTAATGTAACATATGCCAAGTTCACAGGAATGTGGTAGGAAGTCGATCAATGTTGTCCCCAATCCCATACTGCAGTGCCAGGCCATGTGTAGGGCCCTGGGGACACAAAGTTACCCCAAACCTCAGCCCTGCCCACAAGGATCTGCCTGCCTTGCAGAGCTTGATGGAGACCTAGAAACAGGATTGCAATATAAGGTAAGACACAGAGTGAGAGAGACATGAACCCAGGGCCACAGAGGACACAGGAGAGGGTGATTTCTTCTGCCTGGGAGGGTCGGTCATCGGATCCGGATCTTGCATGCTAAATGGAAGTTCGCCAGGTGAGAGAAGAAAGAAAATATTTCCATCTAACTTGAAAGCCTTTTACTGCTGCCACTGTCAAGGTTGGCCCCAGCACTTAGATTCTGTTTTCTCTTCTTGTGACACCGTGGGGGAGGATAAGAATATATGTTTCACCAACTTTTCATTGAAGGCCATCACGGGCCAATAGCAGGAGAGCCGACTCCATCCAGAGGCCTGCCTGTGGGTTGCATTTTAAACTGTTATTGTTTTCTCATAACACAACAGGGAACCCAAGAGGCTGTTTTATATTCCAAATACCTAAAGATTATATCCATTATAGGGATGTATTTGTTCTGGAACTGAGATGATGCTGGGAAAAGCTGCAGAATTAATCACCCTCAAGCTATAAATCTCCTATTTATTTCTTGATGAATTTACAATGACAACTTGTAAATTTCCCCACACCTACCTACCTACCTACACACACACATACATACATAGACACAAACACACACACACACACACACACACACACACACAGGGGCTGTTTAATTGGAAAGATAAGCTGTGGAGTCGATTGTATCAGTGACAACAACACAATAATGGCAATACTAATAGAAGCTACAATTCAGTGAATGGTTCCTGCATGCCAGGTCCTATACCAAGTGTTAAACATACGGGTTCTCACCCAGTCCTCAGAGCAACCCCATGAGGTAGTCTATATTGCCCCATTTTAGATAAAGTGACAGACTGAAGCTCAGAGAGGTAGGGTAATTTGCTGAAGACACAGAGCTAATAAGCTAAGCCTCAAGCCCGAAGCCAAGGGATGCAGGTGCATGTTGGAAACCAGAAGTTGTCTCAAGTGAGCCTGCTAGTATCAGTGAGAGCTGTTCTTTGTTTGGACCACAAGGCCCAAAGCACTTCCAAGTGGGGGCTTCTAAGGAGTCAGGATGCAGATTCTCTGGAGTTGTGGGTAGAGCTCATCATGCCCAGTGCCACTGGGCTGGAAAGAGTAGGAATGAGGGGCTTGCAGGAGCAATACTTTGAAAACCAAATAAGTAGGCATCTGTTTCAGTTCCCATCCATAGCCTGGGTGGTGGGTGAGAGACCAACACAGAGATGCCTATTAAATGAGGGGTGGAAGGTAGAGGAAGAAAAGGAGGAAGGGAGGGTAAGACAAAGAGAAACATAAGGGAAATTAGCAAGTTTTCAGAAAATAGAAACTCAGGAAGCAGTTGCTAGGGCAATGTAATAAATTCCGCCCAATGACATATTCCTCACCCAGAAGCCCTTGAGACAAACCAAGCAAACAGAACACCAATACCTACTTTATAACATCTTACAGAAGCTGCCTCACTCAGGATAAGATCTGCAGTATCCCCCAAATAAGCCTGGGACCTTTGCACTCCACACCTCTGACCCAAGCCTCAAGACAAGATTCTATAAGGGCAAAGCCTGAAGAGTTTATTAATTAATGTTATTTATTCAACAAATATTTCAACTATTGTACTGGGCAATGAGCTGGGAGTGGATGATGCAGCAATGAACAAAATGCTCACAGGGTGTAACTCCTAGTAGAGGAAACAGACAAAGAGGTAAAATATAAGGTATATTACATGGTCATAAGTATGATGGAGAGAAATAGAAAAGGGAGCTAGGAAGTATCAGGTGGGAGATGGGAAGAGTGACTTTCAATAGGAATGTCAGAGAAGGCCTCACATGAAGGTGACAGTAAGCAAAGATATGAAGATGGTAAGGGAACAATGGAGGAGGGAGGTTTTCAAGTAGAGAGGACAGCAGGTGCAAAGGCCCTGAGGCATAAACATGCCTGGCACAGTCAATGACCTCCAAGTCCAGGGTGGCTAGGGCAGAGTGAAAGAGAAGTGGAGTGGCCAGAGACGCCAAGATCAAGGAGTGGGGATGTCTGAGGCTACTGTAGGAACTTTGGCTTTTATTCCAAATAAGATGAGAAAGCGCGGAAGGTTTCTGGGTAGAGGAGTGTCATGAAGAGATTTATGCTTCATCAGCATTATTCTGGGTGTTGAGGATAGACTTAAATGGTACAAGATAAGAAGCAGAGAGGCCAGTCAAGAGGTTATTGCAGGAATCCAGGTGAAATATAATAGTAGCTTGGATCAGGGTGTGGCAGAGGAGGCCATGAGAGTACCCCAATCAGGATTGGCCAAAGGATTGAATGAGGAATGTGAGGGTAAGAGGAGTCAAGATTGACTCCAAAGTCGCCCACACCCAGCTCTTGAGTTCTTAGCTCAATTCTTATGGAGACTTCACGTCTAATCCTCCTTGATATCTGAGTGACAGTTTATTCTTCAATTTTGTTTCCTTTCCTTACAGTAAGCGCATGAACTGGAGGTGTCATGGGAATAACAATGTATAGGGGAAAGGAATCCCCTTTCACATTTAAATCCTTCCCATTAATTATGTGCCATTCACATGCGACCTCATTTAATCCTCCCCACACCTCCAGGAGATGAACACTGCAATCATCATGTTATAAACTAAGTTTCAGAGAGGTAAAGAGCTTGTCCAGGACCACACGGCAACATTTGGTCCCAAAGCCCAGATCTCCTGATAGCATGTCTCATGAGCTTTCTATTACTATTACCCTATAGCTGCCTCAATGGTTTTGGTTTTGTCAAAGTTCATTCGGCAAATAATTATTAAGCATCTCTAGTGCAAATACCAGGCGCTGTGCTTATTTCTGGGTCATAGCAGGAGAGTTGCAATCCTGGCACTTAAGGCATCTCAACCATGACTTGGGAGGGAGACAGACCCAGCCACCTCCACTCTCTACGTCAGGAAGTCCACACCTCTGTTTTCTGGTGAGGGAAGGAACAATGTGTCCTCTGCGCTCCGCTCACCCTCCTTTTCCTCTGCCCTTCCACACAGCTAGGTAGGCAGGCCCTTCTCCCTGGAAAATGCTAGAATCCAGCTCTAGACCCACTGGATTGGAACCGGCGTGCTGACCTGGTGCAAATGAATTGATGCAGTGAGGCCACCAGCTGGGTGTGGCAGAATTGGCTGCAAGCAAAGAGACGATAAAGAAATCTCTAACATGTGCCAAGGGAGGGATTATCATATGGGCTCTTGCTTTTTATGAAATAGGAAAAGCGGATTTTTCTAGTTGACTGCATTTGAACGTTTTTCCTCCATTTGTTTTAAAGTTGAACATCTGATCTGGCAGGGACTTCTCACACTCAGCTGAAAAAAGACGTCTTTTGGGCTCCTCTCCCAGGCTCCTGTCAGAGGGGATGAGGGTGGAGGGCTTAGGGCATCACTCCACCACCCTCTCCACATACAGCACAGCCCTTGGCATAAATCTGCCTAAAATTCCTTCTAATTTTGTCTGTGCTTACCCACCCAGGGACCTCATCCTTCTGGGCTTAATATATCGCTTTTTATTTTTCCCATGGTCTCACAATTTTTTCTATTACTTCTGAATCTTTTTATAGAGCTGGCTTCTCTCCCTAATATAAATTATTACTTCCACCTGGAAGCCAAGAAGAGGCCACCTCAATAGGACCAGAAGGCCCAGAAATCTCCCCTACGCAAACCCAAACCAAGCACAATTGTTGTCACTGCCCTGAGACTCTCACCTTGGACCTCTAAGTCCAGGGGGCTGGAAGGTTCTGAAGCAGAAAGGCAGCAACACGGAGCAGGGCAGGGCATGTCAGTGTTCAGTGTACACACCTGCCACCTGGGATCTCATTAACATGCAGATTCTGATTCAGTAGGTCCAGGGTGGGGTCCGAGATTCTGCACCTCGAACCAATTCCCAGGTGCTGGCCAGGCTGATGGTCCACGGGCCACACTTTGAGTAGCAACAATGAAGGCGGAAAGCCCATGGGTTAGGAAGCCTTGACTCTACCATTAATTCACTCCAAGTGGACAAGATTGCTGTTTCCAGATGCGGTTTGCAGAATATAAACCCCTTGTGATGCTCCTTAAAGAAAGAAAGAAAGAAAGAAAGAAAGAAAGAAAGAAAGAAAGAAAGAAAGAAAGAAAAAGACGTTTATGATCAAGGTTAGGTAGGCTTGGGAAATACTACATACTTTATGTGTACATTACACTTGCTAGCAAAGGCCCTGCAAAGTTCTGTTTTGATATTATTTAACTCTGTATACCTCAGCAGGATGTACTTACTCTCTGGGTGAAGAGATACTTAACCCTGGAGACAGTCTGTTCATCCATCCCTAAGCAGAGACCCATTTGAGGGTTTGCTCTGAGGTTTTTGAAGCTACCTATGAACAGGAGTCAGGGAATCTATCAACCTCTGAACTCTTGGGTTAAAGCTACTCAGCACACAGAGTTTCAGATGATTTTACCACTTGCCCGCCAGAGGGAAAAAACCGACATCCCAGCCCTCACATAACCTCTGTTTCTCTGCATTGAGAATATCTCCAGAAGCACCCCATGGTTCACAGGCCTGCAGCCGCACCAATATCTGCCTTCAACAAATATTTGAAGAGGATCCAGGGAGAAGTTATAGACCCAGCAACAAGAGATGCTGTTTGCCTGACATCCTATATGCATGTATATCAAAGGGACTATGCCCCAGACTTGTTGGGAGATAATAATCTCTCGTGTTCCCAATGTGATTTGTAAATTTCAGCCACTGAAATGCCAGCCATAATCCATCCTTGCGGCAATCATTCTGTTTCTGTCCAGGAAGGGGTGTATTCTTTGGGTCCTGCTATCACTTAAGCACAAATCTGCCCCCTTAGGTACATCCCCTCCTCCCTTCTTTCTGGGGAAGTCAGAGAGGGGCCACCAGCATATTCTCCCCTCAAGCCTAAGATCTGGAGATAGACCCCACAGCAGAGTCTCAGTTCTAGAGAATGGGTGCGTATTTCTAGGAACAGAATCCTGGCACCACAGGAACTCACGGGGGCTGCCTCCTGCAAGACCAAAGCCTTGTTTTGCACAAAAGAGTTCATTGGCTTAAAGTCTATGGATTTAGGCAACAAAACCAGGAAACCCAATTGGCCAGTGACGTTGGGGAAAACTTTTCTCTTTCAGAGGTACCTGCTATCCTAATCCTAACCTTGGAAATATTCCACACCAACAAGACTGGAGCAGAGCAGGCAAAACTCAACTTTCCTACTCTACTTCTCCTACAGGATTCATAGTGTCAAAGGCCTTATAGCCAGTGCCAAGAACCAGCCTTCCCCGCCTCTATGGGAAATAGTCACAGATAACTGCAGCAACTCTTTGTCTTCATGGCTTCCCAGGAACTCAAGAGCTGACATATAAACAAAATAGATGCAGCTTATTTATTAAACCCACTGTTATGAAAACGCTCTGTAACTTGAAGCTATAGCATCAGTAGCACTGAATCTCTGCAAGACCGGGAGGTAAATAAGAGGGAAGAGACCAGCAGCCAAGACCCCATAAAATTATTTCTTTCTTTAAAAAAAGATTTTTTAAATATTCAAGCACAAAGTATACTAATGGGATTGATAGTCTTATTGAAACTTTCAGTCACTAATTGTAGCCCAGTGAAATTACAAATTAATAAATGCAATGAAGTGCGTAAACTACTCACAAATACATAAACGAATGATTACAGGCATACCTTATTTTATTGCACATCACAGGATTACAGGCATACCTTGTTTTCTTGTGCTCTGCTTATTGTACTTCACAAATAGTGTGTTTGTTACAAATTGTGGCAACCCTGTGTAGAACAAGACTGTGTCATTTTTCCAACAGTGCATGCTCATTCCTTGTCTTACATTTTGATCATAATCAAAATATTTCAAACTTTTGTAAATCTGTGGTCAAAGATCTTTGATGTTAGTTTTGTAAATGTTTGGGGGTGCCACCAACCACGCCCACACAAGGTGGCAAGTTTAATTGACAAACATTGCATGTTTAGACTTCTCTGTTTCCTTGTCACTCTCCCTCTCCTCAGGCCTCCCTATTCTCTGGGACACAACAATATTGAAATTAGGCTAACTAAAAACCCTACAATGGCCTCTAAGTGTTCAAGTAAAGGAAGATTATACATCTCGCACTTTAAATCAAAAGGTACAAATGATTAAGCTTAGTGAGGAAGGCATATCAAGGGCCAAGATAGGCCAAAAGCCAGGCCTCTTGCACCAGAGTTAGCCAAGTTGTGAATGCAAAGGGAAAGTTCTTGAAGGAAATCAAAGGTGCTACTCCAGTGAACACATGAATAAGAAAGCAAAACAGCCTTACCGCTGATATGGAAAACGTTGAGTGGTCTGAATAGGTCAAACCAGCCACAACATTTCCTTCAGCCAAAGCCTAATCCAGACCAAGGCCCTAACTTTCATCAATTCTGTGAAGGCTGAGAGAGGTAAGGAATTTACAGAAGAAAAGTTTGATGCTAGCAGAGGTTGTTTCATGAGGTTTAAGGGAAAAAAGCTATCTCTGTAACATAAAAGTGCAAGGTGAAGCAGCAAGTGCTGATAGAGAAGCTATGAGTTACCCAGAAGATCTAGCTAAGATTATTGATGAAGGTGGCTGCACTAGACAGATTTTCAACGTAAATGAAACAGCCTTATTCTGGAAGAAGATGTCATCTAGGGCTTTCACAGCTACAGAGAAGTCAATGCCTACTTTCTTTTTTTTTTTTTTTGAGACAGAGTCCCACTCTTGTCACCCAGGCTGGAGTGCAGTGGTGTGATCTTGGCTCACTGCAACCTCTGCCTCCCAGGTTCAAGCGATTTTCGTGCCTCAGCCTCTCAAGTAGCTGGGACTACAGATGTGCACCACCATGCCCGGCTAATGTTTGTATTTTAATAGAGATGGGGTTTCACCATGTTGGCCAGGCTGGTCTCAAACTCCTGACCTCAGGTGATCTGCCCACCCCAGCCTCCCAAAGTGCTAGGGTCACAGGTGTGAGCCACCACACACAGCCAATGCCTGGTTTCAAAGCATCAACAGACTTGCTGACTCCCTTATTAAGGACTAATGCAGCTGGTGACATTAAATTGAAGCTAATACTCATTTATCATTCTGAAATCCTATGGCCCTTAAGAATTATGCTAAATATAATATGCCTGGGATCCAGAAAAAGAACAATAAAGCCTAGATGACAGTACATCTGTTTATACCATGGTTTACTGAATATTTTAAGCCCACTTTGAGATCTACTCCTAAGAAAAAAAGACTCCTTTCAACATATTACTGCTCATTGGCAATGCACTTAGTCACCCAAGAGCTCTGATAGAGATGTGCAAGGAAATTAATGTTTTCTTTTGTTTTCTTTTCTTGTAAAGACAGAGTCTTGCTCTGTTGCCCAGGCTGGAGTGCAATGGCATGACCTTGGCTCACTGCAACCTCTGCCTCCCGGGTTCAAGCGATTCTCCTGCCCCAGCCTCCTGAGTAGCTGGGATTACATTTATTAAAGACTAAGACTTGAAAGTCAAAATTATTCCTTGATCCATGGGCTGCAGAATGGATGTTGTGTTAGCAGACACGGAAATTAATGTTTTCATGTCTGTTAATTCCTCTTATGGACCTGGGCAAAGTAAATTGAAAACCTTTTGGAAAGGATTCACCATTCTAGATGCTATTAAGAACAACTGTGATTCATAGGAGGTCAAAATATTAATATTGACAGGAGTTTGGAAGAAGTTGGTTCTAATCCTCATGGATGACTTTGAGGGGTTCAGTGGAGGGAGTCACTGCAGATGAGGTAGAAATAACAAGAGAAATAGAATTAGAAGTGGACCCCAAAGATGTGACAGAATTGCTACAATCTCATGATAAAACTTTAACAGATGAGGAGTTGCTTCTTATGAATGAGCAAAGAGAGCAGTTTCTTGAGATGGAATCTACTGTCAGGCACAGTAGCTCATGCCTGTAATCCTAGCACTATGGGAGGCCAAGGTGGGTGGATCACTTGAGGTCAGGAGTTCAAAATTAGCCTGGCCAACATAGTGAAACCCCGTCTCTACTAAAAATACAAAAAAAAAAAAAAATAGCTGGGCATGGTTGTGGATGCCTGTAATCCCAGCTATTTGAGAGGATGAGACAAGAGAATTACTTGAACCTGGGAGGCAGAGGTTACAGTGAACTGAGATCATGCCACTGCACTCCAGCCTGGGCAACAGAGCAAGACTCCATCTCAAAAAAAAAAGAAAGAGAGATAGAATCTACTGCTGGTGAACATGCTGTGAGCACTGTCGAAATGACCACAAAGGATATAGAACATAAATAAAAATCATAAACTTAGTTGATAAAGCAGCAGCAAGATTTGAGAGGATTGACTTCAATTTTGAAAGTTCTACTATGGGTAAAATGCTATAAAGCAGCATTGCATGCTACCAAGAAATCTTCCATGAAAGGAACAGTCAATTGATGCAGCAAATGTTATTGTTGTATAATTTTAAGAAATTGCCACAGCCACCCTAGCCTTCAACAACCAACACCCTGATCAGTCAGCAGCCATCAATATCCAAGCAAGACCTTCCACCAGCAAAAAGATTACAACTCTCTGAAGGCTCAGATGATCATTAGCATCCTTTAGCAATAAAGTATTTTTTAATTAAGTTATGTACATTGTTTATCGGATATAATGCTATTGCACACTTAATAAAATATGCTATGCACACTAAATAAAGTATGGTATAATGTAAACATAATTTTATATGCACTGGAAAACCAAAAGGTTTCCGTGACTCACTTTACTGCAATATTAGTTTCATAGTGGTCATATGAAATTGAATTCACAATATGTCTGAGGTATGCCTGCATCTGGCTCTACTGAGGCTCAGCCTCAGTGAGGGAACTGGAGGTAGGGGACAGGGAGTGGAAGCAGATGTGGAGACTGATTAAGCCCTCTGGGGTCATCAAGGGGTAAGGTTTGAGGAACAAGAGCATGAGGCATCTGGGAGGACTTTAAACTTCCTTCCCACCCACCCTCAGCCAAGAGAACTCAAGTACCTTGAACTGCCAGACTTGGAAGCCTGAACATTTTAAGGTCTTTAATGTCCTTCCCTCTCATTTTATAAAGTCAGGAAACTGAGGGCAGGGAGATCAAGCAACATATATACAATCATACTGCCAATTAGTGACAGACTATGGGCCCAGATGAATATGGAGTTTCCTTCCTTGGTAGAACTCCACAAAATTGTCTTACTGCCATGCAACTCTTATCCAGTAATTTCCACTGGGCCCCTGGACTAGGGGAAAGGATGAGGATAAGGAGGAGGAGGGAGACAGACAGATCACAAGGTAAAAGACAAATTCAGTTTAATCATTTTACCCAATGCTGCCCAACCTCCCTACTTTCCAACTGACACCAGCCCATATAAACATCACAGCTACTATGTTCAGAAATGGAGTCCAAAATGGAAGAATCATTTCCCACCCCAAGAGGAGTTTTTCTCGGGATCCTATAGTGGTGGGATGAGGACACAGGAGCCAGAAGTACAGAACAGCCATCATTGCCACTTACAGAGGGTCCCTGATGGCTTTCCCAAGTTTTCCAACTTCCAGCAATTTGAAAGTCAGTTCAATTGACTCAGCTCCTTATTTAAAATAGAAATGTCTTTTGGGAAAGTTAATTCACCAGTTAGTCACACTTGAGTATGAGTTACTGTTACTCACCTGATCAAACTGCCTAATTTGAAGGTGGAGGGAGGGGGAAGCAGAGATTTTAGAATAAAAATACATGGAGAAGGGCCTCGGTTACCTATTAATTATAACATTCTTAAGAAATAAACTGGCCGGGCGCGGTGGCTCACACCTGTAATCCCAGCACTTTGGGAGGCCGAGGCAGGTGGATCACGAGGTCAGAAGATCGAGACCATCCTGGCTAACACGGTGAAACCCCGTCTCTACTAAAAAATACAAAAAATTAGCTGGGCGTGGTGGCGGGCGCCTGTAGTCCCAGCTACTCGGGAGGCTGAGGCAGGAGAATGGCAGGAACGCGAGAGGCAGAGCTTGCAGTGAGCCGAGATCGCGCCACTGCACTCCAGCCGGGCGGCAGAGCGAGACTCCGTCTCAAACAAACAAAAAAAAAATAAATAAGAAATAAACTGCTCTTGGCACTATGTTAAGGATACCAAGTTAGAGTGGAAGATGTCTTTTCTAACTATGCTTAAAAATCTAAAAGGCATTTTGTAAAAATTGATAAATATGACTACATAAGAAATCGTTAAAATGAAAATAACTTCTTCCTAGCAAAAAGAAACCCATAAGCAGTCAAAGACAAGTAATAAACAGCAAAAAAATTTTTCACTCATGCCATAAAAACTTTATATTCATAATACATAAAGAACTATCAAAATCTGTAGGAAAAAGGACCATGAGAATAGGTAAGAATAAAGCCCATCAAAAATGGAAAAAGAAATATTACAGCATTCACAGAAAAAGAAATTCAATGTTTCTTAAATGTATAAGAGAAATAAAAATTAAAATACATATACTATGATGCCATTTTTCACCCATCAGCTTGGCAAAACTCCAACAATTTGATTACTTATGTACTCTGTTGGTGAACCAATAGAGAAACAGGTACCCTAATACACTCCTAGTGATAATATAAACTCATACAACCCTGATTGAGGACAACTGAGTAAAACCTACCAAAATTATAAATGAATAAGCTCTATGATCTACAATTCCATTTCTGGAATTTATTCTATAAATATGCTTATATGTGCACAAAATAACATATGAACAAAGTTATTCATTGAAGCAATATTGAAGTAACAGCAAAAGATTGGAAACAACCCAGATCACCATTGATAAGGACTGGCTAAATAAATTATGGTACACCCACACTATGAAATTCTATGAAGCTATTCAAGAATAAAGATGCTTTCTATCCACAGATATGAAAGTATCACTGAGATATATCACGAGGAGAAATAAGCAGAAAATTAGGTGCTGTATAATAATTCTTATTATGAAGAAGAGTGGGATGGCAGAGTATAAGAATTGATTCATATGTGCATAAGCATAAAGAAACTCTACAAGCTGATTTAAGACACCAGTGACAGAAGTGCCTGGGATGGGGCTGGAGTTGAAACTGAGTGGATGAGGGCAGGAGGGAGAAGAAGATTTTGAATCACAAGAATTATATTATCTATTCAAGAAAAATTAAATTACAAAAGTACTAAGAAAGTAAGACCCATAGGCTGGGCGGCTCATGCCTGTAATCCCAGCACTTTGGGAGGCTGAGGTGGGCAGATGACCTGAGGTGGGAGTTCGAGACCAGCCTGGCCAACATGGTGAAACTCTGTCTCTACTAAAAATACAACAATTAGCTGGGTGTGGTAGCATGTGTCTGTAATCCCAGTTACTTGGGAAGCTGAGACGGTAGAATTGCTTGAACCCAGGAGGCAGAGGTTACAGTGAGCCGAGACTGCGCCACTGCACTCCAGCCTGGGCAACAGAGTGAGACTCCATCTCAAAAAAAAAAAAAAAAAAGAAAAGAAAAGAAAAGAAAAGGAAGTAAGACACAGACCCTGCCTGAAAGAGCTTACAGGTTACCTGTTGGTTCTCCTACAGATCTGCACACAAAAGGATTTAGTGAAGTTCTGCTAAATTATGACTTAGAAATGACAACCCTTGTTTCAAGCAGCAAGTGAAATAATCAAGCCCAGTGGCATGTCTTGGTCCCACCACACCTCTCCTTGACTGCAGACTTCAATGTCAACACCTGTGTATCTGAACACACCAAGGCCACCTGAGGAGCAAGTGCCCAGCCAGGCCTCCTCCAAGATGCACAGATCTGCCCATCTTTAGAAACATAGAAAGGGTGTCAACATGGCTTCTATGGATAGGGGCCCCCTGGCAACCCAGCCTCCCAGCCAAGCCCCTTCTCCTGCCACCTCCCCTACCATACTTAGGTGTTTGTATTGGGGTGAGGGGCAGGGACAGCATAGCAGATGCTCTGAGTCCCAGGAAAGTTCCTTACCAAAACAGTCTCTTAGTTTGGACTCCTTCAAAGCCAACCCAGAGACAGAAACTCTGGTACACATAGTTTTTCTGGGAGATGATTCCAGGAAGCACAGTTAAGGCCTAAAGAAGTAAAACAAGGAGGGGAGGAATCCCAATTAAAGACATGATAAGGAGCAGGTCACCACTGTGGGAAAACTGGGGCTCAATCCCGCCCCAGGAACCTCTGAGAGATTGTTTAAAACACATGGCAGGATTGGTCCCCCCACTGGAGGAGGGAGCTGGGATATTGATTCACCAACTCTCATCCCGCATTGGTTGAAGGACATTCTGGCAGGTCATTTTCCCAGCATTTCCATCTTGTACAAGTAAGTGGTGTGCTTATCGGGCTTGAGAATTCTGAAGGCAGAGAGAGGAGACACCATGTCCAGGAACTACATTAAAGTGACCTCAGTGAGCCAAGGGGACCTGGCAATAAACCTTCAGCATCTCTGTCTACACTGGCTGGGGCTGTTATCACAAAAATACCACAGACTGGCCGGGCGCGCTGGCTCACGCCTGTAATCCCAGCACTGTGGGAGGCCAAGGCAGGTGGATCATGAGGTCAGGAGATCGAGACCATCCTGGCTAACACGGTGATACCCCGTCTCTACTAAAAATACAAAAAATTAGCCAGGTGTGGTGGCAGGCTCCTGTAGTCCCAGCTAATCAGGAAGCTGAGGCAGGAGAATGGCATGAACCCGGGAGGCGGAGCTTGCAGTGAGCCAAGATCGCACCACTGCACTCCAGCCTGGGCGACAGAGTGAGACTCTGTCTCAAAAAAAAAAAAAAAAACCACAGACTGAGCAGCTCAAACAACAAAAATTCATTCCTCACTGTTGAAACTGACCCAACAGTCCCATAGACAGGATTTTTTTGGATAAACATATAAATTGACATTTCTGGTTTAAAGCTTGCAACTTACACTTGTTTTTTCTGAGTTTCTTCCTCAGAAAAGGACCCCCAGGCATCTCCAAAAGTATGAAAGAACTGAAGCTCAACAGATCATGGCATCTGGACAATGAGACACCAGGCCCCTCATTCATCACGATTGCTTCCTTACCCCAGGCCCCTCATTCATCACGATTGCTTCCTTACCCCTCCTGAGTTCCTTTTTTCCTACACACTGTTACTTTTCTGTGCTGATATATAAACCCCTAATTTTACTGGGTAAGGGAGATGGATTTGAGACTGATCTCCCATCTCCTCAGCTGCAGCACCCGATTAAAACCTTCTTCCTTGGCAATAATTGTTGTCTCAGTGATTGGCTTTCTGTGCAGCAAGCAGCAGGACCTAGACCAAACCCCTGGCATTTCAGTAGCACTGTTCTGAAGGTTACAAGCTTAAGATCAAAGTGTCAGTGGATTTCATGTCTGGTTAGGGCTCTCTTTCTGGCTTGAAAGCCACCTTCTTGCTGTATCCTCACATAGCAGAAAAAGAGATCATCTTTCTCATGTCTCTTCTTATAAGGGCATTAATCCCACTCATGATGGCTCCACCCTCTTGATCTTATTACTCCCAAAGGCCCCACCTCCTAATACCATCACACTGGGGATTCAGGCTTCAATATATGAATTCAGGGTGACACAAACATTCAGTCCATAACTCGCCCTACTCAGAGCTCAAGAGGTTTAACTTGAAGGAGAAAAGACTTATGGAAGAATACAACAATATTTTCAAATATGTAATGATCTCACACAGAGTTTGTGGAAGTATAAATTACTACAAGCATTTTGGAGGGCATTTAGAAATATCTACTTAAATTAAAAGTCCAGAAACCAACTGGCCCAACCAAGCAATAATTCAGATTTTCCTGATCCTTTCTTTCTTCATTTAATAAACATGTATGTTTACAAGGCATTAGGGAGACAAAGATTAAAATATCATGTTGCTATCCCCACTCATGGAACCTCCTGTCTACACTCTGCCACACCCATCATCACCAAAACTTACCTATTCTATGTCTCATGTCTTTAAAGAGTTGTAAACTAAAATGACTAAAAGGGCCAGCAAGGGACACAAATGAAAGAAGTGAGCTAAAATAATTAACTAGGAAATGTCAGGGGCTGTGGCACATTGAGAACATAAGCCCCCTTTAAGGTGTTCAAATGCAGTTTAAAAAACAGTATTGTTTTAAAGAAAAAAAAGTTATCTAAGGCATCTGCTTCTATCCAAGATGGAATAACAGGAAGCAGATTTACCCTGCCACTGAAATAACCAGGAAACCAGAAAATATATAAGGAGAAAATGGACACCAAAGCCAGTGATCCCTGAGAGAGTAGAAACAAGTGAGATAAGCCCTAAGATTACCCCCAGCTTACCGCCTTGAGAAAGTTTCCAGGCCCTGATGCAACTGGGACCCAGCAGACTCCCTGAGTTGACAAGACATCTGAGAGTCTGGGGAGACTAAGGTAGCTATTGTCTGCAAGTCAGATGATCAGAGAGAAGAGAGCCTGGAAGACAGAGAACACCAGAGATCTCCAAAGGGTCCCTCTCAAGTCTTCATGTAAGTGAGGAAACTAACAGAGGCTAGGGAAAGAACTGCCCAAATGGATTAGAGGAAACAGGACCCAACACTCACTCAGGGATGAGAATAGAGCCTGTTCCCATTAGCCAGACCAGAGAAGCCCAGAATTCATGGCACATTGAGTAGAATACCCAGAAGGGTCTTTCTGAAGTGTCTTACTGAGAATACTCAGTAGTGGGGAATAATTAGCCCTAGACCAGCAGTCTCCAACATTTTTGGCATCAGGGACCAGTTTCATGGAAGATAATTTTTGCCACGAACTGGGGGCAGTAAGGGCAAATGCTTTTGGGATGAAACTGTTCCACCTCATATCATCAGGCGTTAGATTCTCATAAGGGGCGCACAGCCTAGATCCCTCACATGCGCAATTCACAATAGGGTTCATGCTCCTATGAGAATCTAATGCCGCTGATCCAGCAGGAGGCGGAGCTCAGATGGTAATGCTTACCATCGTTGGTAATGGTCCATGACTGACCTCCTGCTGTGCTGCCCGGTTCCTAACAGGTCATGGACTACTACTGATCCAAAGCCTGGAGGTTGGGGACCCCTGCCCTAGACTAAACACTGCTCAAGTCCTGTGTAACAAGGTTAACCCTTGAACATGTGTTTGAACTGCACCAGTCCACTTATACATGGATTTTCTTCCATTGTCACCCCTGAGACAAAAACCAATCCATTCTCTTCCTCCTCCTCCTCAGCTTAATCAACATGAAGACAATGAGAATGAAGATCTTTATGATGATCTACTTCCACTTAATGCATAGTTAATATATTTTCTCTTCCTTATGATTTCCTTAATAACACTTTCTTTTCTCTAGCTTACTTTATTGTAAGAATAAAGTACGTAATACATGCAACATATAAAAGACATATTAATTGACTGTTTATGTTATCAATAAGGCTTCCAGTCAACAGTAGGCTATTGGTAGTTAAGGTTTTGGAAAGCCAAAAGTTATACACAGATTTCTGACTATGTGGGGAGTTGGCAGTTGAAGTGGGTGGATCACCTGAGGTCAGGAGTTCAAGACCAGTCTGGCCAACATGGCGAAACCCCATCTCTATTAAAAATACAAAAATTAGGCCGGGCGTGGTGGCTCATGCCTGTAATCCCAGCACTTTGGGAGGTTGAGGTGGGCAGATTATCTCAGGTCAGGAGTTTGAGACCAGCCTGGCAAACATGGTGAAACCCCATCTCCACTAAAAATACAAAAATTAGCCAGCCATGGTGGTGCCGCCTGTAATCCCAGCTACTTGGGAGGCTGAGGCTGGAGAATCGCTTGAACCTGGGAGGCAGAGGTTGCAGTGAGCTGAGATTGTGCCACTACACTCCAGCCTGGGTGACAGAGCAAGACTGTGTCTCAAAAAAAATAAAAAAATAAAAAAATTAGCCAGGTGTGGTGGTGCATGACTGTAGTCCCAGCTACTCAGGAGGCTGAGGCACAAGAATTGCTTTAACCTGGGAGGCAGAGGTTGCAGTGGGCTGAGATCGCGCCATTACATTTCAAAAAAGAAAAAAAGTAAGATCCCAAAGGATCACACTGTTTTCAAGTAACTTAGCTCTATCCCAGAATAATAATCACATTAAATATAAATGATCTACATACCATTTATTTTGAAAGTCAGAGATTTTGTAGGGTTGGATTTTTAAAAAGCAACTATATGCTGCCTACAAGAAATGCTCTTTAAATATACAAACAGAAATAGGCTAAACAATAAAAGATAGAATACGGTATACCATGCTAATACTAATAAAAAGCAAGTTTGAGTGGCTGTATTAATATCTAACAAAGTAAGTTTCAGAGTCAATAATATTTGACTATTAATAATAGCTATTTTATATTAATAATTATTCATAATGATATCATTATTATTCAAATAATATTGCCAGATATTCAAAATACATGAAGCAAGAGCTTATAGAACTGCAAGAATAGATGAAAAAACTTATAGTCAGAGATTTCATATCTCTCTCAATAATTGATAAGACAAATAGACAAAAAATCAATAGGAATATGAAAGACTTGAACATTATCAACCAACCTAACCTAACTGACATTTAAAGAACACTCCACTCAATGGCAGAATACACATTTTTTTTCAAATGCACACAGAACGTTAACCAAGATAAACCATATTCTGTGTTATAAAATATGTTCCTCGATAAATTTTAAAGGATTCAAGCCAGGCAAAGTGTTAAAAAATCTCTAA
The DNA here is from genome assembly GCF_029281585.2 of Gorilla gorilla gorilla. NCBI lineage: Eukaryota > Metazoa > Chordata > Mammalia > Primates > Hominidae > Gorilla > Gorilla gorilla. The sequence continues at coordinate 94,975,005 of NC_073239.2, read as the reverse complement.
AAAATACTCAAACATTTGGAAACTAAATAGCATACTTCAAAATAACCCATGGGTCAACAAAGCAATCAAAAGGAAAAACAGAAAGTATTTAGAAATGAATAAAAATGAAAATGCAACATATCAAAATTTGTGGGATGCCACTGAGGCAGTACTTAGGAGAAATATCATGGCACTAAACATCTATATCAGGAAAGAAAAAAACAAACTAAATTAATGACCTCAGCTTTTGTCTTAACAAACTATATAAAGCAGGGGGGATTAAACCTAAAGTAAGCACAGAGACAAGGTAATAAAGCAGATATGAATAATACAGGAAAAAAAGATAAAATCAATAAAAACCAACAGCTGGCTCTTTAAAGGAATTGATAAAACTCATCAGACTGATCAGGAAAAAAGAGAGAAGATATAGATTACCAATATCAGGAATGAGAGAGACAGATGACCTCATTATATATTCTACAGATATTAAAATGATAAAGGAATATTATATATTACTTTATGCTAATAAATTCACCAACTTAGATAAAATGGACAAATTATTTCAAAGACATAATCTACTAAAGCTCATTCAAGAAGAAATAACTAATCTGAATAGCCCTTTATGTATTAAAGGAATTAAATTTGTAGTTAAAAATCTTCCCACAAAGAAAATAGGCCCAGACAGCTTCAAAGGTAAAGTGTACCAAACATTTAGGAAAGAAATACTACTAATTATTATATATACAAACTCTTCCATAAGACTGAAAGGGGGGAGTAATTCCCATAGCATTTATGAAGCCAGCATTATCCAGATACCAAATCAGACCAAAAAAAAAAAAGAAGAAGAAAACCACAAACTAATATTCCCTCATGAACATATATGCAAAAATTCTTAACAAAATTTCAGCAGATTGAATCCAAAAATATGGAAAAAAGATAATATAAGTGAGATATATCCTAGGAATGCAGGGTTGGTTTAATATTCAAGCAATGTTATTCGTTATATTAACAAATTGAAAGAGAAAAACCACATGATCATATAAATAGATGCTGAAGCATTTGGTAATATCTAATTCTTTTCCTGATTTTAAAATAGTCAAACTCTCAGCAAACCAGGGATAGAAGGGAATTTCCTCAATGTGATAAAGGACATCAATGAAGAACTCATGGCCAATATCATACTTAATGGTGAAAGACTGAAAGTGTTCCCCAAAGATCAGGAAAAAGGCAGGAAAGACCACTCTCACCACTTCTTTTCAGTATTTCACTGGAGGGCCTACCTGGTGCAATTAGGCAAAAAAGAAGTAAAAGGCAATTAAATTGGAAAGGAAGGAGTAAAACTGTTTTTATGCATAGAAAACATGATTGTTTATGTAGACAACCCAATGGAATCTACAGAAATCTACAAGGACTAATAAGCCACATGCAAAATATATGAAAATCAATTGTATTTCCATATGATAGCAATGAACAATCAGTTACTAAAATTTAAAAAATGTTCCAGGTAGGGGAAAAACACTTCACACCCCTCCCAGATAATTCACAGGGTTTTCAAAAGCCTCTTATCCCAAGAACTGAATAGATGTGGCATTTCATACAGACTTCACAGGGGTCACATTCTAGGGCACATTTCCCACAGTCCTCAGATTATCCTGCCCTGCCAGACAGATTGTCAGTGAGGCAAGTTCTGATCTCAGAGTAATCTTCTAAGCTCACCACACTGAGTCCAGGGGCTCAAAGAAGTCTCCACCTCACTGACAGGTGAGATACCTTCATGGTTCTAGTCTCTCTACCTACAAAAATGAGGTGACCTGGCCATCCCTACATAAGAGGACAGTTGTTCTGAAGTGGCTGTTCAGTGTGAAAGAATGCCAAGAATGCAGAGAAGGAAGATGAGGAAGTGCCCCATGGTTGAACTTGAGGTTGGCCCTGAACAATCTCTCTCAGTTGCCTCAGTTGTCAAATAGGAAAGTTCCTTAAGCCAAGGAGAAAGGAGACTGAGGATCAAGGCAGAAGCTGCCTCCAGAAGTTCTGAGCCAATGAGTTCCCAGAACAGAGGCCAATGCAAAAAACTTAGAGGATTCAAAAAACCAGCTCCATGGGTAAGGAAGCACAGGGGAATGCAACCCTATCACCTCACAGAGGGCCCCTGTATTAATTTGTTGGGGCTGCCATCACAAAATGCCATGAACTCAATTAGTTTGGCAAGGGTTTTGGCTTAAAAAATAGAAATTTGTTTTCTCCTAATTCTGGAGGCTAGACATCCAAGATCAAGGGGTGGGCAGGGCTTGTTCTTCCAGGTCTCTCTCTCTTGGCTTGTGGATGGCTGTCTTCTCCCTGTGTCCTCACATGGTCTTGCCTCCAAATGTGTCTGTGTCCAAATCTCTTCTTCTTATAAGGACAACAGTCATGATGGATTAGGCACACTCTAATGACCTCGTTTTAACTTAACTACCCCTTTAAAGAGCCTATGCCCAAATACAGTCACATTCTGAGGTATTAGGGAATAGAATTTCAACATATAAATTTGGAGGGGACATAATTTGGCCCATAACCACCTCTCATATCCCTCCTCTTGCCTCTACCCTCTCCCATATATTTCCAGCCTCTGAAAGACACAGGATCCCTGTCAGTTCTTATCACATTTCATAAATGAGATCAGACAGATGCAGGGTTGTTCTCACACACACCATCTTCCACTTGGTTCAAAGCCCACAGCCACTTCTCCATCAATTCACTTAGGGATCCTTAACGCCTATCACCGAGGTTTCACACCCCTAAAAGCGGGACCCTGAGCTCCAACCACATCTTCCCTCTCCCTCCTGATGCCAGTTAGGCTTTTCTTCCTCACCCTCCCTTGCTCGGTTCATTTCACGATTACAACATCTAGGAAACCAAGATGACCTATTTAGGTTCTGACCCACTTACAACAGAAACACCAATAACCAACTCTGTCCAGAAAAGAAAAAAAAAACAGAAGACCACAAATGTAACTGATTGTAAGTAAAAAGGAACGGTGGAGAACAAACCTTCGCAGGTACACCTGCTGTTGATGCCATTGCAAAATATCCTGAAGGGGAGCTGTCAGGGAAATTTGGACAACACCCAGGTAGCCCCCTTTGGTATCCATGCACTGTGTGGGGTTTGCCAGCCTTATGAGCAGCCTAGAAAGCAATGAAATAGGTCCCTGTGCCTTGTTTTGCTCAGAGATGGGATGAGCATCTCCAGATGCCTAGAGCAGATGATTTCCTGCCAAGACAGGGGACAACCCAATGCACAGGTGTGAACACCGAGGTATCAAGAGGAATATCGGGTCAGCCTTCTCTATTTCCCCCAGACCAAGAATGGATGCAATTAGTTTGGAAGCTTCTGGAATAGAACCTTTTATAGTAAATACCAATTTGTGTTGCTGCCTGGCTCACAATAGCAGTTTATTTTTCTTTTCTCTGGGAATGGTCCATTTCCTAAGGGCAGTTGTGTCTTTGTTTCATGACCCTTAACCTCCTGGGCATGGCATATCATTCCCAAGAGGGACACCTGATTCAAGCCTAAGCCAATTAGATTCTGTCTCGGGAATGTAAGTCTTAAGGAGCTATAAAAGGCTAGAGATCTTTGGAGTCTCTTAAAGATTCCTGATAAGGGGGCACCAGGGCACCCTGGCAGGCCTGGCTCCTGCTCTTCCAGACACCTGGCTAGTCTCCCTTTCTGTTGATCCTGGAAACCACCCCAGGATCCTTCCTATTAATTGCCCATTTGGCTTATATTTGCCAGGGTTGCTTTCTGTTCATTACCATCAAAGGAATCACAAATGTTATTTCGCTTTTTTCATCTTTTGGTCCCAGTACCTACCACAAGATTTAATATGCGGTAAACATTCAATTACTTTGTTTTAGATTTATGAATGCCCAATATCCCTCCCCACCAATCAACCTCACATGAGATACAATAGAACCTCCTGTGGCGGACAGGAAAATATTGGTTGGTGCCAACCTCTCCTAACAGAAGTTATATGAAGACTCAGGATTTCCCTGATAAGGCAAGACACTCTAAAATTTTCTAGCAGAAACAATAACCTGATATGCGAGATGCAAAGCAGGTCAGACATGGAGAATATTGGGCCCTAATCTTTGCTGACTTGTAGGTTACATCTGCAGTGAGAAAAAGGGGAACTTCTTGGAGGTGATGGACACTTCACTGGCTGGCTGGGATCAGCAACTGTAAAAAAAAAAAAGTCTCCTCCCTTTCTGATATGCCTACTTGAGTGAAGGTGGAACTTCACTCATTATATCCTCACTGGGGCTCCTCATGTGTGTATATTCTCTCTACACAACTTCCATCTCTTATCCACCCACCCAGCCAGCCATCCCTCCACCCATGTCTTCATCCATCATCCACCCACCCGCCACCCACTCCAGCTTTCGTATTCACTTAGTCCCTGGCCATGCCTCTCAGTAACCATGCCAGTCCCAGAAGTACAGTAGATGGACAATGCTCTAGGGTCACTCCAAGCCCTCCATTCCTTCTCAATGGTCATTTAATCCCCACCCCTCCCTTCTGTAGTCCAAATTTCACTGTACCAATATTAGTTTCCCCAGATGCCAATTTAACCGCATCAGTTTCCTACTCAAAAACCCTCACCAAAGCCCAAATGCTTACCTTGACATTCAAGGACACCCAAACCAGAACCCAATCTATTTTTTAAACTTTTATCTTTATTCTTCCAAATGTATGTCCAGCAGGAAACCTCTAGTCTCGCAGAAACAGCCTGCTGGCTACCTCACTGCTGAGCAGATGGGTGCAAGCCTGGAGCTTCCAAAAGCCACATTGCCAACACACGGAGAAAAAGAAGCCAATGTAGAGAAAGCGGAACTGAGAGATGGAGAGACAGAGATCCCCAGTGACATCACTTGAGAACAGAGATCAGGTCTCAAGTTAAGTCTACATATGGATTTCCTGGCTATAACGTCCCTCCCACGTTTGTTTTTCACTTGAGCCTTTTTGTCCTCACAATGGAAAGATTACTAGTACATTCATTTACCCCATATGCCCTATTTTGGGCAATGGCTCTTGTCTCCAATTTCCTATAATATTATGGTCTGTGTCACTCACATGAGCCTTGCCACACACCGCATAGTGACAGCTATTTATTGACCCTTTTACACAGGTAAAAGCCTCTTATTATTACCAATCCCTTCTCACCAACCCCCATGCATCTCAACTTGCTAAAGCCAATGCCTGGTTCAGTGGTCAGAGGGGCAGGCTGGACCATATGACCCAGCAGTTCCATTTCTGGGCGTATCCCAAAAAGAATGGAAAGCAGGAACATGGACAGGCAATTTGTACACCCATGTTCACAGCAGCATTTTCCACAACAGCCAAAAGGTGCAACCGGGGGGAGCAGAGACTGTTCAATCGTCCTGAGCTAATGACCCACATTTTCCTTTCAGAGCCCACTCCAGCTAAGCCTTGGACAGCTTCCAGCAGCCAGTCTGGTCAAGTTATCTGCCCACAGGGACCAGCTGGGGGAAGAAGGTGAAAGATGTCAGGGTAGGAGGAGGAAGAAAAGAGAGATGAAAATCAGAGGAAGAGAAAGCCACAGACTCACAAAGGCCACAACTACCGATGGGCACAGCCTGTGAGATGAGGCCAAGGAACACACGGACCAAGAGTGAAGCCACAAGCCAGGCTACCGGAGCAAGACTTGCTCCTTCTGCTTACAGTGCCCATCCCTCCACTTAATCCCCAGCTGCTCCTCAGACAACCCTGCAAGGGAGCCCTCAGAGGGCAGACCTCCCGTAGAGGGCAGGTGCAATAGGGGAAGCTCCAGCTGTCAGCAAAAGTCTGCTGGGCATCTCCTCATTTTGTCCTCCCCCAGCAAAGGCCTGGAGTCTCACTGCCTTTAGAGGCTCAGGTGACCTGATGCAGCCACCACACGGCACTTCAGGAGCCCAAAGGTGGATGCCTGGGAGTCACACCACGGCTTGCATTTGTCTCCCGGGACAGTGTTTCCCCACCATCATTGCAACTCAGAGACCATCTGAGAACAAAAAAGCAAGAGAATTTGTGAGGCCAATGAGGTGCACTGGATGTAAGTTACAGGTAGCCCAGGTCCATTACTCTATTAGTTTGGCAAGGGTTTAAAACAGGGTTTCCCGAGGGCTGTCCAAAGAGCTCTAGGGTTGCAAGTAGATATCTTGGTGCCTCTGCAGAGGGTGGAAAGGAGATGAAAAGTCAGAGCTGTGTGCATCCACATCCCACTTCAGCCTCAGCAGCTCCACTTATGGCTATCTTAGCTTCCTGATTTTGGGCAGGGGCAGGGTGGGGAGTTGTTTTGTGTTAAGCATTTTAACTATTTTTTAGTACATTCATATCGTTTTGCTACCATTGTCACCATCCATCCACAGCACTTTTTCCATCTTGCAAAACTGAAACTCTGTACCCATTAAACAATAACTCCCCATTCCCTGTTCCCCCTAGCTCCTGGAAATCACCATTCTTTCTGTCTCTAGGAATTTGACTACTCTAAGCAGAATTGTACAGTATGTCTTTTTGTGACTGGCTTATTTCACTTAGCATAATGTCATCATGGTTCATTCATATTGTAGCATGTGTCAGAATTTCCTTCCTTTTTAAGGCTAAATCATATTCCATTGTGTGATTTTGTGTGTGTGTGTATGTGTGTGTGTGTGTTGTTTATCCATTTTGCTTATCCATTCACCAGTCGATGCTTCATTGGGTTGCTTCCACATTTTGGCTATTGTAAAAAGTGCTGGCCAAGCAGGGTGGCTCATGCCTGTAATCATAGCACTTTGGGAGGCTGAGGCAGGCAGATCACTTGAGTTTAGGAGTTCAAACCAGCCCAGACAACATGGTGAAACCCCATCTCTACAAAAAATACAAAAAAAGTAGCCAGGTATGGTAGCCATGTGCCTATATAGTCCCAGCTATTTGGAGGGGGGTCCTGAGATGGGATAATCGCTTGAGCCCAGGAGTTCAACGTTACAGTGAGCTATGATCATGCCACTCTACTTTAGCATGGGTGCCAGAGTGAGACTCTGTCTTAAAAAAACAAAATGCTGTGATGGACATGGGTGTACAAATATCTGTTCATGTCACTGCTTTCCATTCCTTTGGGTATATATCCAGAAATGGGACTGCTGGATCATATGGTAATACTATTTTTAATTTTTTTGAGGAACCTCCATACTTTCTATAGCAGCTGCACCATTTTACACTCCCACCAACCATGCACAGGGTTCAATTTCTCCACATCCTCCCCAGCACTTGTTATTTTCTAAGATTTTTTTATAATGGCCATCCTAATGGGTATGCTTTTAAAAAATTAAAAATAAAAAAGCCTCCACTGCTAAGGTTTGGAAAACACTGCTCTAAAGCACTCATCTCTATTACCCTCCCAAGTCCCCCCTGTGTTCCCGTTCACCCTCCATCCATCCACACCGTTTGACCCAGCAGACCCAGGCTAAGTGAGCTCTTCCTTCCTACCACTCACCCTCCACGCCATCAGTGTATCATAGCAGATTCCCAGCTCCACACCAGCCAGGCTTTGGATCCAGCCTGCCCACCCCATGCCACTGAGGCCCTAGCTAGCAGGCCACTTAGACTGCATACCCTCAAGAAGCTGCAAACTGCAGCTTCAGTAAGTGGAGAGGCATTGTCAGCTAGGAATTCCTGACTGGGAAGGTGGTAACCTGATGTAGGAGCCACCGCTCTGAGATAAGAGGCCTCAGACATTCCAGGATACCTCCTCGTCCTGGCCAGATGCTTCCAGGCCGGACACCTGGTCATCTCAAGAGCCAAGGCAGCACCAGGACATGAAAAGAGCATTTAAGTCCAGTAATCTCCTGCTGAAAATCATTCCATGCTACTAACCAGCCATTGACCTTAGGACTTGCAGAAGATTAAAACACTGACCCACCCCCAAACAAGTTCATAGCCTAATCCCAAGAACCTATGACTATGTACCTTATATGCAGATGTGAAGAAGCTAAGGATCCTGAGAGGGAAGATTTTCCTGGATTATCTAGGTGGGCCTAATATAATCACAAGAGTTCTTATAAGTGGGAAGCAGAAATCAGAGAGAGAAGAAGGCAGTTCGACAACAGCAGCAGACAGGGGAGTGGTACAGCCACAGGCCAAGGAATATGAACAACCTCTAGAAGCTGGAGAGGCCAAGGAACCAAGACTCCCTAGGAACCCCCAGAAGGAACCAACCCTACCAGCACCTTAACTTTGGCTCCATTAAGACTCATTTCAAGGTGACTCTTGGAGGATGGGGGCCATTGCCAGAGGAACTAACAATGTGATTGGAGGGTTAAGACCTTCAACCCCACCCCTAGATCATTGGAAAGGAGAGAGGGGCTGGGGATAGAGCTAATCACCAATGACCACTGACTTAATCAATTATGCCTACATAATAGAACCTCCATCAAAACCCCACAGTACACAGTTCCAAGCGCTTACCAAGTGGTGAACACAGGGAGGTGCTGGGAGGGTGGCACTCCTGGAGAGGGCGTGGAAGTGCTGTGCCCCTTCCCTCATGCTTTGTCCTCTGCATCTCTTCCATTTGGCTGTTCCTGACTTGTATCCTTTATGATAAACTGGTAATAGTAAGTAAAGTGTTTTTTTAAAAATTAAAATTTAAAAAAAGAATCATTTCAGACCTCTGACTCCCAGACCTGTAAAATAATAAATGTGTGTTGTTTAAAGCCATGTGTGTTGCAGTGACTTGCTACAGAAGAAATAGAAAACACATTCAAGACCTCTCTGGGTCTGTTTCCTCCTCTGCAAGATGAAAGGCCCTGGACAAAATACTTTTTTTTGTTACTGTTGTCAGGATACAATTTTCACAATTAATTTTTTTACTTCCTTTCTAGCTCTCCTGACGAGAAAAATTAATTGAGTACTTGAGACATGCCAGGTCCTGTTCTAAGTCCTTAATATGCATTACTTCTTTAAACCTCAAAACAAGGCTGTAATCGAGGCACCATTAGCATCTCCTCCCAGATCAAGAAGAAAATCAAAGCCAAGGAAGGTAAAGTCACTTGCCCAAAGTCACACAGTTGTAAATGGCAGAGTGAGGATTTCAATCCACAGTCTGGCCCTAGAGAAGCTATGATCTTAACCAGCAAGCAAAGCCAATACTGGTGTTCTGGTTAGGGATGAGGAAGCCCAAGACCTGGTCACGGTGACATGGCTAGATAGAAGCAAATCCAGATCTCATGATGCCAGGGATTTCCCCAACACTGCACCTGATTGCCTAGCTTCCAAAGCACATTTGGACAGCAAATGAGAATCGTAAGCATCCAGCTGCCCTCTTAGTCTTCAAATCCAACTCTTGCTTAGACTCCCCAGTTCTGTCCCCTCTTTCTACTCTTAACTCCTCTGTTCTTTAAAGGAAGTGAGATAAATGAACCACATGGATGCATTTTCTTTCTCTCCTCCTCCCTACTTCCCCAACTCAGTCTTCGGTTTGCCACCATGAATCACTGGCAACCCAAAAAATTGTTTCAGAGAAAATGGGCCCTCTTGGTTTGATGGATGTGTAAATTTCCATCTCCTCCATATATGTCTTACTTTCCAGAGGAGAAAAAAAACCTTTATTGGCATTAGCACATTTATATGAGTTTAAATAAAAACAAATACATCTCCATTGACTGTAGTTACTATGCTCAGTTTCATGCAATGTAAGTGCTTCAAATAAAAATAGATTGGTTAGAGTGAGGGTGCAGCAGTTCCAATAGTGATGCAGCCAGTTTCTGTAGAGCATGTGTTTCGGTTAATGCTCCCTCAGCTTGCAGAAGGGGAAGCACATTGCTTCATGGAGCTTTTAGGCTCCATTTTTTCTGACTAAATGCTCCGAGTAGGTGTGAATGTTTATTAGAGTCATGAAATGCATCTGGCAGGCAAAATCTGGACTTCACAGAAGAGACCAAAGTGTAATTGCTGAGGATGGGCTATACTGGGCAGAAAGTACAAATTCTGTGGTGTGCAAGCCCAGCACCAGCCCACCAAATGTATATGCAGCACTTACTGCATGCTTGCCACCAGGCTAGGGTGGACACAGGACTGAATACTTATAATTACCTATTTAGGTCTGTCTCCCAAATGGTATTATGGCTCATGAAAGGGAGAGCATCTCTCTGTGTTCTTATCATCACCAGTTCCTTAGTTAGGCTAAATGCATAGGCTTTGGCATTGGATAATCTGGATTCAAATCCCAGATCCAGCATTTAAACAGTAAGCACACATTTATGGAGTACTGACTGTATACCAGAACTGTTCTTGGTGCTGAGGCATGGAGCAAAGTCTCTGGCCTTCTGGAGCTTACATTCTAGGGTAGGAGGGGTTGATCCCAAGCAAGCTGTATCTCTTGAATGGCAGATTATTCGTCAGTATGATGGAGATAATAGGACCTGCTTCATGGGGTTGTTGTGAAAATTAAATAAGAAAATTACTCTAATGCACAGGGCCTGGCACACAGGAAGGACTCAGTGTCAGCTGTTATCATGATCATTGCCAGTTTTCCTATTGGACACCTCCTATGCACCACTTCAGATCCTTCTGGCCTCACCTCATTCCAGCCACTGCTGCAGCAAGCAATTCAGTGTGCCTGCTGACAGGTTCACGCAGGTGCAACTGACAGCCTGGCCACCTTAGGTTCACGTCTAGAACTTCTCACCTCCCACCACAACGCTTGTGTGTTCATGCCAAGCAGGAAGCCTCTTGTCTTGATGTCAGTGTCCAATATGGTTTGGCTGTGTCCCCACCCAAATCTCATCTTGAATTGTAGCTCCCACAACTCCCATGTGTTGTGGGAGAGACCTGGTAGGAGATAATTGAATCACGGGGGCGGTTCCTCCATACTGTTCTCATGGTAGTGTGGTAGTGAATAAATCTCATGAGATCTAACGGTTTGATAAGGAGTTTCCCCTTTCACTTGGCTCTCCTTCTCTTTTGTCTGCCACCATGTAATACTTGCCTTTCGCCATCTGCCATAATTGTGAGGCCTTCCCAGCCACATGGAACTGTGAGTCCATTAAATCTCTCTCTTTTTTTTAATAAATAACCTGGTATTGGATATGTCTTTATCAGCATCATGAAAATGGGCTGTTACAGTAAATTACAGTCTACGGTACCAGTAGACTGGGGTGCTGCTGTAAAGTACCCAAAAATGTGGAAGCGACTTTGGAACTGGGTAACAGGCAGAGGTTGGAACAGTTTGGAGGGCTCAGAAAAAGACACGAAGATGTGGGAAAGTTTGGAACTCCCTAGAGACTTGTTGAATGGCTTTGACCAAAATGCTGATAGTGATATGGACAAAGAAGTCCAGGCTGGGGTGGCCTCAGGTGGAGATGAGGAACTTTTGGGAACTGGAGCAAAGGTGACTCTTGCTGTGTTTTAGTAAACAGACTGGTGGCATTTTGCCCCTGCCCTACAGATCTGTGGAACTTTGAACTTGAGAGAGATGATTTGGGCGATCTGACAGAAGAAATTTCTAAGCAGCAAAGCATTCAAGAGGAACCAGAGCATTAAAGTTTGGAAAATTAGCAGCCTGATGATGCAATAAAAACTAAAAACCCATTTTCTGGGGAGAAATTTAAGCCAGCTGCAGAAATTTGCATAAGTAACAAGGAGCCCAATGTTAATCACCAAGACAATGGGGAAAATGTCTCCAGGGCATGTCAGAGACCTTCACAGAAGCCCCTCCCATCAAAAGCCCAGAGGCTTAGTAGGAAAAAATGGGTCCAGGGCCCTCCTGCTGTGTAGCCTAGGGAGCTGGTGTCCTTCATCCCAGCCGCTCCAGCCATGGCTACAAGGGGCCAAGGTATAGCTCAGGCTGTGGCTTCAGAGGGTGACAGCCCCAAATTTTGGCAGTTTCCACTTGGTGTTGAGCCTCTGGGTACAAAAGTCAAGAATTGAGGTTTGGGAACTTCCGCCTAGATTTCAGAGGATGTACGGAAATGCAGAGGTGTGCTGCAGGGATGGAGCCCTCATGAAGAACCTCTGCTAGGGCAGTGTGGAAGGGAAATGTGGGGTGGGAGCCCCCACACAGACTCCCTACTGGGGCACTGCCTAGTGAAGCTGTGAGGAGAGGGCCACAATCCTCCACACCTCAGAATGGTAAATCCACCAACAGCTTGCACTGTGCACCTGAAAAAGCTGCCGACATTCACCGCCAGCCCATGAAAGCAGCCAGGAGGGAGGCTGTACCCCGCAAAACCACAGAGGTCGAGCTGCCCAAGACCATGGGAACCCACCTCTTGCATCAGCATGACCTGGATGTGAGACATGGAGTCAACAGAGATAATTTGGGAGCTTTAAGATTTGACTGCCCCGCTGGATTTCAGACTCGCATGGTGCCTGCAGCCCCTTCATTTTGGCCAATTTCTCCCATTTGGAATGGCTGTTATTTACCCAATGCCTGTATCTGCATTGGGTCTAGAAAATAACTAACTTGCTTTTGTTTTTACAGGCTCATAGGCAGAAGGGACTTGCCTTGTCTCAGATGACACTTTGGACTGTGGACTTTTGAGTTAATGCTGAAATGAGTTAAGACTTTGGGGAACTATTGGGAAGGCATGATTGGTTTTAAAATGTGAGGACATGAGATTTGGGAGGTGCCACAGGTGGAATGATATGGTTTGGGTGCATCCCTACCCAAATCTCATCTTGAATTGTAGCTCCCATAATTCCCATGTGTTGTGGGAGGGACCCAGTAGGAGTTAATTGAATCATGGGTGGCAGTTTCCCCCATACTGTTCTCATGGTAGTGAATAAGTCTCATGAGGTCTGAAGGTTTGATAAGCAGTTTCCCCTTTCATCTGGGTCTCATTCTTTTTTTGTTTGCCACCATGTAAGATGTGACTTTCGCCTTCTGCCATGATTATGAGGCCTTCCCAGCCACATGGAACCGTGAGTCCATTAAACTACTTTTCTTTATAAATTACCCAGTCTCAGGTATGTCTTTATCAGCAGTGTAAAAATGAACTAATACTGTGTCTCTCTGCAACCTGAAACTATGGTGGAGTTAGCATGGCAGGGAAAACCTTTAATAACTGTGTTGTGGTTGAACTGCATCCCTCAAAAAGATATGCTGACATGCTAACCCCTGTGTTTGTGAATGTGACCTTACTTGGAAACAAGATCTTTACATATGTAGTCAAGTTAGGATGAGGCTATACTTGATTAGGATAATTCTTAAGTCCAATGACTACTGTCCTTTTAGGAGAGGGATTTACAGACACACAGACACAAAGGAAAGATGGCCAAGTGAAGACAGAGGCAGAAATTACAGTAATGCAACTATGAGCCAATAAATGCCGAGGGCGGCAAGCAGCCAATAGGAGCTAGGAAGAGACAAGAAAGGATCCTCCCCTAGAGCCTGCAGAGGGGACATGGCCCTACCGACAGCTCAGTCTCAGACTTCTGGCCTTCAGAACTATGAGAGAATAAATGTCTGTTGTTTTAAGTCACCCAGTTTACAGTAATTTGTTATGGCAGCCTTAGGAAGCTAATACAGATGATGGATAGAAGTGGGTAGATGGATTCTTCTTCCTCACCCACCCGGGACAGGTGGTCCAGGAACATGTTTCATATGGTGCCTCAGATCTCCCTAGGGATCCATCACCCAGTCACCCACAGCTGTGGCCAACACAATAGTTCATCTTTGTTTTAGTTCCCCCTTCCCCTTGATTTGTTCTTCTTGCCCCTCATCCCTGCCCCGTCGGATCACTCCCCAATAAGTCATTTGTCTCAGGTTCTGCTTTCTGGGAAACTCAGGTATAGGGTCCTCCAGTTTCCCCACGTTTTTCTCTAATACAGAATGCCATGACCTCTGTGTTAGCTGGTCAGCTGCATGTTTCCCAATGCAGGCTTCAAGCCCAGCCAGGACCTTGAATATTCCCAGACACTGAGAGAGCTGTTTAGGTTGTTGCCCGAAACACTGAATAAACTAGCCCTGGCCTGGGCCAAAATCCTGAAACCCACAGATAAACACCATGCCTAACCCCCTGGCTACAGACACACCTAGGTAGACCATCCCTTTCTCTTGATGCCTGTTGTGAGGACTACTGCAAGCACTAACTTAGAAGCACTAAGCTCCTCTAACAAATGCTTTGGACTGATCACCCCAGTGTTTAGTGCTTCTGTTTTTGAACTCCCAACCAGCCCCATCTCAGGACACTTTGGGGCAGCCCCTTGCAGGAATACTACTTTCGTGGCAACTCCATTCACAGGTTCTTCCAGACAGAACACCAGGTTAAAATAGTTTTTACCTGGAATATAGTTGACATTTGATAAATATTTATTGGCTGACTGAATAAATGAATGAAGATATGAATGATGAACCAATCCCACCTTCAAGAAGCTTTCAGTCAAATTGCTAACAAACACAATTTAAAGAATAAATTATAGGGGTATTTGAAATTCCTAGCTACCTGGCTCAGCATACAGGGTAAGGCGGAACAGCAATTTCTAAAATTTTCAGTGGTTTCTATCCCTGCTTCTCTCCACCCAAGTATCAGTTATGGTTTTTAACCACAAACAGCACAATCCCACTCTGATTTAAGAAGTAAAGAAATGTATTAAAGTGGTAAGTGGTGGCTCACACCTGTAATCTCAGCACTTTGGGAAGCCAAGGTGGGAAGATAGCTTGAGGCAAGGAGTTCAAGACCAGCCTGGAAAACATAGTGAGACTCCCATCTCTACAAAAAATACAAAAATTAGCTAGGCCTGGTGGCACATGCCTGTGGCCCTGCCTACTCTGAAGGCTGGGATGGGAGGATCACTTGAGCCCAGGAGTTCAAGCCTGTAGTGAGGAGCCGTGATCACATCACTGCACTCCTGCCTGGGTGACAGAACAAGACTCTGTCTACAGAAAAAAAAAAAAAAGATACTAGGGACCTTAAAGAATTTCCAAGAAAGTCAGTCTCAGAAGAACAATATCTAATCACTTCATAAGGGTATCTCTGGGAAATACAAAGCCAGGGGAAAAAATTAACCACAAATCAGATTCTTCTGGGTGAATAAACTAGTCCCTGGCTGTAATCTGGGAAATTCAAGAAATACATAAAGCAACTTTGGCCTTGGGGAGGTCTCTCTGAACAAAATTATTTAATATGATATGCCAATTCTGGGGTCAATTCTTGTTGGCGGTTTCCAGATCCTAGTAGCAGAGTGAAATGTTTTCTACCCCCAAGGTCTTTTCTCTTGTGAAAACTGAGCCTTTCCATCTCTGTTGAATCCACAGACCACTCTGTTACTGAGCCAAGTACAGGGAATAGAGCCAACCAAACCTCACCTGCCCCTTGGCCCTGTATTATAAATCCAGGCCCTTCAGGGAAAACTGATTTGTATCTCTTTTCCAAGGCCTTCAGATATTATTAAAATTTCTGGAGCCTGCCTATCTGGTAAGTAGCTAAAGCAGAATTCCAGCCCAGGATCTGGGTCCTTGAGGCTCAAAGCCTGGTTTGTGGACAGGGAGTGTCAACATTACCAGAAGCTTCTTACAAATGAAGAATCTGGGGCTCCATCCAGGCCAGCTGAGCCAAAATTCAAAGTTTAACAAGATGCCCAGGTGATCTCTAGGCACAGAACTTTGAGATGCTCTGGTCTGCTGCTCTTTCCTTAATTCCAGTGGTTTCCAAGTCTGGCTAATTGTTGGAATCCCATAGAGATTGTTATTAAAATAAAGATTCCCAAGCCCTATTATTTTATTTATTTATTTATTTATTTATTTATTTATTTATTTATTTATTTTGAGATGGAGTTTCACTCTTGTCACCCAGGCTGGAGTGCAATGGCACTATCTTGGCTCACTGCAACCTCTGCCTCCTGGGTTCAAGTGATTCTCCTGTCTCAGCCTCCCGAGTAGCTGGGATTACAGGTGCCCACCACCACGCCCAACTAAATTTTGTATTTTTAGTAGAGATGGGATTTCACCAGGTTGGCCAGGCTGGTCTCGAACTCCTGACCTCAAGTGATCCGCCCGCCTCGGCCTCCCAAAGTGCTGGGATTACAGGCATGAGCCACCTTACCTGGCCAGATGAAATTATTTAATAGGCTTGGGCTAATGGAGTAGGTCCCAGGCATCTGTATTTTCATGTTTAAGTTCCTTGGCGGTTCTTGTGATCAGCTAGGTTTGGGAATTGGTACCCTAGAGTGTGTAGCTCTTGTCCTCCAGTAACCAGCCTCCCAATCAGCATTACAGCAAACTCAGGAATCTTAGAAGACCAGACTCCAGGGACAATGGCCAATCACCCCAGAAACCTGACACAAACGCAGACTCCCAGCCTCATCCCCAGAGCCTGGCTGGGAAGGTCTGGACAGAGCTATCTTAGGACTTCAGGAAGCCCCAGTACTCTTGCTGTGGGGAACACCACCCCACATCATAACAAACATATGAAAAGCCATCTGCATCCCACATTAAATATAAATGATATGTAACTATGTGAGAGTGAGTTGACTTGTGGTTGATGAGTTGACATAGTTATATTTCCTAGACATTTAATTAAACATTTATTAATTTTGGTTTTGCAACTTTCTTTTTGTTTACTATGGCCAATAGTTTATTTTTCCTCAAGGATAACTGTTCCTTCCAGCCCCTGAAGAGCTAGTTTATAAGCTCTTCCACAAGCCACTACCCCTAACACACTCAATGGGCAAGATGGGGGTAGGCCTGGGGAGGGCTTGGGACTTTGCGTCTTAACAAGAGCCCCCAAGGTGGCCCTGGTGAGGTGGTCCCCAGACCACTGGCCTTCAGAGAGATGAGGGTGGATCTCTGGGGCAAGCCTGAAGTCAAACTGGCAGGCTGGATGGAGAGCCATCAGGACTGGGAGCAGGAGGGAGTCTAGAGCTCCACTGACCGGCAGGCACACCCTGTGATTCCAGAGAAGCCCTCTGAGCAGGGCACATTCCCCTTGAAGATCACCTAATACAAAAACAGTGGTGTATAGGGAATGCTGCAAGACCCTGTTCCATCGGCATTGCTCAGACTATGCCCCTGGGGCCACAGCTGGCCCCACACCAAAACAAACAGCAGGATTTGAAAGGATCCGAAGAGCATTACAAAGCACATAAGCAGCTAGGAAGTGGATGGTTAGAGAAAACAGGGTTATTTATTTGGAAAAGAGGGGGCCAGATGACCCACGACGATCTCCAAGCCAATAGTGAACGATCGTATGAACAGGCCTTCCCGCCTGAGCCTGGGCATCTGGTCCTAGAGGGGGTCCCAACGGGGCAGCCCTGCCAGAACCTCTCTGGGAAGTCTGATGATCTTCCTGGGGATCTTGCAATCCGAGGAAGCCCAGGGCCAGACCCAGGGATTAATCTAGTCAGGCTCTCAGACCTATTCCCGGCCATTCCTCAGGGAAACCAGGTCAGAAGTCTGGAGGGTAGGGGGATGCTGTACATAAAAAGTGAAAAGACAGACCTCAAGGGGAAATCTATGCAGGTAAGGCAGATGCAGAGCTGTGTGAGGACACCACTTCCCTGCAGAGTGTGACCATCAAAATACACTAAAAGGACTTATCTGCCCTCACCCTCACCCCCAGCAATCCACGCTTCACCACAGACACAGAGGGCAACCTTGGTAGCACAAAGCCTTCAGAGACAGGATGGACAGGCCTGGTGAGAGACAATGGGAAGGGTGGTGGTGTCTGCTAAGAAATAGCTGGAAGCTTGTTGAGAGAAGGGGCCGGCAGGCTCTGGGGAACACAGTGTGATGGGCTGCTGAGCAGCTCAGATGTGATCACGCAAGAACCCCTGCCGCCAGGCACTTCCAGCAAGCTCAGGGATGAAGGAACTTTGCAGGGGTGAGGTTCCAGGTAAGTAGGTAAAGTCCGAAGCCAGGGAAACAGGTCGTTGTTGTCCGTGTGACTGATTCACACTCTCATATTGGTAAGGTCTGAGAAATAGGTCACCAGGGTGAACAGTCAGTGGTGATGGCCAGATGGCCAGATCAAAGAGGGAGCTTAATGGCACTGACTTTGATTCTGCCCCAAATGGTAGATGCTCGGGATCCCGCAAAGAGCTCAGTCACAGAGTCCATAGATGTGAACAAAACCAAGAGAAAGGAAGCAACCAACCTACCTGCTGACAGCTACAGACCCGGGCTGGGTGATTTACATTCATTAACTCAGTGAATCCTTCCCATGCCTCCAAAGGCAGGCATTGTTATCCCCATTCTCAGGCAAGCAAACAAGGGCAGAGAGATTCATCTCTTGCTCAAGGTCACACAGCCAGTACACAAAGGAGCTTGTATTTGAGCCCACTTCTGTCTGACATCAGACAGCAGGTTCCCAACCCCTGTGCTATCCGTGCGGCTCTAGAGGCAGAACTAATAAAAGGGATGGAAGGAGGGCCGGCTGTGAAGATCTGGGCCCTGAGGCTCTGAAGAACCGTGTCCAGAAAGCCCTCATAATAGGGTAGCAGGAGAAATCCACTCTCACATTGCCGATGCCCAGTGGTGAGGAAACCAGGAGATAAGCGCATTCTATGCCCCATTCTCTACCCACAGCCTGCTGAGCTTAAGGAGTCACTGCCAACCTCCCACTGCTTAGACCCTGCCCTGAGACTCAGTAGCCCTCATGTCCAATGGGTCAGCTGTGCCCAGAGGGTAAAAAGCAATGCCCCCAATGACACCAGACCCCTGCTTTCCACTCTGCACCACCCTGCAACGCATCGCCTACCCTAACCAACACACACACATAACCGAGGGCCCCGCATTTGGCTTCTGAAGTCACTCTGGTTCCAGGACTGCAGGGCCCTGCAGCTGTGGGAGCAGATGTTCCCATTGCACATGGCTGGACTTGGATCTCAGCGGGGATGGACAAGCATCATTGACCAGGGTGGATGGGCAGCTGCAGAGAATGGGAAGGAGACACCAGCTCCCACCCCCACCCCATCTCCATCTGCAGAATAGTGGCCACCCACCTTCTGAGGCCAGGGAGAGCAAGAACACCTGAGACAGCTGAACATGACCACCCTCCCCACCATTGCTGCTGGGATGAGCACCCAGGCCAGGGCACCAGAAAGCCACGGAAGCCACAGCCACTAGCCCTGAACCTTGCACACCCCTGGATTTTCTCTCCCCTCCCTATCCCCTCACCAACACCTTCCAGTGCTTATCCTGCTGTGTCAAAATGATCCTTCTGTTGCTGCACTGTCATTACTGTTGTATGGATTTATAATTATTGTCCAAAATAGCCCCGAGCCTGGTACGGAAAAGGCATGAGGAAAGATGTGTCAGAATGCACAGTGATTGTTCCTGGATGTGAGGACGACACCCGATTTTCACTTTTTCCTTTCTCGCTGTAATTTATTTTCCTTGTGCTGCTTGTATGCTTTCTTATTTATTTAAAGCTAATCCGCATGTCACGGCCCTGTGCTCCCTTTTTATGTTGAGAATGAGATCCTCCGTGTAGGTCATTCACAATGACAAGCTCCGAGTGCCACTGATTACCTAGGAACAGGGAACACCCTTGGGACTGAAGCAGGACTGCATCAGAAGGTACTAGAAGAGCACTGGGAGTAAGAGAGACTCAGACCAGTGGAGACAAGCTGGCTGAGGTAGGGTCAGAAACCCACATGTGGTAAACTGGATGTGTTTATGTCTTATACTGTATGCATTTTTCTCTTCGGTTTCCCCTAAATGCTCTGATATATTTTGAATTTCTACATCTTTTGGCTACACCAAAATAGATTAAGGAAAAAGAGCTTTACCTGCACTGGGGCCTGATCTTTAAAGTAGGAAATAGCACCTCCCATGAATGACTATTTCAGTGACCACGGACATAATGTGTGAGGGTCCCTCCCCTAAAGGCCACTGAAACTCAGGGAGGAAAGAGCCCTTGAGTCGTATCATCCTTCCCTGCCTGCAAAGCTGTCCTGCGAATGCTGAAAGGTTTGCTTCTGTTGTAAGGATTATTAAACTAAGAGAATTTTAATAAAAAGCATGATTCATTCATATGGGCACACACACACAGGAGCGTCATTCACCTCAGCTAATCACTATGTCTCTTGGAGATACTCCTCAGCTACCACAAAGCAGGTGGCTCATGTTGCACTGCTCCAAGTGGTTGTCTCTGTGAACGTCACCCCTTCGAGTGACACAGACCAGAGGCCAGCAATCCACAGACCATGGGCCAAATCCAGCCTACCACCTGTTTTTGTAAGTAAAGTTTTATTGGAACAAAGCCATGTTCACTCATTTAGGAATTGTCTATGCTACTTTCATGCTACAACAGCAGAATTGAGTCATTGTGACAGGGACTGTAGGGTCCACAAAGCCAACAATGTTATCTGGCCCCTCTGCAAGTTTGCCACCTCCTGCTACAGACCAGGATGAGAATGGTTCCCCTCAAGTTGTGCAGCGCGCAGCTTTGAAGGGAGATTAGAGTTAGGGGCTACACAGGACAGAGCAGGACTGAGATGGGCAGACACAGCTCAGGACCCAGAGAATCCTCCTGGCTCAACTGTCCTCATTCTCAGCACCCTCCCCCAGGGCCACCAAAAGGCAGTGACCTTTGCAGAGAACTGAGAACTCTGGAGTGTGGCATCAGGTAGACTTGGGAATTATAAAGCAAGTCTCTAATTATCTTTTGTTATTTGCAAAATGGTATTGATGATAGAATCTCTCTAACAGGAATGTTGTGAGAATCAAATTAGGAAACACAAGTCGCATGTTTAGCATTGTACCTGCCGCATAGTAAGCATTCGACAGATATGAGGAGTAGTCACGGTGGCAGTATCCACCAAAGCATTGTCCTTAGCCCACACTGCCTCACTCTAGTGGAAGAAGCCATCCGCTTGCTACTCTGACAAGATCATGGGAATAAAAGGTAGGACCCCAGAAGGGCTCTGCTCATAGCCTCGCACCCAGACACCATAATGGCATTGGAAGCTTCCTTTGGCTACAGCAAGCTGTTAATTCTCTGGAATGATTTCAGTAAAAGATTTTCTCAGTAATATCGATCAGGTCCCCTAATTGAACAGCACACACACATGAGCACACATACACAAAACCAAATAGACTTAGGACATCTCCAAATTCTTTACACAGTAAAAAGGAAGGGATGCGAACAGAGGGGCCAGAAGTACACCACAGTTTGCTATTTCCTGATGTCTTTCAGATCATTAAATTAGGCCCTAGGTTGTTGGGTTTTTTAACTGAGTGCATTTTGTAGACTGATCTGTGTGGGGAGATTCAAGACACCCTAAGTCACAAATGTGCAGACATCCTCATCCTGTAGACTCTAATAAAGCTCCTAGGGCAGATAACCCCAAGGGAGGAGAGAGGCTCCCCTATAGAAGAGGCAGGCAGGAGAATAGGATGGAACCGGAGATGTGGCTGTAGAGATACCTAATCAAAGAAATTCCAAAATAATTTTCCTTTCTATGAAGCGCTTTGCATGGTTGGCTACTTTTCTGCAAGCTCTCCCCTTTTCTTCAATATTGTCTTAATTTTGTGCAAGTAGCTGCTAATACATTTTTAACACCTGTTAATCTCCCTTTTTAAAAGCAGGTTATTGGCTAGCCTGGCAATTACTGTAGTCCCAGCTAAGGATCAGGAACAGAACTCTGATACTACATTTTCTCAGATGTGAGAAACTTTTAGTTATAAGAGTTACCATTGGCCAGGCGCGATGGCTCACACCTGTAATCCCAGCACTTTGGGAGGCCAAGGTGGGTGGATCACGAGGTCAAGAGATCAAGATCATCCTGGCCAACATGGTGAAACCCTGTCTCTACTAAAAATACAAAAATTAGCTGGGCATGGTGGCCTGCACCTGTAGCCCCAGCTACTCAGGAGGCTGAGGCAGGAGAATCACTTGAACCCAGGAGGCGGAGGTTGCAGTGAGCCAGGATTGCGCCACTGTACTCCTGCCTGGCGACTCTGTCTCAAAAAAAAAAAAAAAAAAAAAAAAAAAAAAGTTACCATTGGTTAATAACAGCTCTTGAGGGAACCACCGTATCTAAAATGTACATACTGACTTTAAGACATAACAAGATGCAAATATATTAAAATGTGGGGGGCAGGGGTAGCAGGTGGATCTTACAATAGAGGAGAAAAATTTTTAAATTCCACCAGCAACAATAGCTACCATTTATTGAGCAACTACTATGTTCCAGGGACTATGCTATGGGCTTTCTCTGGGTTTTCTTGCTGAATTCCCATGCTATGGTAAAGAAGATATTGTTATCTCATTTTACAGATAAAGAAACTAAAACTCAGGGAGCCTTGATATCTAGACAGTTGAGCCCCAAAGTAACCAAATTCAGAGCAGCAGAGCTCCAAGAGTTTTTGTATCTTACCATTCTAAGAACGGAGCACCAGGGTCCCACCAGAGACCTCAGCCAGAAGCCAGTTCCCTGAAGTGAGACTAGCCCAGGAGGAGTGGAAAAGCCCAATCCCTTCCTCCAACAGGAGGCCACAGAGTGCGAACGCCTGCTGGGCCTATGGGAACTAATGCTGAGCAGCGCCTCCCCCAAGCACTCCGAAGTTCCACTGTTTAATAATAAAATGTTTATGAAAATACACTCACATGATGACTCTTAAAATGAGGGTTAAAAAGGATTGGAGGAAGCAAGTATCAGCAAAGCACAGTAAGACTGTTGGAAAGGTCATAGCTCCCTCCTCTACAGATCAAAATGGCAGGCCACACCCCTTTGCAACCTTACCCCCTGTGCTGCTACTGTGTGAATAACACCCCTGTGCTGCTACTGCCACCTCCACCCAAGACCCTCCTTTTTTCCTCTGCAAGCTCCCTGCTGGTCACTCCGCTTTTTCCAATGCTACCTGCCTCACAGTCCTCAGGAGCTAGGGCAGGTCCAGCTGGAAATTCGCTTCATTTGGTCCCCTACTGCAGCTATCAAGAAATCTGATCAATCTAGCCACAAGCAGGCACAGAAGGGATCGATTCCAGCCCTACCAATGTCCCCAGCTTTTCATCTGTACAACCCGAAGGTAGTGTCCCAAGATACATACCCGTGGCAAGCAGGGTGAGGACAGTGCTCGAAAGAGGCTTAAAGCTGCCTTCTGTGTGATTGCTACAGAACTCCCTGGGACTTACTGTCCTGGAATTGATTGCCTTTCCCTCCCCTGAAAGCCCAAAGAAGGGGAGGCCTGGAAGTGGGTAGGAAGTTCCTACTGGCTTTTAACCCCATTATTGTGGACATTCTCATCTCCATTTCCCAGATAAGGAGGAAGTCACCTGCCTGATGTACACAGTAAGTGGCAGAGGCTTAGACTCGAATCCAGGTCTGCCCAGCTCCCAACCTCTTCCAGTTTAGTTTAAATAAACATTGCTTACTAAGCACCTACCATATGCCTGCTATGCACCAAGCCCTGGGCAGAGAGCTGTGGGAGTACAGAAATGAACCAAATCACTGAGAAACATCAGTCCATGACTCCATGAGTGTCCACGCCTCTCTGCACAGGTAGAATCACCTGGAGAGGATTTTTTAAAGGATTTTTGGTCTGCATTCAGAAGATTCTATTTCTGTAGGTTTAGGAAGAGACCCAAGAAATCCTTACTTTTTAAAGATTTCTCAAGATGGAAGCAAATAGGCCAAGGGGGAATTTCCTTTTGTTCTTATTAATATATATAAACCTTTTTAAATATGAGATTTGTATGCTTTTAAATATGAGATTGTATGAGTGACATTTACCTTGAATAGAAGGTGGGGGTCAATAGTTATCAAATTAACATTTTTCTAATTAAGTGAAGTCCTCCTGTGGCAATTCCAAAAGTGCAGGCAGGTTTGAGAACTCGACACAACACAGGGCTGCCTCTGGTGTTTCTTTGGAGTTGATGCACACTGTGAGAAGCACGGCAGTAGAGTAGGGAGCAACGCACCTGACAAGTCCATTCACACTAAGATTTTAGAGGCTTCATATTCATAGTACACCACTCTCCCCAGGTGCCACCATTTTAAACTAGGATGTCATGGAGACAGCACTGTTTACCCCCAAAAGACTAAATCCCTAATGGTAAAATATAGTCCCCAGATGAGCTGTTTTGAGGCAGGAGAGTCTCCTGACTTCTTCAAATAACACAGCTGCTATATGCAGAAAGAATCAGGGCCTAAATGAGTTCCATGAGGACTTGTTCAAAGTTGGGGAGGGATGAGAAGGGGAGGGGCCAGATGCTTCATCACTGACACAGGATGCTGAGATGCAGAGAGAGTAAGGCCTAGTGATTTATAGGCCAACCACCTGCTGGGCAGCCTATGCCAGCAAGCCAGTTCAGGGCAGCCTGAACAGAAATACTTACTCTTCCTCAAGTCAATCATCCAAGCCCAGGGCCCTCCACCAGGAGAAGAAGGATGCCACAGAGGGGCAGGGCAACTGCTATTTCGAAATGCTGGAAGAGATTTTACCTGGAAGAAGGAGTCAGTTATCTGTGGAAGACCAGGGTTAGTATCATTATAAGGAAAATGTATGAACAGCCAAAGCTCACAAAGATAGAACTGGCTTCCTAGGTAGACACTACGTTCCCCATCACCAAAGAAATTCAAGCAAGGAGTGCTTGACAACTGGAGAGAGTGCAAGCTCCAGGTAGATTGTTAGAACATTGCATTTCCAAACTGCAATGTTTGGACTTAATATTGAGTCACAAAATTAATTTAGTGAGCTGTGGGTCAGCACATGAAATAGAATAGAAAGTATATGCATAGTAATGGTAAGTGTTGTCCTTATGTTCTGAGGGTTCCCATTGGATATTAGACAAGCTTTTTGTAATTTGGTCAATGAGATTGAGCATCTAGATTGCGCCTGATTTAAGACTGAGACCTAGAGTTTACAAAGAAGCCAATCACTCTTGCTCTCAGGGAACCTATGATCTGGCTGGGAAGAGAAGACGAACACATATGTCAAGTCCGAAGCCAAGGTAAGGAGAGAGTGAACAGGAAACCATACCCTACCAGAGTGAATGGGATAACGTAGCAACAGTTAGCCCAGACGACAGGTAACACCTCTCTATGTACCATCTGCCAGGCACTGTTCTAAGCATTTGTGTATTAACTCATTTAATCCTCAAAGCAACCCTAGAAGGATGTGCATTGTACAAAGAAACAGGCCCAGAAATGTTTAGTAACTTGCCCAAGTCACACAGCTAGCAAGTGCTAGATCTAAGACTAAACCCAACTAGTGTGACTCCAGAGCAATGGTATGCTGGTAAATGCTTAACAACTGTCTTTCCGGGGGCTGGAACCCTATTGCATTTGCCAGTCCCTGTAATGTAAATATTTTCCCCATGACCAGTTTCAAGCTACCAATGAGACTTCTCTGAGCACAGAATTGGGACAAGATAGAAAGTAATACATCAGATATTATTTCCACCATGCAGGTACAATACACATAAATAACTTCAAGAGCATAGATAACAGTAAAATGTAGTCAAATAATTCAGAAATAAGTTTTGAGTACTTATTATCCTTGTGTTTAGTATAATTTATCTGTAAGTTATAGAATTTAATTTTTAATAACAACTTTAATAATCAGCTCCCAACATTGCTGAAAATTTGGAAACTGACTCTCATGAGCTGGTCCATGCTGAATCAAGCACACCACTGATCCAGAGGTACTACATTACACAAGACCAAGAGATGGAAGAAGACACAACTACTATTTTGAAACACTTGCTTTGCAAAACTTTTGTAAGATACAGTTATATGATAAATAGAGAGATGACTGATAAATGATAGGGACAGACATATATATTTGTGTGTATATACATATGTATGGATAATGTAATACATACATACTGGTTCATAATATAAGATATATTTCTTACTGTGGGTCATGATCAAAGAAGTTTGCAAAGTATTAGAATAAATGATAAGGTACCTTCTAATTTTGACATTCTATAATTCCATAATATCTCATTAGCTAACATTTGATAGGTACATCCTGTCTCTCCTACAGGGCAGAACAGGGACTGTGACTGCTCACTATATACATCTCCAGCCCCTGACCCTGCATCTGACCCACTAAATGTCCTTAAAAGACATGTTCAGCAAAGGAGACAGGGATGGAAATAAACATAAGAATTGTTTTTACTCCTGGGGTGGAACTTGGCCACATGCAATTCACCCAGGAAGAATTAAGCCTAAGAGGATGTTTTCCCACAGGATCTCTCTCTCTCTCTCTCTCTCTGGAATGTTCCTTCTGATGGCAGAAAGTGCTCTGCAAAACCCATCTCAACCAAGAGGTGCTCTACATGAGGACCAGAATTTATGAGTGGAGGAGAGGGTGGGAGAATGATTTACAGATCAAGATTAATAAGAGCCCTGTGCTGTTTGCCTGGAGCTCTTCAGAGAGGCAGACATGGAAAGCCACTGTTGCATGGAAAAGGGTAAATTGATACCCAGTGCCGAGGTGAGGGGCAGAAGGAAAGGATGGCTGGAGATGGAGATGTAACATTGAAAGCCTAGGGAAGGCAAGAGGGAGAAGGAAGGAGCTGGCACAATGATAGGTGTTGTTTTGTCAAGAAAAGCCACATAAAAAGCCACATGGAAACAAAAGACAGCCATACCCAGGATTTGGCCACATGTAGTTATTTTATGTCTGTTTACCCCTCTGAATTCTAAATTCCATGAGAACCAGCATTCGTTGGCTGGTCTGTCCCTGGCACCTCTTCAGAAAGCAATAAATATTTGCTCACTTAACAGAAAGATGAGCTTGTGAACGTGGTATCTATGATAACAAGGGGTCCCACTGCCTCAACTAAACTAGAACTGCCTCCCATTGTGAAAATCATTAACTGAATACAGCCCCCAATAATGCTGGTGCTGGGGCAAAGACTAGAAACCATTTATTCAACATTCAACAAATATTTTGCGATCCAACTGTGTCCCAGTTGCTTTTCTAGGTGGCCAAGTGTTAGTAGCTCAGCCAAAGTGTTGGTGGGATGGCCATGGGCTTCTCCTATAGCTACAAAACTAAATCCAGGTAAGTCTGCCCAAAGACAAAGAAAGCTCATCTCCCAACTTGTCATAGAACTCTGAGTGCAAAAGGGAGTGTGTGTTTCACATTTCCCATTCCTAGCTCTCTCACCTGGACTCAGCAAAGGCCTGAATAAGGCAGCAAACTCTGGCCATCAGGGTAAAGCTCAGTTCAGAATACCCTGCAAAACGGTGATACAGAGCAGTCCTAGAAGCAACTCACCCACACACTATACCTTAAGAAAGAAATGTTCAGAGGAGGCTAGGGAGGCAACCTCTGCAGGAAGGAAGAAAAGAGCAGGCACACAGAGCATACTCCCCCAACCCAGTGCTCAGGAGGCTTTGGGACAGGGCAGGAAGAAGGCAGACTTAGAAGTCAAAGAAGCCAACTCTGAGCTCCTTTGTCCCTTACTAACTGAGAAAGTTCCTGAACTTCTCCGAGACTCAGTTCCCTTGACAGCAAAATGGATATATCACAGTCTACAATCCAGGGTCATTTTAAGGAGTCATGAATGTAAGTACCAGCACAGTGCCTGACACAGAGCAGACACACAATTGATATAGATATTGATAAATTGGTGGCAATCATATTCTTTACACCCAGCCTCACCAAAACTAAAGAGCCCTTCCTAGGTGAGTTGCTGGCACCTCCTATCCCAGGCAAACAGGCTCAAAGACACCCTGATGTGCCTCTGTCTGAATCCTGTCCTCACTGCACCCTCTTCACTGTTCCCTCACCTCTTTGAGCTTTTGCTTGCTTCTCACGTGTTCTCTGGGAACTCACCTCACAGTGCTGGGCATTTCCTTGTTCTTGCTCCCTCTCCTTTACTCTTCTTTCTGCTCAGACCCTCTCTTCCCACTCCCAGGATAAACAGATCTCCTTTTCCTGCCTTCCCTGATACCTAAAATTATTCCCCATCTTGTTCCATACCTTAGACTCAGTGCAAGAGTGAAACCAATAAAGAATGGAGGACTATCTAGTTTCATCAGATGTATCTGCTTTTGAAATGTTCAGCCTACGTGTGTTAAAAATGGGGGCTCACACCTTACAGGCGGGAGGGGGAAGCACTTACAAAGCCAAGGTTGGCTCAGAAAACTTAGAAATAAGAAATGGAATTAAAGGGGGAAAAAAGTTTTCCCATTAAGAATTAGCCAGAAGAAATAAATGAATTCAACAAGATTTCAGGAGACCAGATCAATATACAAAAATCAATTGTGTTTTTATAAACTTGCAATGAACAAAGATAAAATTTTTTAAATTTCATTTATAATAGCATCAAAAAGAATAAAATACTTAGAAATAAACCTTTTAAAAAGTGTAAAATTTATAGTCTGAAAACTACCAAATGTTGTTGATATCAATTAAAGGAGACCTTAAAAATGGAAAGACGGCCAGGCACAGTGGCTCACGCCTGTAATCCCAGCATTCTGGGAGGCCAAAGCCGGCGGATCACGAGGTCAGGAGATCGAGACCACGGTGAAACCCCGTCTCTGCTAAAAATACAAAAAATTAGCTGGGCACGGTGGCAGGCGTCTGTAGTCCCAGCTACTCGGGAGGCTGAGGCAGGAGAATGGCATGAACCCAGGAGGCGGAGCTTGCAGTGAGCCGAGATCACGCCACTGCACTCCAGCCTGGGTGACAGAGCGAGACTCCATCTCAAAAAAAAAAAAAAAAAATGGCAAGACATCCTATGTTCATGGATCAGAAGAATTAAAACATGTGGTTAAGATGGCAATACCGGCTGGGCACAGTGGCTCATGCCTGTAATTCCAGCACTTTGAAAGGCTGAGACAGGAGGATCACTTGAGGCCAGGAGTTTGAGGCCAGCCCAGCCAACACGGTGAAACCCTGTCTCTACTAAAAATACAAAAAAATTAGCCAGGCTCGGTGGCTCATGACTGTAATCCAAGCTACTGGAGAGGCAGAGGCAGGAGATGCACTTGAACCTGGGAGGCGGAGGTTGCAGTGAGCTGAGATCACTCCACCCACTGCATTCCAGCCTGGGAAACAGAATAAGACTCCATCTCATAAATAAATAAATAAATAAATAAATAAATAAATAAATAAATAAATAAATAAATAAGCCAGGCATGGTGGCATGCACCTGTATTCCTAGACACTTGGGACACTGAGGCAGGAGGATTGCATGAGACCAAGAATTTGAGGCTACAGTGAGCTTTGATAGTGCCAATGCACTCCAGCCTGGGAGACAGAGTGAGTCTCTGTCTCAGAAAAAAACAAAAAACAAAAAAAGATGGCAGTACTCTCCAAGTTGATCTGCAGATTCAACATAATTTCTATCAAAATCCCAGCCATCTTTTTTGCAGAAATTGACAAGCTAATTCTAAAATTTAAGTGAAAATTCAAGGGATCTAGAATAGCTAAAACCGTCTTGGAAAAAGAACAAATTTGAAGGACTTATATTTCCCAATTTCAAAAGTTACATCAAAGCTACAGTAATCAAAACAATGTAGCACTGGCATAAGAATAAATATATAGATTAATGGAATAAAACTGAGAGTCCAGAAATAAACTCAATGTTGGGCATTTATAGGTACACAATTAGTGTTATTGATTTTGAGGTCCTCTCCCCCATTCCCTTCCCACCATGGGTCTTAGGGATTCAGCTCCTCATATGCGGCTTTTCCAAGGAATTAGGCCAGAAAATTTCTTGATCAAATTGATAGGGTGAGTTTTTGTTTCATTTTCAAAGGAATTTCCCAAAGGAAAAGCAAGGAAATCAAATAGAACAAAACACACCAAGGAATACACAACCTGAAGCAAAACCATATGGTTCCCACACTAACCAGAACCCTTTTATTCTCTGCTTCCTTCACACACAAAAAGATGCAAGCCAACCCATGGGTCTAAAGCATCCACAGTGGTCCTAGGAACCAGCTCAAAAAGTCTGGACTTCCTAAAACCCAGGAATACATCTCAGGAGTTTATGCTTTTACATCAGTTAAAATTACCTCAGCTGCAAGGAATAGAAATATCACTAACGGTGGCTTAAATTGTAGACAGTTATTACTTACTGGACACAAGGTAGACGTGGGCAGTCCCAGGGTAAGCATAGCAGCTTATCTATGTCCTTGGGACCCAACTCCATCAATCCTCTGCCATCCTCACTACACTACACTCCCCCTCTTAGTCACAATATGGCTGCCATATTCCGAGCATCACATTATCACATAACAGTATCCAAAACCATACTGCAAAAAAAAAAAAAAAAAAAAAGAGTAGCAAAAATGGCATTTTCCTTTCCTGCTTTTCACTTATTAGGAAGGAAACATCTTTCCCAGAAGCCCCCAGCAGTCTTGTTCTTGCAGCTCTTTGGTCAAAACTTGGTCATCATAGAATTACCTTACCCTGATCCCATTTTAAGCAACTCCTCAGATTTACTTGGCCTGGCTTGCTCAACAAGAGGACCCTGGCCACAGCTCCCTTCAACCAATCTCCTAACACAACCAAACCAGCTCAGCCTCCCTGAAGGTGAGGGCTGGGCTTTGATGTGATCTCCAATGGACCCACCAGCAGCTCTAGCCCTCAAGCCTGGCCTGTGGGACCACAGAGACTATGGCTCCTACCACCATTTTATATTTGTAGATTGTGCAATGATATCAAAGGTTTTGCTCACTATGGGCCATGCAGATGCTCACCTGCACCTACTCACCTTATTCATCCAAAAATATGAGCTGTGGAGACACGTATTAGCAAATGTCCCCATGTAATAAATGGTGGGAGGGACAGAGAAACAGGCAGCTCTAGGTTTCTCCCCCATACCTAAATTCATATAACTACACACTTCCTTCAGAGAGCATTAAGTTCACTGACAAAAAATCGATTCATCCTCTTGTTTCTTGCCTGTTTTTAAGCCCTTTTAACCTGTCTCAGCAGGGACTCTAGTCCAGCCAGACTCTGTGGAGAAGTGTGAAAGGAATGGGGTCTGGCTGGTGGCCGAGGTCAGGGCCTGCTTACAAATCATGCTCTGGCCATGCTTCAGGCAAATCTCCACCTGGTACTCAGAGAGCTGAAACCTTTCCATTAATCCTGAATCTGTCATCTTCCACCATGTTCACAGGGAAACAGCCCTGGGGGAGGTGGGTACCCTGAACCGAGTTCCGACTCTGGGCTCCCATTTGCCCTTCTTCTCCCAGAGGCCCCCCTGTGCTGCCCTTTCTCAGCCTGGTCCCCACATACACCCTTCCTTTCTCAACTCTGTAGGCAGCTTTTTCTCACTTCTCTTGTCTCCCCTCCAGCCACGTCCTCGCTGCTTTTTTTTTGATGGGTAAGACCATGAACTCTGGGGCCAGACAGTGGGGGTTGAAGTCCTGGGACCACCACTTACTAGCTAGGTTACCTGGGCAAGTTACTGCACCTCCCAGTGACTTGGTTTTCTTCTCTGCAAAATGGACATAATGCCTCCCTCCCAGGGTTGCTGTGAAAATTAAATGAAATCTTAATAATAATGAAATCTTAATAATAATGAAATCTTAAATGAGAAGGGACATATTCTAAGCACTTAGCGTGACAGTCACTGTTCTACAGACACATAACTATTCTACCTCAACAGACACATAAAAGGCTTAAAACAGTGTCCAGAATACATAAGTGAACAAAAAATGTTAGCTGTGGTTAATGAAATTATTATTATTTTCTTGTTGTTGTTGTTTAGAGATAGGGCCTCACTTTGTCATCCAGGCTGGAGTGCAGTGGCACTATCATAGCTCACTGCAACCTCAAATTCCTGAGCCCAAACAGTCCTCCTACCTCAGCCTACTAAGTAGCTGGGACTACAGGTGCATGCCATCTCGCCCAGCTAATTTTTTAATTCATTTTTGTAGAGACGGAGTCTCGCTATGTTGCCCAGGCTGGTCTCCAACTTTTGGCTTCAAGTGATCTTCCTGCCTCGGCCTTTCAAAGTTCTGGGATTATAGGCGTGAGCCATCATGCCCAGCCCCCTTTTCTCCTCACCCCACGGGCCCTTGGGAATTCATTCATTCATTCATTCATTTACTCACTCAGCAATTACCTGTCACCTGTCCACCCTGGGGTGGCCCAGGCTGGAATAGGGTAGGCACTGTGCTATAGAGGAGCCTGCAGACTAGCCAAGCATTCCCCTTCCCTTTTTGGGCTGATAAATGACTGCTAAAGCCTAACCAGAATTAAAATGTGTTGGCAGAGCTATATCATTACTCAGTGTGACAATATTTTGATCACTGTATCTCCAAACAAGAATCAGCATAGGTGCTCCATGGAGCTGGCAATAAATCCTGTTGGGGCACCCCAAACCTGTAGGTGCCACCAAGTTGGATTTCTTCATCCCCATATATATTCCAAGTAGAGGGGGAAGAATGGAAGGCCTGGAGAGAGGGGGCCCCAGGCAGGACCACAACAGTGGCCAGAAGGGAAAGGCCTGAGAGCAAGGGCTCTTTGCCACTTCCCCGTGGCTTCACAGGAACCCACTAGGGTCTCTGTTGCTAATCTCAAACAGGCATAGGCCAGGTGCAGTGGCTCATGCCTATAATCCCAGCACTTTAGGAGGCTGAGAGGATCACTTGAGGCCAGGAATTCAGGACCAGCCTGGGCAACATAGCAGGAGCCCATCTCAAAAAATGAAAATTAGCCAGGCATGGTGGTGCATGCCTCTAGTCCCAGCTACTTGGGAAGCTGAGGCAGGAGGATCAGTTGAAGCCAGGAGTTCAAGACCAGCCTGGGCAACATAGCAAGACCCTGTCTCTACAAAAATAATAATAATAATAAAGTTATCCAGGTGTGGTGGTGCATGCCCATAGTCCTAGCTACTTGGGAGGCTGAGGTGGAAGAATCACTTGAGCCCAGAAGTTTGAGGCTATAGTGAGCTATGATGGTGCCACTGCACTCCAGCCTGAGTGACAGAGCAAGATCCTATCTCTTTAAAACAAATTTTAAACTAAACGAGTGTAGTAGTCTAACCGACATCCCTCCTGGAACATTGTGAATATTAAAAGAATACTAGTCAAGGAAGGGCTTTGAAATCCCCAAAGTGCCGTGTCCCTGGAAAGGATAAGTGTTATCCACACTGGTCTTCAAGACAGAGTGAGTGCACTGAGGGCAGAGGTTGCAATCTGTAGGCCCCACGCAGCCCACAGCTGTGTTGTGTTTGGCCTGTGCTTTGTGTGGTATGTTCATTAAAAATATAGATTTGTTGCCAGCATTTAAAAACCAGGAAATTTCACATAAAAATCCAGATTTCTGGCTTGTCCTGAAAAATCAGACGATCCAGCAACAATTAGCCACAGCTGAACAGTATCTGCCCCTTCAACCGGGGCTGAGAGGAAGCTCCAGTCCAACACCAGAGACGGTGTCTGCACTCTGAGCCCTACACACACAGGCTTCCTCTGTGCAAACAAACACACACACGCATATACACACACACAGCCCTCTTCACTCATTCATCTGAGTGGCCTGGCCCCTCCTTGTATCTGAGTTTGGGCCTTCTGGTTCAGTGCTAAGACCTTAAGCTCTGAAGATAATTGCACCTGGTTGCTCACTGCGGCTCTACCACTGACCCTGTGACTGTGAGAATTACTTCACCCCTCTGAGCCTGTTTCCCAGTCTATTAAATAAGCATTCATTTATTCAATCAATATTTATTGAATGCTCATTCTAGGCCAAGCATTTAGCAAACAAGATAGACAAAGCAGACATTAAACAAGTGAAAAAATAAACAAGATAATTTACCGGTTGTGATCTTGCTAGCAAGAAATAAACCAGGTGAGATCCCAGAGAGTCAGTGATGGGGTCTGGGTTGCAGGGGCCACTTTAGCTAAGGGGGTCAGGAAAAAGCTGGGGAAAGTGGTTGTACTCACTTCCCGGGCTGTCTGGGGATTAAAAGTGAAGCACTTCACAAGCACAATGTCCCGCACCTGGGCAGGATGCTGTTAGTGGTGCCATCACATCACCACGCTGGATCTTGTTAGGAGGCCTGAGAAGCAAAGGGGGTGGGGGAGGCCAGCTCCCAGGAGCAGGTGGAACCCAGGCTCCCCACCCCCACACACCAGCCCCACACTTCAGAACTGCTTTCAAAGCCTCCTCAATTATCCCATCTATAAATACAGCCTCTCAGCAGAGAAGGGGCACAGATGCTGGCAGGAAGATTTAACCCTTCAATGGGCCTTCCCCCATCTCTCTTTCCCTAAAGGTTTTTCCCCGCCCCCTCTCCTCCCCATCCCTGCCTGTGGCCTCTTCCTCTCCATCTCTGAATCCCTTCCCACTGCCAGCTGAATCCATGTTTGACTTGTGCCAACAGCCACCCCACTACAATCTGGAAAGGATTCAGTGGAGAGCGTGGATAAAAATCTATTACTCGGTGGTATTTCCCTACGAGCCTGTGGTGTTCAGTGTCAACTCCAGCGCTAGCCCTGGGCTCCTTGCAGACACCAAGCACACTGGGCCACAGGCCAGGTTGGCTTTAAAGGGCCCTTGGCATGTCTGTCTCACTCTGGGCAGGGGAACCATTTGCTGCAGGCCTGGGATTGAGTTACATTGAGGGGAAAACATATTTGTTTAAATAAAAGCTATGGTTAGGTTTTCTATTCTTCCAATGTTAAACAGGCACCTACTAGATCACCCATTTTCCCTGGCTCCCAGCTCCCTGGCCTCCTTTTCTTGGTTTCCAGAATATCATTGCTTCATCCACCCCAGGGCACTTCTGTCCCACTGTGTGGAAAAGAGTCCCCCTGTGTCTACTGAATACCTCCTCATCTTTCTGATCAGGGAAGCCCTCCCTTGCACCCCAGACTGTACCAAATCCCCTCATACGGCTTGATCACTGTTGTGATTTTTGACAGTATGTTCCTTCCCCATACACTGTCCTGTGAGTTATGATTCTGTTTAAACTCACTGTTATGGCCGGGCATGGTGGCTCACACCCATAATCCCCAGCACTTCGGGAGGCTGAGGCAGGCAGATCGCTTGAGGCCAGGAGTTTGAGACCAGCTTGGCCAACATGGCGAAACCCAGTCTCTACTGAAAGTACAAAAATTAGCTGAGCATGGTAGTGCATGCCTGTAATCCCAGCTACTCAGGAGGCTGAGGTGGGAGAATCATTTGAACCCGGGAAGTTGGGGCTGCAGTGAGCCAAGATCGCGCCACTGCACTCCAGCCTGGGCAACAGAGAGAGACTCTATCAAAAAAAAAGAAAGAAAGAAAGAAAGAGAAAAAAAAAGAAACTCACTCACTGTTGTACTGTTGTTTTTCTACACCAGGCACAGTGCCTGGAACCTGATTGGTACTCAATAAATATTGGTGAATGAGTAAAGAGGTGAATGAATGAATGCCCAGCAGGTGTCAGCACCCTGACATATGCAGAAGAACCCTAAGAGTCCTCTGGAATGTGTGTGCATGGGGTCCAGGGCACTGCCTGCCCTGTTAAACACTGTCCCCAGCACTTGGCCTGGCACATATCTCATGCTTTGGGAATACCTGGTGGTGGAATTGAATGGATGAAAGTTAGTGCCAAGGAGTCCATATTTAGGATGAGCTCAGTGAGGGCATTTTCAGCAACGTTGCAGCACAGTTCAGAAATTTTCCAGCAAAGCTACCGTAATAAACTTTACAAAACAGGCTGTAAAGTTAGTATTTACAAAAAAAAAAAAGTCCAATTAATTTTAACGATTGGTAACAAAGGAATCAATAGCAGGTGAGTTACGAGCTGCATGTGAAATGTGGGTCTCTCACGGGGTGAATGGTGTGGTAGAGACAGAGGACTCGTTGGCCAGAATACTTACAGAAGGTTTTCCAGTTGAGGTAGGGCTAGACCTGGCCAGAATTGTCTAGGGGAGAGGGGGAGAGCCCCCCTATTTAATTTATCCAATAAAACCTAAAACATGTTATTACACAAAGCTCCAAGACCCAGTGAGTGTCCCATGAGATTGCTCCATCAGACCTGACAGCCATTAGCTATTATCACGCCTGATGCACACCATGATACAGGTCTAGGCTGTGGGCATGCAATGAGGGGGAAGATAAGATCCCAGCCCTCCTGAAAATTTCATTCTAGCTGAAGGACAAGTAAAGAAGTTCAGAAGATCATTTCAGAAGAGAAGCCCTACAAATAAAGTGACTAGCAGAGGCCATCTTTAGACAGGGTGGTCAGAAAAGCCTCTATGGGCAGGTAAGCTGAGGGTGGGGGCAAAAATGAGCCAGCCATTAAAGAAGCAGGTGTGTGTGGAGGTGAGCAGGGTGCCAGGACAGGGTGTGCTAAGACCAGGAACAGGCCCATGCAATGAGACTCTCCAACTAGAACAGGTAGGGGGATTCAAGAAACAAAAAGACCAGGATGGCTGGACTGGTAGTGAGCATGATATGAAGACTGACCCACAAGCTCTTACTCACAATTCCTGTAAGAGACTGAATGTTTGTGTCTGTCCCTTCTACCCCCCATCCCCCGAAAAAATTTATACACTGAAACTCTAATGCTCCAGTGTGGCTGTATTTGGAGATGGGACCTAAAGAAGTAATTAAGGTTAAATGAGGTCATAAGGAGGAGGCTCTGATGTAATAGAATTAGTGTCCTTATAAGAGATGCAGAGAGACTGGGAATGGTGGTTCATGCCTATAATCCCAGCGTTTTAGGAGGCTGAGGCAGGTGGATCACTTGAGCCCAGGAGCTTGAGACCAGCCTGGACAAAATGGCAAAACCCTTCTCTGCAAAAAATACAAAAATTAGCCAGGCATGGTGGTGCACACCCATAGACCCAGCTACTCAGGAGGCTGAGGCAGGAGAATCACCTGAGCCTGTGGAGGTCGAGGCTGCAGTGAGTCATGATCATGCCACTGCACTCCAGCCTGGGTGACAGAGTGAGACCCTGTCTCAAAAATTAAAAAAGAAGAGACCCAGAGAGTATTCTTACCCCAACCCCACTGGGCACATAAAGAAGAGTTCCTTTGAGCTCACAGATTGATGATGGTCATCTCCAAGGCAAGAGAAAAGGCCCCAGAGTGAAACCTTCCTTGCTGGCACCTTGATCTTGGACTTCCTACACCTCCAGAACTGCGAGAAATAAATTTCTGTTGTTTAAGCCACACAGTTCTGTGGTATTCTGTTATAGCAGCTGGAGCAAGAGTAATACAATTCCAAAACCAAAAATTCTGAAAAATAATTAAAGTGTTTTATCAGCTTGGGACAAACTCAGTTAGTAACAAACCTGCCCTGACCTGATATGAGGCTACTTATTTTCTTCACTTATCCAACTTTATGTGAATATTTGTACATTTCACTGATGAACTATTGACCCACTTTTTTGACCCAGAACCTGCTGGGGTATTAGAGGATATATGGTATGTAGACTGTATTACCTTTTTAAAATCTAAAAAATCCTGAATCCCTAAACACATCTGGCCCAAGGTTTTCTATGCAGAATCAATGTCCCCTTTAAAGATCTTTATCAGAGAGGGGCTCCTGGTTTCCTTTGGCAACGTAAACTGAGAAAGAGCTAGGTAGAAGTGGATGGCTTTCTTCACTTTTTTTAAACTTAATACGCAACTCTATCAACAAACACAAAGGATTGTAAGTGAAAAGCAAAATAAAATGGTTGGTGGCTGTGGTGAGTGATTCCTCAGACAATAAAGCAGTCAGAGTTCTGCAGCTTAGCCATTAACTTGACCAAGACATGCTGGAATTGTTCAACCAAAATGGATGATTTTTCTGCCCTGTGGAAGCGCACCTCTCTTTTCATAATGGACATCAGTGGAGACTGGCTGGTGTCCCTGTGGTTGGAGTGAGTATCCCCGTTGGTATGTCCAGTACCCCCCACCCCACCTCCACTGTGGGCAGCTGAATGTGCTGACATCTCAGTTTTATTTCAGGGGTTGGGGCTTATTTGGTCTGAGTAGTAGCTACAAAGGATGCCCAGCAGCAGCAGGAGCAAGAGTGTATCTAAAACTGAAAAAGCCACAGAGGTGAGTGTGGGACATACAAGAAGAAATGAAACCCAATGGCCAGGAGCCAGGTAGGCACAGGAGGGAAGGAGGTGGCCGGAGAAGAGGCAGGGAGCAGGGACAGAGGCTGCAAGACTGTTGCCTCGCCCAGGCCTGGAACTCCAGAGGTTCTTTCTCACTGGAAGGGTAAGAGAGTCCTGTTAAAGATGCAGGGTCAGGGAGATGCTGGAAGGGTGGGCCTGAGGAGCTGGGTTTGACTCTTCTGGCTTGAGGACATCCTTTATCTTTTTCCTTCTAAGTCTGAGCTTTCCCAGAGAGCACTGACTTTAGTTCAGAAGCCTCTGAAGCAGCTTGGACTTCCCCAAGAGGCTGGGAAAGGTGTCATTCCTGTGTCCAGTGCAGCTTGGTCTTCCAGAAGTGAATTCCTTAAAGCATAGTCCTGGGAGGTGGTTTCCCTCCTTTATCAAATAAGTGTGGGAAACACTGCATTCTGCATCTCCATCATGATGAGTCATTATTACATTAGAAGTTCTTAGAAACCCTGCTGGTCCTTATGGAAAAGATGGAAAAACAGGGCCTAGATTTACCCTCCCACCCTAAACAACTTAAAAAACCAGACAGAACATGCGAACATCAGTGTTCAGAGATCAGACTGCAGTTGCTGAGAAAAGAAAAGAAACATGGTGAGCCCTAGCACTCCACCAGCTTACTGCATAAAGGCAGTTTCTGACCACAAGAAAAGAGGGTACATTCACAGAGCCTGGCTGTCTCTGAGTGGAGGAGATGGAAATCCAAGTTCAGGATGCCATGGTGAGGTACAGTATCAGAAAAGAAGTACTGCAAAAAGGCCACCATGAGTAGGTTCCTGAGTACTGATCTGCACATCTGGAAGAGGAAATTATGAGATTGGAGAAAGACCCACTGGAAAAGAGCAGTCAAAATATCCAAAGGTCTTGAAATAGCTCATGTTCCAACCAGCCAGAGAAGAAAATTCTAGTGAGACCTGGAGCATTGCGGGATTGCTTTAATAGCAGGAATAAATTAGCCCTAAAGGCTGCTCTACATCTACCCTAATGCAGCTTTCAAAGGCATCAAAAGTATCCAATTGAATCCAAGGAACTTACCAGTGCCAACACAAAATTAAATATTATTTAAAGGAGCAAAACAAAATCCAGAAACCAATTATGTAAAATTCTGAGAGGCTTAAGACAACGGAAATGTATTCTCTTACACTTCCAGAGGCCAAAGGTCTGAGAGAAAGGTGTCCATGCCGCCACCCTGCCTCCCGAGGCTCTGAGGGAGATGCATTCCATGATTCTCTCTCCTGGCTTCTGGTGGCTGCTGGAAGTCCCTGACATTCCTTGGCTCCTAGCAGCATCACCCCAATCTCCCTACCTCCATCTTCACATGACCTCTTCCTCTGTATGTCTTCCCTGTGTGCCTGTCCCAAAACTCGTTCTACCTCACTCTTATAAAGATGTATGTGACTATTTAAAGCCTACCCAGATAATCCAGGATAAGCTCCTCCCCTCACAATCCTTACCTTCATCATAACTTTTGCCACAAAAGGTAATCATTCATTCTTTTTCACTCTAAACAATCACAGGTACAGGGATTAGGACGTGGACATATTTTAGGAGGGACACCATTCAGCCCAATACAGTGCTATTATACATTTTTTATGCTATATGTCAAGAGGTATAATGTTGCTTGAAAGTAAAGTAAGATTGCTTAAAGATGTAAGAATGCAGAATAATTTAACAATGCTATTAACTTACTTGACCTAATTGATATTTATTGAACAAGCCACCCAGCAATAGAAGAATACACACTCTTTGTAATTATATATGGTGCATTCACCAAACAGACTGTATTCTAGGCCATGGAACAAGTCTCAATAAGTTTAAGAAGATTGAAGTCATACAAAATGCTCTCTGATCACGATGGAATTAAACCAAAATCAAAAATGGTAAAATATCTGGAAGATCCCTAAATATCTAGAAATTAATTAAACAATATACTTCTAAATAACACACAAGTCAAATAAAAAATCAAAAGTGAATTAGACAATATTTTGAACTGAATAAAAATGAAAATACATTATAGCTAAAGGAGTTCTTAGAGGAAAACTTACAACATTAAATGCTTACAGCATAAAAGAAGAAAAGCTTTATTTAATGATCTAGGCTACTCATCTTAAGAAACAAGAAAAAAAAAATTAAACCTAAAATAATCTGAATAAATGAAACAACAAAGTTAAGGGAAGAAATGAAGGAATTTGAAAACAAAATCAATTTTTAAAATTCAATATAACAAATATATTTTTTTGAAAAAAATCAATGAAAGTAATAAAACTCTAGAGAGACTCATCAGGGAAAAAGATAAAAAAAAAAATATCAAGTATGAAAGAGTTGACATCACTATGGATCCTAAGACATTTAAAAGATATTAAGGAAATATGAACATTATGCCATAAAT
Source organism: Gorilla gorilla gorilla (assembly GCF_029281585.2). Lineage (NCBI taxonomy): Eukaryota > Metazoa > Chordata > Mammalia > Primates > Hominidae > Gorilla > Gorilla gorilla. Next base: position 94,934,660 of record NC_073239.2, on the reverse strand, counting down.
TTATGAACTTAGATGAAAAGAAAAAATTTCTTAAAAGACACAAAGTACCAATATCCCTACACCTATTAAAGAAATTGAACTGTTTTCATTCTGTTCTTGTTAATAAAACTAAATTATTCAATTTAAAAAATTGAAGTAAAGACTTTCCACAAAGAAAATACCAATTAATTCTTGTCCACTGGTATACCATACCAAGTCACCACAAATTAAAGTTTGTACCACTGTGCTCCACCTACCACCAGTAACCCCATCCTCACTGCCACCCAAGCAGTGGTCATCTGGGCAGCTCTAAAATTCCATCCTATAACTGGCTAGTTATATGTAGAAGATTGAAACTGGACCCCTTCCTTACATCATATATAAAAATCAACTGAGGGCCGGGCGTGGTGGCTCACTCCTGTAATCCCAGCACTTTAAGAGGCCAAGGCGGGCAGATCACCTGAGGTCAGGAGTTCGAGACCAGCATGACCAACATGGAAAAACCCCCGTCTCTACTAATACTACAAAAATTAGCCGGGCATAGTGGTGCGTGCCTGTAATCCCAGCTACTCAGGAGGCTGAGGCAGGAGAATTGCTTGAACCCAGGAGGCAAAGGTTGCAGTGAGCCGAGATCATGCCATTGCACTCCAGCCTGAGCAACAAGAATGAAACTCCATCTCAAAAAAAAAATCAACTCGGGATGGATTAAAGACTTAACTGTGAAACCTAAAATCTATTTTTAAAAACCCTGGAATATAATCTGGGAAATACCATTCTGGATATAGGCCCTGTCAAAGATTTCATGACAAAGACACCAAAAGCAATTGCAACAAAAACAAAAATTGACACATTGAGACCTAATTAAACTAAAGAGTTTCTGCACTGCAAAAGAAATTATCAGCAAACTGACGGCCTACAGAATGGAAGAAAATATTTGCAAACTATGCATCTAACAAAGGTCTAACATCTAGAATCCATAAGGAACTTAAACAAACTAACAAGCAAAAAACAATCCCATTAAAAAAGTGGACAAGGGACATGAATACACATTTTTCAAAAGAAGAGATACACACAGCCAAAAAGCAGATGAGAAAATGTTCAACATCACTAATCATTAGAGAAACGCAAATTAAAACCACAATGATATACTATATCATTCCAGTCAGAATGGCTATTATTAAAAATTCAAAAAATAACAGATGCTGGTGAGGTTGCAGAGAAGAGGGAACACTCTTACACTGCTGGTGGGAATGTAAATTAGTTCAGCCATTGTGGAAAGCAATGTGGGGATTTCTCAAAGAACTTAGAACTACTGTTCAACTCAGCAATCTCATTATTGGGCATACATCCAAAGAATATATATCATTCTACCATAAAGACACATGCACATGTACGTTCATTACAGCAACATTCACAATCACAAAGACTGGAATCAACCTAAATGCCCATCAATGGTAGACTGGATAAAGAAAATGTGGTATATATACACCATGGAATATTACATGAAACAACAAAGTTAAGGGAAGAAATGAAGGAATTTGAAAACAAAATCAATTTTTAAAATTCAATATCACAAATAGATTTTTTTTAAAAAATCAATAAAAGTAATAAAACTCTAGAGAGACTCATCAGGGAAAAAGACCAAAAAAAATACCAATATCAAGTATGAAAGAGTTGACATCACTGTGGATCCTAAGACATTTAAAAGATAGCCATTAAATAGAATGACATTATGTCCTTTGCAGCAGTGTGGATGGAGCTGGAGGCCATTATCATAAGTGAACTGACACAGGAACAGAAAACCAAATACCGCATGTTCTCACTTATAGGTGGTAGCCAAACATTGAGTACACATGAACACAAAGAAGGGAACAACATACACCAGGACCTAGGGCCTACTTGAGGGTGGAGAGTGAGGATTGAAAAACTACCTATCAGGTACTATGATTATTACCTGGGTGACAAAGTAATCTGTACAACAGGCCCCCATGACAGTTTTCATATGTGACAAAGCCGCACATGTAGTCCTGAACCTAAAATAAAGGTTTAAAAAATAGCAGGTGAAAAAATAAATAAATATGTAAAATCTCATCCTAGCATCTGCTTTCCCTGACCATCTCTGGTACCTACTGTCACAGGTTAGCTTCCCTGAGAAGCAGGATTTGAAATGGAGATTAGCACTCAAGAAGTTGATTATAGGAGGCACTTAGAATCAACACCCATGGAGGGGAGGGGAAAGAGGCAGCTTGGGCAGACAGAGCAGCTGAATCTGGATGTAGTCTCAATGCAGGCTTCTGCTGACCCTCCAAGGTCAGTTTTGAGGCTACGATGACACTTCTGAGTTATCCTGACTTGGGGGGAGGATGCCAGAGCTTTGTACCCTGGCTTCCATCAGTCACTGGATATAGCCACCCCAGAAATTGGGTTGGACACTGAACCAGGCAGCTCTCTGCAACTGACGCCATCCCAGGAGGGCTGGCAGCTGAGCATGTCACAGCATCCACCACTCTTCCCAAAAATAAACTACCTGCACCCAAGTGCTGGCTTCAGCCTTTACTCTCAGGGAAACTGAAACAAGAACAACTGCAAACATTTGGGATGCACAGTTCACTCATAAGGCAGGAGAAATTCCCATAGTACACTAAATTGTTATTTAGAAAAGAAATGCATGAAACCTTTGGGACTCTTTTCTATATTTCTTTTCCAGGAAAGTCCTTTATTTCACCCAGCTTGAACATACTCACTCAAGGAGGACTCTCTGGGCCTCCAAACACGGAACATCAATCTCTGTGAACAGAATGCTGGTCATTGAGGAATTAAATTCCAAAGTTCTCATGTAAGGCTTTACTATACATAAGAACAGGGCAAGGCCAGGCTGTGTGGTTAGGCCCTGACAGCAGTCTAGGCTTGGAGTGGAACTACATCCATGAAGGCAAGTTCAATCCAACTGTGCCTCATATTTGCCTTTCTCCTCCTCTTTCCTAGACACATTGTCTTAGTTCCTTCCTGCTGATATAATAAAATACCTTAGACTCAGTAATTTATACATAACAGAAATATATTTCTCACAGTTCTGAAGGCTGGGAACTCCAAGATCAAGGCACTGTCAGGTCAGGGGTCTGGTGAGGGCCTGTTCCTCATAGGTAGCATGGGAGACAGAAGGACAAAAAAGAACCTATTTCCCTCTATCCCTTTTATAGGGCATTAATTTTATTTGCAAGGGTGGAGCCCTCATAACCTAATCACCTCGCAAAGGCCCCACATTCTAACACCATCACTGTGGGGTATAAGTTCCAATATATGAATTTTGGAAGGACAGCCACATTTAAACTGTAGCATTCTATCCCCGGCCTCCAAAACTCTTGTCTTTCCTACACGCAAAATACATTCATTCCACCCCATTAGCCCCAAAAGTCTTAACTCACTCCAGCACCAACTCAAAAGTCTAAAGTCCAGAGTCTCATCTACATCAAATATGGGTGAGACTCTAGGTACAATTCAGCCTGAGGCAAACTGCCCTGCAGCTGTGGACCTATGCAATCAAACAAGTTATGCCCTGGCCCCCTCTTTTCAAATCATTCTGCCATCGAGGTCCTGGCACTCTGGGCCTGCGATGGGTGGACAGCCATGAAGATCTCTGAAATGCCTTTGGGGCAATTCTTCCATTGTCCTGATGAATAGCATCTGACTTTCATCTATTCATGCTAATTTCCTTATCAAATATTCACTTGGCCACACACTTTGGTGTTTTCTCCCAAAAATGCTTTTTTATTCTTTACATGGCCGGGCTGAGAATTGTCCAAGCCTTTACGTTCTGCTTTCCTTTTGATTCTGAACTCCATGTTTAATTCATTTCTCTCCTTACAGTTTACTGTAAGCAGTCAAGAGAAGCTATGCAGCACCCTTACCACTTTGCTTAGAGATTTCCTCTACCAAATATCCTAGTTCATTACTCTTAAGTTCTGCCTTCCACAAAGCACCAGAACACAGACACAGTTCAGCCAAGTTCTTCACCACTTTATAACAAGGATGGTCTTTCCTCTAGTTTTCAATACTTTGTTCCTTATTTCCATTGAAGACCTCATCAGAATTGCCTTTGCTGTCCGTATTTCTACCGATGTTCTGATCACAACCACTTAAGCAATCTCTAAGAAGATTAAGGCTTTCTTGATAGCTCTCCTTTTTTCTCAGCCCTCCCCAGAATAGCCCTGTGTGGTCCATTCTTTACCCATTACCCATTCCCAAAGCCACTTTTACATTGTCAGGTATTTGTTATAGCAACACCCTACTTCTCAGTACCAATTTCCTAGTCCATTTCTGCCACTATAACAATAAACTGGGTAATTTATAATCAACAGAAATTTATTTTTTCACAGTTCTGAAGACTGGGAAATCCAAGATCAAGGTGAGGTGCCAGCAGATTCAGTGTCTAGTGAGGTCTTCTGTATGCTTCTAAGATGGAGCCTTTTTCCCATGTCCTCATGTGGTAAAGGCAAACAGGAATGAACACTGTCCTCACATGGCAGAAGAGATGGAAGGGCAGAAAGGCACCATGGCACTCCCTCAACTTCTTTTTATGAAAGCACTAATCCCATCTATAAGAATGGAGCCCTCATGGCGTAATAACTTCCTAAGTGCCCTACCTCTTAATTCCATCACCTTGAAAGTTACATTTCAACAGGTATTTTGGAGAGAGACAAACTTTAAACCATAGCACACTACTTTCCAGGGCACATCCCATCTCAAAGAAGCACAAAACATAAGGAGAGGTCTTAGAGCAAGTTTGTTCAACCTGCAGCCTGCAAGCCATATGCAGCCCAGGATGGCTTTGAATGCAGCCCAACGCAAACTTGTAAACTTTCTTAAAACATTATGAGTTTTTTTTTTTTTTGCAGGGTTTTTTGTTTGTTTGTTTGTTTTTTAGCTCATCAGCTATCATTAGTGTTAGCGTATTTTATGTGTGGCCCAAGACAATTTTTCTTCTTCCAGTGTGGCCCAGTTAAGCCAAAGGACTGGACACCCCTGTCTTAGAGCTTTAAGCAGCTGGTAGAAACTGGGAAAAGATTGGTTTCATTGCAAGTCCAATTTAGGCCTAGGAAGAAATCAGGTTGATGTGATATGATAAATGATCCAAGGGTGCAGGAAGAGGCACATCCTCTGGACTGGCCTCATTTATATCATCATTCTAGCCATTACCCTGCTTAATTGGGCCGACTGGCTGCATCAGCCCCAGACAGTAGCTTCATCCTTACCCAGAGGCTCCAGCAGCTACAGGTCAGCAACTACATTGTCCCAGCCTTTCCTCTTCTCCCTCACATGGAATCTAATCTGCCCCTCCCTACTTATTGGAGATACTCTCTCTTTATTGAAGAACAGAAAGGTTGGGTACCATAGTGAGATGTGGTATAAAAATTATTGCCTTTGGCATCAGACTGGCTACAGGCCCAATCTCAGCTTTACCAATTATCACTCTTGCATGATGGGCAACTTAATTCTGTATGCCTTGCTTTTCTCATTTGCAGGACTGTGAATATTATCTAATTTATAAGGTGGTTGTAAGGATTAAATGGGATCATATATTTGAACCTTGCCCAAGGTGCTTAACAAAATCTACTTCCTTCATCTCCCACCATCAGGTGACTTTGATTGCCCTGCCCTGTACTAAGCATTACTGGGATACAATTTATGACACTTGTGAAAGCACTTACAATCTGTAAGCTCCACAGAGACAAGGACTATGTTTATTTTGTTCACCAGTGTACACCCAGCATCTAGTACAATGCCCGGCACATGCAGGTACCCAGAAATATTTGTTGATTGAATGACGAAATCAATTATGCAAACTTGAATCATAAAATCTTAGAATTGTAGCATTGAAAAGGCCCTAAAAGAGCATCTAGTCTAGGGATGGTATATCACTTACTTGTTTGTCCACTCCAACTTATATGTAGTTAATGCCTAGGGCACTGTGTTAAGAAGCATTCTGAGGCCACATTTGTCCTTACTAGGTGAGAGTGGTGTGACTAATTAGCAATGTCTGGCAAAGGTGTGAAAGGGGATCAAGCATCCCTAGTACCTGTACTTACCCTCTTTGGTCTAAACTAACACACCATTGTACAGATGAGGAAACAGGAGATCAAAGATCACACAGCCAGTTAGTGCCTGACTTGGGCAAAAAGCCACCTCTTCCAACACTCAACTCTGGATGTGAGCAGCAGAAAAAAAAAAAAAGACTGGTAAAGGTCTGATTTGCAAGATAATGACAGCAAGTTGGGAACAAAAGGTCACAGAGACTCTAAGCAGCCTTTCCTTCCAGCCATGGTCCCAGGATAAACATTTTTCCTCCACCCCTATGAGCAGGGTACAAGCAGGAATTTGGAAGAGATGCTGATGGGTAGCACAAACTGAGAAATTTCAGTGGGACCCAGGGACCAAACTCCCTCATTAATTCCCTCTTACCGGCATCACTTCCTTTCTGGCCACTTCAGTTCTGCATCAGCCCCCACCCCATTTTTGGTAAGGGGCTGCTCCTCCCTCTTCTTCAGGCTCCCAGGTTCCTCAATCACGGTCCTCATTTAAGATAACTTTGTCCCATCTCTCTCCAAATCCCTGCTTGGGAGAAGCAAAGAGAAGAGTAATTAGCAAATTCAGCATTCTGGTAACTCTTCTACAGGGAAGAATAATCATCTGTTAGCTTAAGTAAATCCCTGGATCTTGATTAGCTGTCCAACGCTGACAAAGAAATGAGAATGGGCTCACTCACTGTGCCTGAGGCTCTGCATGAGACTTGGAGGGCAGGCAAAAGGCAAAATAAAATTTTTTTCATTTAAAACTGAGAACTCCTCTCAAGGAAGTAGAGCATAACTTCCTACTCATTAAGCGTGGGCTGCATGCATATAGAGACTTCCTTCTAAAAAGTCCAGTACAGAAAGATGGAAGGGCTGGGGGGATAGCTTTACAGTGGAGAACCCTGACAAACACTATCCCAGCTAGGTGATCAAGCTCAACGGCAGTGATAAGACATGTTGATGGCATGCACCCTTGAAATGATGTGATGAGAAGGGCATTTCACCTCTGTGATTTACTTTTCCAAAACACACAACTCCAATCTAATCATATGACACCTCAGACAAACTCTAATTGAGGGTCATTCTACAAGTGTCCAGCAGCTACTGGTCAGCAACTACACTGTATTGCACTGAAGAATACGCTAGTATTCTTTAAAATTGTCAAAGTCATCAAAAGCAAGGAAAGTCTAAGAAATGTTCACAGCCAAGAGGAGCCTAAATGTAATGTGATATCCTGGATGGGTTCTGGAACAGAAAAAAGATAGGAAGGGATAAGGAAATGTGAATAAAGAATGGACTTTAGTTAATAATAATGTATCAATGTTGGCTCATCAATTATAACAAATGTACCATACTAATGTAAAATGTTAACACTACTGGAAATCGTATTTAGGTCTTAATCCATTCAGGCTGTGATAACTAAATATCATAGACTAGTACCTTATAAACAAAGGAAATTTATTTCCACAATTAGAAAAGCAAGAAGTTCAAGATCAAGGTGCTGGCAGATTTGGCATCTGGTGAGGATCCATTTCCCAGTTAATAGATGGTGCAGTCTTGCTGTGTCTTCTCTTGGTGGAAGGGGAGAATGAGCTCCCTCAGGCCTATTTTATAAGGGCACTAATCCCAACCATAAGGGCTCTGCCCTCAGAAGCTAATCACCTCCTAAAAGGCCCCACTTCCTAATACCATCACCTTGCAGGGGTAAGATTTCAACAAATGAATTTGAAGGTAGGGCTGGGGGTGTGGGTCACCAAGATTCAGACCACACCCTAGAGTATATGAGAATTCTGTATTATCTTCACAATTTTTCTGTAAATCTAATACTATCCTGAAATAAAACATTTTTTAAATTAAAGGCAAGGATCTTATGGGTCACCTGAAGAACAGCCCTGGCCAGCAACTCTGGTTATACTTGTGACAACAGGATTGTCCACATTCTCCCTCCCTCTGAAATGACTTTTTTACACTGAACAGCCACTGGCCCCTTCTCTTCCCACCCATGGTCTGAGTTCTGCTCTCCAAAATCCACAGAAAAAGTCTGGAGTCTAGACTTCTCTCCAGCACAGCCCCCAAATATTTCAACGTCATGTCTCATCAAACCACAGAAGACCTGCAAACATCTTCCACTCCCAAACCTTCATTTTAGAACAGGAAACATGGGCCCAGGGAACAGGAAACTCACCTATGGTCATACAGACACTGACACCCAGGTTTGCTCACACCAGTCTATAGCCCTCTTTTTTAGAAGATTCTGCTCATAAGAAGAAAGTTAACATGTGCCCCGGTTTGCTCCTGAGAGTACACATCACTATTTCCTTCACCATTCATCACAATTTGGGGCATCCAGATGCTCCAGAACCCTCCCAGGAGGACCCTCATCAGCTTGTGAATGTCTCCCTTACCCTCCCCCAAGTATTTTTAAGAAGAAACTGACTAGCGGAGGAAACGCTGGACTCCTTAGCAGAAATTTTTGAAGACCTTGCAGATGAGCCATATGCATTTGAGGACTATGATGTTTCCTTTGGGAGTGGTGTCTTAACTATTAAACTGGGTGGAGATCTAGGAACCTATTTGATCCACAGGCAGGCACCAAACAAGCAAATCTGGTTATCTTCTCCATCCAGTGGGCCCAGGAATTATGATGGGACTGGGAAAAACTGCATGTACTCCCATGACAGCGTGTCCCTCCATGAGCTGCTGGCCACAGAGCTCACTGAAGTCTTGAAAACCAAACTGGACTTGTCTTCCTTGGCCTATTCCAGAAAAGACACTTGATGCCCAGCCCAGTTTTAAAGATATTAAAAGCTAACAGACCAAGACCCCAGCTTCATTACACAGCTAAGGCCTGTTGGGTTTTTTTGTTGTTGTTGTTGTTTTATTCTTGTTTCTGAGGACAGTTGGGCAATGGGTAATGGCTCTGTGGAAAGAATGTGTGGCCTCCCACCTTGCCCCCAAGCTCTGATTTTTAATTTCTACAGATTTTTTTGGATTATTTGATTTCCTCCCTCCCTCACACCATATCCCTTATCTTTTTTAATGTCTTATGCCTATGCCTGAATAAAATAACCTTTAAAAAAGCAAAATAAGAAGGAAAAATTCCAGGAGGAGAAAAAAAAAAAAGGAAGAAGAAGAAGAGACCAGAGTTAGGGATGTTAAAGGAACCAGTATCTTCTCCCTCCTAACAGTTGATGCCCAAAATTGAATACTGCAAATGACAGCTAACCAATGTAGTAACTCTGTGGCATGCAGTTACAAATAAATAAACACATTATCCCTAAGCGAGCCTCATGTGCACACTGGCTAATGGTCACATACATCAAGCATGGGTCTGAATGCAGCCTTTAGCCAACCAAATCATCAGGGTCAATGTCACCAGCGCTTCATGTGCGCCTCCTTCATACTTCTTCCAATAAGTTTTTACCCAACGAGAAGGGATAAAGGAAGGAGCCAGACGAGAACTAACATTCATTGAGACTGCACGAGGTGGATTACATATGTTATCCATTGACTAATTCAATAAGCTGTTATAGAGTGCCATCGAGTGCCAGGAATTGGGGGAAGAACTGAGGATACAAAAATCATAAGATACCATCCAGGTCCTGGATGATTTCAGTTTGGTCGGAAAGACTTTCATGTCAACAATAAATTGCACAACAATGTGACTGAAACAATGGAAGCATGAGGTTAGGAGGTAACCCCCAATACTTTGTGAGGGAAGTATTATTTGCCTATGGTTATGTTTTCCCGATAAGGAAACTCAGGCTTCAAAAAGTTAAATACCTTGCCCAAAGAAACAAGTTACTCAATGGTGGAGGTAGAAATTTCAAGTCAGGATGACATAGCTCCAGAATCCATACTTTTCCAGTTACAGTGGAATAACGTTTCCCAAACGAAGTTATTGGTACATGTTCTGCAAAATGTGTCCCATGGTCAATTAAGTTTGAGAATTTAGTATAGTACTTCTTTGTCTAGGAAATTCAAAATATCCATATGGCTCTAAGAAGTCTTGCAATAAAAAATCTATTTACAATTTAAAATATGTTACAAATGCCCACCTAAATATTTTTTCTGAACTCTTTATTTCAGAGAATATTTATTCAGATATAGTGAACTAATGTTACAGGAACTGTATTTTGGAAAATTCACCTCTATACCCTGCCATCAACCATAAGGTAAACAAATGCAATTATGATGCCCTTGTAAAAATAAGCTTAACTTGCACTTGACATGTTAGAACTGACAAAGCCAAAAGTATCCCTCTGAATAGATTCATAATCCATGAGACTTAACAGGAGTTTAAGTCTAGATGGCATAAAGGTAAAGATATGCCTTGGGCCAAGACCTCTGGGTTCAGCTCCAAATGCTTTACCCAAACGACCTCCCAGAGTTCTTTGGGTAGCTCTGAGGCCTTGACTTGCAGGCGGCCAATGAAAAAAATTACTGGAGGAGGTATTAAGTGAAAGAGGAGGTGATAAGGAAGGGGAAAGGCACATGGCAATATAAGAAAATAAGAAGAGGAGGAGGAGGAAGAGAAGGAGGAGGAGAGCAATAAGAAGATGGTTGGAAAAGTTCCTTGGAAAGAAGGAGAGGGGCAATGTTATCCTATCATTGCAGCCTTGGCTTCCAGGCTCTATTTGTGATCATGAAATGCTACTGATAACACCATATTCATTTCCTTTTTCTTTGAGACAGAGTCTCACTCTGTTGCCCAGGCTGGAGTGCAATGGCGCAATCTCGGCTCACTGCAACCTCCGCCTCCCAGGTTCAAGCGATTCTCCCACTTCAGTCTCCCGAGTAGCTAGGACTATAGGCACGTGCCATTATACCCAGCTAATTTTTGTATTTTTAGTAGAGATGAGGTTTCACCATGTTGGCCAGGCTGGTCTCGAACTCCTAACCTCAAATGATCCAACCGTCTCGGCCTCCAAAAGTGCTGGGATTACAGGCATGAGCCACGGCGCCCAGAATTATTTCCTTTTTCTTATCAATCTCCTTAAATCAGGATTTCTAAACTATGGCACCACTGACATTTTGAGCCAGTCCATTCTTCGTTTGGGGGTGAGGCAGCAGCTGTCCTCTGCATTGTAAAATGTTTAGCAGCATGCCTAGCCTCTCCCATATGCCACTATTATTTGCCAGTAGCACCCTTGCCCCAGGTGTAACAACTAAAAATGTCTCCAGATGTTGCCAAATGTACTCTCCCAATTTCAAACCACTGCCTAAATGGTTATTTGGTGTCTGTCATCATCCCATAATCTCCAAATCAGAAAGATTAGCTTGCAAAACAAAGACATAGCCATTCCTGAATATTATTACCTGGTCCCCAGGCTGCTTTTCAGTAGGAACCCACTAGTTACTGCCAGCTCATGCCAAATTCTACTCATTCCTGAGGGCCCACCTCAAATCTCACCACCTGCTTCCGTTAAGTCTTCCTGCCAACTTAAGTCAGTGATGATCCCTCCTCTTCCCACTCTATCCTACCTTTCATTGTACTGTATTATCCATTATTGATACCTGATTGACTTCAGTTAAGCAGCTATAGGTCTTTTATCTTGTACTGTCCTATATTAGTTCATTCTCACACTGCTAGAAAGAAATCCCTGCAACTGGGTTGGTTATTTATTTATTTATTTATTTATTTATTTATTTATTTATTTACTAGGAGACAGAGTCTGGTTCTGTTGCCCAGGCTGGAGTGCAGTGGCACAATCTCAGCTCACTGCAACCTCCGCCTCCCAGATAGATTCAAGCAATTCTCCTGCCTCAGCCTCCCGAGTACCTGGGATTACAGGTGTCCACCACCATGCCTGGCTAATTTTTTGTACTTTTAGTAGAGATGGGGTTTTGCCACATTGGTCTGGCTGGTCTTGAACTCCTGACCTCAAGTGATCCACCCGCCTCAGCCTCCCAAAGTGCTGGGATTACAGGCGTGAGCCACCATGCCCAGCCAGACTGGGTAATTTATAAAGAAAAGAAGTTTAAGTGACTCACGGTTCCACAGGCTGTATAGGAGGCATGATGTTGACCATCTGCTTCGTTTCTGGGGAAGCCTCAGGAAACTCACCACCATGGTGGAAGGAAAAGGGGGAACAAGGCTTTCACAAGGTGGGAGCGGGGTGGGTGGGTGGGGATGCTACACACTTTTAAGCAACCAGATCTTGTGAAAACTCACTCACTATACAGTACCAAGAGGGTATGGTGCTAAACCATGTATGAGAACTCCACTCCCGTGATCCAGTCACCCCCAACCAGGCCCCACCTCCAACACTGGGGATTACAATTCAACATGAGATTTGGGCGGGGGTACAGATCCAAACCTCATCATGTCCTGTAATTCATTTTGAGTGAGCAAACATCAATAGAACATGTATGATATATCAGACACCGTGCTGGTGCAGCACCACATGTAGACACATATAGGATATGATCCTTTCCCTTAAGAAGTTCACAGTCAGCTGGGTGCGGTGGCTCATGCCTGCAATCCCAGCACTTTGGAAGGCCAAGGCAGGTGGATCACGAGGTCAGGAAATAGAGACCATCCTGGCTAACACAGTGAAACCCTGTCTCTTCTAAAAATACAAAAGATTAGCCGGGCCTGGTGGCGGGCGCCTGTAGTCCCAGCTACTAGGGAGGCTGAGGCAGGAGAATGGTGTCAACCTGAGAGGCAGAGCTTGCAGTGAGCCCAGATCGCACCATTGCACTCCAGCCTGGGCGACAGAGGGAGACTCTGTCTCAAAAAAAAAAAAGAAGAAGAAGAAGAAGAAGTTCACAGTCTTTGGCATAATCCCAGCACTTTGGGAGGCCAAGGTGGGTTGATCACCTGAGGTCAGGAGTTCGAGACCAGCCTAACACGGTGAAACACCATCTCTACCAAATACAAATAATAATAATAATAATAATAAGCTGAGCATGGTGGCACATATCTGTAATCCCAGCTACTCGGGAGGCTGAGGCAGGAGACTCACTTGAATCCAGGAGGCAGAGGTTGCAGTGAGCTGAGATCATGCCATTGCACTCCAGCCTGGGCAACAAGAGCAAAACACCATCTCAAAAAAAAAAAAAAAAAAAAAAAAAAAAAAAAAAAAGAAGTTCACAGTCTCATAGGAAGGTATACCCAAAAGTTGCAGTCTTGCACAGCTGTTTGTCATGTGTCCTCTCTCAGGAAACGCATGTGTCCCTGAGGGTAAAGGCAAAAGTCTTTTGACAAAAGTCCAGTTCTTCTTTTGTGTCCACTACAGTGCTGAGCATGCAGTAGGTGCCAAGAGATTGCACTGAACTGGGATCAGAAGAGGCAGACCTGGATCACACCAAAAGAACCAAAAAGCTTCAATGAAAGCACATCTCCACAAGGGCAACTGACATCCTTCTAGGACCACATTGAGCAACTTCTTTTATGAAATGATGGTAAACGTAGGTGGTAGTTGTCTTTTTTTTGAGACAGGGTCTTACTCTGTTGCCCAAACTGGAGTGCAGTGGTGCAATCATGGCTCACTGCAGCCTCGAACTCTGGGCTCAAGTGATCCTCGACCTCAACACCCTAAGAAGCTGGTAGTTGAGACTATAGGCACATACCACCATGCCTGCCTAATCTTTTTTTTTTTTTTTTTTCAAGAGACAGGGGTCTCACTATGTTGCCCAGGCTGGTCTTGAACTCCTGGCCTCAAGTGATCCACCCACCTCAGCCTCCCAAAGTGCTGGGATTACAGGTGTGAGCCACTGCACTCAGCCTTCTTTTTTAACTTTTACTCCACGAAATCCAAATGTCTGTGACCCACAGCTATAATAGGGAAAGTACAGAAAAAGAGAAGGGAAAGGGAAGGGACTAAGAAATACCTTTTAGACAAATAGGAAGTAATGAAGACTGCAAAAATAACTACTGACAACAAATAGGCTAGGGAATACTTGGAATATGTGAGCACATGTCAAAGCAGCAAATCACAGGAGTCTGCATTACTGAGTCTTTGAGGGATATGCTGACACTCAAACATTTTTTAAAAGAATTGGAGAACAAAGGAACAAAAGGTGTGCAGGAAGGCAGGTGGAGGTATTCACCTTCTTAAGGCAGAAAACACAAGAGCCCTAAATGGCCATGGTTCAAGAAGGTTGGCTTTGGCATTTCTAAGAAACCATGAAATAGAGTTTAAAATGTTTAAACAACAAAGATGAATAGAGGCTGTGGGACCAGGAGCAATGGAGCAGAGGCACAGCCACCAGTTCGAGCCAGCAAGCAGAATCTACAGTGTCAAAGCGTAGAGATGCTGAATAAATAGCAGAGGGAGTTAGTAATATTATTATTGTCCCATTAAGAGTTACCTGGAACAGGCCGGGCGCAGTGGCTCACGCCTGTAATCCCAGCACTTTGGGAGGCCGAGGCAGGTGGATCACGAGGTCAGGAGATCGAGACCACCCTGGCTAACACTTTGAAACCCCATCTCTACTAAAAATACAAAAAATTAGCCGGGAGTGGTGGCAGGCACCTGTAGTCCCAGCTACTTGGGTGGCTGAGGCAGGAGAATGGCGTGAACCTAGGAGGCGGAGGTTGCAGTGAGCCGAGACTGCGCCACTGCACTCCAGCCTGGGCGACAGAGCGAGACTCTGTCTCAAAAAAAAAAAAAAAAAAAAAAAAGAGTTACCTGGAACAAAGCAAGCTTCACCTGGCCCTGCAGGCTTTTCCCTTCCTCTCTTTTGACTTGAACTAAGATCACATGTGACATTTATATGCAAGACTTGAAAAGAACCAAGCTGGTGGCTATAGGAAATTTCTAAACATTCTGTCCTTAACATGCACCAGAGAAAGGGAAGCACAACGCCGGGTGGCTAATGGAACCCATGCTTTTCTGGTTTTAGAGCACCCCTTTGCCCAGGGCCTATACAGATCTAAACACACATCAGGACACACTCCACTCAGCTTTTTCCTCTACAACCAAAGCCCATCCTGCCCCATCACCATTCTCCAGCCCCAGAACGCATTTTCCTCCTCACCCTTGCCAGTCATAGAAAACTCAGGAATCCGGGCTAAATGCAGCCAAAGGCTTTCCTTGCACAGAACTGGAGCCCAGGAGCCAGCAGCCCACAGCAGGAGGAGAAGTGGTGGCAAATTAAAGCTGGGTGGCCCAAGAGGCAGGGAAAGACCAAGACCATCTCCACACCAGGTGCTGGACATTGTTAGGCAAAAGTGTTCAAATGAAGACCAAGAGGTCTTAAAGAGAAGATGGCACTTCTTTAGACAAGTCCAAACTTTGCCAAATAGGGACGAAGCCTTTGACGCAGTTACTTTCAGGCCACAGCTCTAGTCTATCCTGTCCTGGAAAATCGGAGCTTCATGGAAGAGTCCTATTCATGGGCCCTGGAAAGATGTACAGACCTCAGGGCCAGCCCAGGCCATGAGATGCGCAACATGGGAGAAATGAGAAACAGTCTCTATTGACCTGGACATGGGGCCCAAGAACACAAAGATGAGAGGAATGGTTTGTCTTTTAAGGTCCTTTAAAGCCAGGCATGGTGCACGTGCCTGTGGTCCCAGCTACTTGGAAGACTGGAGTGGCAGGATTGCTTGAGTCCAAGAGTCCAGCCTGGGCAACGTAATGAGACACCATCTCTTAAAAAAAGAAAAAAAGAAAGTTGAAGCAAAAATATGCAAAATCTTCCGGCTAATATTAACATATCCATAGATCCTGACTCCCTAATAGGTAGTAAAATCAACTAGCAGGTTAAAAGCCTTTTTAAAAACTAAAATAGCATAGAACAGAAAATAGAAGACTAGGCGGGGTGCAGTGGCTTACACCTGTAATCCCAGCACTTTGGAAAGCTGAGGCAGGTGGATCACTTGAGGTAAGGAGTTCGAGACAAGCCTGGCCAACATGGTGACATCCCATCTCTACTAAAAATACAAAAATTAGCCAGGCATGGTGGCATGCCCCTGTAATCCCAGCTACTTGAGAGGCTGAGGCAGAAGAATCACTTCAACCCAGAGGCAGAGATTCCAGTGATCTGAGATCCTGTCACTGCACTCCAGCCTAGGCAACAGAGCGAGACTCATTCTCAAAAAAAAAAGAAAAGAAAGTAGAAGACTGCATCACATGTAATAATGGTGAGTATTATTTCATGAAGTGTCTCTGTGTCTATGTGTATACTAGGTCTTAATTTAAAATATTTTAAAAAAGAAAAAAGATAAATAATATTTTTAAAAATATGTCAGCTCTAGGGAAAATAATAATAATAATAAAATGCATTCATTTACTGCAGATTATTGTCAAAAAGAAATTAAAAGCCACTGTTCTCAAGTAAACTTTGGTAAACTCTTACAAATTTCTAGTCAAATAAATCATTCATTCATTCATTTATTCATTCAGAAATACGTATTGAGAACCTACTCAGTGGTAGGCCTCTGCTGGACACTGGGGATACAATGCTAAGAGTCACAATAGGGAACACACTAACCAGTTGTGCCACAGAGACTGCTTCACAATTGCTACAAAGAGAATAAAATACCTAGGAATAAAACTTACAAGGGATGTGAAGGATCTCTTCAAGGAGAACTACAAACCGCTGCTCAAGGAAATAAGAGAGGACACAAACAAATGGAAAAACATTTTGTGCTCATGGATAGGAAGAATCAGTATCCTGAAAATGGCCATACTGCCCAAAGTAGTTTACAGACTCAATGTTATTCTCATCAAACTACCACTGACTTTCTTCACAGAACTAGAAAAAACCACTTTAAACTTCATATGGAACCAAAAAAGAGCCTGTATAGCCAAGACAATCCTAAGCAAAAAGCAACAAAGTTGGAGGCATCACACTACCTGACTTCAAATTATACTACAAGCCTACAGTAAACAAAACAGCATGGTACTGGTACCAAAACAGATATATAGACCAATGGAACAGAACAGAGACCTCAGAAATAACACCACACATCTACAACTATATGATTTTCAACAAACCTGGCAAAACAAGCAACGGAGAAAGGATTCCACTATTTAATAAATGATTCTGGGAAAACTGGCTAGCCATATGCAGAAAACAGAAACTGGACACCTTCCTTAACCTTACACAAAAATTAACTCAAGATGGATTAAAGACTTAAATGTAAAACCTAAGACCATAAAAACCCTAGAATAAAACCTAGGCAATATCATTCAGGACATAAGTATGGGAAAAGACTTCTTGACTAAAACGCTGAAAGCAATTGCAACGAAAGCCAAAACTGACAAATGGGATCTAATTAAACTAAAGAGCTTCTGCACAACAAAAGAAACTAACATCAGAGTGAACAGGCAACCTACAGAATGGGAGAAAATTTTTGCAATCTATCCATCTGACAAAGGGCTAATATCCAGAATCTACAAGGAACTTAAACAAATTTACAAGAAGAAAACAAATAACCCCGTCAAAAAGTGGGCAAAGGATATGAACAGACACTTCTCAAAAGAAGACATTTACGTGGCCAACAAACATATGAAAACAAACTCATCATCACTGGTCATTAGAGAAATGCAAATCAAAACCACAATGAGATACCATCTCATGCCAGTTAGAATGGCAATCATTAAAAAGTCAGGAAACAACAGATGCTGGCGAGGCTATGAAGAAATAGGAACACTTTTACACTGTTGGTCAGGGTGTAAATTAGTTCAACCATTGTGGAAGACAGTGTGGCGATTCCTCAAGGATCTAGAACCAGAAATACCATCTAACCTAGCAATCCCATTACTGGGTATATACCCAAAGGATTATAAATCATTCTACTACAAAGACACATGCACACATATGTTTATTGAAGCACTATTTAAATAGCAAAGACTTGGAACCAACCCAAACGCCCATCAATGATAGATTGGATAAAGAAAACGTGGCACATATACACCATGGAATACTATGCAGCCATAAAAAAGAATGAGTTCATGTCCTTTGCAGGGACATGGATGAAGCTGGAAGCCATCATTCTCAGCAAACTAACACAGGAACATAAAATCAAACACCCCATGTTCTCACTTACAAGTGGGAGTTGAACAATGAGAACACATGGACACAGAGAGTGGAACATCACACACTGGGGCCTGTTGTAGGGTGGGGGTCAAGAGGAGGGAGAGCATTAGGACAAATACCTAATGCATGGAGGGCTTAAAACCTAGATAACGGGTTGATGGGTGCTCCAAACCACCATGGCACATGTATACAAACCACCATGGCACATGTAGACATATGTAACAAACCTCCACATTCTGCAAATGTATTCGAGAATTTAAAGTAAAATAAAAATAAAAATAATTTTTAAAAAGAGTCACAATAGTGAATAGTATTTGCACAGTTCTGGTTATATCTGGACACTCTCCTAAGTTCTTTACTTATGCTAAAGAATTTAGCCCTTACAACAAGCCTATGAGATAGGCTTCGTTATCATCAACATCTTTGTTCAGATGAGGAAACAGGTACTATGCAACTGAGTAACTTACAGGTCACACAGCTGGTAAGTGGCAGAGCTGAAATGTGAAACTGCCCAGGCTAGCTGCAGAGTCCCTGCTCTTCTCCATGAAGCTGTCATGCCCAAGGATTTGCCCTATGGCTCCCAGCAATATCCTTGTCACAGTAGTAGATCGTCTGAACCCAAGACCACCACAGATTGGACACATATTACTAACTCCCTGGTGTGAACTTGTACTGAATGGTCAAATGGAGGCTATGGTTTGGCTTCTAAGAAACCTGCCGTAGGAGAGAGAACACACTGCCCAGAATGTCCATTCCCTTTGGCATTTCTCCCTATACCAATTGATGGACTAGCATTCTCTTGATAGGAATTATATACCTCAGTGTCAATGAGCTTCATGGACTGATAGATCAGTACTTGGAAGCTGTAAGCCTGAGGTTCAGTCCTGAACCTCAGGGACTGCAACAAGGAAATGCCCCTCAACAGTTATGTGCCCTTGGCAGTTACCCTTCTGTGCCTTGGTTTCCTCCACCGTGAAAAAGGGATGACAACAATATCTACCTCATAAGGTAGTTGCAGGCATTTAATGAAATAGTATATGTAAGGTGTTTAGCAAATGCCTAGCATATAGTAAACACCCACTTAATGTCAGCAAAGTGTTATTATTTATTTAGTGTTTACTAGCACTGAACTCAACCAATGGGAGAGAGAATGTGTAAGCCAATCACACCTGTAGAATGCTATGCAGAATGGAGGAGTTCTGGAAAGAGACTTAACTCCACCAGGAAACTTCACAGAGGAGATATTACCTTGAAAAGAGTCTTGAAGATTAAACCAATGGGTGAAGCATGGGAAAAAGGACATTCCATCCAAATAGAGGGAATAACTTGGCAAAGACAAAGAGGACCTTCATGAACAAAGTATAAATGAATAAAATATATAACAAAGTATAAATGAATAAAAATACGTCAGCACAATTTCCCCCTAATGCAGGCATGCCCATGAACAAAATCACTCAAAAAATCTCCAGCAAAAACTCCTGTAGCATGAGTTTTTTCCAAAGTTGTTTCAGATGTTGAAATATACATGTAATGTGCATATGTATACATACTCATTTCTAGGCAGGTGAAAATCTCAGCCCTAAAAGAAATTTTTTTTAAAAAGTCTCCTTCACCCACTTTTTGATGGGGTTGTTTTTTTCTTGTAAATTTGTTTGAGTTCTTTGTAGATTTTGGATATTAGCCCTTTGTCAGATGAGTAGATGGCAAACATTTTCTCCCATTCTGTAGGTTGCCTGTTCACTCTGATGGTAGTTTCTTTTGCTGTGTGGAAGCTCTTTAATTAGATCCCATTTGTCAATTTTGGCTTTTGTTGCCATTAGAGATATACCTAATGTAAATGATGAGTTAATGGGTACAGCACACCGACATGGCACATGTATACATATGTAACTAACCTGCACGTTGTACACATGTACCCTAGAACTTATTGTATAATAATAAAAAAATATATATATATATAAAGTCCCCAAATGCATTAGAAAAGGGAATCTCTCCCACGAGGCTGGACATTCTTTAGAGAAGTGTTTCTCAAAGCGTGGTTCCCAAACCTGGGGAGTTGGAAATGCAGATTCTCAGCATTTGAATCAGACGTACTGAATCAGAAACTCTGGACACGCAGCCCAGCCATCTGTGTCTTAAAGCCTCCAGCTGATCCCGATGCACACCACAGTTTGAGAACCGCTGCTTTAGAGAAACTCGCCAAGAAAGAGACAGAAAACCACCAGCAGCAGCAGCAGCAGCAGCAACAGTCCAGGCAACACCTGGTACGAAGAGCCATGCTCACAGTACCTAAAGAAAGGTACAATTTAATACAATGGCTGAAGAGCTCAGGCTCTGCAATTCTCACAGCCCTGGGTTTGAACCCCAGCTTTCACACTTGCTGGCTGCCACTTCCCTTAGCCCCTGCATCTGCAAAATAGAGATAATGATTCCTCCCTCTTAAGGTTGTTCTAAGGACTCAAGAAGACCTTATCTGTTAGGCACTTAGCACAGAGCAGCACATTAAGTGAAAGCCACTATACCGGAAGGGAAACTCAAGCAAATCCATCCTCTGCAAAAGTGTTAACATCTCTATGAGTTCAACATCCTCTGGAACAGCAGTCTAAATGGGGTACTCATACCCTAGTGGGTACAAGCAGACTTGGTTTCGGGGCCTGAATAGATTTGTGAAGCTCAGTTTCCAGATCCTCAGTTTTCCTACAGGTTCTCCTGAAACTGATCTGCCTGCAAAGGGGACATGAAGCAAATTCTCTTTCCCTGCCTTCTCTTTCCACAGGAGCCCTTCTCCCACATAACAGAAGAAAGCCACAGTTCTCAGCTATCCCAAATCTTAATACGATGCATCATGGAATATAAACTTCCAGGGCTCTAACAGAGAATAAACGGAAATACTGAGGTTGTGAACAATGATTAGATAGCAAATCCATTTGCAAGTGAACAGCTCAAATGACGGGGTAACAAGTTCTTTTCCAAGTCAAGCGGTTCCTACATAACTGAAGGAAGCCCTAATTGAGCTGTAAGTTGATAGATGATTAAAAATAATTTTTGATGATAGATCACTGTGATTTTTAAATATACGACTTGAAAGCAGCTCAAATAATTCAAATGTATCAATATTCCTAACATTTCCACCTACTTATGTGAGCAACATTTTCAGCACTTGTGTCTTAATAAACAAAAAATAGAATTGTAATTGATGCCAACATTTGTCTCATTCTAGCAATAAGTAATATTCGCCCACAGACACATGAAACAATTTTTAAAAATCCTACCCATCTCATAGCAGGTGCATTTCCAATGTAATTTTACTTTTTGTGTCTAATAATTATATATCAAAATATATAATATAGTTGTGTTGTTTTTCTCAATTGTGTAGTAGTAATAATTTTCATAATTCAATCCAGAAGAAATTTTTCAATACTCAGAGCCTTTTAGTCACATGAAATGTTTTAAAATGTTATTTCAATTTATCTGCACGTTTTTGTTGCAGAGAAGAATGATGCAGAAATCAATAAAACACTTTCAAGCATAAAATATATTACGTTAGGATAAAATTTGGTAGGGAAAGTGGAATGAAAATACAAGTTCAAGGAGAAAACAGGAATGATGGGAAAATTTATAACTACTAAAGAAAAGCTTGTTTGTGTCTTTTTAAATAGAAGGTAGCAGTATCAAATTACTATTTTATACATATATATGGCTTTCATTAGGAACATATAAAAGAACAGTGTAATAGGTTCATTTTTAAATGTCAGTATTTACAATATGCCAAATATTACATCCTTTTCAACTATGCATAGTTACAATTTAAAAAGTAGATATCAAGTCTAAAATATGCAAGGGGGTACATTGTCTTTCAACATTTTTTCAAGAGCTATGCGAGGAAAAAAATGTAAAGACCTTTGCTCTGAAAAACGTCTTCCTTTTTTTCTCCTTTTTTTCAACAATTGAACACAGTAAACAGGAATTATGTTCTCAGTGCTATATTAGATGCTAACGAGCATTCCAGAGAAGTAACAGGGTTTGTCTCTGTCAAAGACTGGCCATTTAGTGGAGCCAACCAGAAAACAAGTAAAACATGTTTTACTTGTGCCAGACACTGGTCTTCCCCACATAATATTTATGTTCTCCTGTGTCCTTACTAAGCAAACCCAGATTGTGTTTAGGACAGCAATGTGCCCAGGTAAGTACTCATTTTTCTCAGCCTCCCTTCCCATTAAGGATGGTCATATGACAAACTTCCAGCCAATTAGATGCAAGTGAACATCTGGGAAGTTCTGAGAAAGCTTTTGCTTTCCTAATAAAATCATAGAGATGAGGCTGGCTCTGGCCGTCCTTTTTTCTAACTTGCATGCAGACACAATGCCTGGAGCTACAGCAATTATGCCAAACTATGAAGCAACAAGCATGAGGACAGAAGCCATTGTATGAAGGATGACAACCTGAGCATGTGGAAAGAGCCTGGGTCCCTGATGACACTGTTCAACAGTGAACTAATGCCAACAAGAGCCCACCTCTGGATCTCCAGCTATATTAAATACATACATTCATGTACCTCTTTTGCTGTAAACTAGTGTTCCTTGGGCGTTCCAGTTACTTTTGGTGTGTAACAAGCTACTCTAAAACTTGGTGACATAAAAAAGTCATTTGCATGATGTTTTATGACCTAGACTCATGCAGAAGTCATGTAGTATTGTTTATGTGGTACTCAGTTGGCCAATGAGTCCCCAGATTCAAGGGGAGGAGACATGGACCCCCACCTCTCAATTGGAGGGGTGTCAAAGAACTTGCAGCCATTTTTTAAACTATTTGTCAAATAAAGATTAAATATATTCAAGGTATATGATGTAATGATTTATGTGTATACTGTATAATGATTAGCACAGTCAAATTCATTACCACCCATCCTGTACATTAAGTCCCCAGAACATTTTCCTCCTATAACTGAAAGTTTTTTCCCTTTGACCAGCATCTCCCCATTTTCCCCACCTTCCAGCCCCTGGCAACCTCCATTCTAATCTCTGCAGCTTCTATGAATTCAACTATTTTAGATTCCACATATAAGTGAGATTGTATAATATTTCTTTCTGGGTCTGGCTTATGTCACTTAGCATAATGTCCTCCAGGTTTACCCATGTTGTTGCAAATGGCAGAATTCTTTTCTTAACGATGAATAATATACCTTTTTTTTTTTTTTTTTTTTTTTTTCAAAACGGAGCCTTGCTTGGTTGCCCATGCTGGAGTGCAATGGCACAGTCTTGGCTCACTGCAACTTTCACCTCCTAGGTTCAAGCAATTCTCCTGCCTCAGCCTCCAGAGTAGCTGGGACTACAGGCACATGCCACCATGCCCAGCTAATTTTTGGTATTTTTAGTAGACACTGGGTTTCACCATGTTGCCCAGACTGGTCTTGAACTCCTGAGCTCAGGCAGTCGCCCGCCTCAATCTCCCAAAGTACAAGGATTACAGGCATGAGCCACCATGCCCGGCCTTTTATTTTTTTATTTTTATTTTTATTTTTATTTTTTGAGACAGAATCTCGCTCTGTTGCCCAGGTTGGAGTGCAATGGCACAATCTCGGCTCACTGCAACCTCCACCTCCCAGGTTCAAGCAATTCTCCTGCCTCAGCCTCCCAAGTAGCTGGGATTACAGGTGCCTGCCACCACACCCAGCTAATTTTTTGTATTTTTTTTTTTTTTCGGTAGAGACAGGGTTTTGTCATGTTGGCCAAGCTGGTCTTGAATTCCTGACCTCAGGTGATCCACCTGCCTCAGCCTCCCAAAGTGCTAGGATTACAGGTGTGAGCACCATGCCCGGCCAATATTCCATTTTATATATCACATTTTCCTTATTCATTCACCCATGGATAGACACATTGCTTCCACATCCTGGATATTGTGAATAGTGCTTCAGTGAACATGTAGGTACAGATGTCTCTTCAAGGTACTAATTTCCTTTCCTTTAGGTATATGCCTTCTGGATCATATGGTAGTTCTAGTTTTCATTTGTGGAGGAACTTCCATACTATTTCTGTATTGGTTGTACCAGTCTACATTCACACCAACAGTATACAAGGGTTCTCTTTTCCCTACACTTTTCCCAATATTTATCTCTTGTCTTTTTGATAATAGCCATCCTGACAGTGATGAGGTGATATCTCATCATGGTTTACATTTGTATTTCCCTGATGGTTAGTGATGCTAAGCACCTTTTCCTAGACCTATGGCCATTTGTATGTCTTATTTGGAAGAAAATTTCTATTCGGGCCCTTTGCCCATTTTTTAATTGGACTATTTGGTTTTTATGCATCCTTTTTTTTAAACCACAACATTGGTTGGGGTTTTCTTCCTTGCAACTTAACACATTCCTAACTGATATGATGGATGATATAAAATATACATGAAGTTGAACAGTACAGTTGTGCTGTTTGAGCTCAAAGGAGGAGAGAATGATGAGAGAATTAGTCAAGAAAGGCTTCATCATAAGTAAACATTTACTGAGGGTCTGCAGGTACACAGCCCAGAATAAAATGTCTGCAGAAATATGGCAAGACTCAATGTCTGTCTCTAATGCTAAATATGAGTTCAGATCTCAATCTAATATTCACAAGTAACTTGGCTTTGGAAAAATCCTAGCTCGGACTCAGTTTCTATAATGGCAAAATTTAAAGCATGTATCACAGTTATGGTGAGGCTTAAATAAATAGCATGAGAAGGGCCTAGCATGTGCATGGCACCTATAATGCTCAATAAATGTTGTACATTTGTTTAGACGTTCAAGGAACATACACATGTGGGAAAATTAAATGAGCATCAAACAGAAAATTGACAGAGAGATAGTATTCCCCAAATGTAAGTCAGAGCCCCAAATCTCCCTTATGATCTCAGCAAGCCTTACTGAAATTGATATGGTGCAAAGTTTAGAGTATTTGGACCAATTTTTGTCTAGTAAAATTGGAACACACTTTAGATCTCCTGGTGCCCAGGCTGAGTCAAGGTTTTTTCATGCAAAGCCCATCCCAGCATTGCTACCAATCTGGAAAAATCTAGAGCATTTTTCCACAAGAGGTCAACCATCCAAATCTGGGATAAGTTTTCTAAATATTAGATCTGAACTGATTTATCCCTACACACAATGGGCCACAATCTTACTGAATGGATTAATCCAGACCTTCTATTTTTAGTAGCTAGCTCATTCAGTCACATTTCCTTACTATAAATACCTGAGTGCACTTGTTTTAAAGTAGAATTCTTTTGTCATCTGATTGTCCCAGTCTAGATGAGATGCAGATAAGGGACGATAATAAAAAATGGAATGGGGAGAGAACAGAAGAGAGACTGTATTTCTTTAGTCAGCTCCTAGCTATTTCACAGACTCCAAGACCCACAGCAGACTGCATACAGGAGAAAGCCCAGAGGTTCTAGCCCTTTTCAACTCATTAACCTTGAGAAGTTGGCAGCTGTTTGGGACTCAGTGGAGACACCCAGGCTCTTTTCTATCATCTCATCCATTGACAGTTTCCCTTCTAGACTCCCAGAGCTCAGTCTCCCTACTCAGAGCATGTGGATACTCACCCCAGCTCACAGGCAGGCTGAAGACAGACTCCCCATAGCCTCATCACTCTTTAGTGAAAACTAATTATTGTACTATCTCATATACATCTGCCTGGAGTCCCAAGGATGACACTTGTCTTTCAAAAAATATTGATCAAACCCCTACTGAGCTCAAAGCACTATGAAAAGATAGTTCAGAGTCAGATTAAGGGGTGAGTCTGCCAGGCAGGTGCCTGGAGCACCAGCACATAAGGAAAGGTGCACCAAACATCACAAGGGTGCTAGTATGTCACTGGAAACAAGGAGATGGAGGGAAAAATGTACTTCTCAAAACTCTTCTCAGGAAATGTAGAGTAAGGGTTGAAGGAATATTGTAAAATGATCCTGGATATGTGGCTAAGACCCCTAAAGGCTGTGCTTTCATAGTGGATATTTGTCAAATTAGGGAGGCCGCTATCTAACTATTCTCCTTATTTTAAGGAGGGGCCCATATCTCACTATAGAAATCTGAGGCACAGATATTTCCTCTCCCATTCTTCAACGGCCTGAGAGACCGACCCAGGCTTGGCCAATTGGATGCTTCTACATGGGACCCTGAATCATGGAAGAAAGTGATGTCAAGACATGGAGCAAATCAAAGATGTCAGAGATGACGCACCAGCCACTGCAGAATCAAGGGCCCCAACATGTTATGGTGAGGTCCGGGGATGGCAGGATCCACAGTGACATGCTAAGGTAACTCTTCTCTGGTTCCTATACATTTTCTGATTCTCCACCATAAGCCCAAGATTCTGTAAAACTGCCATCAATAAAACCCTTTTTTGCTTAAATTTTTGTTTAAATTTCTGTTTTTCTTCTTCTAGACTGGAAGAATATTTGAGTATCAACAGAAGCTGCCTTCTAAGGACAATGGGGCCAGTTATCTTCAGGACATTCATCTCAGGCAGGGACTAAATTGGTTAAAGGACAGGGAAACTGACGTTCCACCAGTAGTCTTCCTTCCCCACTCTTCTACTCACTCTCCCAGTTTTCAGCTCCTCCCCCAAATTGAAGATGAACATTTCATTTGAACAAATATACTGATTCAAGGAGGGCAAGATGTTGTCACCAGTCTACCAAGATTCCCACATGTCTCAGTCTGGGCACCCCACCTGAAGATCTCAGAGGGTTACCAAAGCTCACTTACGTAGACTTCAGACAGCATGGAACCACTGTGATCCCAAGCAGCAGCTAATAGGGAGTAAAGTCTCCTGGGCTCTGACAGATAAGTGAAATGCAGATGTGCTCCAAATAATAGAAAAGAAAAAAGCATTCATCAATATTTCCCAAGACAATTCATACATTATGACCAAGTGGGGTATATCCTAGGAATGCAAGGCTGGCTTAACATTCAAATGTCAATCAATGTAATTCACCATATTAACATAACCCAAAAAAAGACCATATGATTATCTCCATTGGTTCAGAAAAATATTAGGAAATGGTTCATAATAAAAGTTCTCAGTAAGCTAAGAACAGGGAAAAAAAATCCTCAATCTGATAATGGATATCTCTGGCAAACTTACAGCTATCATTATACTTATGGGGAAAGACTGGATGCTTTCCCCTTAAGATCAAGAACAAGGTAAGACCATTTGCTCTCACCACTTTTATTCAACATTATACTGAAGGTCCTGACCACTTTGATAAGGCAGCAAAATAAACAAAGGCATCTAGATATCAAAAGAAGTAAAACCATCTTTGTCACAGACGACACGATTGCTTACATAGAAATCCTTTAAAATCTGCAAAAGAGCCAATTTTAGAAAGAACACAGGATCGCAGTCAATATTTTAATAATTTCTACATGACAGAAACAAAGAATTAGAAATTAAAATTTAAAAGACATTAATTTTTTACAATACTGTATTAGTTCTTTATTATTGCATAATAAATTACCTTAAAATTTGACAGCTTAAAGCAATAAACATTGTATTTTTTATCTCACACAGCTTCTGAGAGTCAGGAATCTGGGAGCAGCTTCACTGGGTGGCCTGGCTCAGGGTCTCTCGAGGTTGTAGTCCAGATGTCAGCAAGGGCTGCTGACATCTGAAGGCCTGACCAGGGCTGGAGGATCCACTTCCAAGAAGACTTCTGCACAATGTTGATGGAGACCTCAGTTCCTCGTTGAGGAAAGTTCTAGTTTCCTCATTGAGGAAAATCTAGTTCCACATAGACCTTCCAATAGAGCTGCTCCCAGTGTCCTCTAGAACAGGCAATTCAAACAAGAGCAAAGAAGACATGATGTCTTTTATGTCTTTTAGTACCACCTAGTCTCAGAAGTAGCATTCTATCACTTCTGCTATATTCTCCTGGTCACACAGACCAACCCTGGTACCATGTGGGGGATAGGAGGGACTACACAAGGGTATGAATACCAGGAGGGAAGGATCACTGGGGGACAATCTGGAGGCTGGTTGCCACAAACACCATTTACAATAGCATCAAAAAATATAAAACACTTGTGGATAAACTTAACAAAATATACAGTAGTCCCTCCTCATCCACAGGGGGTATAGTTGAAGACCCCCAGGGGATGCCTGAAACTGTGGATAGTACTGAACTCTATAGACACTATGTTTTTTCCATACATACATATGATAAAGTTAAATTTATAAAATAGGCACAGTAAGAGATTAGCAACAATGACTAATAATAAAACAGGATAACTATAACAAGATACTGTAATAAAAGTTACATCAATGTGGTCGGTCTCTCTCTCTCTCTCTCTCTCTCAAAATATCTTTTATTATACCATGGGTAACTGAGACCTTGGAAAGTGAAACCATGGATAAGGGGGAGCTACTGTATGCTAAACATCTACACTGAAAACAACAAAATAGCCACTGAAAAAAAAAGACCCAAATAAGTGATGACATATATGTTTACAGATTGGAAACCTCAGTATTAGGGTATCAGTACTTCCTAAACTATTGGGATTCAATGTAATCTGCATCATAATGCCACCAGGTTTTTCCTTATCAGAAATTGACAGCATGATAATAAAATTTATATGTAAATGCTCAGAACTTAAAATAGCCAAAACAACTTTGAAAAAGGAGAACGAAGTTGGAGGATTCAGACTACCTCCTACACTGCATGCTAAAATAGTGTAAGAGCTACACTATTTTAAGATTTACCATAAAGCTACAATAATAAAGATAATGTGCTATTAACATAGGATAGACATATAGATCAATGAAACAGAATAGAAAGTCCAGAAATAGATCCACTCAGATATGGTCAATTGATTTCTGACAAAAATGCCAAGGTAATCCGATGGAAAAAGATTTTCAACAAATGTTGCTAGGACAATTGAATATCCACAAGCACAAAATACGTCTTGAAACTTGCTTCACACTATGAATGAAAATTTACTTAAAATTGATCATAGGCCTAAATGTAAAAGCTAAATTAAAAACTAGAAGGAAACATAAGAGAAAAATTTTGTGACCTTAGTAAAGGCAAAAATTCTTAGTACATAGAAACATGTACTCTAGAAGAAAAAAATTTTTGATAAATCAGACTAGCTCAAAATAAAATCCTCCTATTCTTTGAAAGACAGAATTTTTTAAAAAGGCAAACCATAAACAGAAAAAGTATATGTGCAATACATACATCTGTAAAAAGGCTTATATCTGGTATATACGAAGAACTCTTGTAGCTCAATAATAAGATATTAACTCAATTAAAAAGAAGCAAAAGATTTGAATAGACACTTCACAAAGGAAATACAAATGGCAAATATGCAAATGAAAACATGCTCAACATCATTGTCATTAGGAAAATGCAAATTAAAACCACACGATACTGCTACCACCACTAGAATAGCTGAAATTAAAAAAAGAGCAGTACCAAGAGTTGGCAAGTATGGGGAGCAACTGGAGATCTCATACTTTGCTGGTAGGAATGCAAAACAGGGCTGGGCATGGTCGTTCATGCCTGTAATCCCAGCACTTTGGGAGGCCGAGGCAGGTGGATCACTTGAGGTCAGGAGTTCAAGACCAGCCTGGCCAATATGGCAAAACCCCGTCTCTACTAAAAATACAAAAATTAGCCGGGCATGGTGACACACACCTGTAATCCCAGCTACTCAGGAGGCTGAGGTGGAGAATCACTTGAGCCCAGGCTGCAACCCAGAGGTTGCAGTGAGCCAAGATCACACCAATGCACCCCAGCCTGGGTGACAGAGCGAGACTCCCGACAAAAAGAAAAAAACGAATGCAAAATCATATAGCACTTTTGAAAAGCCTGGCAGTTTCCTGTATAGTTAAATATTCACTTACTATATGACCCAGCAATCCCCTGGGTATTTATAAGTGAGGAAACTGAGGCAAAAGAAGAACAAGCTTATCTAAGTACTACAGTTTGAATGTTTGTCCCCTCAGAAACTCATGTTAAACTTAATTCCTGACCAAGTGGGGTGGTTCACACCTGTAATCCCAGCACTTTGGGAAGCCAAGTCAGGTAGGTGACTTGAGGCCAAGAGTTAGAGACCAGCCTAGCCAACATAGTGAAACCCTGTCTCTACCAAAAAAAAAAAAAAAAAAAAAAAGCCAGGCATGTTGGTGTGCACCTGTAATCCCAGCTACTCAGGAGGCTGAGGCAGGAGGTTTGCTTGAACCCAGGAGGTGGATGTTGCAGTAAGCCGAGATCACACCTCTGCACTCCAGCGTGGGTGACAGAGTGAGATCCTGTCTCAAAAAAGAAAAAAAACAAACAAAACTTAAACCCCATTGTAATGGTATTAAAAGGTTGGGCCTTTTAGGGTGGGTAGAATATTAGTTTGCTACGGTTGCCATAATAAACTACTACAGACTGGGTGACTTAAATAATAAATTTATTTCTCACAGTTCTGGAGGCTGGAAGCCCAAGATCAGGGTGTCAGCAGTTTTGGTTTCTCCTGGGGCCTCCCTCCCTGGCTTGTGGGCCGTCTTCTGGCTGTGTTCTCATCTGGCCTTTCCTCCGTGTGTGAGCATACCTAGTGCCCCTTCCTTTTCTTATAAGGACACCACCCTTAAGCCCTCATATCATCTTAATCACCTCTTCAAAGGTCCTGTCCCCAAATAGAGTCACATTGGAGGTTAGGGTTTCAAAATATGGATTTAGGGGAAAAATATAATTCAATTCATTACAAGGGGCTAGGTAATAATCACACAAGACACAAGTGAACCCCAAATTTATCCTAAATGCATTTGCTGGGCATCTGGACACCAGGCTCCACCCAGGCACATTTTCATATCGCCTTCTAGTGATTCTTCATACAGTTCTACCTCTTTTAAGACAATGGATGGGATTTTGTCCTGTAAGTTGAATTCTTATGAAATGGGAGAAAAGAGAAAAGAACTGAGGCTTAACTATTTCTATGCCTCAGTCTACCACAGACCAAGATGAGAGAAAAACCCCTGAAGAAGAGTGAAAGGAGGGGACTGAACCACCTGGAAGACAAAGGACCCCAAACCGAAAATAGAGTACCCGTTTCCTCCAGTCATCAGAACATGAGAATCCAGCCACCTGGGTGCAGTTTCAACATAATTTATTCAACTCGTCAACTATTTACCAAGCATCAGTTATAACCAATAATAGCAAAGCTGTAATTCCCTGAGGCAGAATTGATAAGGGGTCAGGAGGGCAGGCTCTACCTTTGAAAGAATGAGGTCAAGCTATATGGAACAATCTCTAAGATAATAAGTGACAAAAATTAGGTGCAAAACTGTATTGTAGCAAAGGGTATTTGTAGAAAGAACAGGAGATACATATGCTTGTTTATGCAGAGAATATTGTAACCATGGGACCAGCCCAAACTAGACCTATTCTGTTAACAAAATGTCCAGTTACCTTTTAGGTACAACAGAGCCAGAAACTGCAAGTGCATGCAACTGAAAAAGACTTTGCCTCTAAAAACACCTGAGATCAACAATTCCTCCCCTCAGAACCAAGGAAACTGGGACACGACCAGAACCTGAACACCAGAACTCTTCCAGAAGCAAGGAGTCCATTGGCCTGGAAGATCTGGTGCTAAAATCTGCTTCAGCATCCCTTACCACAAATGGTCAAATTTGAAGCCCTCCAACCAGACCCTGCCAATTTAACATTCCTAAATCCTGGCTGGGCATGGGGCTTACACCTGTAACCCCAGCACTTTGGGAGGCCAAGGCAGGCAGATCACGAGGTCAGGAATTCGAGACTAGCCTGGCCAACATGGTGAAACCCCATCTGTACTAAAAATACAAAACTTAACCGGACGTGGTGGTGGGCACCTGTAATCCCAGCTACTCGGGAGGCTGAGGTAGGAGAATTGCTTGAACCTGGGAAGCGGAGGTTGCAGTGAGCCAAGATCGTGCCATTGCACTCCAGCCTGGGGAACAAGGGCAAAAACTCCGTCTCAAAAAATAAAATAAAATAATTCCTAAATCCTTTCTCTTTCCCTCTAATCCCTTAAAACTTAGACCCCAAATGATGGAGACAGATTTAAGCCCACTCTTGTCTCCTTGCTGACTGGTTTTGTGATAAAGCCTTTCCTTTCTCAAAAGCCAGTGCCATAGTTATTAGCTTCTGTGCACATTGGGCAGTGAACCCATTTGCCAAATAAAAATATCTCTGGAAGAATTAAAAAAAAAAAAAACTAGTAAAAGTAACACTATTTTTGGCCACAATGGAATAATAGAGAACAGATTTATCCCCTTGCCTTGCAAAACAACTTAAAAAAAAAAACAGACAAAATAAAACAATAGTTTTAAGACACGGAGCGTCAGACAGTACAGGACTGCTAAGAGAAGGTAAAAGAAGGGAAACAAAAGAGGAGAGTCCTAAATAACCTCAGCTTACGGCCTGAAGTTTGCTTCCAGGCCACGATGCAGGGAGGAGGAACTGAGGCAGAGCTCAGTGGTCTCCCTGAATAAGAAGACAGAGATTGCAGTTCAGGGTGGCCAAAGCAGCTAAATTTGCAGAGCCAAGAATCAGAGAAGAGAAAGCTGCATACAGAAGCGCTCCAGTGATTGGCAGAGGGGTCCCCTATGGTCTGGGCCTGGGTGCTGATTGGCACATGTGTAAGAAGCAGCTACCTGCGGCTGGGAAAGGACCACTGGAGAACAGGAAGCCAAGCAATTTTCAGATATCACATAGGGCTGGAAATAGGTTGTGTTCCCAACAGCCAGAGATGAAAGACCTCATAATACGCGGGGCACTGGGTAGAATACTCAGAAGTGGGGGTACACTAGCCCTAGACTAAAGACTATTCTGGATCAGCATAATGAAGCTTCAAAGTAGGACTTCAGGAGCGGATGATTAGGGGGCAGGAGTGAAAGGGGGTGCTCACGGCCAGCGCTTGAAGTATAACTACTTTGTCACTGTACATCCTTTTGCGCTGCTCGGAATTTTTACTGTGTGCATGTCTTTTTAAAAACATTTTACAGGAGGAAAACTCT
The DNA here is from genome assembly GCF_029281585.2 of Gorilla gorilla gorilla. NCBI lineage: Eukaryota > Metazoa > Chordata > Mammalia > Primates > Hominidae > Gorilla > Gorilla gorilla. Next base: position 94,901,599 of record NC_073239.2, on the reverse strand, counting down.
AAAATCAAACTGCCAGGGTGAGAATCTGGCTCCAGTCCTGTGAGCTATGTAAACTCAGGCAAGTCACTCAACCACCCCAAGCCTCGGTTTTCTCATTGGTGGAGTGGATTTTCTTTGGATTGTTGTGAAGATTAATTGAAATGTTCATAGAAGAACTAGTGGTGCCTGGCACTTCTGTACAAATGCTGTTTTTGCTTCCCTCTAATCCATTTCTCATGTTTCTGGCAAAAGCACCCCATTTTTATTTTGGGGAACATCCCTGCCCCATTCAGTCCACATGTTTCAGGAGGTCATGATTCCATCCCAGCTCCAGGGATAGGAGTGTTACCCAGGCCTGACCAATCACCACGTTTCATGCCCCAGCACAGGAAGTAAACTGGCCAAATGAACGTGGTACTGAGACTCTAGCTGAAAATGTTGAGAAAGAGATACCCTCTTTCCACTAGGGTTGCTACATGAGTAGATTGAAGCTGCCGCTGGTCATTTTCAGGAAGCCAGCTTAAGAATGAAACCAAGACAGAGGAAAGCAGAGCCTAGAGATGGATGGAGACGCCAGGCACGGTGGCTCACGTCTGTAATCCCAGCACTTTGGGAGGCCGAGGTGGGCGGATCATGAGGTCAGGAGTTCAAGACCAGCTTGGCCAACGTGGTGAAACCCCATCTCTACTAAAATTACAAAAATTAGCCAGGCGTGGTGGTGCACGCCTGTAATCCCAGCTACTCAGGAGGCTGAGGCAGGAGAATCGCTTGAACCTGGGAGGCGGAGGTTGCAGTGAGCCCAGATTCCACCATTGCACTCCAGCCTGGGCAACAGAGAGAGACTCCCTCTCAAAAAAAAAAAGTCAGGGGCCGGGCGCGGTGGCTCAAGCCTGTAATCGCAGCACTCTGGGAGGCCGAGGTGGGTAGATCACCTGAGGTCAGAAGTTCGAGACCAGCCTAGCCAACATGGTGAAACCCCTGTCTACTAAAAATACAAAAATTAGCTGGGCATGGTGGCCCATGCCTGTAGCTCCAACTACTTGGGAGGCTGAGGCAGGAGAATAGCTTGAACCCAGGAGGCGGAGGTTACACTGAGCTGAGATCATGCCACTGCACTCCAGCCTGAGCGACAGATCAAGATTCCATCTCAAAACAAAACAAAAAGAAAAAGAGATGGAGGGAGACACAGTCCTGATGATGTTGTTTGAGTATCTGGATCCAGCCATGCCTAAAGCCAGTTTCTGTTATTTGCAACCAGAAGAGGCCTGACAACTTTAGAAGTAGTTATCACTAATCAATTCATTCAACAAAACACCGAGCCCAGACAAAACGCCAGAACTGTGCTAAGAGCTAGACATTCAAACATGAGGTCCTTTCCTTCAAGAGGTTTAGTGGAGGCAACAGACACTAATGCAAAGTGACAACTAGTGAGATAGATAGTCCCTGGTGCAGTAGGTGAGGTGCCTAAACTGAAGCTCAACGGATGCTGAAGAAGTAGTCAGGAGAAAAGAGGAAGTAAGAGAATACCAGACAAGGAGGTGAGAGAAAGATGGCGAGACAAGGGGGCAGTGAAGAGACAGGGGCTAATGAGATGAGCAAGGAGAAAATCACGAAGCACTTCATACTTCATGCCCGAGAGTGTGGACTTCATATTCTGATCATTATGGGCTGCCATTCAAAGATTTAAATCAGGGGAGAAATAAGATCAGATTTTTGTGTGGAGAACAGATTGGAAGGCAACACAGGTAAGGGAGGCCAATTAGGAGGAGGTGGGAGTAATCCATGCTTAAAATTATAAGGGACTGAATTAAGAAATTAGTAGGGATGAAGAAGTGTTTTAAAAAATGAATTTGAGATGTTGTAAGGAGGAAAATTGACTGGACCTGGAGCTAAAGGATAATGTTTGGAATATTAAAATAGGAATAATAATTAACATTTTTATAGTACTTACTCCCCATCAAGTCCTGCTGTAATGCTTTACATAAATTAACTCATCCAATCCAGCCCCATGAGGTAATACTATTGTGATTTCTTACTTTACAGATGAAGAACTGGGCCACTAAGAGGTGAAATTAACCAACCTAAGGTTATACTCTATCAAGTGATGTAATTGCATTCAGAATGGTGGCCACTCAGGATCCCAGCCAATGCTGTAAGCCACTACACTTACTGCCTTTCCCATGCCCATTGTTTAAAAGGTAGGCAAAAAATAAGAGGAGCTAGCAAAAGAGAATAAAAACAACAGAAGAGGCAGGGCGTAGCCTGGACAGTGTACTGTCACTGAAACAAGGAAGGAGAAAGCTTATTTCTTAACTCAGGTGTAATTAAATACCCAATCATGTAATTGGAGAAAAACAGGCTGGGCTTAGCTTGGAAGAGTGGGAAGTATTTTCTCACATATTCTCTCTTTTGTTTTACATTTCTATGAAAGAGATGTTTTTATAGCCCCACCCTAGCAATGTGGAAACTGAGGCTCAGAGAGCTCAGGGCTAATAAGTGACCTGGATATGATCTGTGTGCCAAGCTCGGTTCACTGTAGTGCCGTCCAGGGCCCCAGGGATGTATTGGGTAGAAGAGGGGCATAAAAGGATGGTCACATCCTCTGCTCCCAGTGAGTCTGTAATCTTGTCGCTCTAATGAGGCGAGAGCAGATGAAAACATTAGGATAGCGCTAAGGCAACGTAGAGGTGTGCACCTGGCTGAGTGGTGCAGACTCCGAGTGCCTAGAGCAGGTGAGAAGGTGGTGCTCTGGTGGTGGCAGGTGAGGTAGACATGGGTGGGGCATTGAAGGAAATACAGGGATTGCCTGGGCTGAGCCATCCCCGGGTGCCCTGATTTGGTAGTGGGCATCTGCTGTTTCTGCCTTTGCAGCAGCCTTGCTGTGTCCCGCCCAACTGGGAATCCACACAGTTTGGATAGGGCTGACCTCATTCATCTCTCAGAGTGCAGGGGTGGGCACTAGATGCCAGCCTGGCCAGTCACTGGGTTTCATTCCCTTTGACCCAGTGGTTGGCTCTGGACTCAATCCAGCCCAACAAGGCTCAATCTCAGGTGGGTGCTGGGAACATGGAGAAGGGGAAACTCTCTCTCCTGGATGGCTGGATCTAGAAGTAAAGGTAGCCTGGAGGTGCTGGGCCCGTGTTGCGGAAAGGCCTCTCTGAGAGTAAGGCCCATATGGAGGAAAGGGGAGAGGAAGGGGAGAGATCTAATGTTTGAGCCCCTGGATCCAGCCACACCTGACTGCAAACATCCCTGGAAGTTATTTGAATCAATAAATTCCCTTCATTGTTGATGTCAGTATAAGTCACGGTTTCTGTCACTGGCAAGTGAAAGGGGTTTTGTTGCCACAGAACCCCAAAGATGGTATTATGCTCCAGGAAACAAGCCAGCATCAGTCCACCCTACTGAAAGGATAGGAGCTGGGGAAGGGTGTATAGTGAAGTAAAAGCTATCAGAAAAAGGAAAATGCAAAAGAAAATTTTAACAATGACCCATGATGTTGTAGTCAAGCACATGGGTAATAAAACCTAGGTCTGTAAACTAAAGCTGACCTCTTGCCTGTGTAACTGGAGTTTGTTATATATTTCATTGACTGGCACTGATTATAAACCTGTTTATCAATTGTAGAACAAAAAGTAGAATTAGTCACCCTCCATCAGACCCTAAGATGCCTAACCTTTCTTTCTCTCTACCCACTGAACCTCATAGTCACCCTATCTTAGGTACAGCCTCACTGAGCAGCAACGAGAATTTTTTTTTTTTTTTTTTTTGAGGAAGTCTCCCTCTGTTGCCCAGGCTAGAGTGCAGTGGCCCAATCTCAGCTCACTGCAACCTCTGCCTCCTGGATTCAAGTGATTCTCCTGCCTCAGCCTCCTGGGTAGCTGGGACAACAGGCACGCACCATCATGCCCAGCTAATTTTCATGTTTTTAGTAGAGACGGGTTTCACCATGTTGGCCAGGCTGGTCTGGAACTCCTGACCTCAAGTGATCCACTGCTTTGACCTCCCAAAGTGCTGGGATCACAGGTGTGAGCCACCGCATCCAGCCAGCAATGAAAACATAACTCCTGCTACACCTCCTGCTTCTCCCACCTTCTGTGCCACACATGCCCCCCATTAGAAAACGTGTATGCTGTGCATCATGGAACCAACTTCAGGACACATTCTCAGTCTGCACTGAGTCAGTGTTCCCAGGCTTCAGTCCTCAAGAATAAATCTAACCATGATTTCTCCAAGTTTGGTTGACAGGGCCATGAAAGAGAAAAGGCTTCTGTGGAGGGTGAGACTACTTTGGACTTCACAGAAGGGGTTGTAGTTTCAAATGTATCTCAAAACATTTCACCAAATGGCACTGGGGAAGGTGTAATGCAGGAGGAAAAGGACAGCTCCACATGCGAAGGCAGAGAAATAGAAAAGTACAGAGTATGTTCAGGGTGCCACATGCGGTGGGATTTGGCTAGAGGACAAGGTGATGAGAGGCCATCGTGAAAGGTAAGATTGCAAAGGTGCATTAGAAGGCCTCAAATGCCAGGGATGTTTGGGGACACAGATATGACAGTGTCATGGGATCAGAGACATGTTCCTCCTCTATGGCCTCTAGACTTTTAAAAAAGAATTTTAACTTTTTATTTTATTTTATTTTTGAGACAGAGTCTCACATTCTGTTGCCCAGGCTGGAGTACAGTGGTGGGATCTCGGCTCACTGCAACCTCTGCCTCCCAGGTTCAAGCGATTCGCCTGCCTCAGCCTCCTAAGTAGCTGGGATTACAGGCGTGTGCCACCGCACCCAGCTAATTTTCGTATTTTTAGTAAAGACGGGGTTTCACCACATTGGCCAGGCTGGTCTTGAACTCCTGATGTTACGATCTGCCCGCCTCAGCCTCCCAAAGTGCTGGGATTACAGGCATGAGGCACCGCACCTGGCCAAATTTTAACTTTTATTTAGATATAGGGGGTACATGTGCAAGTTTGTTACACGGGTATATTGCACCCAAGTAGTGGGCATAGAACCCAGTAGGTAGTTTTTCAACCCCTCCCTCCCTCTCCACTCTGGTACTCAGCAGTGTCTATTGTTCTCATGTTTATGCCCATGTGTGCTCAATGTTTAGCTCCTATTTACAAGCAAGAACATGTAGCATTTGGTTTTCTGTTCCTGCATTAATTTGCTTAAGAGTATGGCCTCCAGCTCCATCCACGCTGCTGTAAAGGACATGATTTCACTCTTTTTTATGGCTACATAGTATGCCATGGTGTATTTGTACCACATTTTCTTTATCCATTCCACCACTGGTGAACATCTAGGTTGATTCCATGTCATTGCTATTGTGAATAGCACAGCGATAAACATATGAGTACATTTTTGGCAGAATGATCTATTTTCTTTTGGGTCTAGACCCGGTAATGGGATTTGTATCTTAGGGAAACCAGAGCAGGCTCCTAAGATGTCACAAAGCAAGTAAAGAGCTAAGTGTCCAGTTAAGAAATGACGGAGGTTCTGTTCTCTGGCTCCACTCCGTGGGGCAAGAGACTACATCCTATCTCTTAACCTGGGTCCCCTCCTCCCTGCTCCTGCCAAGCCCGGGACAGGAGATGAAATGGATCCTCACACAGGCGAGGTCCAAGAGGAGCTTCCCCGCCAGGGTCCCCCACCAGGACACCCCAGCCCTGGGGAGGGGGCGCTGAGTTTCCTGGCACCCCTCAGTCTCCCTTACAGTGCCTCTCAGCACTTCACAGCAGCCGCAGCCAAGGGGATTTGTCCCTGCTGCTTGAGTTAATTACAGTAATTATACCTGCTCCCTCTTCGGCTCTGGTTCCCTTTGTTCCCAGTTTCCTGCCCGCTCATTTGCAAATCTAATCGCTCTGGGGATTGAATTTTTTTTTAAGAGAGAAGGGGGATGGAGAAACAAAGAGAGAGAGCAGAAAATGTGGGAGAGAAAAGATGGGGGTGGGGAGGGGCCCGCCGGAGACACAGTGGTGGAAAAAATGGACGGGAGCATCAGAGAAGGGACAGGACTTGGGAGCAGCAGAGCACCTCTCCTTTACGGCAGGGGGAACCCCAGAGTCACCAGTGGAGGCTGGGAAGGTAGCACTGCAGAGACCACAGTCTCCATGGTCTTCTGGGCTTTCCGCTCAGTCCCCCGACTTCTCCCAGGCTAGTGATGGTAGTGATGGGGTTTAGGACATGCTCCCGCAAAATGTGGCACCTTGGCATTTCAGGACACAGCAGAAGCAGGCCATCGAAACTAGAAAGAATTTTTCTCATCCCTACACCCCAGAAGAGGCCATAAAACCCAGCTATGAACCCCTCATTCCAGCAGAGTCCTCCCTGTACCTGGAAGAAAAGAATGTTCTTATCCTCAGGTGGGCGTGGAGGCTCACACCTGTAATCCCAGCACTTTGGGAGGCCGAGGTGGGTGATCACTTGAGGTCAGGAGTTTGAGACCAGCCTGGCCAACATGGTGAAAACCCATCTCCACTAGAAATACAAAAATTAGCCGGGCGTGGTGGCATCTGCCTGTGGTCCCAACTACTCAGGAGGCAGAGGCAGGAGAATCACTTGAACCAGGAAGGCAAAGGCTACAGTGAGCCAAGATTGTGTCACGGCACTCCAGCCTGGGTGACAGAGTGAGACTCCATCTCAAAAAAAAAAAAAAGAAAAGAAAAGAATGTTCTTATCCTCAAAGACACTTATCTAAGAAAAATCTGAATAAACAGGCCTTGCTAAGCTCCCTCCAGTTTCCCACCATCAGATCACACCCTTCTGTCCTCCAGCCATACTTCTGCACGGCCATCCATAAAAATAGAGTTGTCCCTGTTTGGGGAGGGTCTTCATTTCTGAATGCTCTCATGTCATATAAAACTTATATTAAATAAATATGTATGCTTTTCTCCTGTTAGTCTGTCTTTTATTATGGGTGCCTCAGCCAGGAATCTTGTAATGGGTGAGAAATCTTCCTCCCCTACACCAGCCTGGCACAGATGACAGGAAGCTGGAAAGAGGCTTGCGTTCAAACACTACCAGAGGATGTCCCTGCTCCTTCATTACTGCTCTCCCCAAGAATCTGTGGAACTTTGGCTCATTCAGAACACCTGGCAGACACTTCAGTGTCAGATGGCTGAGAGGCCAAAGTGGGGAAGTCACACACAGAGCAGGATGGAAGTTGAAAATATTCCAGGAAGGAGAAATCTGAGACAGGAGTGGTAGGTCTTTCCTCTCTCATTCAGTCCCCTCTCCTGGAGACCCATAGAAAACATCCAGGTCCAACAGGGTGCAGTGACTCACACCTGTAATCCCAGCACTTTGGGAGGCCAAGGTGGGTGGATTAGCTGAGGTCAGGAGTTTGAGACCAGCCTGGCCAACATGGTGAAACCCCGCCTCTAATAATAACACAAAAATTAGCCGGGTGTGGTGGTGTGCACCTGTAACCCCAGCTACTCAGGAGGCTGAGGCAGAATTGCTTGAACCTGGGAAGCAGAGTTTGCAGTAAGCCGAGATCACACCACTGTATTCCAGCCTGGGCCACAAGAGCGAAACTCTATCTAAGAAAAGGAAAGGAGAGGGGAGGAGAGGGGAGGGGAGGGGAGGGGAGGGAAAATCCAGGTCCAAGGATTTTCCAAACGTGCTCTAAGGAGCTCTAAGCCTTCATGAGGAATCCCCAAGGGGAAGGGAGAAGGAACGACAAGTGGGTACCTATATCCTCCTAACACCCTGTCAACAACCTTTTTGTTTGAAAATAATACAAACTAAAAGAAAAAGAATTCCCTGCTATCAACAGATTGTAAAACAACTGATCTAATGCAAATATCTCATCTGTCAGGTATAAGAAACTGAGGCTCAAATGGGTCAAGTGGCATGTCCTATATCACACAACAATCAGACCACAATCCTCTTGACTCTGAGTCGAGGGGGATTTCCACCACCCCATGCTGTTTCTTGGATGCCAAGGGGATGCCGGGGATTTTCCCAAAGCCCCTGGCTCTTCTTGGGTCCCTCTGGAAAGAGAGGAATGTGACTGCTGGCCTCGTCCTGCCAGAAGCCCTTGGTGAATCCAGGAGTCTTGCTCTTCTGTCCTCTGAATGAGCTCGATAGGTGGTGTGCAAAGAGCGTGTTTTCCAAAAATGGTTGCGACTGTATTTCCCACATTCTCTATTTAGAACCTGGCCACCACCACCACTACCACCCACGAAGAGGTAGACTCCATTTCTTGAGACTGGCAAGGACTTTGTGACTGCCACAAAGAATAAAATATGGCAGAAGTGATACTCCTGTTATATAGTTTCCAGATATTATTTGGATTAACTTGGCAGAATTTCCTATTAATTCACCAGGAAAGGTCAGAGTTCAGGACCATTTGGAGGTGGAAGTGGGAATGGGAGTGGGTGTCAAGAACATCCTACAAATCAACTCTTCCAGATGACAATTTCCCACCTGGGATTCAGCCAGTGTTTACTGAGTGCCTACCATGAGTCAGACACAGAACAGAGTCCCCGCCCTAAAGGAGCACAGTATAATTGGGGAGGCAGGCACATCCACACTTAGAAGTAATTATAATGCAATAAGTTAAGTTGCTGTTAAAAATAAAAGTTTTGGGGTACTTTGGGAACAGTCAGGAGTATCAATCTCAAATGTTTAGTCTGGGATGGTTCCCATCCATTCAGAGGTGTAAATGTCACCTCATGGTTTTTAGCCCTTGGAATCTAAATCCCTAGTCCAATCCCTAGAACTAAAGGCTTGTGGTACACCCTTGCTTAGAAACAGTCCAGGCTTAATAAATATCTTTTTACATTTTATATAACCCTGTGGAAGACAGGGTTAGTTGTCCCCAAAAATCTACTGTCCCATTCTCCAGAATAACAGGACCCCTGTGTTTTTTGGCTGGGTTTCATGGCCACCTGGAATAGGGATTACATTTCTCAGCCTCCCCTCCTTGAAGCTACATGTGGCCATATGACCAAGTTCTGGCCAATGAGATGTATAGTAGGTGATAAATAAAACTTTTGAGTCGTGTCCTTAAAGGGAGGGAACATGCCCTTCTTGACACCATTTCCTCCTCCTTCCTGCCTGAAATAAGGACATGGTATTGAGCTATTCTGTATGATGCAGATGAAAGAAATGCCTTAGAAATGGCCAAACATGGGTTTCTTGTACCTTAGAGCTCTGTTCCAGCTCTGGCCTGCCTAGCAGCAGACTATTGCTATTCCATGAGAGAGAAATAAGCCCTTGTCCTATTTAAGACACTATTATTTGAGGGGTTATATTAGTCTGGGTTCTTCAGAGAAACAGAACCAACAGGAGATAGGTATGTATATTGTCTTACTTGGTTACAAAGGCTGAGAAGTCCCAAGATCTCTATCGGCAAGCTGGAGACCCAGGAGAGCTGATAAGGTAGTTCTAGCACAAATCCAAAGGCCCAGGAACGAGGAGAGCCAACGGTGGAAGTTTCAGTCCAAGCCCAAAGGCCTGAGAACTAGCAGAGATAATTGTGTAAGTTCCAATCTAAATCTGAGCCCAAGTCCAAATGCAGGAGAAAACCCATGCCCCAGCTCCAAGACAGAGAGCAGATCCTCTCTTCCTCAGCCTTTCATTCTGTTCATCCCTTCAATGGATTGGAGGATGCCTACCCACATTGGAGAGGGCCATCTGCTTTATTCAGTTTACCAATTCAGAGGTTCATCTCCTCCAGAAACGCCTTCACAGAGGGACTCATCCAGAATAATGTCTAACCAAACATCTGAGTATTCCATGGCCCAGTCAAGCTGACACATAAAATTTACCATCACAAGGGTCTGTGTTACTAAATCAACCCCTAACAAAAATTGTCCATTAACTTAAACCATTAGCTATTTATTCCTGTGTGCATGCCTACCCCCTCCTCCCCCAACACACACACACACACACACACACACACACTCACTGTGCCCTAGCTCCCAGTAGACACTCGAGAATGAACTGAAGAATTTGTTGTTTGATGAGATCAATGACAGTCACTAGCATCAATGCTTCCTGCTCTCTGGGGTACTAGCTCCCAAGTGTGCAAGATTAATCTTTCCCACAGAGTTCTGATGCCCCTGAGGGTACTTGCTGGCAGTATGTCATGTGATATGCAAAGTACCTCTTTCCTAGAGACCATTTTGCTCCAAAATGTGATGAAAATAGTTTTGAATTCTTCATCTCTTAAAAGGGTTTTTTTTCTTTAATATGCACAAGACAAAAGCCACAGAATTCTACTTTCTCGTGTCAGCCAATCTTGTACTTTCCATGAACACCGGGAAAGCAGGAAGCATTTATGTGTAAGGAATGATTGAAAGCGTTGTTCTTTTTATGATATCAGTGAAGCCTCAGCAGTATCCCGGTGAACTGGGTCTATTGCTTTAGGGAGAGGAGATTAAGCCAGCCTTACCCTAAGCATGCTCTGTTGATGGATGTTACATGGGAAAAGAAAGGAAAGGTTTCGTGGTCAAACGAGTTTGGGAAAAGCCTAATTAGAAACTATAAACAAGTTTCTTTGCTGCGGGATTTCTCAGAGCTTTCAATGTGGTGATGTGCATTATGAATCTCAGACAGAAGACCTAGTTTGCAGAGCTGCCCATAGAACAGCTTCTCATGCACAATTTCATAGTGAAGCATTTCCAAGGAACTCCCTTGTGAATTATGTGATGTGACTGTTCTCACTGTCAGTCATGTCTGTAGAGGGGCAGGAACATATTTTCAGTCTATTAAATTCTAAGAAGTAAATTGCCTGCCCACTCCTGGTATTTTGCCCTTCCCCTTTCTTACTCTCCCCTTCCCATCATGGTGGTTAGTTTTATGTATCAACTTACACAGGTAGGAGTACTCGGTTATCCAATCAAACACTAATCTAAATATCGCTGTGAAGGTATTTTGTAGATATATAATAGTTAACACCTCTGATCAGGCAACTTTAAGTAAAGAAGATTGGCCTTGATTACATGGGTGAGCTTCATCTAATCTGTTGAAAGTCCTGACAGCAAAACTGAAGTGTCCTCAAGGAAGAAGAAATTCCACCTATAGTCTGCAGCACAGCTTCCACCTGAGAGTCTTCCAGCCTGCCCACCTCCCCTACATGTTTTGGGATTGTTCAGTCAGAACCTATTAATACAATTATGTAAGCCAATTCCTTGGAAACAGAAAGATATAGAGAAATCAATATGGATATTCGTGTGCGTATGAGCATGTGCGCAAACGCGGAGGCAGGCAGCAGCAGGGAGCAGGGGTGTCACGAGGTTCGTGTATCCTCCTTCCTCTGTTTCTCTAGTAGAACCCTGACTGACCCACCATTGAAACAAATCAGAGGCCAGGCACAGTGGCTCATGCCTGTAATCCCAGCACTTTGGGAGGCCAAGGCAGGCAGATCACCTGAGGTCAGGAGTTCAAGACCAGCCTGGCCAACGTGGTGAAACCCTGTCTCTACTAAAAGTACAAAAATTAGCCGGGTGTGGTGTTGCATGCCTGTAATCCCAGCTACTTGGGAGGCTGAGGCAAGAGAATCACTTGAACCCAGGAGGCGGACATTGCCATGAGCCAAGATTGTGCCACTGTACTCCAGCCCAGGTGACAGAGTGAGACCCTGTCTCAAAAAAAAAAAAAAAAAAAAAAAAAAAACAGATCAGGAGGCAGCCTCCTGCTTCCTGCTCAGTACATGGAAAAGTGAGGGACATGGGCCTAACTGGGGAGGCAGTATAGCACAGTGATTAGGACGAGCGACTTGGCAACAGATGGCCTGGGTTTTCATCTCCTCTGCCGCTTCTTGTGTGACCTTAGGCAATTTCCTTTCATCTCTCTTTGCTTTAGTTTCCACATCTGTAAAATGAAGCTATTAATAGTACTTACTTCATTATGAGGATTAAATGTTAATCCACAAAGCGCACTTAGGAAAGCACCTAGCACATAGTAAGCTTAATAAAATGTTAGCTATAACTGTTATTTCTTGAAGAGAGTAATCTAGAAGCACCTCTACCCACCCACCCCCACTGCTACCCAGGGCAGGGGAGGCCTCTCTTTCCAGGAGCTGGAGGCAAGGAAACTCTCCCTCTTAAAAAATCTTCTGAGAAAATAGGATTGCGGTGCCGAAGACAGGGGTCTTCTCCCTGGATTACTGAGGGCACCTATGCCCCACCCCCAGGGTTCAGCATGGGCCAGGACACATCCTCTCTCTTCAAGTCTGGTTGATATCAAGTAACATCATTTAACTAGAACTTGATCACTTACAAAAGATCTCCTCCATATGGTCCATTTGGCCCACATCACAGTGGTGTGAAGTGTAATTATTCCCATTTTTCATATGGGGACACTGAGGATCAGAACAGTCACGTGACTTTTCCAACTTCACAGAGCTTGATGCAGATGAGATGAAAAGCAAACCCAATGTTCTTCCCCCAAATCAATGGCCCTCTCATGTGTATGTCTCATTTGGTCTCCCGTGTCTCTTTCTGTCTTTCTCTATGTCTCTCTCTGTCCCTTTTTCTTTTTGATGACTATTTGGCTGTCTTTTTCTCCCACATTTTATTCTCTAATTTTCATTTCTCTTCCCCCTTTCTTCCTCCTTTTCTTTTCTGAGAGACAGAGTCTCACTCTATCACTGAGGCTGGAGTGCAATGGCACAATCTCAGCTCACTGCAACCTCAGCCTCCTGGGTTCCAGCGATTCTCCCACCTCAGCCCCCAAGTAGCTGGGATTACAGGTTTGTACCACCATGTCCAGCTAATTTTTATATTTTTTGTAGAGATGAGAATCTCGCCATGTTGCCCAGGCTGGTCTCGAACTCGTGAGCTCAAGTGATCTACCTGCCCTGGCCTCCCAAAGTGTTAGGAATACAAGCATGAGCCACTACACCCAGCCGTTTTTCTTTCTCTTTTCCCTTTCTCTTTCTTCTTAGTTCAGACCTTGGATTCCCCACAATCCATCTAAAACAAAAGGGGCTTAGGGTAATTAGCAGCCCAGGGCGATTCCAACTCCCATTGCCATTGGCGGGGATTGAGCTCTGTGTGTGGAAATACAGGACAACTTTGTTACTCCAGGAATAAGGGCAGAAGAGCTGCTCCTAATAGGGAGAGAGAGAAGCAAGCACTGCCAAAAGCAGCCCCCTCAGCCATCCTGTCCTCTTTTTTCATTTCCATTCTACCCTCATTATAATCCTGTTACGATTATTCTCCTGGAACCCACGGCTTATCCTAAGGGGAGAGAAACTCAAAGAAATAGAGGTGGTAGCGGCACCTCTAAAGGGAAGAGAGAAGCAAGCCTAACCCTGGGCAGAGAAGTGGCTCTGACAGCTGAAGAAGTGAATTCCCATGCAATTTCCCTCATTACGGGAATTGTGTATCTGTTCAGAAGAAAGAAACACAGTTCACTGCATCTGAGAGCCTCTGAAATGGCTGCCCAAGCTACAGGAAGCGCATCATTTTCCCTCCCCACAGTAATGAAGAGCCACAACCAACTGGGCAGAGAAAGGGCGCCACCTCCTGGCAAGACACGAGTTTAGGACCAACAGTTCATGACCCAAGTCACACCTACTGCAGGGCAATTTTGCACAACCTTCACTGCCCTATGCTACTGTCACCCATGGCCCCTTTTAGGCCTTGGAAATTAGCAGACTCAGTTGAGCCATGACAAGATGACCCTGCCTCCACTCGACAATTAAATTCAACAAGATCACTATCCTTGTCGGCACAGCCGTGTTTAGTTGGGCAACTGTCTTAACATTGTATTGAATTTGCTGTATTTTTTTTAATAACTGGGAAAAGAAAGAGGAAAGTGAGATGGTAAAAAGTCTTACAAATTTAGGACAACGGAATCAAAGGTGAATATCATCAGGCTTGTCCAAAGTGTTGAATCATTAGTCTTGACTGGCCACCCAGCTCCTCCAGCCAGCCAGCCAGTCTGTGTTCAACTGTAAAGCAAAAAGAGCAATTAAAGACATTCTAGGGTGCTAGAAATAGAGCAATAGATGTGGTATCTGAAAGGCAAGATGTAACTAGGGCTTATATAATTTGATGAATACCCTTGATAACATGTAAGTGTATTGTTTGGCTTTCAGACATTCTTTGTGTGTGTGTGTGAAATGGAGTCTCACTCTGTTGCCCAGGCTGGAGTGCAGTGGCATGATCCCGGCTCACTGCAACCTCCACCTACCAGGTTCAAGTGATTCTCCTGCCTCAACCTCCCCAGTAGCTGGGACTACAGGCACCCACCACCATGCCCCGCTAATTTTTGTATTTTTAGTAGAGACAGGTTTCAGTATGTTGGCCAAACTGGTCTCCCACTCCTGACCTCAGGTGATCCGCCCACCTAAGCCTCCCAAAGTGCTGGGATTAAAGGCGTGAGCCACCATGCCTGGCCAGCTTTCAGATATTCTGCTTCTATATGTTTTATCTGAAAGTATATTATGACCAAAGCAAAGGTAGCAGTATCCTCCCGGCTTCAAGGTGCAGGCCAAGCAGTAAGTGTTTAGACTCCGTTTCCCCAGAAATGACACCCTCTGACACCATCAGAAAGGAGCTGGGAACAACATGGTGTGAGAAGACCACATGGGACCAAAGACCTGAATTCAAATCCTAACTCTCCTATTTGAAAGCTCTGACTTTCAGAAAGTGAGAATAAATCTCTCTGGTCTCAGTTTTTCAATCTGTAAAATGGGAATGATAACAATACCTGCCAAACCTATATTCCAGAGTTGTATAAGGCTCAAATGAGATCAGGTCAAGGAAATGGGGAAGGAGCCTAATGGCCGAATGTGTCCGTGCTGGCAGTGGGCTAAGCACTTTATGTGCACCATCTCCTTTAATCCCATAAGGACTACATTATTACCTGCACCCCACAAATGAGAACATTTGCAGAAGTAAATTTTCCAAAGATCCCACAAGTCATTAGTAGGTGGAATTTAAATTTAAGAGCACCTGACTTTTTATACAATATTTAATAAAATACTGTAAAAATGTAAGGGGAGTTTTTATCTAGGAAATTTATATGTGAAATTTCTGGGCCCTTCTTCCCACTTCCCTTGCTCTTTGCCCTAGACCTCAGATTCTCTCTCCGACAAAAGCCCCCAATTCTGGGTCCTGGAAAGTTCCAGTATGAGTTGTCTAGATGTCTCTGTAACCTGAAGTGAAGGGGCCTTCTCATGGGACTGCCTGTCTTCCTAATTTCTCTCTAGAGGCCAAGTGAATCACTTTCCCTTCTAAGGGAATTCCCAACACCAAGGAGCTGAAGAAGCCTGTGGTTTCTGGGAGCAGAGATGTTCTCATAGTTGCCAAAGCCGCATCACCTACAGGCTCCATTTAGGATGGACCTTACTGTTCCTATTATGGACCACTATAACCATTCTTCTTACAATGCCCCTGAATGCCCATCAGAGATGGACTCCCAGGATGGATAGACCAGTTGTCAGTCCCAGTGTAGAATTCTATTATGTTCTATTAAGCATTCCCATCTGATATGGTTTGGCTGTGTCCCCACCAAAATCTCATCTTGAATTCTCATGTGTTGTGGGAGGAACCCCGTGGGAGGTAATTGAATCATGGGGGCAAGTCTTTTCCATGCTGTTCTCATGATAGTGAATAAGTCTCACGAGATCTGATAGTTTGGAAAAAAGGAGTTTCCCTGCACAAGCTCTCCCTTTCTTTGCCTGCTGCCATCCAGGTAAGACATGACTTGCTCCTCCTTGCCTTCTGCCATGATTGTGAGGTTTCCAGCCACGTGGAACTATAAGTCCAATTAAATCTCTTTCTTTTGTAAATTTCCCATTTTCGGGTGTGTCTTTATCAGCAGCGTGAAAATGGACTAATACTTCACCAATCTCTCAGAGCCCCTGAATTCCATGCCAGGAAAACAACTGCCTTCTCCATCTCCACCTGCTAGTCCCAAGGTATCTCAAACTCAAACCCTCTAAACAACCAAAGTATCTCAGTCAATAGCATGACCTTTCGCACAGGCACCAAAGCAAATTCCACAGTGTCTGACACATAGTAGGGATTCAATAAACACTTGTTAAGTTCATTCATTGAACAAAAACATTGATTGAAGGTCATCAGTGTGTCAGACATTCTTCTTGGAGCTGGGGATACTGTGGTAAACAAGTTAGATGAAGGATGAGAAGGAGATGAGAGATAAGTATGTAATATAACTTTGTGTAGTTTAAGTACAAAAAGAAAGTTACGCAGAATAAGGAGGTAGAGGGAGATGAGTGTGAAGTGGAGGGAGGGGTCTGTTTTAGATAGAGCAGTCAGGATAGGACCCTCTGAGGAGTGACGTTTGAGCAGAGACCAAGTTGGAGGAGGATATGAGATATTCAGATATTCAGAAGGAAAATATTCCAGGGGATGGCAAGTATGAAGGCCCTGAGACAGGACCAACTTGTTTGAGTACAAACAAGAAGGCCAAGATAGCCAGAGCAGAATGCACCAGGAGACAGACAGTAGGAGATGAGGTTGGAAAGATAGGCCAAGTAGGGTCCTGCGGGGCCCAAAGACCTGGGAAAGGACTAAGACTGGAAGTCTTTGAAGGCTTTGATCAGGGAGTGAAATGATCTGACTTACATTTTAGAAGATAATTATACCTTGTGACTAATGTATATTCTTATATAACACATATTTTCATGACTTGCATATATTCATATATTATAGATATTAATATATGTATAACTTACATATATTCCACTGTACATATCAAATATTACTTAATTTGGAATTTAAAATCTAAGTTTTAGCTCAAAATATTCAGAATGGAATACTAATTAGCCATGAGGCACACTTCTATTGTCAGTCTTCATATGACAGGGAAAATAATTTAAATATAAGTAGGCGCTAACTAGCTATAGTATATTCTGAATAAAGAATAGGGTCTGGATCTAGAATAATAGTCTGAAAACAGGTATGGTTCCTTGCAAGCCCATAAAAGGCCAATAATTTATTTCATAATCTTTGAATTCATTTCTTTTTTGCAAGATTGTTGACGAGTTCAAAAGAAAATATTACAATGTATTTTAAATACCTTGAGAAATACTTTTTATGCTATTTTTTGAGCTGTGGTAAAATATACATAACAAAATCTGCTATTTTAGCTATTTTTAAGTGTGCAGTTCAGTGGCAGTAAGCAGTTTCACAGTGTTGTGCAACCACCACCATCACCCACCTGCAGACCTTTTTTTGTCATGCAAAACTGAAACTCTGTAACCTATTAAACAATAACTCCTCATTCTCATTTCACCCCCAATCCTCTTTTAACTTTCTGTCTCTGTGATTTTTACTAGTCTAGGCATCTCAAATAAGTGAAATCATAGAGTATTTGTCCTTTTGTGACCGGCTTATTTCACAATGTTTTCAAGGTTCATCCATGTTCAGCATGTGACAGAATGTCCTTCCTTTTTCAAGGCTGAATAATATCCCACTGGACGTATAGACCACACTTTGTTTATCCATTCACCTCTCACCGAACACCTGGGTTGCCTCCACCTCTTGACTATTATGAATGATGTTGCTATGAATGTGAGTGTACAATTATCTGTTCATATCCCTGCTCTCAATTATTTGGGGTATATCCTCAGAAATTGAATTGCTGAATCTATTTTTTAATTTATTTGAGGAACGATCAGACTGATTTCCATAGTGGCTATTTTACATTCTCATCAGCAGTTCACAAGGGTTCCAATTTCTCCACATCCTCAACAATACTTGTTATTTTCCGTTGTTGTTGGTTTTTTATCGTAGCCATCCTAATGAGCGTGAGATGGTATCTCACTCTGGTTTTGATTGTATTTCCCTAGTGATTAGTGATGCTGGACAGCTTTTTATGTGCTTGTTGACTGTTTGTATATCTTCTTTGGAAAAATGTCTATTCAAGTCCTTTGCCCATTTTTTAATCAGGTTGGTTTTTTGTTTTTGAGTTGTATGAGTTATTTATATGTTCTGGATATTAACTCCTTATCAGATATATGGTTTGCAAATATTTTTTCCCATTCTATGGGTTGCATTTTCACCCTGTTGACAGTTTATTTTGATGACTAACAGTTTTAGGCCAGTTGCCGTGGCTCACACTTATAATCCCAGCACTTTGGGAGGCTGAGGCAGGAGGATCACCTGAAGTTAGGAGTTCGAGACCAGCCTGGCCAACATGGTGAAACCCTGTCTCTACTAAAAATAAAAAAATTAGCCAGGTGTGGTGCCACGCACCTGTAGTCCCAGCTAACTTGGGAGGCTGAGGCAGGAGACTCACTTGAACCTGGGAGGTGGAGGTTGCAGTGAGCCAAGATCATGCCACTGCACTCCAGCTTGGGCAACAGAGCAAGACTCCGTCTCAAACAAACAAACAAAACACAGTTTTAATTTTTGTATAATTTACCTATTTTTTATTTTGTTGTCTAAGCTTTTTGTTTCCCACCTAAGGAATGTTTTTTAAATTATTCTGACTGCCATTTTGAAAATTGACTATACTGGATCAAGAATGAAAACAGAGAGGAAGTGTCTATAATGACAGAGGAAAGTTTATAGAGTTATGGACTAAAGTGGTCTATAGTGGGGATGGAGAAAAGTAGATAGATTTTGAGATACGTTTTGAAGATAAAATAGATACAACCTGATTAGTTGGATGAGAGATACAAAGAAAAAAAAGAATAAGGAATGATTCCTACTGTTTTGGCCCGAGCTGCTAGAGGACTGGTGGTACCATCATGAGATGGCAACAATTAGGGAAAGAGCTGATTTATAGAAGACTTTATCATGTTTTGTGGAAGCTATCATATATCCAAATAGAGTTGTCTGACAAGTAGCTGGATAGATATACAAGCCTGGAGTTAAGAGGAAAGAACCATGTGGTAGATTTGGAATTCCCTTGTTATCTATTGCCACAATACTGCATAACAACTATAAAACCCTAATTGCTCATGCATGGAGAAAGCCTGACTAGATAGCTTTGCCAATCTTGGCTAAACTCACACATGAGGGAGTCAGCTAGCTGGCTGTTTATCCAAGCCAGCCTCACCTCTCTGCTTCACATATCTCCCATCCTCCATAGACTAGTCCAACGATGTCTTATGGAATTGACAGAACTGCAAGAGATAAAGACCAAGCCTAATTGTCCAAGCGTTTTTCAAGCCTCTACTTGCATCAAATTTGCTGATATTCCACTGGTTAAATCTAGTCACAGGGCCTCACCCAGAGACCAGAGTGGGGAAGCATTGCAAAGCTACTTGGCAAAGAGGTGAAGAAATGGAGCCACTTTTGTAGTTGCCACATCACAACTGTGTAGAGATTGTATTTAATGCCTTCGGACTAACAGGAAAGTATAGAAGATGCAAAGACAGATGACCACTATCTGTCTTTGCCAAGAATCAAAGAGGATAATGACCGGCACCATCCTCTGAGGCTTAACTCTGATGGTCTGCATGTCTTACCTGGACTACTTGCTGTAAGAATGGAAACAGCAAGATCTTAGGATGATTTGAAGAATGACTAGATTCTGTCCTAAGCTGGTAGGTGATAGAGTTTCTGAGACATGTTCAGATTCAGGTAACTTTTAAAGGTCAAGCTAATAGAACTTTGATGGAGTATGACAGACAGATAAGAAACAAGGAGACTCCTAGGTTTCTTGCCTGAACAACGAGGAGCGCCATTACTAGGATGGGAAAAACAGATAGAGGGCAGGTTTGGCACATAAAACAAGAATACGGTTTTGGAACATGGAAGTTTGAGATCCCAGTGGAGCTGCTTGGCAGGTAATTGAATACGAGAGTGTAAAGTTCAGGGAAAAGTTTAAGTTTAGAGATATAACTTTAACAGCTATCAACAAATGAGGCTATTTTAAACCATGTGAATGGAAGAGATCACCTAAGTTATGATGCATGTAAAGAAAAGATGATGACAGTCTAACCAATTAACTGTGTTCTACTCCTTGACCTCTCCACCTGGTAGACACCCACTACCTTCTTCATAGCTCTCAAATGTGGACCCTCCTGTGTCATTCCTACAATTACTACTGTGTTAGTCAAAGTCTTCATCTTTCACCTAGACCACTGCAATTGCTTCCAACTGGTCTCACTGTCTCCAAGATCACTTCATTAGCTCATTCTCCATATACAGTCACCAGGGGGGATCTTTGTCACAACAATCTATTTTTGCCACTCCTGCTTTAAAAGCTTAATACAAACTCAATCATGAATGGATCAATCTGACATCATCTGAATTCAGTGACTAAAGGTAACATCACTAATCATGGAACAAATGTGATTCAGCAGGAAACACATCGCACCACTGATGAAGTTTTCCTGCCAAAAGAGAGAATCTCATCTGATCAAGCCTCTAGCTCTAACTACTAGTGCGTAGAAAGTAAGGGAGTTAGAGGAGCTCGTAGTACCATGAGGGGACAATTAGCCAAATCCAAACTTTGGGAGACAACAGGACAACCTAGTTTCCTAAAACAACAAAATTTAAGCGGGGGGAACTATGGGGGGAAATGTGGAGAATGTAGATTAAGAGAGAATCAAGAGATGAACCATCCACATGCCGTATGTGCACTGTGTTTGGATTCTGATTTAAACAAATCAACTGTAAAAAGACATGTTTGAGACAGGAAAAATTCAACATATGCAGTATTTTAAATGCTATTAAGGAATTTTTGTTTATTTTCTTGGGTGTGAAAATGAAACAGTGGTTGTATATTTTAAAAGAAATTATCTGGTATGTTATTATGGCTATATTTTTTTAAAAAAAGAAATTATATTGAAGTGTCCATGAGTACTGGATTTGCTTCAAGATACTCCAGAAATTAAAAAAGAAATTTGGCCAGACATGGTGGCTTGCACGTATAATCCCAGCACTTTAAGAGGACAAAGAGGATCGCTTAAGGCCAGAAGTTCAAGACCAGCCTGGGCAACATAGTGAGACTCCGTCTCTAAATTTAAAAATATAAGAAAATTTTAAAAAGAAAATTGAGAGAAACAATGAAACAAAAATGGGAGAAAGTTGGTAGCTATTAAAGCTGGGTATGGGTACACAAGGCTTCATTGTCCTATTTTTGTGTGTTTGAAAATTTTCCATTATAAAAAGCAAAAAAAGGAAAAATCATAACACATGTAGCAAGTCAAACTGAGAGGTGACAGCGTGCTGGCAGTCCTCACAGCCCTTGCTTGCCCTGGGCACCTCCTCTGCCTGGGCTCCCACTTTGGCGGCATTTGAGGAGCCCTTCAGCCCACCACTGCACCGTGGGAGCCCCTTTCTGGGCTGGCCAAGGCTGGAGCCCACTCCCTCAACTTGCAGAGGTGTGTGGAGGGAGAGGCGCGAGCGGGAACCGGGGCTGTGTGCGACGCTTGCGGGCCAGCTGGAGTTCCGGGTGGGCGTGGGCTTGGCGGGCCCCGCACTCGGAGCAGCCGGCCAGCCCTGCTGGCCCCGGGCAATGAGGGACTTAGCACCCGGGCCAGTGGCTGCAGAGGGTGTACTGGGTCCCCCAGCAGTGCCAGCCCACCGGCGCTGCGCTCGATTTCTCACCGAGCCTTAGCTGCCTTCCCGCGGGGCAGGGCTCCAGACCTGCAGCCTGCCATGCCTGAGCCTCCCACCTACTCCATGGGCTACTGTGCGGCCCAAGCCTCCCCGACGAGCAGCACCCCCTGCTCCACAGCGCCCAGTCCCATCGACCACCCAAGGGCTGAGGAGTGTGAGCGCACGGCGCGGGACTGGCAGGCAGCTCCACCTGCAGCCCTGTTGCGGGATCCACTAGGTGAAGCCAGCTGGGATCCTGAGTCTGGTGGGGAGGTGGATAGTCTTTATGTCTAGCTCAGGGATTGTAAATACACCAATCAGCACCCTGTGTTTAGCTCAAGGTTTGTGAGTGCACTAATCGACACTCTGTATCTAGCTGCTCTGGTGGGGCCTTGGAGAACCTTTATGTCGAAACTCTGTATCTAACTAATCTGATGGGGACGTGGAGAACCTTTGTATCTAGCTCAGGGATTGTAAACACACCAATCAGCACCCTGTGTCTAGCTAAGGGTTTGTGAGTGCACCAATCTACACTCTATCTAGCTGCTCTGGTGGGGCCTTGGAGAACCTTTATATCTAGCTCAGGGATTGTAAACGCACCAATCAGCACCCTGTCAAAACAGACCACTTGGCTCTACCAATCAGCAGGATATGGGTGGGGCCAGATAAGAGAATAAAAGCAGGCTGCCCGAGCCAGCAGTGGCAAGCCTCTCACGTCCCCTTCCACGCTGTGGAAGTTTTGTTCTTTCACTCTGCAATAAATCTTGCTACTGCTCACTCTTTGGGTCCATGGTGCTTTTATGAGCTATAACACTCACCACAAAGATCTGCAGCTTCTCTCCTGAAGCCAGCGAGACCACGAGCCTACCAGCAGGAACGAACAACTCCAGACGTGCTGCCTTAAGAGCTGTAACACCCACCGCGAAGGTCTGCAGCTTCACTCCTGAGCCAGCGAGACCACGAACCCACCAGAAGGAAGAAACTCCGAACACATCCGAACATCAGAAGGAACAAACTCCAAATGCGCCACCTTAAGAGCTGTAACACTCACCACAAAGGTCTGCGGCTTCATTCTTGAAGTCAGTGAGACCAGGAACCCACCAATTCCCGACACAAAACGTGAAGCTGGCTCTATCTTCATTTCAGTCTTTTCTCTTTCAGCCTCATAACATGTTATATTCCAGATACTCCAAAATTAACAGTTATTCAATAAAATATATACATGATTTTAGTAATGCATACTTTAACAAGATGTTAATTAATATCTATTTTGGGTTTTTTTTAAAGTCAGACATATTCAAAATGCCCACAACTAACACCAGTCTATTGCTGACAACAGTCTATAACAGAGCAGCATTTATTTTGTGTTCTTAATGCATACATTTTATTGGAGCACTGTATACCCCATTTTCTGAACACCTATCCAATCCTCTTTCATACCTCCAAACCTCTCCTTATACTGTTTCTGCTTTCTGGGTGCCATTCTTCCACTTCACCACCTGGAAAGCTCCTCCAATGTCCATCTCAAATGCCAGTTCCTCCATGACCCTTCCTATGACCTCTCCTCCTTGACCCTCATCTGCCATTGTAAGCAGGGTCAGCTGCTCCCTCTTCTGTGCTCCCCAACTTTATCACCACTCTGAGTCATGTCAGCTGCCTTGCCAGCTAGATGGAGAACTCCTTGGTGTGTATATCACCCAACCCTAGCACATGGTAAATGATTAATAAATTCTTGAAGATAAAATGAGGATGGGAGGGAAGAGAGAAGGAAGGAAGGAAAGAGGGAAGGAAAGAAGGAAGGGGAAGAGAGGGGAGGGAAGGAAGGATTGGTTTCACCTCCCTTCCTCCCCTATTCTAATTGCAGAGACTCCTCACATAGTACCTGTGTCCTCTGAGGGCCCAGAAGCACTTCATCCCTTATTGCTCATATCAAGCATCGAAAGGAACCCACTGCCCACCCAGCTCATGCCCCACCAGGGTGGACAATCTTTAAGCAGGCGTAAGCTTCCTACATAGAACTCCCATTTCTTCCCCTCCTCCAATCCCAAAACCAAGAGTAATGAAATGGAGAGAACTCAACCTCTAAGTTTCTAAAGAGCTTTGGGGATTTTTTTGGCCACCACCCAGTACCCCATAAAAGAGGGCAGGCAAAGTCCTATAACCTTTTTCCTAAGAGCTCCCACTTGGGAAGGCCTCCAGCAGAGTATTTTGGTGCCTTGCAAAATCCAAGGCCCTGATAGAAGCAGGAAATGTGATTATGACCACTCTCTCTGGCAATTACTGGCTCAGGCACTCTAATAGCTCTTAGCAAAAAATTACCCCTCCATCATGATGAAGACAGAAACAGAAGTTACAAATGAGTGCCAACCACTGCAGCACATTGCCTGCAAGGTTAACCTTTGGGATCCCACAATCTGTGACCCATACCTCTAATAGCTGGGAAACCTGAGGTTCCAAAAGGCGCCAATGCCCACACCCCCAGAGGTTGCTCCTACAACTTTCCCAGAAGAGCTGTGTGCTCTTCAGTTAGGTGACTGCCTCTGGTTTCCTATCTAAAGCCACTCCTTTACAGGACAATTCTGTGGCCACAGATTGAGGTTGAATTCCCACTTAAAATGTGATTATATCCCAAGGGTAAGTGTAAGTCTACCTGGCATGGCCCACCACCCTCCCAGAATCTAAACATGGCACTTCTTCCCAGTTATATTTGGTTCCAAGAAAGAAACTTCCTTGCATTTTGGTTTATCAAGAAAACATAAAACTAAACTGATACACAGAGAGAGTGGGGTGCAGAAGGGTGCACATTCAAACTGGATTTTTCTTGAGTTGTAAGGAAAGAGGATAAATCCCCAAATGTCCTAAACATGTGTTGAAATAGCAAGTGACTTTAGAAGCCATCCTACCTCTCCAACACAGTCCCCAGTCCCCAAGGCATGTGAGCCATTTGCATTCTGTAGGAACCCCCAACTAAGGGAGGCAGAATAGAGGCATGATTAAGAGCAGGCCCTGACAATCAGGCAAACCTGGTCCAAATACTGACAACATCCCTTATTAGCTATGGGTCTTGGGAGAGTGTTTCTTCAAACTTGATGACTGATCTGCCAAGTCTCTTTTTTTAACTCCCTTCACTGGGTTGTCAGGAGAGTTAAATGAGACGATGTGTAAATTACCCAGTGCCTAGCACGTGGTAGCCATAGGGTACTCACCCCGATGAGTAGTTTCTGTGATTAGCCCAGAGGAACAACAAAAGCTGAGACTGACTGACTTATTACTTCTCCAATAGCAGCACTGACTCAGTGCCAGGCACTGTTCCAAGTGCTTCAGTGCACCATGCTCACTCATGCAATCCTCATAACAACTGGAAGAGGTAAATACTGTTATGATTTCAATCTTATAGATGTCAAAACTGAGGCACCATGATGGCAAATATTTCTCTCAAGGTCCATAGCAAATCAGTGACAGAATCAGGATTCAAGCTCAGGCATCTGGCTCTAGAGTCCAGCTCAAAGCCCGCACGCTCCACTACATCTAGTAGAATACCCCAGCAACTAGTGATTGCAGAGCCATGTTCATGCCATCAAGCACATTAGCACACCTGTCCCACTGACCTATCTGGTGAAAACAAGCTCACCAGCCAATGAATGGGCCTCCCCATGCTGTCTCGCTGCAGAGATATCAGAACTGCTTGGCATTTTTCTTGTTGCTTTTTATTAGGTATTTCATTCGGTATCTTCATTTGCCTAGAGTGTTCACCATGATGTTCTGAACCTTCCTATAGTTATTTTCCTCCTGGCTTTCTCCTTCTGGGTAATTCTCTTTTGGCATCAAGACTCAATTCAAACATCAGTTTCTTCTGGAAGTCTTCCTGCTGGATTAAATGCCCTGGCTCCTTGCTTTCACAGCACCCTCAGCAAACATCTAACAGAAGCATTTATTGCATTGAATTGTCATGGTTGGTTGACGTCTCTGTCACCACCCCTCTGAGCTACATGCTCTGTGAGGGCAGGGTTAGTATTTTATTCCACTTGGTGATCCAACCAACGTGGGTTCCTACCTCTAGTAAACATACCAGTACATATGTACAATCAAATGAGGGCCTTGTACCCTCCATAGTTTTTGGTGAAAGGACTTCAGAAACACTGTGTTGACAGTAATCTTGCTGTACTACCTAGTCCAATATTTTAAGAACGCATCTTGATCGAGAGCAACAATAAGATATTTCCGTATTCCTGTCTAGATAAAAGAGACTGCCCCCAGCCTCTTCAAGAGAGAAAGGTTAAAGAGAAGGAGAAATGGAGAGGAGGTCTCTTTCAATATGTCAAAATACTAGTACAGATGCTGCACTTAAAAAAATCAACTATAAAAAGAAATGAAGTACCAATACATGCTACAACTTGGATGAACCTCAAAAACATTATGCTAAGTGAAAGAAGCCAGACATAAAAGACCAACATATTGTATGATTCCTTTTATATAAAATATCCAGAATAGGCAAGTCCATGGAGACAGAAAGCAGATTAGTGGTTGCCAGGGGCTGGGGGTGGGATAGGGAATGAGAAAGGATTATTTAAAGGGTATTTTCTGGGAAGATGAAAAAGTTTTGAAACTAGAGAAAGAAAGTCATTGCCCAACATTATGAATGCACAAAATGCCACTGAATTGTACACTTTAAAATGGTTAATATGGGGCAGGGTGTGGTGGCTCATGCCTGTAATCCCAGCACTTTGGGAAGCTAAGGCAGGTGGATCACCTGAGGTCAGGAGTTCGAGACCAGCCTGGCCAACATGGTGAAGCCCCGTCTCTACTAAAAATACAAAAATTAACTGGGCATGGTGGCATGTGCCTATAATCCCAGCTACTTGGGAGGCCGAGGCAGGACAATCGCTTGAACCCAGGAAGCAGAGGTTGCAGTGAGCCGAGATCACACCATTATACTCCAGCCTGGGCGACGAAAGCAAAACTCTGTCTCAAAAAACATAAATAAATTAAAAATAAAATGGTTAATATGGCTGGACCTGATAGCTCATGCCTGTAATCCTAGCATTTTGGGAGGCCGAAGCAGGAGGATCACTTGAGGCCAGGAGTTCAAGACCAGCATGGGCAAAAAAGTGAGGTCCCATCTCTATAAAAAATAAAAAATTAACCTGTGCATCTGTAGTCCCAGCCATTCAGGAGGCTGAGATGGGAGGATTGCTTAAGTCCAGGAGGTCAAGACTGCAGTGAGCCATGATTGTGCCACTGTACTCCAGCCTGGGTGACAGAGTAAGACCCTGTCTCAAAAAAAAAAAAAGATTAAGTTTATACTATGTGGATTTCACCTCAATTTTTTAAAAAATAAAAGAAAGGATCCCCAGACCCACCCTAAGAGGCTTGTTCATGCTACTGTGAGCTTGTCAAGTATAGGGAGCCCACCCTATGCCTGCCCTGGTGTCCAGGGCAGTGTCTAGGGCAGGAGACACAGGGCAGAGGCTGCAGAGATACGCTCTACTCCCAAGAGATAGGCTCAAGGACACCTGGAGGGCATTCTTGGGACTCCCTTCCTGGATATGATTACCATAGCTGAGTGCAAAAATATTAGGTGAGAAAAAAAATACAGGGCCAGGGACAAAGCACTCTAAGTGCCCCAGCTTAATACAGACTTTGCCCAATAGTCTTAAAATCAATGTGGCTGTCACTTAGCTTGTGAAGGATCATCCTCTTGGGACAAGACACATTACTATGGGCCTGGCACACCAGCAGGGAGAAGGATCTCTATCCAAGTGTTTCAAAAGGCTGCATTTCTCTGAACCAGCCCCTGCCTTTCTGCCCTCACTCCTCTGGCCTGAGAGACCCCAGCCCAGGGGTGACCTGCCAACTTGCAAACTTCTCCAAAGCCAGGAGCTTATGTTGCAGTTTAAAGGCAATGTTCTTCATTTCTCTTCTGAGAAGCTTTGCAAATTACCTCCTGTGTATCAGGGAGTCCAATAGAAGTCTGAGGTTTCTCCTGTTTAGGTGCCATTTAAGCTAGGGAGTTGAGACAAGCAAAAAGAGTGATTATAGACCCCAAGGGCCAGGACATCCAAAGTAGATACCTGTGCCCGGGCGTGGTGGCTCACACCTGTAATCCCAGCAGTTTGGGAGGCCAAGGCAGGTCGATCACTTGAGGTCAGGAGTTTAAGACCAGCCTGGCCAACATGGTGAAACTCCATCTCTACTAAAAATACAAAAATTAGCTGGGCATGGTGGTGCATGCCTGTAATCCCAGCTACTCAGGAAGCTGAGGCAGGAGAATCACTTGAACCTGGGAGGCAGAGGTTGCAGTGAGCTGAGATGGTGCCACTGCACTGCAGCCTGGGTGACAGAGCAAGACACTGTCTCAAAAATAAATAAATAAATAAAAATAAAATAAAATAGATACCTGCCAAGTTGTCCACAGCTGACACTCTCCCTTTCTTCCCCACCTTCAATCCACATGGCAGAAATGGACTCCCAGTCACCATCTTTGCTCAGAAACTTAACTCACCCACGTTGGCCATAGTCGATTGAACCAAGGGTGAGCACATGACTTTAGCTAGCCAATCAGAGACATCCCTCTGAGAATCTGAAATTGAAACCATAAGACAGAACCTGATTGTTCCACAAAACTGCATGTATAGATATAAATTTGAGAGCTCATGGACAGCCACTGTTTTCTAGTCTATGGTCTGGTCTGTGGTCAGCTGTTCTTAAAATGACTCCTAGTCATCTACACCTCCTGGTATTCACACTCTTGTGTAATTTCCTCTCCTTGAGTGTAGGCTGGACATAGTCACTTGCTTCTCACAAATAGAACATGGAAAATGTGATATCACCTCCGAGATTAGAAAGTAAAAGGCTGTCATTTCTATCTTGCTCCCTTCTCTCTGGCTCTTCTCACTTGCGCTGATGAAGCAAACTGCTATATTGTAAGGCGAGGCCCACATGGCCAGGAACTGAGGATGGCTTCCAGCCAACAGCCAGCAAGGGGCTCTTGGTCTAACAACTGTCCAGGAACTAAATCCTGCCAACACCATGTGGTGAGCTTAGAAACAGATCATTCCCCAGTTGAGCCTTGAGATGACTGCGGTTCCAGCTCACACCTTTAATTGCAGCCTCTGAGAAACAGAAGACCCTGCTAAGCCTCACCTGGATGCTCAATCTACAGAAACTATGACATTCTTAATGTTATCTTCAGTCACTAAGTTTTGGAGTGATTTGTTACACAGCAACAGATAACTAATACATAGTCTAAGGTTAAAGAAAAGGGAAGCCATGCTGAAAAGAGAAGACAATAGAGCAGATGCACATAGGGAAGGAGAAATGAAAGACAGAGGGAAAGCTGGAAGTCAGAGTTCTCCATGGATTGGATTGATGTGGCAAGACCAATTAGAGGCAATTGCTGTCATTCAGGCAAGAGATGATGGTAGCAGATGTAATGCCTATTTCTGCAAGAGAAGACTAAGGGAGGAAAATGTCCAGGGAGGAAACCAAGAGATCAGTTTTATTTTAATATATGGTCAGTTAATATACAAAAGCATGACATAGCAAATGCATAACGAACTGTGTTGGTACTTCTCTAATACTACAAAGATGAGGAAGACAAGATCCTTGTCCTCAAGGTACTCACAGTTTATGGGAGGACAGGCAAACATGCAAAATGTATTCTGTAGTTCATTTGACCTGTGAGCAAAGTGTTATATGTTAAAAAGAAAAAGAAGTGCTTTATTGTGCCTGGGAAGACAGAGAAGCTTCTCAGGGAGTGACAGGAATGTGCACACTGATCACACCTACGGAAAAATACATTTCATGCAGTGGCAAGGATATAAAGGGAATTCAGAGTAATAAAATGAATACAGTTCTATATTCCTTGTATTCCTTCTTGTCTTCAGGGCATAATAAAACAATTCATAATTCATTCTTTAATTTAGGGTAACATAAAGGTCTTAGATCAAAGAGTAAAGTGAGATCCTGTTAGGCAGTTTGGAGAGTTCCATGCAGCCTTTGCCCACTTTGGAAAAACAGATGAAGGCACGAGTTTTCATGGAGAATAGTAGCCTTAGGTGAGTCAAAGTTATGAGTGGAGGCTCTGGAGATAAACTTGGCTGCTGTCTGTGTACCCTGACCCCGCCATTGATCACCTATGAGACCTTGGCCAACTTACCTCTCTAAGCCTCAGTTTCCTCATTGTAAGCTGGTGATAATGATTTTTGTCAAAGATTAAATTTAATAGTATTGCAGTGTTTTTCCAACTGGGATCCACAAATACATTTTCTGAGTCTTATGAATTTTTTAACTACATTTTTTAATATGAGGTTTTCATTTGGAGAGCAGGCTAAATAATCTAATATTAACACATTGCAGATCATCTGAATGACTACCTCATAACTAAGTCCTGCTGGGAGATTTAAGTATCAAAGTTTTCAAAGGCATTTGCACTAGTGTTGGCACCAGCAACTACTATTTTTATGACCTTGGGATGTTAATGAGAGACAGATTTAATATGTAAATGTGCTAATATCTTAATATGTTAAAAGACAGAGAGTTAATATGTAAATACTGCTTTGAGTCAACAATAGGCCAAATGATGTGATAGCACACTGTACAAATGAAGCCTTCAGGTTGGGGCAGTGGTTAAGCAGAGGAATTAATTGGAGAATTGAGTCATCACTCAGCATGAGGAAGCATTGATATGGCAAGAAAAAACCCCACACCACAGTCAAACACTGCAATTCACAGTTGAACAGCTATTTACTTTCAACAAACATTGTCATCTGTCACATTAAATAAATGATGTTGATTTGCATTGTTTTGTGCCCTACTTTTGTTTGCATTTAATTTATAAATTTCATTTGGTTTTATAGTTGTTTAAGCACTGTAAGCATAAGAAGTTTTGACCTAGCAGTGTGTCAATACTTATTTGTTTTGTTTTGTTTTTCCATAGGTCTACATCAGTCCAAAGTGTGTCGATACATATTTAAGGAACAAATACTTTTTAAAATATACTTTAGGAGCCCATGAAAGAATACTTTTCCTTTTAAAGGAGGCCACATATGAGTTAATTTGGAGAAATACACAATAAGCCACATAAAGCATTCAGCATGGTGTGTAGAAATGGTAATTATTATTAAATATTTGAGAGAACACTAGAGTTCCAGTCCCAGGGAAGATCAACTAAACACATTTCATCCTATTTCTCTTATCGAGTGTAGCTACAAATCTTAGAATGTATGGAGCAGCTATCTCATTGCTTGTGAGTTTACCATTTTTTCCAGTTAGTATTCCCCAGCCTGAACTTAATGTAGCCCAAACCTCAGAAGAAGCAGTGGGGCAGAGAGAGCGAGCTCCAGGAGAAGCCTCTTGGTCTGGCTAAGAGATCAAGAAATGGGGCTCCTAATGCTCAGTGAAAATGCAGAAATCTCCAGATTTTTAAATTTTTTCCCTCCATTATTTCACATTCCAGTTTGCCCCCCAACTGCCCCCCACCACCCACCACAAAAAAATCCAGTGGTAGCAACAGAATCCCACAGAAATCAAAACTCAGAGGAAGGAGAACCTTCCTCTATGATTAATGAAGATGTGATCCTAAGAGAATGCAATGAATCCCCATTGCTTTTTTTCTCTCTATGTCCACCCACTGGTTGGCCTTAGGCATGGGCACACTTATAAAAGTGGGTAGCAAAACTGGATAGATAAAGCCCCAGATTTCTGCCTGGAGGATAGATAAGGGAGCCTCAAGAATCCAGATAATAATAAGGAGGTTGTGGAAAGGGAAGAAGTTAGGAAAGTGGCCCCATAAAATTGATTATAAACTCCTGGACTCACCCCTAAACTGTGGATGCATAGATCTGATCCCAATCAGCATACCAAAGACAGTGAGCACTGAGCTAACAGTTAGACCAACATTCAGGTTCCAGACTAGCCACTGGGTAGCATACACATGGATGAGAGTCAAACAGCACACAAAGGATTTAACAATTAAATTGACATGGGAACAACAGCTCACAAAAAGTGAGTTGGAACTTGCAGCCTGAACCTGACCAAGCTACTAATTGCCTACTAAGACAAAAATATCAATGTTTTCTAAGGACTTGTAAAAGGGCCCAGAGAGGCAGACGTTGCAGTGAGCCAAGATCACACTACTGCAGTCCAGCCTGGGCGACAGAGTGAGCGAAACTTCATCTCCAAAAAAAAAAAAATAAACAGGGCCCAGAGTCTCATAACGAAACATTCAAAACATTCAGGATACAATCAAAAATTACTTGACATGTGAAGAGCCAGAAAATGTTCAACTCATTTGGGAAAAGACAATCAACAGATGTCAACACCTAGATGACAGAAATGATGGAAATATCTGATAAAGACTTTAAGGCAGCTATTATAAATATGCTCCAATAAATAATCACTAATACTCTGGAAACTAATGTAAAAGTAGAAAGTCTGGGCAAAGAAATAGAAGACATTAAGAAAAATCAAGAGGAAAGTTGAGAACTTAAAAATACAATATGGCCTCAATAGCAAAATAGGGGTGACAGAGGAAAGAGTCAACAAACCGGAATGTAGATGAATAAAAATAATCCAAAATGAACAATAGATATAAACTATTTTTTTCAATGAGCAGAGCCTCAGGAGCCTGGAGGACACTACCAGAATGTCTTATATTTGTATTATTATAGTATAAAACAGAGAAAAGAAATAACATGCTGCTGAAAACATTTGAAGAAATAATGGTTGAAAAGTTGTCAAATCTGGAAAAAGAAAAAACCTACAAACTCAAGAAACTCAGTAAACTCAAAACAGGATAAACCCCCAAAAACCGTGCCCAGACACATCATAATCAAATTGCTGAAAACTAAATGCAAAGTAAAAGTCTTAAAGGTTACCAGAGAAAAACACCTTATCTAAAGGACAGCAATAATTTAAATGACTGTGGATTTGTCATTAGAAACCATGGAGGCCAGGAAGAAGTGGCACACTATTTTTAAAGTTCTAACAGTAAATAAATGTCCACTCGAGTTTTCATATCCAACAAAAATATCCTTCAGGAATTAACGTGAAATAAAGACCTGCTCAGTTAAAGAAAAACTAAGAGAATTTATCGCCAGCAGACCTACTCTAAAAGAATTGCTAAAATAAGTTTTTTGGGAAAAAAAAGAGAAATAATACTGAAGACATTTTAGAACATCAGGAATTTTAAAAGAGCAACAGAATAAGTAAAAATCTGGTAGAGTATAATAAACTATTCTTCATTTCTTAAGTTCGTTAAAATACATAAAATGTCTTTGATGATGAAAAGCAAAATTATAACATCCTCTAGTGAGGCTTTCAATGTATGTATATGTACTACTAAGACAACTTGAAGATCAAATGGGGAGAATAAAGTGACTAATGCAGAAAGATATCTCCATTCCACCTGAAATGGTAAAATATAAACTCCAAGCAGTTTGTGAAGTTAAGTATGTATATTGTAATCTTCAAAACAATCATTTAAAATTTTATGAAGACATAGACTCAAAAGAAAGAGATTAAAATGAAATACTAAAAACAATTTTTAACCCCTTAAAAAAAGCAGGGGTAGAAAAGGGAACCAAAGTGTATGAGTTCTTTTTCACACTCCTGATAAAGACATACCTGAGACTGGGCAATTTACAAAAGAAAGAGGTTTAATTGGACTTAAAGTTCCACATGGCTGGGGAAGACTCACAGTCATGATGAAAGGCAAGGAAAAGCAGGTCACATCTTACATGGATGGCAGCAGGCAAAGAGAGAGACCTCATGCAAGGGAATTCTTCTTTTTTTTTTTTTTTTTTGAGACAGAGTCTTGCTCTGTCGCCCAGGCTGGAGTGCAGTGGCACGATCTCGGCTCACTGCAAGCTCCACCTCCCAGGTTCACGCCATTCTCCTGCCTCAGCCTCCCCAGTAGCTAGGACTACAGGCACCTGCCACCATGCCCAGCTAATTTTTTGTATTTTTTTTAGTAGAGAAGGGGTTTCACCATGTTAGCCAGAATGGTCTTAATCTCCTGACCTCGTGATCTGCCCACCTCAGCCTCCCAGAGTATTGGGATTATAGGCATGAGCCACTGCAGCCGGCCAGGAATTCCTCCTTTCAAAACCCTCAGATCTCACAAGACTTATTCACTATTACGACAACAGCACAAGGAAGACTTGCCCCCATGATTCAATTACCTCCCACCAGGTCCCTTATCAGGGGAACCTGCCCCCAGTATTTCAACATAGGTTCTTTCTATTTTCCATAAGTGTTGGCTGGCTGAGAAATAAAGAGAAAGAATACAAAGAGAGGAATTTTACAACTGGGCCCCCGGGGGTGACATCACATATCAGTAGGACTGTGATGACTGCCCGAGCCTCAAAACCAGCAAGTTTTTATTAAGAATTCTAAAAGGGGAGGGGGTGTACAAACAGGGAGTAGGTACAAAGATCACATGCTTCAAAGGGCAAAAAGTAGAACAAAGATCACATGCTTCTGAGGAAACAGGACAAGGGCAAAATCAGGACTCTTGATAAGGGCGTATGTTCAGGGGTGCACGTATTGTCTTGATAAACATCTTAACAGAAAACAGGGTTCAAGAAGACAGAACCGGTCTGACCAAAAATTTACCAGGGTGGAGTTTTCCCAATCCTAGTAAGCCTGAGGGTACTGCAGGAGACCAGGGCTTATTTCAGTCCTTATCTCAACTACATAAGACAGACACTACCAGAGCGGCTGTTTGTGGACCTCCCCCCAGGAATGAATTCCTTTCCCAGAGTATTAATATCAATATTCCTTGCTAGGAAAAGAATTTAGCGATATCTTCTCTACTTGCACGTCCATTTACAGGCTCTCTGCAAGAAGAAAAATATGGCTCTTTTTGCCTGACCCCCTAGGCAGTCAGACCTTATGGTTGTCTTCCCTTGTTCCCTAAAAATTGCTGTTATTCTGTTCTTCTTCAAGGTGCACTGATTTCATATCGTTCAAACACATATGTTTTACAATCAGTTTGTACAGTTAATACAATTATCACAGTGGTCCTGGGGTGATATACATCCTCAGCTTACAGAGATAACAGGATTAAGAGATTCAAGTAAGACAGGCATAAGAGAGTATAAAAGTATTAATTTGGGAACTGATAAATGTCCATATTAAAATGAAATCACAATTTATGTTCCTCTGCCGCGGCTCCAGCTGGTCCCTCTGTTTGGGGTCCCTGACTTCCCGCAACAGTCCCTCCCACAACACATGGGAATTCAAGATGACATATGAGTGGGGACACAGCCAAACCATATCACAAAGGAACAAAAACCAGAGGACACAAAAAGAAAATGAGTAATAAAATGGTAGACCTAAATTGTAATTTATCATTAATTACATTAAATAAAAATGGTCTAAACATACCAGTTAAATTTTCAGAACTTTTTTTTTTTTTGAGACAGCGTCTGGCTCTGTTGCCCAGGCTGGAGTGCAGTAGCACCATCTCAGCTCACTGGAATCTCCGTCTCCTGGGCTCAAGCCATCTTCCCACCTCAGCCTCCCAAGTAGCTGAGACTACAGGTGCACACCACCATGCCCAGCTAATTTTTGTATTTTTTGTACAGATGAGGTTTCACCGTGTTGCCCAAGCTGGTCTAGAACTTCTGAGCTCAAGCAATCTGCCCACCTTAGCCTCTCAAAGTGCTGGGATTACAGGCATGAGCTACCACACACAGCCTAGAATAGATTTTTTGAAACCCGTGAGCCAACTGTATGCTGTGTAGAGAAATCTACTTCAAATATAATGATACAGGTAGGTAAAAATTAAGGTGGGGGGAAGATATATGATGCAAACATTAAACAAACAAAAAAAAGAAACAGTGGCAGGCATATTAAAATGAGACAAAAAAATTGCAGAAATGAAAAAATTAAAGACTCAATTTATCAAAAAGAAATGACAGGCTGGGCGTGGTGGCTCATGCCTGTAATACCAGCACTTTGGGAGGCTGAGGCAGGTGGATCACAAGGTCAGGAGTTTGAGACCAGCCTGGCCAATATAGTGAAACCCTGTCTCTACTAAAAATACAAAAATTAGCTGGGCATGGTGGTGCGCACCTGTAGTCCCAGCTACCTAGGAGGCTGAGGCATAAGAATTGCTTGAACCCCAGAGGAAGAGGTTGCAGTGAGCCGAGATCGCGCCACTGCACTCCAGCTGGGGTGACAGAGTGAGATTCCATCTCAAAAAAAAAAAAAGAAATGACAATGCTAAAAGTGTTTCTAACAAGAGAGCTTCAAAACACTTGAAGCAAAAACAAATAATAACTGAAAGGAGAGGTAGGAAATTCTATAATTATAATTGGAGACTTGAATATTCTTCTCTTAATGATAAATAGAACTTGTAGATAGAAATTCAGCAAAAATATAGAAGAAAAGAATATTACCATCAATGACTGGATCTGACATTTATAGAACACTCCATTCAACAATAGAAGAATACACACTCTTCTCAATAGAATACTCTCCCAGAAGAATAGCAAAACACAGATTCTTGGAACATTAACAAAGATAGATGATACTGCAAGTCATAGAATAGACCTTAGCAAGTTAAAAATAACTGAAATCATATAAAGTATGTTCTCTGACCACAATAGAATGAAACAAGATCAGTAAGAGATAACAGGAAAATCTCCTGTTGGAAATTTTAAAATACACTTCAAATAATCTATAAGTCAAAGATGAAATCCCATGAAAAATTAGGAATTATTTGAGAGTAAACAAAAATGAAAATACAACATATCAAAATTTTTGAGATATTATTAAAGCAGTACATCAACAGAAATTTATAGTATCCAGTGATTATATTAGAAAATAACCAAGGCTCCAAGTCAATAATCTGTCTCCACAGTAAGAAACTAGAAAAAGAAGAACAAAATAAATTGAAAGCAAGCAAACAAAAGGGAATAATAAAGAAAACATATTATCAAGGAAATTGAAAACAGAAAGATAAAGGAAATTAATAAAACCAAAATCTGATTATATGAAAAGATTGATCAAATTGAAAAGCCTCTAGAAAACCTGACAAAGGAAAAAAGAGAGAGAAGAGATACAAATTATCAATAACAGCATTGAAGAAACTGCTATCATTATAGACCCTACAGACACTAAAAGGATAGGAAGGGAATAATACAAACAATTCTACATGCATAAATTTGACAACTTAGATGAAATGGACCACAATGCTTCAAAAACCACCAACTACCCTAACTCATCTTACATAAAATAGATAACCCAAATAGTCTTGTAACTATCAAAGAAATTGAATTTCTAGCTAAAATCTACCCAAAAATATAATCCACAAAGCTCGATGTTTTCATTGGCAAATTCCACCAAACATTTAAAAAAGAAATAAAACTAACTCTAGAGGATCTCTTCCAGACAATAGAAGGGGGTGCATTTTGTCTCAGTTTTTGGAGCTCATATTACCCTGATACCAAAAAACCAAAGACAATACCAAAAAACCAAAGACAATACCAAAAAAGAAGGAGCAGGAAAAGGAAAGAAGGAAGAAAGACAAAAGAAAGCTAAAGACCAATAGCCCTCATGAGCATAGACGCAAAATATTCAAAGAATATTGCAAATTAAATCCAGGCAAATGTAGAAAGAATAATACACCATAAACAAGGGAAGCATATTCTGGAAATGCAAGGATGGTTTGATATTTAAAAATCAATGGATGTGATCCATCACATCAGCAGTCTAAGAACGAAAAACCACACATTGGCATCAGTTGATATAGAAAAGCCTTTGATGAAACTCAACAAATGATCACGTCTTTTTTTAAAACCCCGGCAATCTAGGTATAGAGAAATTCTTAAGTCTACTAAAGAGCATCTACAAAAAACCTACAGCTGATAGCATACTCAATGGTTAGAGACTGAATTATTTTCGCCTAAGATTGGGAAGAAGACACTCTCACCAGTCTGATTCAACATCATACTAGAAATCCTAGTTAACATAACAAAGCAAGGAAAAGAAATAAAAGACATGCAGATTCAAAAGAAACACAACTGTCTTTATTCATTCACAAACAACATAATTTCCTAGGTAGAAAACCCTAAGGAATCAACAAAAAACAAGCAAACAAAGAAAATTCTAGAAACAATAAGTGAGCTTAGTAAAGTCATAGGCCAGCAGGTCAACACACAAAAATCAATCACCAATCATATTTTGAGATACTGGCAATGTAAAATTGGAACTCAACATTTAAAAAATATATACCATATACTATTGAAACCCCAAAATGAAATATCTAAGCATAAATTTGACAAAATATGCATAGGATCCACATGCTGAAAACTACAAAATGCTGATGAAACAATTCAAATTTTGCCTAAGTAAATGGAGAGACAGACATACCATGTACACAGGTTGGAAGACTCAATACATAAAGATGTCCATTTTTCCCAAATTGATCTTTAATACAATCTCAACCAAATTTCTATTAGAATTGTTTTTTTATAGATTTAGGCAAGATAATTCTAAAATGTGTATGGAAAGGAAATAGAATAGCCCAAACAAATTTGAAAATGAAGAATAAGATTGTAGAAATCATACTACCCAATTTTAATACTTGCAATAAAGCTACAGTAATCAAGACATGCTGTTACAAAGAAATACACACATACACATCAATGAAAAAGAATACAGTCCAGAAAAAGATCCACACAAATATGGCCAACTGATTTTTAACAAAGGTGCAAAAGCTATCCAATAGAGAAAATGACAGTCTTTTTAGCAACTTGCATGGGAACAACTGGACATCTATATGCTAAAAAAAAAATTAACTTCAAATTAAACTTCATATTACATAAAACCTAGCAAATATTGTATATTATATATAAAAACTTGGTCACAGATATAAAATGTAAAACTACAAAATTTGTAGAAGACATAGGCAAAATCTTTTAGATCTGGAGTTAAGCAAAACATTCTTAGATATGACACCAAAAGCATAATCTATATTTTAAAAACTGAAAATTAGACTTCAAAATTAAAAACTTTTGGTCTGCAAAAGACACTGTTAGGAGAATGAAAAGACAAGCTATAGACTGGGAGAAAATATTTTGAAATTACATATTTAACAAATGACTTATATCCAGAATATATAAAGAATTATCAAACTCAACAATTAGAAAACAACGTAATTTTTAAATGGAAAAAAGACTAGGACAAACATTTTACCAAAGAGGATATATGAATGTGAATAAGCGCACACACAAAAAATGTTCAGCATCATTCACCTTTAGGGAAATACTAATTAAAATCTTGGTGATATACCACTACATACTTATTAGAATGACTAAGATAAAATCTAAAAGTACTGATTTTTAACAAAAGTGCAAAAGCTATGCAATGGAGAAAGGACAGTCTTTTCAGCAAGTAGTGTGTGTATCAAAAATCCCAAGGGCCGATGGAAATGTGGAGTAACTGGAACTTTCACACCTTGCAACTGGAAATGCAAAATGGTGTGGCCACTCAGGAAAACAGTTTGGCAGTTTCTTATAAAGTTAAATCGACACTTACCATATGATCTTGCAAATCCCATTTATTTGCCTCAGAGAAATGAAAACTTATGTTCACACAAAAACCTGAATACAAATGTGTATAGAAGCTTTATTCATAATTGCCCAAAACTGGAAAACATTTAACTGTCCTTGAATGGATAAACAAACTGTGGTACAGCCGTGCAATGGAATACCACTCAGCAATAAAAAATGAACAAATTATTCATACACACAATTTGAATGACTCTTAAAGGCATTATGCTGAGTGAAAGAAGAGAGTCTCAAAAGGTTACATATAATATGATTCCATTTATATGACATTCTTGAAAACACAAAACTATTGTGATGGAGAACAGACACTGAGTGCCGGGAGTAGAGGTGAGGGAAGAATGCGACAAGGAAGCACTAGCATGAGGAGCACTATTCTTTATATTTTGAATTATTATTATTGTTAATGTACAAATCATAGTTGTGTACATTTATGAGATACAATGTGCTATTTTGATATATTTATACATTGTGGCATGATTGAATCAAGGTGATTAACATATTCATCATCTCACTTTTTTTTTTTTTCCTTGAGATGGGGGTTTCACTTTGTCACCCAGGCTGGAGTGCAGTGGCACAATCTCGGCTCACTGCAACCTCCGCCTCCCAGGCTCAAGCAATCCTCCCACCTCAGCCTCCCGAGTAGCTGGGACCACAGACATGCGCCACCATACCCGGCTACTTTTTATATTTTTGGTACAGACAGAGTTTCACCATGTTGCCCAGGCTGGTCTCGAACTCCTGAGCTCAAGTGATCCACCTGCCTCTGCCTCTCAAAGAGCTGGGATTACAGGTGTGAGCCACCATGCCCAGCCAGCCCTGTTTATTAAAGCCACTGTGAACTGGTAAGTTTGTTCCTCGTTGCCCTAATTATTCGTAAGTGAAGTAGGTACCTATGTTGTGGCCGTGATTAGAGCATTAAATGAGATAGTCACAGGGCCTTCTGGACAAAGGCTCGAAAGTTTTTCTAGTTTCTCTGCAAAGTCCTTTTTTTTTGGAGACGGAGTCTCACTCTGTCACCCAGGTTGGAGTGCAGTGGCGTGATCTTGGCTCACTGCAACCTCCACCTCCTGGGTTCAAGCAGTTCTCCTGACTCAGCCTCCCAAATAGCTGGGACTACAGGCATGTGCCACCACACCTGGTTAATTTTTGTACTTTTGGTAGAGACAGAGTTTCAACATGTTGGCCAGGCTGGTCTCAAACTCCTGAGCTCAAGTGATCCACCCACCTCAGCCTCCCAAAGTGCTAAGATTACAGCCCTGAGCCACCACACCCAGCCTTCACGACACTTCTTTTTGTGATGATGGTTGCACGAACCCATTTATGTGTTAAAAATAGAACGGTGCACACACAAAAGATCAACTTTACCATATATTAATTTAACCTATGAGACAAACAAGTTTTATCAACTCAAAGCTAAGAATGCATGGCCTTGTAGCCCCTGTCTTTTTTTTTTTTTTTTTTTTTTGAGATGGAGTCTCACTCTGTTGCCCAGCCTGGAGTGCAGTGGCACAATCTCGGCTCACTGCAACCTGTCTCCTGGGCTCAAGTGATTCTCCTGCCTCAGCCACCTGAGTAGCTGGGATTACAGGTGCACACCACCATGCCTGGCTAAGTTTTGTATATTTAGTAGAGCTTGGCTTTTGCCATGTTAGCCAGGCTAGTATTGAACTCCTAACCTCAGGTGATCTGCCCAGCTCGGCCTTCCAAAGTGCTGGGATTACAGGCATGAGCCACCATGCCCAGCCATAGCCCCTGTCTTTATCATCCTTGCAAAAGGCCTGCAAGGTCCATCAGGTTATGGGCTGTTACCATACAGCAAGCTCCAGGGTTCAGACAATCACTGGAATAATTTTAGAAAATAAATTAATTGGAAGGTGATTCTTGGCATTAAAAAAATGATTTGTCACTTAGCCAAAGGTTCCCTTTGCATAGAGAACTATCTAGTCCCCCTGAGAGCATAATGGCAGACTTAATGGTAAAGAAATCAAAAACTAAAACAATGGGAGCTTCTGCTTAATGAACTCAAGCTAAAATGATGCCATCCACAGTTCTAAAATTAGAAGATAAAGCAATAAGAAAACAAAATAAAATTTATCAAAATTTCAGGTCTACAGATTTTAAAATCCACTTATTACCTACAGGATATATTCAATAGATACTTGACCCAGCGGAAAGCACATGTGTTGTAGATGGAAAATCATCCAGCTAAGGCCTGAATTGCCTCCTCCCCAAAACAGAAAGAGAAAAGTGGAGTGACCCAGCTCCTCGGTTCTTTTTCCCCAGTCTCTCTCTTTCATCATTATTCCCAGGGAGCAGATCTCACAAATCTATGTCAAGACTGCAGAGAGGCCAGACATGGTGGCTCACACCTGTAATCCTCGCACTTTGGGAGGCCGAGATGGGTGGATCACTTGAGGTCAGGAGTTCGAGACTAGCCTAGCCAATACGGTGAAACCCCATCTCTAATAAAAACACAAAAATTAGCCAGGTGTGGTGAGACTTGCCTGTAGTCCCAGCTACTCGGGAAGCTGAGGCAGGAGAACCACTTGAACCCAGGAGGTGGAAGTTGCAGTGAACTGAGATCACACCATTGCACTCCAGCCTGGACGACAGAGTGAGACCCCGTCTCAAAAAAAAATAAAGACATTAAAAAAAAAAAAAGTCTTTGCAGAGAAACTAGAGAAACTTTCAGGTCTTTGTCCAGAAGGGCCTCTGACAATCTCCTTTAATGTTCTAATCACATCCACAACATAGGTACCTGTATCATTTAGGAATGATTTGGGCTATGAGGAACAAACTTACCAGTTCACACTGGCTTTAATAAATAGGTGTGGCTGGCATGGTGGCTCACACCTGTAATCCCAGCTCTTTGGGAGGCCAAGGCAGGCAAATCGCTTGAGCTCAGGAGTTCAAGACTAGCCTGGGCAACTTGGCAAAACCCCGTATCTACCAAAAATACAAAAAAATTAACCAAAGGTGGTGGCACATGGCTGTAGTCCCAGCTACTTGGGAGGCTGATGTGGGTTTGAGTCCAGGAGGTGGAGGTTGCAGTGAGCCAAGATCGTGCCATTGCACTCCAGCCTGGGCAACAGAATGAGACCCAGTCTCAAAAAATTAATTCATTAAACAGAGGTCCATTCTTCTCACATAAAACATAGGCAGTCAATGGCTTTGTTTCAGCTGCCCTACAAAGGCAGGAGTATGGACAGGTGTCCCCACATTCTCTTGGTCTCTTGGTGATAAACTCAGCAAAGTTTCCCCGTAGGAAGCAGGGGGCAACCTAAGCAGAGAGACTCTTCTCACCCTCTGACTTCATATCAAGAAGGAGACTGGGGTCAGACAAAGCAAAAAGATACTCCTTGTCCTTCTTCTCTTACCAGGAGGGGAATCTTTCCCAGAACCACCTCGGAAAATTTCCTTTTTCATCCCATTGGCCAGAAATTATCACGGGATCACTCCTAGACCGGGAATGGAGCCCACGTCCCCCAGAAATTGTGGGAAGTGATATCTGAGCAAAACTGATCATCTGTTGCCAAGGAACACAGGAGCCAATAAACAGTGTCTGCCATGGTGTCGTTATTATTTCCTCCTTTTGACAGATGGGAAAACTGTGGCTTAGAAAGGATAAGTGACAAGGTCACCCAGCTGGTAAGCACTGAAGCCAGGATTCAAACCCAAAACTGTGTGACTGCCATGCCTGCACTCTGAATCTCTATGTGACAGTGCTTCTTTGGGATGAGGTTGAGGCTGTGATCAATCCCTTCATCCCCAGAACAGCAAGCCAGGAGGGCTAGCAGAGACTAGAGACAAGAACAATAGCCACACTGTGGATCAGTGTCTGGGGTGGCCTGCACCTGCTTCTCCTGACACAGATAGTACATCTGTGAAAGCTCTGTCTTCCTATGGTTCCACCTGTCTGGGCCTCTACCCACTGCAGAGCTGGGTAAAGAAGCTGGGCTGGAAAATTCTGCCCCTCTGGCTCGCTCCCTAACCCAGCCACCCTGGGCTGCTTCCTTGACCCTGTTGTGTGGGTTCTTCTCCCTGCTGACTTCTGCAGGGACCCTGACACCCAAAATAATTCAAAAGGCGCCCTATACGACTCTACTGCTAACATATTTTCCCCTAAAGCGAAGGCGGCAGATGACATTTCAATGAGAAAATAAATTAGCAGGTAATAAATTTTCCATTCTTTCTCTGTGTTCCTACTGGGCCTTGAAATTAGCAAGAACCAACTGTCACATTAATTTCACCGGTGGGGCCAGCACTAAGGGTGACATCATAGTGCCCCTTGGGACCAGGATTCATTTGCCTGGGTTGGAGGTAGGCAAGGCTGAAGCCTTAACATGGGCCAGGTGAAGAAAGGGAAGCAGATACTCTTCATGAGCAAGTCCCATACAAAGTCCTTTGTGATTTGTTTCTGGGTTTCTGAAAAGGAAGGTGTTAGGTCTCTGAAAAGTTAAAAAAATATAATGGTTTGGGCTGTGGGGGCAAGAACAGATTTCCAACACTTTGGTCCTGTTACTAAACACACTGCTTGTACCACCATTCCTCTTTCAGGAGGCCTTGTGGGGAAAGAACATCTTGTTGTATCT
This sequence comes from Gorilla gorilla gorilla, assembly GCF_029281585.2. NCBI lineage: Eukaryota > Metazoa > Chordata > Mammalia > Primates > Hominidae > Gorilla > Gorilla gorilla. Next base: position 94,857,966 of record NC_073239.2, on the reverse strand, counting down.
AAGTGATGGTTTCTGTGTTCCTAGAGAATTTCTGCAACATTATTGAGTGAGACCATCTTGGCGGACAGGAAAGGATTAGCAAGTCCTCGGATTACTTGAGCAATAAAGATATATTGCCATGGGCCTTTTCATTTAGAACTCAGTCTTGGTCAATATCAACATCTTAACGGCAAGTCAATAAATCGCATCATCAACCGCAGTGGAAGTGTCAATGCCTGCTGCCGGCAACTTAGTTTATGGTGAATCAAGACCTCGAATGAGGCTTTAAGTTTGCTGATGCTTTTTTCTGTGGGGTTTGTCGCGGCTCACCCAGCCAGATCGATTCGATGTGTCGTGCTGGGGTGGAGGAAAAGGTTTGTGGCTCTTAGAGTATTAGCAAGTTCATTTCACGCTGATGCAGCGACAGAGGCCAGGGGAAGGTTTACAGAAGCCACATTCATCAAGCCAGCTGGTCACCCACGACCTCCCTCAGGCTTGGAACAGAGAGGCAGAGAAGGGAGGGGACTGCGGCTGGCAATTCATAGAGAACACTGTAGCTTTCTTTGGCAGTGGGGGCAGGCAGTGAAGAGGGGACAGGATTTGGAGGCTCGGATGGCTCCCTTAGGACTGCCGTGGGATGTTTTCACAGCCTGCAGAGAGGAGCCAGATGTGGGCAGTGGCCTCGTTCACTTCAGCCTTCAGGAGCTATTTGGGGCTAAGGGCTTCTCCTTTCCCAGAGAGTTTGTGGCAGATTGACTACAAAAATGGCCCTAATCTTTCATCCCTCCCACAGCATTTGCAATGTGACTTGATAGTTCCTCTCATCAAGGGGTTCAGCCTATTACCCTGTTCTTTGAATCTAGGCTGCCTTGTCATTTACTTTGACCAATAGAATGCAGCAGAAGTGACAGCATGTCAGTTCCAAGCCAAGGCCTCAAGACCTTTGCCCACCTCTCTCTCTCTCTCATACACACACTCGCTCACTAGCTCCCCTTGCCTCCATCATAAGAACAAAAGCAACTAAACTTTTGGAGTATGAGCTAGCATGTGGAGAAGATCTGAATCACCCCAGCTGAGGTCATCCTAGACCAATCAGCCTCTGGCCAACCTGCCAACTGACCACAGATGCATGAGCAAGCCCAGCTGAGACCAGCTGAGCCCAGCCCAGATCTGCAGAAAGGGCTAGCCAATCCATAAACCTGTGAGCCATGATAAATAATTATTGTTTTAAGTCAGTGAGGTTTGGGGGATAGTTTTCTATTGAGCGTTCTTGTGGCAATAGATAACTAATACAGAGTTCATCAGATTGTTTTCGTAACCAGAGCCATTCCCCTGGACTTTAGGGTTTCTGATTCTTTGAGGACCAAAATTCTGCCAGCTGGCACTAAAAGCCTGAAGCTTGTATACACATGTGAGAAAAGCAACCCACAAGACCAGTCCGTCCCTTCCCCAAATAGACTGCCAGCAAAAAGGCTGCTGTCGTCATTCACATTCGCTCAGTTTAATTTCTTCTTAGGGATAAAGGTCATGATTTCCAAGACAACCAGCCAGCTTTAGTTCCAGGACTCTGGACAACACCACCTTTTTTTTTTTTTTTTTTCTGCAATGGATGGGCAAATGTCCATCTGGCCTCCACCTCCCCACTCTGCCTCTGAGTCACTGAACCGTTTGGATTAAGTGGCCGGGGCCAGCCATTCCAAGCCAAAAACATAAGTGTATCTGTCTTAGTTTTCTGTCACTGTCATAAAAAACTACCACAAACTTGGTGGCTTGAACAACACGAATTTATTATCTAACTGTTCTACAGATCAGAAGTCTAACCTGGGTCTCATTGGGCTGAAATCCAGGTGTCACCAGGGCTGCATTCCTTTCTGGAGGCTCCAGGGGAAAATCTGTTTCCCTGTCTTTCCAGCTTCCAGAGGCTGCCCTTCTTCCTTGGCTCATGACCTGTTTCCTTCATCGTCAAAGCCTGCAACAGCGGATCAAGTTCTTCTCACATCACATCTATCTGACCTATTGTTCTGCCTCGGCTGTTCCACTTTTAAGGACTTAGGTGAGTAAATTGGACCCAGTTGGATAATCCCAGATAATCTCACCATCTCAAAGTACTTAACCTTAATCACATCTGCAAAATCTAATTTTCTATGTAAAGTAACATATTCACAGGTTCCAGGGATTAGGACATGGATATTTTTGGGGGGGTCCATTATCCTGACTACCACGATATTATTGAATCTTTGTATAACAAGAATTGAAAGAAAGGAAAGCTGTTCCTTTCTTGGACATCTCCGTGGAATTGATGGGCCTACACCTGAAATTCTATAAAATGGGCTCATGTTGGAAAAGACAGGAGGGATGGAAGTGAACCAGGGTCAATAAGACCCCATAATTCATCCACAAAGTTGCAAGGTTTCTCTCCCTCCATAAGACGGTGATCTTACTACTAAGGAAGAAGGATTTGGCTATCAGTTCAAAGGCAGGATTAGATAGCCTTAGTCCAGAAGAAACACAGCTCTTCATGATGTCATACCCCTGCATAGAACTTCCAGAAGTTGGTGATACCCTTTGCGGCAATTTCAGGGGGGCCAATCAGGAGCCATGTTAGACTCTACAACCAACAAGGTTCTATCCTGGTTTACTGAATTCAGGCACTAATTGCTGACAGGGTACAGAGATAATCCTAAAGACATTCTGCCCTCAAAGCATTTACAGGCTAGAGCATTATGCAAAACAGATACATAAATAAATGACTATTTACAATTTTAGAAGGAGAAAAGCACAAAAAAAATATAGATAAATTGTGACAGAAATTCAGAGCAGGAAAAGATGGAAAAGGTAAAGAGTGGCTAGAGAGAGGAGGAGGAATAAAGAAGAATCTGAAAGGCCAGGCATGGTGGCTCACACCTGTAATCCCAACATTTTGGGAGGCCAAGGCAGGAGAGTTCCTTGATCCCAAGAGTTTGAGACCAGCCTGGGCAACACAGTGGGACCCTGTCCTAATTTAAAAAAAAAAAAACAAAACAAGAAGAAGAATCTGAGAAGGCTTTTTGAAAGAATTCAATGAAGCATAAAACAAATTTAAGTGCTGAATTTTATGGTTTAAGCCAGGGCAGATAGTAAATATTTTAGGCTTTGCAGTTTATATGATCTCTGCTGCAACTATTCAACTCTTCTGTTGTAATGCAAAGGCAGCCAAAGACAATATGTAAATATGTGAGCATGGCTGTGTTCCAATAAAACTTTATTTATAAAAATAAGCACTGAGTCAGATTTGGCCCACAGGCTATAGTTACTGATCCCTGTTTTAAGCCATGCTGTAGCACCCAGTGAAAGCTAGCATAATCATGAACAGATTTATAAACGACACAGTGCTTTGGTTAAGCTTTGATGAAAAAACAGAACTGGAATATGCAGCAAGAACAATCATAAAAAAGGTGCAATTAACAATTTGTGTGAGATATTAAAGAGACCAGGCCCTCAAGAGTTTCAAATGGAGAATTTTGGAAGGGGAAAATGCTTGAAGTAGAACTAGTTTGAGTAGGGTGGTTTTATGGAAAGCTTTGATAGATAAATAAGAAGTTTAGGCTAAGACAATGCGAATTAGGGAGACACTGAGAGTTTTTCAACTAGAAAATGATGGCATGCAAATATTTTTCAAATCACTAAATTCAAGAATTGGCCTCTGGGGCCATGAAGCATGCAAAACAAGGGTGCTGAGGCCTTTCCTCACAATCCAGGAGATACAAAAGGTGAATTTTTTTTTTTTTTTTTTTTTTTTGAGACGGAGTCTCACTCTGTCCCCCAGGCTGGGGTGCAGTGGCACGATCTTGGCTCACTGCAACCTCTGCTTCCCAGGTTCAAGCAGTTCTCTGCCTCAGCCTCCCCAGTAGCTGGGATTACAGGCACCCGCAACCACGCCTGGCTAATTTTTGTCTTTTTAGTAGAGACAGTATTTTTAGTTTCACCATCTTGGCCAGGCTGGTCTTGAACTCCTGACCTCGTGATCCACCCAACTTGGCCTCTCAAAGTGCTGGGATTACAAGCGTGAGCCACCGCGCCCGGCCAGGTGAAATTCAAAGTTAAAAATTTGCCCATTCGCCCGGGCGTGGTGGCTCATGCCTGTAATGCCAGCACTTTGGGAGGCTCGGGTGGGCAGATCACTAGAGCCCAGGAGTTTGAAGCCAGCCTTGGCAACATAGTGAGACCTCATCTCTACAAAAAAAATATAAAAATTAGCTGGGTGTGGTGGTGCACGCCTATAGTCCCAGTTAGTCGAGAGGCTGAAGTGGATCTCTTGAGTACAGGAGGTTGAGGCTGCAATGAGCCATGATTGTGCCACTGCACTCCAGCCTGTGTGACAGAATGAGGCTCCTTCTCAAAAAAATATAAAATAAAGTAATAAAATAAAACACATAAAACCTTGCCGTTTATCTCCTGGCCAGCTAGTGGCCATCTGCTTCCATACACAAGGAAGGAGCTAGTCTGTACCTCACACATAGCTGGGCCCAGATTCTCAGAAGATTTCAAGTGTCCAATAAGGTCTGGGTTTGGCTTCCCTAAAGCAATGGGCATTTGTGTCTTCAGGTCCTCCACAAAAGGGACTCTCCCTCCATCTCTTCCCTGGCTGTCTCCACTTCCTCCACCCCAGAGCCCTCCTGCCTCTGTGAATCACATGTTGTAACAAATGAGATACCAAAGGTTCCAACAAGCTGCTCATCGTTATCCCCAGCAGGAGAAAAGCAGCCATGACCTGGAGCTGGGACCTTGTTAGAGTTTGTAATAAGCTGACGGGAAAATATTTCTGCCTGATTAGAATCCCTAATGAGCTGCTGACTATGATGAGCAGGGAAAGGCTGACTTCCAGCTCTCTCCTCAACCCCGCCCACACCTCTTCCTGTTCTCAAGCAGAGGTCCAGGCAGGAAAGGGTTCTTTGCCAGCAGTTAAAACCACAAAAACAAACACAAAACAGCCCCAGCAACCCTCAGCCCTGTCCCCCTTCTCCTGCTCATGAGAAGAAAGACTCCATCTTACTCATTTTTTCATGCACACCGTCCACGAACACCTGCTAACATCCTAATGATGCCACCTGGACCTATCTATAATTGGTGACCCACAGGTCCTGGTGAGGTCCTCACTCAAAAAGAAAGGGAAAGATGGGAGAATACAGCATCTGATGAACCACTGGAAACATGAGACCACAGCCAAATTCCCACAGTGGCCAGACAGAGCAAAATCCCAAAATGCAAACAATTTTGCTCAGTGTCAATTCAGAGAATATTTTGATATTCCCACTTTCTTCCAGTTGACTGGTTTTAGAAAGCATCTGGATTTGTTCCAGAGTGAATTGATCCACCACAATGAAGATTTTTAGAAGGAAAATGAAAACTCAAAACATATTTTGGGGATAGTTCATGGTTTAATAAAAAAATACATATTTGAGTTTAGTTTGAGATTCAGATTGTACTTATGTTCAAGGCCCTGTGGAGAAGCGACTTGAATTTTTGAAAGTTTAAAAGATTTTCATGTAGTCCAGTGTTGTGACCTCAGATGGAAGAAAGATGTTTTGTAATGGTAGAAAATGAAAGTATTCTAGGATTTGGTATTTTTTTAAAATCCCCCTTGGGGTCCCTGTGGGTTCTGTCTGTGGGATACAGCATCTCCCTCTTCATTCCCAAGGGATGAGAGAGAGACAGAGACAGAGATAGAAAGAGAGAGACCTTCTGCTGTATCCTCCTCAGAAGCAAGCTTTGGCTCTAGGATAAATCGCAAAGAATTAGGCTTTCAGCTGCCACCAAGCATATCACATCAGAGCAGTGGTTCTCAACCTTGGCTGTATATCATTATCACCTGGGGAGCTTTTCAAAGTTTGGCTCCTAGGGCCCACCCCCAGAGATTCTGAGTCAGCTGGTCTGGGGTGTGATTTGGGTATTGAGACCTAAATGTGCAGCTAGAGCTGAGAACGCTAGTCTAGACCAACGTTTCTCAAGCTTGAATGTGTATATGCGTAGCTGCGATCTTGTTAAAAATGCAGACTCGTTCAGTAGGTCTGGGACGGGCCTGAGATTCTGCATTTTCAACAAGCTCCCAGGGGATGCTGATGCTACTGGTCCTCGAACCACTTTGAGTAGAAAGGATCTAACATCCTGAAGTGATGCGACATTTCTTTGACACCGTATTTGCCAGGACTCTGTCCACTGCAATCAGTAGAAATTCAAGTCAAATTGGAATCATCAAAAGGAGGAATATATGGCTGGGGGTGGTGGCTCACACCTGTAATCCCAACACTTTGGGAGGCCGAAGCAGGCAGATCACTTGAGGTCAGGAGTTTGAGACCACCCTGGCCAACATTGTGAACCCCATCTCTCCTAAAAATACCAAAAAATTAGCTAGGCATGGTGGCATATGCCTGTAGTCCCAGCTACTGGGGAGGTTGAAGCATGAGAATCGTTTGAACCCAGGACCTGGAGGTTGCAGTGGTCACACCACTGCACTCCAGCCTGGGTGACAGAGTGAGACCCTGTTTTAAAAAAATAATAATAATAAAGAAATATATTGGTACAAATAAATGAGAAGTCTAAGGGTGGTTCTGGCTTTAGGCATGGCTGCATCCAGGAGCTCAGATTATGTCACTGGGATCTTTTCTTTCTATTTTGCTTTCCATTGAGTTTGCTCCATTTTCAGGCAGGTACTCTCCATGTGGCAACAAAGATGATGATCCCAAGCAGTCCCAGGCTTACTCCATTCACATAGCTCATGAGGCCCTCTCTCCCTCATCTTCCATATTGGTCCCTGAAAATGACTCATTCTCCCCAGCTTGGGTCATTCGTGCACTGCAGAGCAGGGACAGGCAGAGCTCTCTGGTTAAGAGCCTCACCTGAAACACAGGTATTGGGGAATAACAGTTTTCCAAAGGAAAGTATGCAGGGCAAACCACAGAGGAGCACCACATGAGCTGCTGAGCCTGTGCTTTTAGCCACAGTGCTGCCCTCAGTAAAGCTCAGTGCCAGGAAATCCAGAAAGGAAGTTGTCTTCAAAGACAAAAAACTGACTGCCTGCATCCCAAATATGGCATCACTCCTTGGCCTCTCTGTACCTCAGTTTCTTCATCTGTAAAATGGAAATCATAATAATATCTACCTCATAGGGTAATTGGATGAATTGATACACATAGGCTCTTAGAATAATACCTGGCACATGGCTGCAAGTATTTCGATTCATTTGTTATAGCTACTCAGTGCTTAAAATGTTTTGTTTAAAGAAAAATATGAATTAGTTGCCAGTATTTCTTAATCAGGTTTTTGTGTGAAAATCCAGACGTCCAGATTCTTCTGAAAAGTTATAAGATCTGCCCTCATTCTACCTAATGCGGTAATAGCTAGCTGGAGCTGGATCTGGATCACAGCTGGGTACTCCCACTCCATGGTTTATGCCCTTTAGGGAGTTGCTCTCATTTCCTTTAACTCCTCAGCACCCATAGGCATCTGCGTTTGAGACCCTTGCTTTCTGCTTTTTAAAATGCACAGGCTGAATGTACTAGGATGGATGGTGTGCCAGCCACACATTCACCTGGCAGGCCTCACACCTGCTATTCACCCATTTAAAGATGAGGAAGCTGATCTCAGAAAGGCTAACTCACTCAGTGTTGAAGGAGCAGAGCCTCAGAGCCCAGGTCTTTGGTTCCTGATTCAACACCCTTCACCAACCTCTGGGCAAAAGCCTGACTCAGAAGCAGCTCAGGGAGCACTCTCAGTGCTGGCAGTGGGGTGGGATGGAAAAGGCCTGAGGGCTGCCCGGCAGCTCACGCCTATACTCCCAGCAATTTGGGAGGCTGAGGCAGGCAGATCACTGGAGCTCAGGAGTTTGAGACCAATCTGGGCAACATAGCAAAACCCTATCTCTACAAAAAAAATAGAAAAATGAGCCCAGCGTGGTGGTACGTGCCTGTGGTCCCAGCGACTGGGGAGGCTGAGGTGGGAGGATCACTTGAGCCCAGATTCGGCCACAGCACTCCAGCCTGGGTGAAAGAGCCAGACCCTGTCTCAAAAAAAAGCAGGGACGGGGGGAGGGAGCACCTGAGGGCTCTGCCCACCCTTCCTGGCTCTATGGACACTAGGGGCCAAGACAGCTGACTCTCAAGTAGGGTTACTAGATAAAATTCAAATGCCCAATTAAATTTGTATTTCATATAAATTTCAGATAAATGACCGATTTTTTAATATAAGTATATCCCATGCATTATTTTATACTAAATTTTTATACTAAAAATTTCATTGATTTCCAATAAACGATGAATTATTTTACTATGTTTCAAATGCATAAGGCTTCCATATGCTAAAATAAAAGTGTTCATTTATCTGAAATTTACACGTAACCCGGTGCCCTGTACTTTTTTATTTGCTAAATCTGGCAACACAGCCATACAAAAGCCTGAGGGGGAAAAGAGCAGGGACCTTCAATCCACGGCTGCTTAGGAGCTCTGGCTTGGGAGGGACAGCAGCAAAGCAGCCCACCACCCCTCATCCTCACCCAAAATCAGAACTTTTGTTGTCCTCCTGACACTTATCTTCCGAGTCAGTGCTGTTTTTATTTCGTATTGTGGGCGCCATTCCTGTCTCAGTGATGAGGCCTCCAAGGGTCTTCATCCAGCCCTGCCGCTGCCTCATTTCTGCAGTCACCAGGAAGCCCACAGTGCTGGGAAACAGCGGGGATGGTCGCCAAGATGATTCAGGTTTTTGGGGGGGCGACGGAGGGGCGGAATTGGTTGCTTTTTTTTTTTTTTTGAGGCTTTATCAATGCTAAATTCCTCGTGGGCTGAGAACAAGGCGAGTTTCTAGGGGCCCCTGGACTGCGCCCTCCCCTGCCGAGAGCGGCGAGACCGCCCGGGAGCCGCTGCGCCTGGGAACCGCAGGCGGGCTGAGTTTGTTCCAGGGCCGCTTGCCCGCCGGTCCGCCGAGCCTTTGCCCAGGCGGAGGCTGCTCCCGCGCTCCCGGGCCGTGGACGGCGCAGACACCCAGCGGGACTGCCCCCGCAGCTAGGGCTCTCGGCCTTCATTGGCAACCACGAGGGCCTGGGCTGGGGGAGGGCAGCAGGCGGAGCCCAGGCCTGGCTGAGGGAGCATCTGCCCTCCCCGGATCCCAATCTGGGGCGGCGCGATAGCCCCTGCAGGCACCTGCCCAGGTGAAAGGGGCGGAGGAAGCGCTTGGCAGCCGAGTACGCAGGAGCGCGTGCGCGCGGACACAGGAACACACACAGGAACACGCACGCGCACACACACACGCACACACAGCCCGGCCTTGACTTGGGCCCAGCCGCCCTCTCTGCCAATCCACCCACCTCCTAGGGTTAACAGTCAGCCCCAAGGCAGGGCCAGCTGTTCTGGGTGGAAGGCGACAGCTCGAAGACGCGCTAACCTCCAGCTCCGCCTGTCGCACCATTTCCTAACTCCTGAAACCCCAGGCTGCAGGTCAACACCAAAGCAAATTTATTCAGGGAGAAGAGGGGCTGCCTCTACCTCCTGCAAAGAGGACAGCAACTGTGGCCAAAAGATGGGACCACGCACAAGGGGCAGTTCCCAGGGAGCCCAGGGCAGAGAGAGGATGCCCCGCCCCTAAACTGTCAGGGTCCTGTTTCTCTTGTCTTCCAAGCCTCCCTCACTACCACCCCCACCTTCCTTCTCCCAATCCAGCCATCATTCAACTAACCCTGTTTTGTTTTCTGCTTTGCACTTCGCAGTACCTGATGTTACATATTTGTTTGTTTATTGCCTCTCTCTCACCTGGCCCCTTCTAACACCCCCAGCACCTACAACAGTACCTGACATACAAAAGATTCTTCAGCATTGTGGTGGACGCTATAATAGCGTTGCCTCCGCTGAAGAGAGCTGCCTGGCCCAAGTCACGGCATTCTCCCCAGGTTGGACTGATGGAGGTCCAGCATCTGTTTCCAATTCCGAACAACTCTGAGGAGCAGGTCTAGCTCCCGAGCGTTCTGTGGGGTTAGCTGAGGCTGTTGCATGGTCTCCCTTTGTGCACTCTTAAATCTGTCCCCTACTCCTCAAACAGCCTGCACAACAAACTCTGTCTCAGTTGGCTTCCCAGGAAGCCCAACCACAAACCACAGCAATAAATATTTGTGGAATAAAAGTGGGGGCTGGAGGAGAAAGGGCTTTCTCTTTATTGGAGGACTCTTTATTGTTGATCACCTCCCACATCCAAAAAGTACCTGAAATCTGTGTACTTCTCTCCCCATCCAATGCCACCACCATAATCAAAGCCACCACCCTCTCTTGTTTGGTGCCCTGCTTACCTCTGCAGCAGCCACTGTTGATGCCCGCCCCAGACCTCCTCCACCCTCTTCTGAGCTCACCTGCAGCTGCGGCGGAGGATTACTGAGACCCCTAGGGGGCAGCTCCCACCTCTAGTGCTCCTCCACTTGAGGGCGTTTTCCAGCCCCACAGTAGCTTGTTCAGCCTCTAAGCAGGGCAGCCCACAAGGGTTAGGGATTTAACACTCCCAGGGACGCTCCTCAACCCGCAGGAGCAAGAGTCAATAGATAAATACCCCATCCCATCCCTCATGTTCCACAAAGTGGGCTTCGGCCCCAGGTGCCCACAGCGGCAACCCATCATTAATCTGCCCTTTATTTACTGGCATTTCTCTCTTCTCTCCTGCTTTCTCACATTTCCTCACTTGTGCTTCCCAAATAACAACCACCTGCACCCCAGTCCGTGTCTCAGTGTCTGCGTTTGGGGAAATCCGCACGAGGCCAGCCCCCTACCCAGCCTCTTCTCTTCAACTTTGCTGCTTTGAGCCTCCAGAAGACAGCCTTGCAGAGACACTGGCCTTATCTCAGCTTCTTTCATGCCACAGGGACTTCAATTGTGCGACTCAATGTATTCTTTCATTCAGCAACTATTCATTGAGTGCCAACTGTTCAAGGCACTGGGATACAGCAGCAAAAAAGAGTCAAAAATCTTTGCCCTCATGGAACTGAGGGTGTCCATCTACCATTAAGTCTCAGCTTCAGTATCCCATCCTCAAAGTCATTGTACCTGTCCTGCCCCTCCCCCATCTAACATCCCCTAATAACTACCCCCACAGAGCTCAGTCCTTGCACGTTGTATCTGTCACCGGATGATTCTGTCACCACCATACAGACTCCATCAGCACAGGGCTATGCCTCTGTAACCCAATGCCCACTGTACCCTCTGCCCTTAGCATGATGCTTGGTGCCCCATTAGGGCTCAGAAAACACTGGAATGATAAATGAATGAACGAACTAATGCCACCATTGTCGTGACTGAAAGATGAGACGAGAAGTGAGAAACTCATCGTCATGAGTGGATAAGGAGAGGCAGTCAAGGAGGAAAATTCCACAATGACCAGTACTTGGACAGCACTAAGGCTGAGATGACCACAAATTTTGGAGTCCTAGACCATCTGGTAGCATCAGGAATGTCCCTAGGGCCTGGAAATAGTGGCAAGAAGGAGAAACAGCAAGATGCAGAAAGGTCAGGTCATCAAAAGCGTATCTCTCTCCTTCACCATCTCCCAGCCACAGAATGTCAGAGATGGAAGGAAGCTCAGAGACCATCAATTCTCTCATTTCACAGGTGAGAAGACCAAGGCTACAGGCCCCTTGGCCTAGTGAAGGGCCTATGATTAGTGACAAGCTTCCAAACTCTAAGCTCATGGCTTGCTAATCTGAGCCTCATGGTGGTCCATTGTAGGCTTGCAGTGGACTGAGTGTTTGTGTCTCCCAAAATTCATGTGTTGAAGCCCCGGTCCCAGTGTGATGGTATTTGGAGATGGGGCCTTCAGGAGGTAATAGGTCATGTAGGTGGAGCCTTCATGAATGGGATTAGTGCCCTCATAAGCAGCCCCATGGAGTTGGCAAGCTCTCTTTCTGCCATGTGAGGATACAAGGCAGTTGTCTGCAGCCTGGAAGAGGGCCCTTACAACAACCCAACCGTGCTGGTATCCTGAGCTCAGATTTCCCAGCCTCCAGAACTGTAAGAAGTAAATGTTTGGTGTTTAAGCCCCCCAGTCTATGGTAATTGGTTATATCAGCCGGAATGGACTGAGACAGGGCTATAGGCACAGCCTCTCAAGCCACTGCCCTTAGCCATTTGAAGCTCATTGTTCCAGGGGAGAGGGCTTCCAGGCTATGCATCAGCAATCAGTGACTCATAGGATGGCAAACCCCTCTCTTTGGAACCTAACACTTTCTCCTTCCTTGCCCCCCACAAAAGACTGTTCTAGGGAGACTCCTGCTTTCTAGAACTTATGCTTTGGATTCCAACAACCCCTCTCAAACTCTTGCCCTATTCCCACATTTAGGGCTCCTCAAAAAAGCTCAGTGTCCCCAGGAGAGTCTGTGCATACCACATGTGACTTGGACAATAAAAGCAAGCCTCCCTCATTGACACTGTACAAGGTTCTGCCCATTCTTTTGGATTTTGTCCCAGAAATAAGCCTCAGCCCAAACTGAATGGCAGATTGTCAATGACGACTAGGAAGTGTCCCAACCAGTCTTCTTATACTTTGACTTCAGTGTATCAGAAGAATGAGCAAACATACAGAAAAAAAAAAAATAGCCCACATGTATTGAAGGCTTAGTATGTGCCAAGAACTAAGGTAAGCACTATATTGGTTTTATTGCAACAATCCTATGAGGTAGGTACTTTTCTTATCAGCCCCATTTACTTATGAGGAAACTGAGGCTTAGTGAGGTTAAGTGACTTGCCCAAGGCCACACAGCTCATAGGTGAAAGTATTAGAAATCAAGCTCCATCTCCTTCCTAGCAGCCCTACCCCCACTTCCCTTCCCTCTCTCCAGACTGACTCTCTTGCTCTCTCTCTCTTTTACACACGCACACCCACACACACACACACACACACACACACACAGTTATGCAGAGAAGTGGATAGAGAGTTAGTGGTGTGTCCTGTAGGGTGTATTTCTTTAGAGCATTTACAGTTTTAAAGTGGATGTCTAAAGAGGCAATACTAACCAAAGAATGGGTGGTTCTCTGCCTTAGAGTGTCCCAGTTGTAATTTGTTACTATTAACAGCGAAGGAACTAAAATTTGGGCATTAGCTGCTTTTTGGAAAACTAGAGTGAATTCAAGATCCTCTCTGAAACCCCACAGTCACTTGGATTTGACACGTATTCTTGAGTGGAAGCAAGAGGATGGCATGACAGCTAGTTCACTGGTAACTGCATAACCCACAACCCATTTTGATTATGGCACATCCAAGTGAGTAATTATGACAGGTGTATTATTAATAGTTGTGGCATTTAGAAAGTAGTATAGCATTTTCTTTCTCCCAATATTTTTAGACTTTATCAAAATTTGAGTATCCCCACGGGAGTATATTCCCTGACATGGGAACATCATCCATCATGCATGTGGCAGTTGGAAAGAGAAGCTCTAAAAAAAAAAACTGCAGGCACAGAGGCTCTTTGCTGAGCTATATAGGAAGCCCCGACAGTGGATAAGGCACTTTGTATTTATTCAAGAAGGTCCCTGACCCTACATCTTCCATGAAATCTTCCTCTATATTCTGTCATTACATGCCAGGGTCAGGTAGACTTGCAATGGGAATGACTAGTGTGCAATTGGTCCTCAGGTGACTGATGCAAACATTTATTCATTCATTCATTCATTCATTCACCCACTTATTTACTGAACTGATATTTATTAGCACTTGCTATGTAGCAGACATAGTACTCTGCATTGGGGTCACTTTGCTGATTCAAGTAAACCTAGTCTCTGCCTTCATAAAGATTACAGTCTCAAAGATGATGATACCCATGACAGTCAGACTCTGTGCAGAAGAGAGGACCAGATGTCAGCCTAGGTCTCCATGGGGTTCATGCATTCATTCAGCAAACATTTAGTAAATGTGACTGTTGCTGGGACACAGGAAAACTCAGACAAGAGTTCAGAGTCAAGAGGCAAATGCAGAATGCCAAAGTGACATAGTAAGTTCCGCAGAGTTCAGTCATGACATAAGTGCATGTAACATTTGTGCATGCATTAAACAGCAAAAGAGAGAGAGAGAGAGAAAGCAATCAGCTAAACAACACAGTGATTCATCTACCATTCCTTTCAGTAAGCAATGCCCCAGCATTGACCTGAGATAGCAAAGGTGAAACTTGTGTATCTTCAGTATTTTCCAGTTCCCATGTACCTCTCTTGGTGTGATCATTGCCCACCTCACTGACATTCATTTATTATTGAAAACACACATGTTTTTCTCCATACAAGGGTCCCTAAGCTCAAGGCACTACTGCATCCAGCAATCAGGCAAAGAATCAGGCATCTGTTTCATCACTGGCTGGACTGGACTTCTCATGGGCTGTGATGTATTTAACAGGTAGGGTAACCAGATAGTTTATCATCCAACTGCTGAGAGAGAAGTGAGGCACTATTAATAATTACACCAGAAGATGAGGCATAAACAGATTGTCCTGGGAAAGCCACACATAGGGCATCCATCTTCACAGGTAGGTGAGTTAAGGGATTCTTATTTATTTATTCTTTAATCTAAAAAGAGAGGCTCGGTGCAGTGGCTCCTGCCTACAATCCCAACATTTTGGGAGGCCAAGACAGGAGGGTCACTTGAGGCCAGGAGTTTGAGACCAGCCTGGCCAACATGGCAAGACCTCGTCTCTATGAAAAATAAATTTAAAAATACAAAGAAGGGGTTTTTTTTAAAAGAAAATAATGGGTTTTGCTCTACAGGTATTAAATGTAAAAATGTTCTCTGGTTTTCATTTTACTTTTATTTTAAAATAGATTAAAAGTTCACCGTTTATTCAAAAGTGAAAACTCCTCCTCCCAGTCCTGTCCTCAGCCATTCACTTGCCCCAAGAGGCAACCAATGTCACTAAATTCCTGCAGGTCCTTCCAGAGATGTTTAATGCATATTCAAGCATATATATATATATATATATATACACACACACACATACACACACACACACACACACACACACACACACACATATGTGCTTGGCCAATTCCCATGGCTCTTCCAATACCATCCAACATAAGGAAAGTATGACACAGGGAAAATCAGAGTAGAAACAGACAGCAGTCTTCATAGTTGCAGTTGAAATAAACTTTTGCAAAGATGGTTACAAAAGCACATGACCATGTGATACTTTGCTAGGCCCTCCCAAGGCCTTGGGAGAGGTTTCTAGAGGCAAGTGAGGGGCTTAGCAGCTTAAGCGCCATTACCCTGTGGTAGACACCATTGGCCAGCAGGGTTCTTCTACATACAGTCTGATCAGTCAGTTGTGCATGATTTGGAAGGTGGAAGGGAGGCAGAAGCCCTTTTTCCACTGCAGCAGTAGTGGGTGAGGCTGGCTTCAGCAGATATGAGTTTGCGGAGTGGCCACTGGGCTCCATATTCCACAATTCATCACCTACTTTGGAGCTATAGACTGTAAATTAGCTATGTGGGTCCTGCAGCAGCTTTCACCTGTTTTTTGTTTGTTTGTTTGATTTAATGGAATTTCCATTTTAGCATGCAGGAAATAAGAGAGAGGAATACAACACTATATATATTAGCACGGTATTCACACTATTTTGCATTTACTTTTTCTTTTAACAATATGCATTAGAGATAATTCTGTATCAATACAACAAGCTTCCTCCTAATATATGATGCATATTATTTCACTGTGGATATGCATAATTTATTTAACCTGTCCCCATGGATGGACATATAGATTGTTTCTCATCTTTTGCTGCAACGAATGACCTTGACCATATATCATTTTGCCTATGTGCCCAAATACCTGCAGGGCAAGTTCCTGGAAGTGGTATTGCCGTGTCAAAGGACAAATACATATATCAGTTAGGATTCTGTTCGGTTGCTCACAACAGAAAAGGCAAGATAACAGTCACTTGAACAAGAAAGAGGTTTATTTCTCCCTCAAATAAAAGGAGTCTGGAGGTAGGCAATCCAGGGCTGCCATGAGGCTTCCCAATGTCATGAGGGACAAGAATTCTATCCTTTTGCCCTGACATTGTCTGTCCAAAGTTTATACAACTGCAGAAGCCTTTTTTAAGTATTAGGTTGGTGCAAAAGTAACTGCAGTTTTTGCACCAACCTAATAACAAAATACAAAATTGCAAATAGTTATATGGAATGAGAAAAAAATCACAACATATTATAAATTTTAAAAAGCTGTAAGACTACAAACATCACAAAATCCAGGAAAAATAATGTTATATTTATTCAGCTGCTCAATATACCTTTATAATAGGGTTTTTTCCCACACTTTGGGGGTTATATTATCTTTGATCACTTTTTCACAGGACAGGATTTTGCAATATTATCTTCTGGAGAAGAAATAGAAAGACAATTGATGTTTTCCTCTAGCATAGCTTATTATTTTTATTATTGACAGCTGTTATGTATAAAACATATGAGACATATTCATTGTTTATAGTATCGTGACAGGTTTGTGCCTCACAAATATAAGAATTCTGATAAACTCTATAATTCATGATGCCCATTTAAAAAACTGGTATATTTATAAGTGTATAAGCTAAACTACTGGGCATATTTCTCATAGGAGAAAGCTTCCATTTTGACTAGGCATCAATGAGTAGCAAATTGTCAACTTAGAATTTCACACAACTGATAAGTGGAAGAATATTACACAGACTGGTTTCCAGATCATGCATTTTAATCTCTTTCCTCCTCCACTACCAACATACTTCTGATGCTGTACATAGAACACATTCTTATTGTGATCTGACCTCTCGCCCTGCACCTTTGTGTCATAAAGCCAGGTGAGCTGGCACTGTAAGCAGTAGAGGTACTCATAGAACCATTCCTATGAGAGAATGACTAGCAAATAACCGCAAATCACAGAAACACCTGCCAAACACCAGCTAAATGCATCCCAGCTCAACTTCCTCTTAGCTGGATCCCAAAAATTCCCATGGCTCTTCCAATACAATCCAACATAAGGAAAGTATGATACGGGGAAAATTAGGGTAGAAACAGACAGCAGTCTTAATAGTTGCAGTTGAAATATACTTTTGCAAAGATGGTTACAAAAGCATATGACCATGTGATACTTTGCTAGGCCCTCCCAAGGCCATGGGAGAGGTTTCTAGAGGCAAGTGAGGGGCTTAGCAGCTTAAGCCCATTACCCTGTGTTAGATGCCATTGGCCAGCAGGGTTCTACATACAGTCTGGTCAATCACTCATGCATGATTTGGAAGGTGGAAGGGAGGCAGAAGCCCTTCTTCCACAGCAGCGGTAGTAGGTGTGGCTGGCTTCAGCAGACCTGAGTTTGTGGAGTGGCAACTGGGCTCCATATTCCTCAGTTCATCACCTACTTTGGAGCTATAGGCTGTAAATCAGCTATGAGGATCCTGCAGCAGCTTTCACCTGTTTTTTGTTTGTTTGTTTGTTTGTTTGTTTGTTTGTTTGATTTAATGGAATTTCCATTTTAGCATTCAGGAAAGAAAAGAGAAGAATACAATGAACACTCATGTACCATCCACCTGGTCTCAGCCATTGTTAATATTTGGCCATTTTTTGCCTTGTAACTGAATCATTTCTTAGTAAATTAAAAACATCATGACACTTCACCCCTAAATACTTCAACATGTATCCCCAAAACCTAGAGAAAAAATTCCAATTAACAATACCAGAATTATACCTAACAAAAATAGTAATAGTCCCTTAATATCATCCAAAACTCACTTTATATTCAAATTTCTACAATTGTCCTAAAAATGTCTTTTATAGCTTTTCTTTGGAACCAGAATCCAATAAGTTTCACACAGTGAGTTTATTTATTATGTCTCTTAAGTCTTGCCTAATATAGGACAATCCCCCTTCATCTTTTTTTTTATGACATTGAGTCTTTGAAGAGATCAGGCCCACTGTCATGTAGAATATCCCACATTCTAAATACATCTATTTTCTCATGCTCTCATTTAAGCAGTATTAGTATCTTCTACAAATTGAGGTAGATCTAATGGCTTGTTTTTTTAAAGCCAGGTTTACTAAGGTAAAACTTAGGCATGGTAAACTTCATCCTTTTTAGTTTACAGTTTTATTTGTTTTGATAAATGCCTATAGTCATGTAATCTAAAAACTTGGTTTAATTCAGATTTAATGCAATTGATCAAATACTTTAAATGATGCTATGAACTTCCTATTGGATTTCATATCACATCAGCAGGCACATAATGTCTAGTTGTCCTATTATTAATGATACTAATTTAGAACATTTAGTTCTTGTAGCTTTCTGATCTCTGAATGTGCGTTGGTTTTCTATTGCTATGCAAAAAATTACTACAAACTTGGTGGCTTAAAGCAACACCTACTTATTAGCTCACAGTTCTATAGGTCAGAAGGCAGGCGCGGCATTGCTAGGTTCCCGCTTAGGCTATCACAAGGCTAAAATCTGGGTGTTGGCAGCTACATTTTCTTTTTTTTATTTTTTTGAGAGGGAGTTTCACTCTGTCACCCCGGCTGGAGTGCAGTGGCCCTATCATGGCTCATTGCGACCTCCGCCTCCCGGGTTCAAGCAATTCTCCTGCCTCAGCCTCCTGAGTAGCTGGGATTACAGGCATGCACCACCATGCCTGGCTAATTTTTGTATTTTTATTAGAGACAGGGTTTCACCATGTTGACCAGGCTGGTCTCAAACTCCCGACCTCATGTAATCTGACCTCATGTGATCTGCCCGCCTCCGCCTCCCGAAGTGCTGGGATTACAGGCGTGAGCCACCACGCCTGGCCTACATTTTCATTTGGAGCTCGGAGTCCTCTTCCAACCTCTTTAAGGTTGGAGGCAGAATTCAGTTCTGACTGATCTTAATTGTCAAGGGAATTTTTTTTTTTTTTTTTTTTTTTTTTTGAGACTGAGTCTTGCTCTGTCGCCCAGGATGGAATGCAGTGGTGCTATCTCGGCTCACTGCAAGCTCCGCCTCCCGGGTTCACACCATTCTCCTGCCTCAGCCTCCCGAGTAGCTGGGACTACAGGCGCCCGCCACCGCACCTGGCTAATATTTTGTATTTTTAGTAGAGACAGGGTTTCACCATGTTAGCCAGGATGGTCTCAATCTCCTGACCTCGTGATCCGCCCATCTCAGCCTCCCAAAGTGCTAGGATTACAGGCGTGAGCCACCACACCCAGCCTGGTCAAGGGAAATTTTGACTGATGCTACTCAGTGGTGACTTGAGGGAGTACATCTGGAACCCAGAGGATTCTTTGGAATGCCTGCTAGTACCTAGTGATGGTTAATTTTGTGTCAACTTGACTGAGCCAAGGGATGCCCAGATTAAATGTTATCTCTGGATGTGTCTCTGAGGGTGTTTCCAAGTGAGCACAGCACCACCTTACCAGTCACCCTGGCCACAAAACTAGCAAGCCTCTGACTCATCTCTTTATCTCAGCACCCCTCTCTCCCCATCCAATCCTCAGCAATCCATTGGCTCTACCTTTAAAATTCATCTAGAACATGATGTCCACAGCCCCACTATGGCCCCCAGCTTATTGTAGCAGCCTCCAACTGTCTTCCCTACTTTCATTCTCGTCACCTAAATCTACTCTTAACACAGCTGTTGGAATGATTTCCTTAAAGCATGTCATATCATGTCACTATGTGACATGTCCGATCACAGTCCTTCATTGGAATCTGATATTATAGTAACAGCCAGCTCTTGCAATGGCCTACAAAGCTCTCCAGAATCTGAGGGTTATGCCAGGTCCAGTCTCCAGTTACCATCTCCGTGCTCATAAAAGAAAACAGGAAGAGCATACCAGGAGCAAAGCAAAGCGGTCTCCCAAGGGACTGAACCATGATAACAGAGAGAGCTCTCGGGGTAGGAGCAGCAGACTTGGTTTCTCATCCTTGCTATGCCACTAACTCTAAGGACCTTGAACTACTTATTGTCTGCTCCAAGCATCCCTTTCTTCATTGTGCAGAGAGACAGCTGGCTCACATAATCTCACAGGTTCCTTCCAGCTTGGAAATTCCACAATCGACAATCAAGGTGCCAACTCCATTAACAAGGGAGATAAGTGCATATCATAGACACACCTTTCCTGCCTAAAGCATCTGAGTTACCAGTACAATGTGTTAAAGGAAAAATAAACACATAACCAGTGCCTGCTAGAAAGGCCTTTTCTGGGAGAAGCAGAAGCTCTAAGAAAATTACTTGGAAAGGAGGAGTTATAAAGAGAACTGGGTGACTGAAAGGCTGTCCATAAAGGCTGGCACTACTCACCTCACAGATGTGTTTATAACCAGTGTGCTCATTCTTTTTGTGTAACAATTATGATAATGGCAAGCAAAAATGTAGACTCCACAACATGCCAGGGAAAAGGCTAGGAATAAACTTAATTCCTGAAAACCTAGATTTAAGAAGCCATGATGCTAAAAAGGCAGAGTTTCGTGCATATACACGGATCTATAAATAAGTTGAAGCTTGTGTTGGTTTATAGACACATCTGGCCATATGCCCGTGCTTAGGTGTACATGCCTATACACACATTCACATATTGGAGCCTGGCTCTTTAAAAGGGGGGATAATGACACTGGAAATTATTCTAAGCTTTTCAGAGACATAAATGACCAAACTGCCTCCTGACTCCTGAATTGCATTACCCAGAAAGAACTTAATAACATGTTATTATCACTTCTCCTCACTGACAGGATTTCAGGGCTGAAAAGACAAACAAGGAATGCGTTCATAATCACCAGCACAGTCACCTCTGCCGAGCTGCGACCACTGCTAATTCCAGGTAAATGCTTCAGGGTAGAAGAAAGCCTAGAGCTGTAATGTAACTTGGTGCTTGGTAATTGTCGCTAGTTCAGCTGGGCCATCACCATCTGAGAAGGGGCCTCCGGGAGCTCATGGAGCCAACAGAGAGTCTCATGGGGTGAAGGGCAGTGAAGAGAGACTACATTATGGGAACCAAAATAGAATTTCTCAGTTCAACTGAGATAATGTAGGTGAAATTCCTTATAAACTGTAAAGTGCTCCACAAATGTGACTGTGAATGTGAGGGGATAGCATTAATGGGTCCTGTTTGTGTTCTCAGGGCTGCCATTTACAGCCGTAGACTGTGCACTGTTCAACTTCTGAGAATGTCATTAGTCTATGTGAATGATGCTCCCTGGAGTTGTGCATTGTGGCAGTCCTGTTGGTTGAAATGGGCCCAGTTGACTGATAAAGACCAATATGAGAGCTAATGTTCTTCTCCTGGACAATGCTTGAGCCTTAATGATGGACCATCCAGGAGATAGTCAACAGTTCTAACAGCAATTTGCCAGTGCTTTGGGAAGTTTGCTTCAGAGTAATTAAAAGGCAACTACAAACAAGATCATTGAGGGAAGGAGCCATATCTTATTCATATCTTAGTATCCCAGTCTTGCAATATGTTTGGTATGTGATGAATATTCAGAAAACATTGGTTGAATTTAAGATGAATAGTGAGTGGCTGGTGCCAGGCACGGTGGTTCATGCCTATAATCCTAACACTTTGGGAGGTCAAGTGAGAACTGCTTGAGCCCAGGAATTTGAGACCAGTCTGGGCAACACTGGGAGACCCTATCTCTACAAAACAATTTTTTTTTTTTTTGAGATGGAGTCTCGCTCTGTTGCCCAGGCTGGAACGCAGTGGCACGATCTTCGCTCACTGCAACTTCCGCCTCCTAGCTTCAAGCAATTCTCCTGCTTCAATCTCCTGAGTAGCTGGGACTACAGGCACCCACCATGATGCCTGGATAGTTTTTGTATTTTTAGTAGAGAAGGAGTTTCACCATGCTGGCCAGGCTGGTCTCAAACTCCTGACCTCGTGATCGGCCTGCCTCAGCCTCCCAAAGTGCTGGGATTACAGGCGTGAGCCACCGCACCCAGCCTACAAAACATTTTTAAAAATTAGCCGGCCATGGTGACACACACCTGTAGTCTTAGCTATCCAGGAGGCTGAGACAAGAGGATCACTTGAGCCCAGGAGGACAAGACCGCTGTGAGCTGCTATGATCACATAACTGCACTCCAGCTTGGGCAACAGGCTGAGACACTCTCTCCAAAAAAAGAAAAAAAACAAGAATGGATTGATATTGATATTGAATGAATGACTCCCCGGGGTCACCTCCTGGAAAGAATAATTGGGTTGTGATCATTGCAAAGAGCATGTTTATTTCAACAGGTACAACTGCATACTCTGCCCCACGTCGCCTTTTTCCATTAATAGGGTTATGGGAAGCCTTTTGTGAAGTCTTCTGTGAAGGGCCATCGACATGTCATGGTTTCAGCAAGAGTTTGTCCGGGATTTGTGATGTGTCTCATCCAGTGCTTGGTGCTGTGGGCCTGTGTGATGGTCTCATCCAGTGCTTGGTGCTGTGGGCCTGTGTGATGGTGATGGCAGTGGGGACAGCAAACAGAGCACAGGTTGTGGTCCTTGTCATCAAGGATCTTCCAATTCAGATGGTTTGGTCACATGTAAGTTCATATAAAAAGTAGAATAATGCTGCCAAGTGGTATGAACCCAAATACCATTGAACAGCAAAAATGGTGAGTGTTACCAAAGGCCATGGCAGAAAGCACAGGATGTCTCCTCTGCCACTTGTTACATGTTCATAAGAAATCTACTTATTTGTCTGAGCCTCTGTGTCCCAGTTTGTAAGACAGGTAATCATGTCTGCCACGCAAGATATGGACTAAACTCTTTAGGACACAGGTCCTTAGACAGCAGATTGAAACAGATATTTAAAGTACATAACAGTACCTGACACATGGGAGAAGTTTCCAGAAGGTTGGTTCCTGTACAAGGATTTTTCAGTCACAAGTGCAGGATCCTAACTGATCACAACCTAAGCACAAAAGTGGGGTGGGGAGTGGGGGGACATGACTTATTGATTTATATAACCCCCAAAGTGCAACAATAAATAGGCTTCAGGCATAGCAGGATCCAGGAGCTCAAATGATGTCACCAGGGCTCTGCCTCTATTGCCATTTCTCACACAAGCTTTCTCTAGAGGTAAGAATAGGCAGCAGCAACCTGAGTCCAGGTTAACCCCAGAAGGAGCTCCTCTTCCCAGAAATTGGGGGACGAAAGTCTCCAGGAGGTCTCTGATTGGTGCAAATCAGCTCATGCATCATCCCTTACCCAATCACTGTGGCCAGAGGAATTCGATGATCTGATGGGCAGGGCCTGAGTTCCGTTCCCACTCCTTTGTTGACGCGGGTGACGGCAGTGGTAGGACCACCCAAACCACGTGGAATGAGTTTCTGAGTGGGAACAGGCTACCTAGTTCTTCTGTAAACTCAGAAGAAATTAATAAAAGTGAGACCTGCTTGTTTCTCCGGGGTGAAAAATGGGAAAGCTCATATTTCCTTACAGAAACAAAAAATAGGCCGATTCACAGCTGTAATCCCAGCACTTTGAGAGGCCGAGGAAGGCGGATCACGAGGTCAGGAGTTCGAGACCAGCCTGACCAACATGGTGAAACCCCGTCTCTACTAAAAATACAAAAATTAGCCAGGCGTGGTAGCGGACGCCTGTAATCCCAGCACTTTGGGAGGCCGAGGAAGGCAGATCACGAGGTCAGGAGTTCGAGACCAGCCTGACCAACATGGTGAAACCCCATCTCTACTAAAAATACAAAAATTAGCCAGTCGTGGTAGCGGACGCCTGTAATCCCAGCTACTCAGGAGGCTGAGGCAGGAGAATTGCTTGAACCCAGGAGGCGGAGGTTGCAGCGAGCCAAGATCGCGCCACTGCACTCCAGCCTTGGCGACAGAGCTACACTCCGTCTCAAAAAATATATATATAGTATGCGAACGCGAACACAGAGTGTGTACGTGTGTGTGTGTGTGTGTGTGTGTGTGTGTGTGTGTGTGTGTGTAGCTTCCCTAGGCTGACTAGGGGAGTGGTACCCGCTGGCCGGGCAAGCGGGACTTCCGCGACCCCAGGGAACAGGCAAAAAGCTCAAAGCGCAAAGCGGGGAGCGCATCCGGAGAGGGTCCCCGGAGGCCTGGGGTAGTCGGAGCTGAGCCCTCGTTAGAGGGAGGGCAGTGGCATGCAAAGGGGAGGGAGGCAGGGACGCGCCCCGCCTGGCTGAACCTGGAGCCGGTGTCTGAGCGGCTATTCTGGACACGCACTGGGCAGGAACATCCTGGCGCCCAGAGGAGAGCAGGGCACCGACACCCAGCCGCTCGCGGTCAGAGCAGCCGGGCAGCCGACCGTGGCCGCCGGGAGGGGCTGAGCCAGGCGCCGGCACAGCCCGCGAAGCCTCCTTCCCTAACGTTCTGTTCCATTTTCTCAGTATTGAAAGTAAAAGGGCGGGGGCAGGGACGGAGGGCTGTTTACCTAACATCCTGTAACTGCGGCCTTGAGCAACGAAGCATTTAACGTCAGAGAGCAGGAGAGGGGGAAGGGGTAGAGAGAGGGAGCAGAGACAGAAATCAAGCATGGGCATAAAATGTGCCGTCACCATCATCACGTTCGATCATTTACACGCATGTTTGTCCGGTGCATGCTATTTTTCTAAACTATATTTAGGACACAGGAGTTAGGAGAGCAAGCCCAGAGTGGGACTGCACACATCCCAGCCACCTCCTAGAGCGAGGTACTTAGCCTCTCTGTGCCTCAGTTTCCTCCTTGGTGAAATGAGGTACAGTAGTTGTGAAAATTAGAATGTCGTTTTTACAAAGTATGTTAAAGTACTTAGCACCTAACTATTATTATTATTGACTTTATGGTGCTATAGTCAGGAATTACCATCAACATGGTGCTACCTTTTCTGACTTTATTATACCAACTCAGATATAGAAACACATTTTGGAATTTCTGTTTGTAAAAATATCTGCTGCACTGAAATAGACACGTAGAAAACATGTCCTGTGATAAGGCTGAATTCTAAGATGGCCCCCCAAATCCCCACACTACTGCCCTCCCACCCCACCCCTACACTTCTTGTATAATCACCTCATTTTCAATGTGGGCCAAACCTATGAATAGGATGGGATGTCACTCTGTGATTGGCTTATGTTACCCGGCAAAAGTGAAAAGATTTTGCTGCACAGTCGATTCGGAGTTCATCAAAGGAGATTGTCTGGGTTGGCCTGGCTTAATCAGGTGAGAGGAACTGGGTCCTTCCTGAGGTTGGAGAGACCCTCTCCTGCTGGCCTCGAAGAAGCAGCCATGCTGTGAACTGCCTATGGAGGGGTCAGCATTTAGGAACTGAACACTTCCCGCTGGGTGCAATGGCTCACGCCTGTAATCCCAGCACTTAGGCCAAGGCAGGTGGATCACCTGAGGTTGGAAGTTGGAGACCAGCCTGGCCAACCTGGTGAAATCCCGTCTCTACTAAAAAATACAAAAATTTGCTGGGCATGGTGGCGCACACCTGTAATCTCAGCTGCTCGGGAGGCTGAGACAGGAGAATTGCTTGACCCCAGTAGGCGGAGGTTGCAGTGAGCCAAGTTTGCGCCACTGCATTCCAGCCTAGACAACAGAGCAAGACTCTGTCTCAAAAAAAAAGGGAACTGAACACCTCAATCCTACAACCACAAGGAAATGAACTCAGCCAACAATCTGAATGAGCTCAGAAGACAACTTGGCACCTCAGATAAGAGCACATCCAGTCAGCTTTGACTGCAGCCTTGTGAGACCCTCTCTGATCAGAGGACCCAACTAAGCTGTGCTCAAACTCCTGACCCACAGACACTGTAGACAGGTGCGTGCTATTTTAAGCCCCTGAGTTACCGCTAATTTGTTATACAGGCTGAGGCACACAGATCACCTGAGGTCAGGAGTGCGAGACCAGCCTGGCCAATATGGTGAAACCTTGTCTCTACTAAACATACAAAAATTAGCCGGGCGTGGTGGCACACACCTGTAGTCCCAGCTACTCAGGAGGCTGAGGTATGAGAATCCCTTGAACTCAGGAGGCGAAGGTTGCAGTGAGCCGAGATAGTGCCACTGAACTCCAGCCTGGGGGACAGAGCGAGACTCTATCTCAAAAGAAAAAAGAAAATAGTATGCATTCTATATCTGTTTAAAAACTGTTTAAATTCTGCTTAAAGGGTGAGAGACAGAGAGAGGAAATATGAATAAAAACATGGCCATGTTTTCTTGTGATTGAAAACGTGAAGTATCATCCATTCAACAGGCATTTATTAAGCATCTACTTAGTACCTGCAAGGCAGTGGACTGGGAATTTAATCAGAATCTGAAACCAACACTGAGGCCAGGCATGGTGGTTCATGACTGTAATCCCAGCACTTTGGGACATCAAGGCAAGAGGATCTCTTGAGCCCAGGAGTTCAAGACCAACCTAGGCAACACAGGGAGACCCTGTGTCTAAAAAATATTTTAAAAATTAGCCAGGCATGGTGATGCATGCCTGTGGTCCCAACTACAAGGGTGGCTGAGGTGGGAGGATTACTTGAGCCCAGGACATTGAGGCTGCAGTGAGCCATGATCCTGCCACTGCACTGCACCCTGGGTGACAGAGCAAGACCCTGTCTAAAAAAAAAAAAGAAAAGAAACCAGAAAATGTTACTGATACTACCTAGAAGAATTAAAGGGAAAATTGTTAACATTGAAATATAAGGTCTCCTTAAATCATTCTTATCACAGCTTATATTTGTCAAGGATAAAGGTTTCTTTGAGCTAGGGAATGAATAACAATAATATTAATAGTAATAATAATAATAATAGCCAATCTAAAGTGTTTAGTTTGTGCCAGGCAATGTGCTAAGCAGTTGAAGTGCCTCTTCTCATTCAATCCTTATTCAAATAACACTAAGAGGGTAGAAAGTGGGGACCATTACTACTTTCATGTTATAGAGGAATAAAAAGGGCAAGTGATTTGCCCAAGGACTCATACAGCTGGTAGAAAGCAGAACCAGAATTTTAGTCCAGCTCTGTGTAGCAAATTCCATGCAAACATTTGTTGAACACCTATTATGTTTAAGATCCTATGCTAGATGCTGTGGGAGAATCAGAGAAGACTCAGATGTGGAACATAACCTCTTAGAGCTCCCTATCCACCGGAAGAGATAAGCACACGAATAACTAACACACAATGGAATGAAGTAAATGCGCTTCGACAGACACCCAGAGTGCAGGCATGTAGAGGAGAGCACAGGATAGGGGCCAAGGGTTTGGCCCTCCAAAGACTCACTGAAAAATCAACTCACAAAAGGCAGATTAGCTGGTGAAAAGGCACACACGTTTATTTAATGTGTGTACACAAGAGCCTTCAGAATGAAGACCCAAAGATACAGGGGAAATTGCTCATTTTTATGCTCAGGTTCAACAAAGTATGGACAGCCCCGTAGAAATATGATTGGACAAAAAGACTATGATCTAATGGTAATAAACACAGGGGAAACCCAGCAAGATCTGTCTATCTAGATGTTTCTTGGCCTCTCTGAGCCTGCATTTCTTCCTCTGGTTATGGGGTAAGGCCCTCTCTGGAATGAGACCTCTGGAATAATCTGCAGTCAAAAAACGTAAGTCACATAATTTCTTTATGACCAGTTTTTACACAGAACATTTCTAGGTTTTACGGCTGGCTTTCAAGAAAAAGTGTTCCGGTTTCTCTGACCCGCCTTGGGGAAGAGGGATTCTAGTTTCTATAGCTGGCCTGGAAGAGAATGGGATGGAGAGACAGGAGGGCAGGAGAAGGTCAGAGAAAACTTTTGCTTCTGAGGTTACTCCCAAGGCCTTCACTTTGCGGTACTGTTTTCTGAGCCCCAGTAACTGTCATACTCATTATTGGTGTGGGGAGAAGCGTGACAGGGAATCAGGAATGGTTCCATGAAGCAGGTGGGATCTGAGGTAGCTTTGGCTGGTGGATAAGATGTAAACAGGCAGTGATTTGGAATAGGAAGGCCATGCACAGTTAAACGTATGGCAGGAGGACCAAGCAAGGCATATTCAGAAAGCATTGTTCAGATGAACCACCTGCTAAGCAGGACTTACGAGTGCCTACTCGGCTGGGTGCAGGGGCTGAGCACTTTGGGAGCCTGAGGCAGGCAGATCACTTGAGAACAGGATTTCGAGACCAGCCTGCCAACAAGGTGAAACCCCGTCTTTACTAAAAATACAAAAATTAGCCAGGCATGGTGGCACATGACTGTAATCCCAGCTACTTGGGAGGCTGAGGCGAGAGAATTGTTTGAACCCGGGAGGCAGAGGTTGCAGTGAGCCAAGATCACGCCACTGCACACTGCACTCCAGCCTGGGCAACAGGGTGAGACCCTGTGTCAAAAAAAAAAAAGAAAAAAAAAGTGCCTACTAACCAACCAACACTTGTATAATTAGATACTGCACGTACGGTAGAGGGAGCAGTTCAACAAAAGTGTAAGTCATTTGGCCCTGCCCATGAAGACAACACAGCATAGAGGGGAGGAAAACAGACGTTATCTCAGAGAGACCAGAGATAAGATCCTGGGTCCACTACTTAGTTGCAAGCCATACACTCTTGGACAGTAACAATTACTTCTAAAGCTGGGCTTCCTTCTATGTGAAATGGGAGGATGACATTGAATCAGTGTATTGCAAAATGTCTAGCACAAAAGAGGGAAAGCAAACAAGTTTTCATCTCATCAGCCTGGACCAACCAGTAATGGCTACATGGAGCTCTAAGGTAGATGGGATTCGGAATCTTTTGGTGTTTTTCCTTATTCTTGCTGTCATCTTAATGGATGTGTGCCATGATCAATTAGCGCTGTCTACTCAGAGCAAAGGGTAGACTGTGGTGTCACCTCTGCCACATATTTGGCAACAGGAGTAGAAGCTTTGAAAGTCCAATTTCCCTCTCCTTCCTTCCTAGAAGGCACTGAGATATCAAAAGTTATTAAGTTACAACTAAGCGATTATAAAGATAAGACTAACACACACTATGGTTAGCAGACTACCAGACACAGCCGCTCTGTGTTTAACGCTCTGGCCAGACTGTACGTTAGGGCTGAAATTGGAGGTGGTCAGTAGTAGTGTGGACCAGAAAGTCTGAGATGACTTCATGGAGATGGGGTGTGAGGGATTGGACGGTGGAGGATTAGACCCCAGAAAGGGAGAACCACATATCCAGAGGCCTAGAGGCAGGTCCATCTTTGGTGAATAAGGGAGGCAGCATGAAGATGGGCCTCATGGAGGGCAGGACGATCCCAGGGGAGTATTAGGAGGTGGACACTGGAGAAGTAGAGTGGACCATTTGGAGAGCCTTGAAATCAGGCCGAGATCTTAACTTGATGGGCAACAGGGATAGGAGTGAGGAATAGCACCATATTAGTTGGCTCAGGCTACCATGAGTCTGTGCTACCCACAGACTGGGTGGCTTAAGCAACAGAAATTTACTTTCTCACAGTTCTGGAGGCCAAAAGTCCAAGACCAAGGTGCCATTAGGGTTGGTGTGTGGTGAGGCCTCTCTTCTAGCAGGCAGCTGCCTTCTTACTGGGTCTTCTCAGGGTCTTTCTTCTGTGTGTGCTCAGAGACAGAGAGAGCTCTCTGATGTCTCTTTCTCTTTTTATAAAGATATCAGTCCTATCAGATGAGGGACCCACCCTTATGTCCTCATTTAACTTAAATTATGTCCCTAAAGATCCTATCTTCAAATATACTCACATAGGGTTAAGACCTCAGCATATGAATTTTGAAGGAACACAGTTTAGTCCCTAATAGTCATATAGACTATTTTTTGGAAGGAATTGGACTTTTTAAATGGAAATATAGCTCAAATGTGGCATTAAAGATACTTGCTCCAGGCCAAGTGCAGTGGCTCAAGCCTAAAATCCCAGCACTTTGGGAGGCCGAGGCAGGTGGATCATTTGAGGTCAGAAGTTCAAGACCAGCCTGGCCAATGTGGCAAAACCTCATCTGTACTAAAAATACAAAAATTAGCTGGGTGTGGTTGCTTGGGCCTGTAATTCCAGCTACTAGGGAGACCAAGGCAGGAAAATCGCATGAACCTGGAGGCGGAGATTGCAGTGAACCGAGATCGTACCACTGCTCTCTGGCATGGGTGACAGGAGCAAGATTCCATCTAAAAAAAAAAAAAGATAAAAATATACTTGATTAAATTTTGGCATTTCTGGAATAGAGGGAAATATCTATTTTTAAAAAGACTTATATCGTGTATTACATCTATCTGATGAGAAATAAACATGTATATAAAAGGTTTCTAAGACCAGAAAGAAAAGTGCCTATGTTACAGTGAGGGAGATGGGGAAGTAAAAGATTATTTAAGGGGAAAAAAATCAAGACCAAAGTATACCAAAATGATAATAGTCCATAACAATTAATTCAAATTCTACTGTAAGAGCTGTCCTTTCTCCTCCATTTATTTCTTTGTTCAGTGTTATTAGTCTGCTTTCATGCTGCTGATAAAGACATACCCAAGACTGGGCAATTTACAAAAGAAAGAGGTTTAATGGACTTACAGTTCCACGTGGCTGGCAAACCCTCACAATCACGGTGGAAGGCAAGGAGGAGCAAGTTACATTTTACATGGATGGCAGCAGGCAAAGAGAGAGAGATAGCTCGTGCAGCAGAATTCCTCTTTTTAAAACCATTAGATATTGTGAGACTTATTCACTATCACGACAACAGCATGGGAAAGACTTGCCACCATGATTCAATTCCCTCCCACAAGGTCCCTCCCACAACATGTGGGAATTCAAGATGAGATCTGGGTGGGGGCACAGCCAAACCATATCATTCAGTTATTTATATCAGTACACACTCATGGACATGTATTTTATTCTACAAATTATAATCCAATACTGTCATTATTTACTTGGTGGTTCAGATTGACCACATCTAGCCATTGGGAGCTCCTTCATGTTGGCTTCTGTGTCCTTTCAATGTGCCCCCATCACTTTATAGAGAACTTCTCACTATTTAGCATCACAATTTTGTTCCAGTCTTTTCTTATAGTTTCCCTACCCCAGCCCTGGAATCACCCATTACTCTAAGAGGTACAGGGTTTTTTTAAACTGGAGAATGGTTTAGAAACCAGCATCTAGATATTAGCTGTGCTCATTGCTACTGGAATGTCATTGCTTCTAGACCTTATTAGCATAGTCATGAAAAATATGTATATGTACATGTACCAATATCTATATACCTATTAACAACTATTAGTTAATATGGTTACCATCAATCAGTTTCAGGGTTCATTTTAGCATTCCCTTTTTTCATTTGTAATGTCTTTCTCTGACAGTAAGAAACCTGGCTTTCATTATCCACAATATATTTATTTATTTGTTCAATCCTACTAGCTTCAGCATCACTAACTCATATCCCCTTTGAAAAATAAATTTACTAACCAGAGGACAGTATTTGTGTAGAGTTCTTTTTTATCTGTAGCCTTGAAGTATATAGTCAAAATTCTGTTTCCCTGAGTTATTTATGTTAGTTTTTTCCCTTTGGTGTGGTTATATTTTTCAGTAGTGATACAGTTAGGTTCATTTGTTACTGTTAGTATCCCATTTGGATTCCTCCACATCCAGATTGGTTTGAATTATTTATTTTTTGAGTATGTGAACCATTAACATGATTCTAAAAGTCAAAGCTATACAGAAAGTTTCTGCTTTTGTCCATTTTTGTTCTTAGTTTTTGAATTTCTGGTTCATAGTGGTTGTTCATATCCCCAAATGCTGGCTTTAGTCTGTTTAAATCAGTTTGGAGGAATGTCTTACAGTTTTCTTCGGCCTCATGGTGATTTTTCAGGGAGTAATTTTGTTTGTTTTCGTTTTTTGTTTTTTTGAGACAGAGTCTCACTCTGTCGCCCAGCATGGAGTGCAATGGCACGATCTCAACTCACTGCAACATCCGCCTCCCAGGTTCAAGTGATTCTCCAGCCTCGGCCTCCTGAGTAGCTGGGACTACAGATGCCCGCCACCACGCCTGGCCAATTTTTGTATTTTTAGTAGAGATGGGGTTTCGCCATGTTGGCCAAGCTGATCTCCAACTCCTGACCTCAAGTGATCCACCTTCCTTGGCCTCCCAAAGTGCTGGGATTACAGGTGTGAACCACCATGCCCGGCCCAGGGAGTAATTTTTATGAGTTCAGGCATGTTGAATCTAGTTTTCTGATTTATATAATGACTCCATATAGATTTATTCATTTTCCCCCTGTTCATTTCAGTGATCTGGGAGTGGTTTACCAGATGTCTAGTTCAATGGCACCTTTTCTACCAGTATAACAAAGTCCAGGGTTTTAGTGGATTCTTTTTGGAGGTGAAGGGAGGGTTATATGCCATCTGATTTGGGGGGTTATTTTTTGTCTTGTAGAATCTTAAATGGTCCCTTTTTGTTTCTCATCCCCTTCATCCCCAAGTTCCAGGGGACACCTCTCCTTTACATCTCATGGAGACGATGGCACTTGCCATGTCCCGTCATCTCTCAATGTTTCCTCCAAAACCAACCAAGAACAAGATGAAAGAATAAAGCTACACAAAAAACACACCCTCAGCATAACGTGAAGATAGGGAATGCCTAAGCTTCAAAATAATGTAAGAGAAGGAAGGAAGGAAGGAAGGAAGGAAGGAAGGCAGGCAGGCAGGGAGGGAGGGAGGGAGGGAGGCAGGGAGGGAGGCAGGGAGGGAGGGAGGGAGGGATGCAGGGAGGGAGGCAGGGAGGCAGGGAGGCAGGGAGGCAGGCAGGCAGGGAGGGAGGGAGGGAGGCAGGGAGGCAGGGAGGGAGGGAGGGAAGGAAGAAAAGAAAAGAAAAGAAAGAAGGACCCAGTGAGCAATCTTGCCCATCCTGACTCACCACAAGGCTTTCCTGTGGGCATGGGCTGGCCTGGAAAAACTGGGGGACAGGAAGGGGGGAGCCAGCGACCAACCTAAGGCTGATCTAAAACTGCTGTCAAAAGAGCATGAAAATGCAAACCAATAAAGAGTGTCCCACTAGAATAGAGCATGGCATATCTTCTGGTGGATAAAAAGGGCAAAAAGGAAGAGAGACACACCCTTTGGCAATTGGACCCTCCCACAAGCCAAAAAAGAACCAAAACATCAGGAATACCTCACTAGAGATTCTTTAGCAAATGGAAGACTTGACATAATTATGACAGATTCAGATTTTTTTTCACAACTCAGTGATGAGACCCCTCCTCCCACTTTTCCTTTTTCACCTCCTTCTCGTCCCCCATTATCCAGCAGCAACCAGGCCTTTCTTTGCATTTTCTTCAGGAAGAGGTGAGGCTGCAGAAGGCTGGGGATGGGGGAACAAGAAGGAGTCTCTTACTGGCTTTTGATTTCAAAAATCTACTTATTTGGATCCTTCTTAAGAGAATGGAATAGACTCATAACGGAAGCAAAAGATTTGGGCAAAAACACGATGGAGATTCCTTTCTCCCCTCCCCACGCTCACTACCACCTCCCATCCTCAACTCCAACCAAAAACATATATAAAATATACATATAGTTTTTTCTAGGCTGGGAGGAGGGAGACAGTCAGGGGGAAAATTGTGAAAGCTGGGACATCAGTGGCTCCTAAAGAAGGAATTCTATACCCTCCCACTCTCAGGAGTCCAGAGGGGTGTGAAGTCCTAGAACACCTGTGGCCACTTCATTGGTGGAACTGCCTCTGGACTAGAGGTGAGACCCCAGACAAGAAATGGTTATGTGGCATGTGTAGATTTACGGTCTCAGAGCTTCCCCGTGTCCCAGCATGGTTCAGGAACAGTGCTACTGTGATTGCTGTGCGCGGAAGTCGTGATAGAGTCACCTTCCCTGAAGAGGTTAAGCAGAGAGGAATGAGGAACATCACCCAGGCAAGCACAGTGTTAGAGGTTTACAAGGTAAGTGTCTCCAGGAAAGGCAAAACCAATGCTCAATCTGACTGAGAACCAGACCATCCCCAGTGGATGTCTGCACAGGTGGACAACATCAAAGGCAAGATGGAAACCTGCAGGACCAGAATGTCATCCAAGGGAAGAGCAGGGAGAAATGATGAATATCTCTTTCCTGGCTGAGTGGGCTTGATTGTGAAGTGGGGAGATCCAGTGGCCTCAGCCTCATTTGAGAGATTCAGAACGTGGCTCTGTAGCACTGCTTAGGGAGCCCGGGCAGGCAGGGGAGTGGGGGGGTGAAATGCATTCCCCGTGAAAAGCAGCACTTGTTTGTGCTACAGCATCTGAGCAGGACAGGAGAGGCCAGGAGAAGGGGGTCCCACCACTCCTGGGATTCTCAACCTGATGAGCTGTTATCAGACCAGGCTGTGATGACAATAGACGTGATTACAGCTCTTCCTCTCTCCTCTTGGAGAAACAGCCCACTGCCAATCCCCTTTCTTTGTTGATTGCCCAGCAGCTAGATTCCTCCGTTTTACTAGAAGCTGAAGGGGGACCAAGGACAAGGAGAAAAGCAGAGGTAAAGGAAAAAGAGACTGAGGCAGAAGAGCTCTGGGAGTAGGGCTTTTTCCTTTTTGGCTGGCTGGTTCCCAGAGGGTCCTCTGACTCTCATTCAAACAGCCCAGGCTGCCTGCATCCCTGGTAAAGTGGATATGCAATCACCCGGGCACCAGCCGTAGCTGGTCCTTCACGTTCCTTGGAACAGAGCGACCAGGACAGTTTGCTCCACGTAGGATGCAGATCACATTGTACCACCATGTGTTTGGTTACACGCCTACTTCTCCTATTCCAGGGGGGATATTTTTTTTTTTCTTTTGTATCTCCTTTTTTTCTCTAGGGCCCAGCTCCTTCTAAGTAGACAGGAAGTATTACTAAATACTACGTGAATAAATTACTTAACAAATATCTAACCAAGCCCAGCACATGGTGGCACATGCCTGTAGTCCCAGCACTTTGGGAGGCCAAGACAGGAGGATCGCTTGAGCCCAGGAGTTCAAGACCAGCCTGGGCAACATAGTGAGACCCTGTGTCAAAAAAAAAAAAAAAATCCTAGCCAATCTCTAGGACATGTCACCTTTCTTACCACATCTGAACTCACTTGGTGAGCTACTCAATAAAACTACTACCAAGAAAAGTAAGAATGCATGCCCTCCTCCAAAAAGAGAACATAGAAGGGTAGAAGGAAGTAATCCCCAATCCAATGAGACAGTAATTGTCCCATTCTGGAGAATCAGGACAGTGCGATCTCCTCCACAACAGAACCTCAGTTTTGTGGTCTAAATGTTTGTGTCTCCCACCCCCACAACTTCATATGTTGAAATCCTAACCCCCAAAATGATGGCATTAAGAGGCAGGGCCTTTGGGGGATGATTAGATCGTAAGGGTGTGGTCCTCATGAATGAGACTGGTTCCCTGATGAAAGAGGCCCCAGATAGCATTAGGAGATATACCTAATGTAAATGATGGGTTAATGGGGGCAGCACACCAACATGGCACATGTATACATATGTAACAAATCTGTACGTTGTGCACATGTACCCTAGAACTTAAAGTATAATAAAAAATATATTAAAAAAAAAAGAAAAGAAAGAGGCCCCAGAGAGCTAGCCTGACACGTCTACCGTGTGAGGACATGGTGAGAAGTCACCATCTACAAACCAGGAAATGGGCTCTCAATAGACACCAAATCTGTGAGTGCCTTTATCTTGGACTCTTAGCCTCCAGAACTGTGAGAAATAAATTTCTGTTGTCTATAAACCACCCAGTCTGTGGTACTTTGTGATAGCATTCTGAGCAGACTAAGACCCTCAGTGTTTAATAACCTCGCTTTGGCTTCTCCCTCAAGGAATGACAACTCCTGCCGGAAAGGTCGCCGAGTGGCCCTAGCACCTTGGGACTTAGACATGTGATCTGCAGACCACAGCATCCACATCACTTGCACACTGCAGCATCCCACACCGGGAGCTTGCTAGTGATGCAGAATCTCAGACTCCACCTGAGGCTTGCTGCAGGAAACTCTGCACTTAACAAGGGGCCCGGTCCAGGCATGGTGGCTCATGCCTATAATACCAGTACATTGGGAGGCTGAGGCGGACGGATTACTTGAGCCCAGGAATTTGAGACCAGCCTGGGCAACATGGCAAGACTCTGTCTCTACAAAAAATGGAAACATTGGCCAGGTGTGGTGGTGTACACCTGTAGTCCCAGCTACTTGGGAGGCTGAGGTGGGAGGATTGCTTTAGCCTAGGAGTTCGGGAGCCTGGGAGGCTGCAGTGAACTGTGATCACACCACTGCACTCCAGCCTGGGTAACAGAGTGAGACCCTGTCTTAAAGAAAAGAAAAATAGAGACCTGGATGATCCAAATGCATATTCAGGGCTGAGAAGCAAGGCCTCAGATTACAGTGTGATGGGGAGAGCCCCGAGAGGGGGTTAGCAGTGAGAAGACTAGCAAGGAGACTGAAAGTACTTTGGGTGGCAGATGATCACTGTATCTATTAATTCTTTAACCAATTATTATTCAAGAGTCAATGAAAGAAAAAACCAGAGAGACCTAGAGTACAACATGTGACATCTGCTGCCAAAACCAGCCTGCTGAATCCCACAGTGTGGTGCACTTGAGACTTTTTAGCATACAGACATTCACAGGTGATCTAGAAGGCCAGTGGGACTTTTTCTACCTGTCACTTCCCTCACTAAGTCCTTGACTACTACCAGCTGTCCCTAGGAGGCTTTTCTTAACAACCCCAGCCCCACCCCCATCCTCCCTCCACAGGAGAAATTGACCATTTCCTCCTTTATTCCCAGCACAGAGTAGGCGCTCAATAATTGTGTGCCAAATAATGAATGTTGTGCTAGCAGGCGTGGATCAATTAGTGACTGTAATTGAAGCTGAATGTAATTAATTATATAATTTGGGGCTGTTCAAGTTTAATTCCACTAAAATTACCTCATGGAAACAGGGCATGAGGAAGGATTACGAATAAAAGGAAAAAAGCTATCAGTAATGCTTCCACACAGTAGGCACACATTTGAGTTGGATCCCTTGCTGTCTTAGTCAATTCGGGCTGCTATAACAAGAAAACCATAGACTAAGACCAGACACAGTGGCTGACACCTGTAATCCCAGCAATTTGGGAGGCTGAGGCAGGAGGTTAATTTGAAGCCAGGAGTTCATGACTACCCTGGACAACATAGTGAGACCCCATCTCTACAGAAAATATTAGTTGGCCATGATGGCACATGCCTGTATTCCCAACTACTCAGGAGGCCAAGGCTGGAGAATCACTTGAGCCCAGGAGTTAGAGGCTGCAGTGAGCTATGATGGTGCCACTGCACTCTAGCCTGGGTGGTACAGCAAGGCCCCATCTCTTTAAAAAATTAAAATAAAAACATAAACTCATAGACTAGGTGGCTGAAACAACACATATTTATTTCTCATAGTTTTAGGGGCCGGGAAGTCCAAGATCAAGGCACCAGCAGATTCACTGTCTGGTGAGGGCCTGCTTCCTGGCTTATAGACAGCAGCCTGCTCATTGTATGTCTAAAACAGAACTCATCTCCCTTTTAATTTTTTATTTTTGCAGATGGGGTCTTACTCTGTCACCCAGGCTGGACTACAATGGCACGATCATAGCTCACTTCAACTCCTGGGCTCAAGCAATCCTCCCTCCTCAGCTTCCCAAGTAGCTAGGACTACAGGCACATACCACTGTACCCTGCTAATTTTTTAAACTTTATATAGAGATGGGGTTTCACTATATTGCCCAGGCTGGTCTCGAACCCTTGGCCTCAAGCAAACCTCCCGCCTTGGCCTCCCAAAACCCTGGGATTACAGACATAAGACACCATGCCCAGCCTCCTGTGTCTTTTCTTAAAAGGGCACCAATCACATTGATGAGGGCTCCACTCTAACAACTCAATTACCTCCCAAAGACACCAACTTCAAATACCATCACATTGGGTATTCAGGCTTCAACATACAAATTAGGAAAGACACAAACATTCAGTCTATAACACTTGCCAACAATACAAAATTCACAGAGTCGCATAACAAGGGAGTTCTGATCCTGAAGCCCATTTAGACATGAAGTCCAAAACCAAATACATCAGTACCCGGGTTATGCAGCAGTGGTCACTGTCAGCAGTGGACATGCTCAATTTGGGAACATAAATTTACCTTGACCCATTTCTTTTTTTTTTTTTCCATTGATACATTTCTTTCATTTTTGCCATCCAATATTCTTTTTTTTTTTTTTTTTTTTTTTGAGATGGAGTTTCACTGTTGCCCAGCCTGGAGTGCTATGGTGCAATCTTGGCTCACTGCAACCTCCGCCTCCCAGGTTCAAGCAATTCTCCAGTCTCAGCCTCCTGAGTAGCTGGGACTACAGGTACCTGCCACCACGCCTAGCTAATTTTGGTATTTTTAGTAGAGACGGAGTTTCACCATGTTGGCCAGGCTGTTCTCGAACTCCTGACCTCAAGTGATCCACCCACTTCAGCCTCCCAAAGTGCAGGGGTTACAGGCATGAGCCACCGTGCCCAGCCACCATCCTATATTCTTAAGAATTTATAGCATGCTGAAGTTTACATCATGAAAACGACATATTAAAATTATTTATTTTGGGTTTTTTACTTTTCAACCTTATTCTGAAACTGTCCTCAGGGGTCAGCTGCCACTCAAATCCCCTGTAAATGTTTTTTCAGTTCATCCTCTAATCCTGGACACCTATTAAGGGCAATCGTCTCTAAAGTTCTTGGTTTGTGGAGGGATTTAATGATGGGAGATATGTTTTCTGAGACACTCTGTGCCTTGACCCATTTCCACCACTGAATGTTTTCCATTATTCATGCCACCTAATATCCCTTCCACTCTCACAGACACAGACTATGTAAGAGTGAAAAAGGATCTTCAGGCATCTTTAGACCAGTAGTTTTTAGCCCAATCAGACCTAACACACCATTTTTACAACAAATGTTTGCTAATGTCCCCTTATGGTCCTGAAGTGAAATTCATAAAAATGGCAATGTACCCACACACATAATTGTTTAGTTTTTTATTGAGATGGGGTCCTGCTATATTGCCCCAGGCTGGTCTTGAACTCCTGGGCTCAAGCAATCCTCCTGCCTCAGCCTCTCCAGTAGCCTGTGCCTGGCTACACATAATTTTTTTTTTTTTAAGATAGGGTCTGGCTCTGTCGCTCAGGCTGGAGTGCAGTGGCATGATCATGGCCTACTGCAGCCTGGACTTGCCTGGCTCAAGTGATCCTCCCACCTCAGCCTCCTGAGTAGCTGGGAGAACAGTTGTGTGCTGCCACGCCTGGATAATTTTTTGTAATTTTGGTGGAGACAGGATTTCACCATGTCCCCCAGGCTGGTCTTGAACTCCTAAGATCAAGTGATCTGCCCACCTCAGCTTCCCGAATGCTGGGATTACAGGCATAAGCCCCACTGCACCCAGACTGGCTACACATAATTCTTAAAGTCACATTGATACAGCGGGTTGCACTGGCCATTTAAGTGTGTAGGCTCTGCCTTGCCATTGGTTATGTGGTTTCCCAAAATGGTGAACAATAACTCCCATAGAAACAAATCATCCAACTTTCATGGTAATTGCATTCCTGAAAATTTCAACAGATACTAAAACCATGCAAAAAAATCCTTTGCCTTTACATGTAAAATGGAGTTAGGTTGTTGATTTAGTTCATTACAACCAGGATTTTTCACTACATGCATATCCGGTGGAGCATTTGGAAACCACACAGGTCACAGGAAAATTCTTTGTTGAGTGAGGCTGTGTTGCCCACAGGAAGACATCTGGCATCCCTGACCCCACCCATTCAATGAGAGTAGCACTCCCCATCATTGTGATGGCCAAAAATGTCCCCGCACATTTCCAGAAAGTCCCTGGAGGCAGTACAGCCCCCACTAAGAACAACTGATTTAACCCAATCTTCCTAATTTACAGGTGAGAAATCAGAAAACAGGCGAGGGGGAGATTTTCCCTAAGTGCCAGCATCAACAGTTCTCTGGACTCCCATCTGAGGATCCTTCCCAGCTCCATGAGGCAGCTTGCCAAGCTGAACACCGTGGGAGGAGACTGGACTCTTGCTCAGAGCTCTTTTGGGTTTCAGTGCAAATGACTCAGGAGGATTCCTATACCCCAGAAAATCAAACTCCTTACAAAAGAAAACACAGCTATAAGTGTTGGTGGGAAAGTCCTCTGAACTAGGAAATGTTATCGCATTAAATTAATCTTCCTAAATGAGCCCAAGATGTCTGCTCCACATCATCAGAAAGCTAGGAATGTTCTGGAATGGTAGAGAAATCAAGCAGAACATCCTCCTACCTTCATTTATGAGAGCCCTAAAACTATCCCAGATAAAGAAAGGCTCCCAGTTAGAGAGCAAAAACAGCAAGTAAGCACTACATGCCAACCCTGCTCAATCAGTAGCAGTTGACTGGTCTGCTGTGTTAGGTAGGATTCTGGGGTCCTGTCCTAGCTCAACCTGAAAGGGTGCAGTGATCAATATGTGGAGTCTGCTTTGGCCATGGTAAGGGTGGCAGCACCATGCCAGGCATTTGCCATGTCTCTTTTAGAACCCCAAACAAATCTGATTTACTTTCCTGGGACAAACGCTCACTCATTCTACCAATGCCGGTCTGTTTCATTCCATCAGTTTCCTTGTATAAAATCTGAGGCAAATGTCTCCTTTGTGATAGTTGACACTGTTGAACTGCGGGATAAACTGCTTTGCTATGTATGGTGGTACTAGGACCTCATCTCAGAATCTCACTCACTCATACACTCAGTACGCACAAGTTGAGCGTCCGCTAGATGCCAGTCATTGGAAGTGGAGAGATTTAGCAAACCAGTGGTATTGCATATAACAGTAATTATTTTTCAAGGTTGCTAATTCATAAAATATTATGTGCCACACAAAACTCAACATTAATACCCACCATTTTTCTATCTGAAATTAACATACCCTCAGTTAAGGGACCAATAATGACAGTGTATAACAATTGATTATAATTAGTGTCTTGAATATTTATTGCTAGGACAGCTATATTTTGAGGAAAGTGTCTTTAAACAAAATAGCTAAATATTGGTTATCTTTAAAGTTCATTAAAGTGGCTAACTTAGAAAAAAAATCTAACAGAATATACAATAATCATTCACCAAAAGCTGCATGTTTAATAAATATTTATTAGAAACACAAAATTAAATCAAATGCTCTTTCATGAATTGGTTTTTAAAACCTTTAAAATGCCAAAGGGGGGAAAAAGGCAAGGCAAGAAGTAATAGAAGGGTGAATGGCTCTAAAAATAATCAAAAATACTTGATTTTGGCCAGGCACAGTAGCTTATGCCTGTAATTCCAGCACTTGGGGAAGCCAAGGTAGGTGGATCACTTGAGGCCAGGAGTTTGAAACCGGCCTGGCAATATGGAAAACACCATCTCTACTAAAAATACAAAAATTAGTCATATGGGGTGGCACACACCTGTAATCCCCTCTACTCAGGAGGCTGAGGCACGAGAATCGCTTAAACCCAGGAGGCAGAAGTTCCAGTGAGCCAAGATGCACTCCAGCCTGGGCTACAGAGCAAGACTCTGTCTTAAAAAAACAAAAACAAACTTGATTTTAAGTAAACTGGCCTTTGGGAGAATTGATCCTTAGGCAAACAAGTTTTTGGCAATGTGCTTACAGGCGAGTTGCCTTTAGGTGAAGAAGAACCAATTTGGCGGCAGAGGGGTAGGGGAAGGGGGAGGGGGAAGGAGGATAAGGGGCACAAGATAGGAGACCAGGAGACCTGTAAGGAGACCAGATCTCAGCCAGGTAGTGGGGAGGGAAGGAGGGGGTGGGGGTGGGGAAAGGGTTGCTGTATTAGTCAGCTCTCACACTGCTATAAAGAAATACCCAAGACTGGGTAATTTACAAAGGAAAGAGGTTTAATTGACTCACACTTCCACATGGCTGGGGAGGCCTAAGGAAACCCACAATCATGGCAGAAGGCAAAAGGGAAGCAGCCACCTTCTTCACAAGGCAGCAGAAGAGAGAAGAGCAAAGGAGGAACTTCCAAACACTTATAAAACCATCAGATCTTGTGAGAACTCACTCACCATCACGAGAACAGCATGAGGGAAACCACCCCCATGATTGAATCACCTCCCTCCCTCAACACATGGGGATTACAATTCAAGATGAGATTTGGGTGGGAGCATAGAGCCAAACCATATCATTCCACCCCTGGCCCCTCCAAAATCTCATATCTTTTCACATTTCAAAATCAATCATGCCTTACCAACAATTCCCCAAAGTCTTAATTCATTTAAGCATTAACTCAAAATTCCAAGTCCAAAGTCTCATCTGAGACAAGGCAAGTCCTTTCTGCCTATGAGCCTGTGAAATCAAAAGGAAGTTAGTTACTTCCTAAATACAAAGGGGATACAGGCATTGGGTAAATGCTCCTGTCCCAAATGGGAGAAATTGGCCAAAACAAAGGGGCTGCAGGCCTCATGCAAGTCCAAAATCCAGCAGGGCAGTCGTTAAATCTAAAAGCTCCAAAATAATCTCCTTTGACTCTATGTCTCACATCAAGGGCATGCTGATACAAGGAGTGGGCTCCCACAGCCTTGGGCAACTCCTTCACAGGCTGGTGTTGAGTGCCTATGGCTTTTCCAGGCACATAGTACAAGCTGTTGGTGGATCTACAGGGGTCTGAAGAACAGTGGCCCTCTTCTCACAGCTCCACTAGGCAGTGCCCCAGTGGGGACTCTGTGTGGGGGCTTCAACTCCACATTTCCCCTTTGCACTGCCC
Source organism: Gorilla gorilla gorilla (assembly GCF_029281585.2). Taxonomy (NCBI): domain Eukaryota; kingdom Metazoa; phylum Chordata; class Mammalia; order Primates; family Hominidae; genus Gorilla; species Gorilla gorilla. The sequence goes on along the minus strand of NC_073239.2, from coordinate 94,815,294 downwards.
TAGCGGAGGTTATCCATTAGCGCTCCACCCCTGCAGCAGACCTCTGCCTGGACATCCAGCCATTTCCATATGTCCTAGGAAATCTAGGTGGAGGTTCCCAAACCTCAATTCTTGATTTCTGTGCACCTGCAGGCCCAACACCATATGGAACCGGCAAGGCGTGGGGTTTGCACCCTCTGAAACAATGGCTCAAGCTGTACCTTGGCCTCTTTAGCCATGGCTGGAACTGGAGCTGCTGGGACACAGGACAGCAAATCCCAAGGCTGCACACAGGCAGGGCCTTTGGCCTGGCCCACAAAACCATTTTTTCCTCCTAGGCCTCCAGGTCTGTGATGGGATGGCTGCCACCAGAATCTCTGACATGCCCTGGAGATATCTTCCTCATTGTCTTGGTGATTCACATTTGGTTCCTCATTATTTATGGAAATTTCTGCAGCCAGCTTGAATTTCTCCCCAGAAAATGTGTTTTTCTTTTCTATTGCATGCCAGGCTGCAAATTTTCCAAACTTTTATGCTCCACTTCCTTTTTAAACATATGTTTCCATTTCAGATCATCTCTCTCAAATTCAAAGTGACACATATCTCTAAGGCAGGGGCAAAATGCCACCAGTATCTTTGCTAAAGCATAGCAAGAGTCATCTTTGCTCCAGTTCCCAAGAAGTTCCTTATCTCCATCTGAGGCCACCTCAGTCTGGACTTCATTGTCCACATCGTTATCAACATTTTGGTCAAAATGATTCAACAAGTCTCTAGGAAGTTCTAAACTTTCCCACATCTTCCTGTCTTCTTCTGATCCCTCCAAACTGTTCCAACCTCTACCCATTACCCAGTTCCAAAGTGGTTTCCACATTTTCAATTATCTTTATAGTAGTGCCCCACTCTCCATAGTACCAGTTTTCTGTGTTAGCCCATTTTTCACACTGCTATAAAGAAATACCTGAGACTGGGTAACTTACAAAGAAAAGAGGTTTAACTGACTCACAGTTCCACATGGCTGGGGAGGCCTCAAGAAACTTATAACCATGGCAGAAGGTAAAGGGGAAGCAAAGCACCTTCTTCACAAGGCAGCATGAGAAAAAAGTGAGAAGGAGGAACTTCCAAACACTTATAAAACCAACAGATCTCATGAGAACTCACTCACTAGCATGAGAACAGCATGGAAGAAACCACCCCCATGATCCAGTCACCTCCTTTCCTCGACACATAGGGATTATATGTGTCAGGGAGATGAGATCTTGGTGAGATCACAGAGCCAAACCATATCAGTTGCTATAAAGGTCAAGGAGAGGTGTAAAGACTGACTCTTCTGGCTTCTGGACCACATGACTGCTGGTGGCACCATCCACTGAGATAATGAAAGCAGGTCTCCTGGTCAAAATGAAATTCTGGGAGATCCTGGCACTAAAGAGAAATATAGAGATGGTCTCCTCAAATCTTTCTTCCAGATAGGGCTGCTGACTAGCACACTGGTCCCCAAGAGTTGTCTAAATCCCTTTCTCTCCTCCCAGACTCCAGGCTCCTGGCTCACCCCCGCATCCCTTCATCAGGGACTACAGTTCCTTAAGGCAGGCACTGTGCCAGATTCATCCTGTCTCTCCACTTCCCTCTCCTATAAATGGGCACTGAAATGGATTGAGGCATACATAAATGGCCACACAATGAATGAAAGGCTGACTACAGCCTCCACTATCATGGTGTAAAAAGGCATGCAAGAGACAAGGAAGAAACAACCCTTGCTCTCCAAGGACTGCACCAGGGAGGTAGATAGTTGAGTGTGGAAGGTGGGAGTGGAGAGAAGTGTCCAGAGAACCAGGATGGGAGGCAGTAAGGGCAGAGTGGTCTTGGAGGTTCCCCATAGAAGGCAGGATTTGAGACTTGTCACCAGTACAGAAAGCAAAGAGCCAGACCATAGATGTGGGTGAGCCTGGTGTCTATAAATCACCAAGACCAGCCTGTTCAGGAATCTCTAAATGATGGCATAACCGGGGACAGAGAGAGAGAGGTGACAACCCTCACCCTCACTCAAGCTCTCACTTTACTCAACCAGACATATGAGATTAAGAAGAACAGAGCGGGAAAGAGAGGTTTCCACACAATACAGTTACAATCCAAGTTCCCAAATTTGTCCCTGGTTCAGTATGGCTCCTACGAACCAGCCAGCCTCGCTTGTAGGCAGATAGAGAACACCCATGTGAGACTGTCCTTATATTACATGCTCCCAGGGATGTCTATATCTAACTAATACTGTGATTAAGAAAACAGCTCCTGGCAACTCTCTGGGGGTGACCGGTGTGGACAGTAACTAGCAGAATCAGTAAGAGAAATTAAGCCTATTCCAGCTAAATAGCCAGCTCTAAGAACCCCATGGGTCATTTGAACACAGGCATGATTTGACAAAAATATATCCACACAACTGGCATCCAGCCAGAATTACATGGGCCTTTCTGCTTTTTTTTTTCCTTTCTGCTGTTTTTGACCAGAAAATGGAGAATATAAAGTAACTGATCAGTAGCCCTTACTCTCATAATCTCAACAACAGCAATAAGAACTCATTGCAATTTAACCCTGTTTGCTCTTATTCAGCTCTCTGGAGAGTGTCCAGTCTGTTGATGTCTTTTTATTTTCTATCCCTGTAGACATATGAAGATTTTCCTCTAGACTTCTCCAGGCTCTCACAGTTCCCAGATTGATCCAGGGCCCTTAAAGATAATAGCTGCAATGCTCAGGGCTCTTTCAGTTAAAAATCAGATAACCAATTTAAAGTAATTTACACAAAAAAATTGGGGTGTGGGAAAGATTGCAGATTTATTGGTTCATATTATTGAAAAAATAGGGGTGGATCTGGCCTGCAGGAATGACTACATCCAGAGGTTCAAACGATGAAGAAGGTGAGAGTCCCTGGATCTTCACAACCAGCAGAAAATTAATTATTTTTCAGAGCTCCAGCTGAAAGATACAGGAAGTTCTGCTTGAAGGCATGAGCCCACACTGAAATCAATCTCTGTGGCCAGAGGGGTGGCCGTCTGTCTACTCCCCTGGCCTGTGGGAGATGCAGAGGTCAGCACACTTGCAGGAATGGAACGGAGTCCTATTAAAGCTGCAAGGGATGCTAGGTAGATAAACTGTCCACTACCAAGCTGTGTATCTGTTGGTTTTTTACTGTTGCTTTTCATGTCATGCTCACTGGCACTGGCACTATCTATTCATGTTCACCATAGCCCTCTGAGAAGGCCAACCTGCAGATAACCATGGCTATTTCACAGCAGGGGAAGTAGAGGCTCAGGGAACAAAGCCACCTTCCCAGTGGTAGTAGAACTAGGATGATAGACCAGACCTCCTGCTGCCTGGCCCAGTGTGGGTGACACTGGCCACTGCCCAGAGAATCCATTCCAGGCCAAAGGTAGGGAAAGATCAGAGCCTACTCGGGACACCTCCTGCCATCAGATTATTCTGGATATAAACTACTACAAATCAGAACTCACTTCTAATCAGCTCATCAAAACATCTGAATGTTTATGATTTCTCCCCTAAATACCTTCACAGTATTGTCACTTCTCCCTAAACACTTGGGAGGGAGAGAAATAGAAGAAAAAGGAAGAACTTCTACATTCCTACTTACTTTTGGGCAGAATTGAATTTCTGCCAATATTAACTCCCCCTACAAAGATTTCCCTAGAAAGGGGCATGTCCCAGCATCCAGAGAGGCCCAAGGTCGTGGGGGTCTGATGCCCTGCTGGCTGGGTGAGGTCTGGGCTATACAGGCCCCTGCTCTGTGCAAAGAGATGACTGCTCAGGGGGGTACCCCGACCAGCTGCACCCATTGGAGGAATAATATAGTTTGGATATTTGTCCCTGCCCAAATCTCATGTTGAATTATAATCCCCAATGCTGAAGATGGGGCCTGGTGGGAGGTGTTTGGGTCACGGAGGCGGGTCCTTCATGGCTTGGTGATGTCTTCGTGATAGTGAGTTATCGCGAGATCTGGCCATTTAAAGGGTATGGCAATTCCCCTCCCACTCTCGCTCTTGTTCCTGCTTTGGTCATGTGACATTTCAGCTCCCCCTTTGCATTCAGCCATGACTATAAGCTTCCTGAGGACTCATCAGAAGCTGAGCAGACGCCCAGTGCCATGCTTCCTATACAGCCTGCAGAATCATGAGGCAATTAAACATCTTTTCTTTATAAAGTGCCCAGTCTCAGTTATTTCTTTACGGTAATGCAAGAACAGACTTAACATGCAGAGCCACAGAAGCCCACCGCTGCTGCAGGAGCCCACCAGCTCCAGACTGAGGACATGGTGGGAAGGTAGAAAGCGTCCAACCTCTAGCAGCCTTGGCAGGACTGGGCTCTGTGGAAGCAGCCTACTCCAGCAAAGGAAAATAGAAAGTCAAGGACACATCGCATGTGGTCAGAGGGTGAGAGGCCAAGCTTTGGCTACAGACTGCCTCAGTTCAAAGCCTGAGCCCGCCATTCATTGCCTGTGTTGCCTCCTGAAAACAATTTACTCACCTGTACAAAGGGGACAATGGTGGTCTCTTGACTTCACAGAGTTTCACATGAGTTGAAATTGAATCCATGCAAAGAAGCTAGCATGTGGTCAGTGCTCAGTAAGTATTAGCTGTCATGATTATTATTATTATTACTGTGTCATTTGTTGATAGCTAATTCTTCCACTCAGAATGAAGCCTACCTTAGCATTCCCAGGCCTACCACAGGATTCAGTGGTGTGGCAGGTAGAATAAAGCCTCCCTGCCCCCCAAATATATCCACTTCCTATTCCCTGGAACCTGTAACTGTTACCTTGCATGGCCAAAGGACTTTACAGGAAAACCAAAAGGACTTTTCAGGAAAGTGATTACGTTAAGAATCTTGAGATTGGGAGATTTTCCTGGATTATCCAGGTGGGCCCAAATTAATCACAAGGATGTTCCTAAGAGGGAGGTAGGAGGGTCAGAGTCAGAGGTGACAGGGGAAGCAGAGGTTGGGGTGATGCAGCCATGAGCCAAGGAATGCAGGCAGCCTCTACAAACTAGAAAAGGCAACAAAACAGATTCTCCTTCAGAGTTTCCAGAAAGCAAGCAGCCTGGCTGATACCTTAATTTTTGGACTTCTTACCTCCAGAACTATAAGAAAATAAATTTGTGTTGTTTTAAGCCACTCACTAAGTTTGTGGTAATTTGTTTTAGCAGCAGTAACAAACTAATACAAATGATCATTGTGTCCTGACACAGGCCTCCTGACCACCTCCTCCAAGCCATAGGTGTAGGGAGCATTTGATTAAAGAACACTCAGAAGGAAGCTCCTCACACTCTAAAAGCATCCCTTTCATGTTCATTTCTTCAACAGATATTTATCATGTGTCTACTCTTGCACGTAACCCATGCCCGCAGCTACACTGAGCAAGGACAGAGGACAGGAGGGATCATCAGAGACCCAGGCTCTTCCCATCCTTCTGGTGGGCTCCCCGAGCCTGTTGGATTCTCATGTACAATACAGTCTGACTCCATTTCTGATGTTGACCTCTGACAGCTTTCAAGCCCTGCGCCCCTCCCACTTACCCTTTTGCCCAGGTCTGGCCAGCCCATAAGAAAGCTCAAGGCCTTCCCACTTGTTGCTGGTGGGGAAGTTCAAGCCAGGCAAACCCTGGCCATGCATGGGAACCCCCATCCTGGTTCCACCCCAGCCACAACAAAAAACCAGAGCCATTCTACCTCAAGTACCTCTCATTCAGGTTTCACTCCAGACGGAACCTGAGCCCTTCTCCTTGGGGAATCCTTTTGCTATTTACTACATAAGTAATAAAACTTATTTCACATTAATTCATTGGTGCCTATGAGGCCTCAGTCCAACATCCATAAATTCTGGGAAGGGGGACCACCCAGCATTGAGCAGAAAAGGCAAGTACCTGTATGAGCTCAGGCTGCCATAGCAAAGTACCATAAAGCACAATGGCTTAAACAACAGAAATTTGTTTTCTCATAGTTCTGGAGGCTGGAAGTCCAAAGTCAATGTGCCAGCCCAGTTGGTTTCTGGTGCTGTCTTCCTGGCTTGCAGACAGCCACCTTCTCACTATGTCCTCATAGAACCTTTCCTTTGTGCACGTGTGGAGAGAAAAAGAGCTCTGGTGTCTCTTCCTCTTCTTACAAGGACACCAATCCTATTGGTTTAGGGCCCCAGTCTTATGACCTCATCTAACCTCATTAATTCCTTTAAGGCCTAATCAAATAGTCACATTTGGGGTTGGGACTTCAACATAAGAATGTTGGGAGAACATAATTCAGTCCATACAGTGGCTGAACAAAACATCATGCTGTGCTTATTCCCTCAAGGTCACAGAATAGCTGCTGTAGTTCCAGACGTCCAAAACCACACATCAGTCTCCCCTACAGGAAGAAAGAGCAAGGGGCAACACTAACAAACTATACCTTTTTCAACTTCTAAAGAAAAACTCCACCGGACATGGTGGCTCACTCTGGGAGGCTGAGGCAGGCAGATCACTTGAGGCCAGGAGTTCAAGACCAGCCAGGCCAACACGATGAAACCCCATCTCTAATTTAAAAAAAGAAAAGAACAATTTCTCCAGAAGCCCTCCATAAGATTCCCCTTCACCTCGCATGTCATGTGCCACTTCTAGCTGCAAGGGAGGCTGGGAAAGCAAGAGCTAAGGGGGTTGGAAATAGTCTGCCACAGCAGCTAATAATAAAAATAAAACATATTTATGGAGGACTTACTATGGTTTATCTTCTCCAAACACTTCTCCAAACACTTCTCCAAGTACACAGTATCTATTATCTAACTTGATCCTCCCAAGGTACCCTATGAGGCAGGTACTATTATCTCCACCATTCAAATTTGGGAATTGAGGCCCAGAGAGGTTGGGTTACTTGCCTAAGATCACACAGAACCCTGAGGGCAAAAGGATTTGAGCTTAGGCCAACTCAAGGGCCCAGCCCTTAATTACAACCCTATGCTGCCTCAGAGACAGGCAGTGTGGGGTCGTAATTAAGGGCTGGGTCCTTGAGTTCACCACCCATCAACAGAGGTCTGTAGATGCTGATGTGTACATGCTTACTTTTAGCAAGAGAAAGCAAGCAGTGGACAGGGAAGGAGACCTCCCACCCACTACAAGCAAGCAGTGGGCAGGAAAGGAGACCTCCTACCCACTACACAGCCCTGACAGCTGAGTTGTCCTGACAGCTCCAAGAGGATGGGGAACAGCCAGAGCCCCTGACCTCTGTCCCCAGTTCAGCAGCCTGGGGAGACAGGAAGGGCTTCATGTCCCACCCAAGGTCAGCTTTGGAGAGAAAAGTCCACACTGCTGACCATCTGTCCCTCCAGCCGTCCCTCTCCATGATTACCCACCTATAGAAAGGGCCACTGACCACTTCCAACATTCATTACCCGGGGCTCATGGGCTTGATACAGCTGGCCACCAGCTCAGGTGAGACGCTGGCTGGCCCATGCTGGGCACCAACAGGTGGCTGCCAGGTTGGGTTGGTGCAGATGGTTCCAAGCTCACCACTCATGGGGACTGATCAGAGAGCTCCATGCCAACACCCCACTGGGGAATCCCATTTCTAGAACTGCAAATATGCCTGGAAAACAAAATCCGTAGTGCCAGACCTACCTTTTGGGAAGAAGGGCTCAATGGTCATGTTTCTGATGTTACATCCATTTGTCATTACATTTGTGTGTATGCATAAAGAGTGAATTTGTGGTCAATATAAATATGAAAGCCACACCACCCTTTGTATTACCTTCTTCAGCATATCTGCAGCTCTTAGTTTCCAAAGCGCCTTTTAATTTGGGAGTAGCCAGCCTCTCCTAATCTCAAAGAGGTGCTGCCTAATGCCCACAGGTGGGGTTCATGAGCTGCATTTCTTCCTTCTCTGGAAGACACCTGGAAGGGGTGAGAGCCTGAAGCAGGAGTCCCAACCCTGACTGGTGAGCATTAAAGAACAAAAGCAGTAAGTCATGTTGATATCTTGTTCTCTGGATAGGATGCAATGAGAGGGCCACTTTCACCTGTCTTGTGTTTGTTTCAAAACCCCTAACCCAGTCGAATCACGAGAAAACACCAGACAAACTCAAACTGAGACACATTCTACAAAACACCTGAGCAGTACTCTTCAAAAGTGTCAAGGCCATGAAAGACAAGGAGAGTCAGACAAACTGTCACAGATAGGAGGACACTAGGCAGACATGACAACGGAATGCCAGGGGGAATCCTTGATGGGGTCCTGGGACACAGAGGACATTAGTGAGGAAATTGATGCAATCTAAAGACAAAACACAATTATAAAAAAATGCCTGGCCCCTGGCCAGGTGCAGCCGCTCAGACCTGTAATCCTAGCACTTTGGGAGGCCGAGGCGGGCAGATCACTTGAACCCAGGAGTTCAAGACCAGCCTGGGCAACATAGCGAGACCCCATCTCTAAAAAAAAAAAAAAAAAAATGCAAAAAAAAAGTCCAGGCATGGTGGCACATGCCTGTAGTCCGAGGTACCTGGAAGGCTAAGGTGGGAAGATCACCTGAGCTCAGGAGGTCAAGGCTACAGTGAGCTGTGATCGCACCACTGCACTCCAGCCTGGGTGACAAGAGTGAGGCCCTGTCTCAGAAAGATGCCTGGCCCCAATTCAAACCAATTAAATCAGAATTGTGAGCATTTGAAGCTTTCCAGGTGGTTGCTCTGGGCAGGGAGGGTTGAGAACCATAGATCAGTGATTTTGAATCCAAGTGTGAGCATCAGAATCCCCAGGAAGGCTTATTAAAACAGATGGGTGGGTCTCCCCCAGAGTTTCTGATTCAGTGACTCTGGAGTGAGGCCTGAGAATTTGCATGTTTCAACAAGTTCCCAGGTGATGAGTGTGCTGCTGGTCCTGGGAACACATGTTCAGAACCACTGACCTAGATCCTTGCAATTCAAAGTATGGACCAGCAGCATCAGCATCACCTGGGAGCTGGTTAGACATGCAAAAACCTCAGGCCTCATCCCAGACTCACTGAGTCAGAACCTGCATTTTAACAAGATCCCAAGTTATGCATTTATGCATGAAAATCTGAGAGGGATTGCTCTAGAATGAACGTGCAGGGAGAGGGAATGAGAAAATAGGAGCTGAAATGGTAGGGGTCAGGGAGGCTTAATATCCATCATTTCACCAGTCTTAAGAGTCTATCCTTTCTTCTCGCACACAGGAAAGTGAAAAATAGGAGCAAACATCAGAGGAACTCTGCAATAATCAAGCCAAAAGCAGAAATGGGCAGAAAAAGCCTTCACTGCCCCCAGCAGTGCTGGCCAGGAGCACAGTGACCTGGCTGGGAGGGTGTCCTACCTAGCTGATGGCAGGGCTGAGGTAGCTTCTGCAGAAACCAAGCAAACCAGGCCAGGAGGTACTGACTGCAAGGAAAAGGACACGGCAGGTAGAGTCCAGGGTTTAACATTTACCCTTCCAAGGGCTGATCCTGTCCTTCCTTCAGTAAAGGAGTGAAAACCAAGTCAGCCTGTGCAGTCCTATAATAGACTTTGCTTCCCAGGAAGGAAAGAGTGGGAGAGACAGGGAGAAGGAAGCAAGGAGGAAGGGGACAAAAAGGAAAAACAGGAAGAAGGGCAGAGGCTTTTTGAACAAATGGCTCCTTACCAAACCGCTTTTTTTTTTTTTTTTGCAATGGAGTTTCTCAATTCTTGTTGCCCAGGCTGGAGTGCGATGGCGCCATCTTGGCTCACTGCAACCTCCGCCTGCCAGGTTCAAGCGATTCTCCTGCCTCAGCCTCCCGAGTAGCTGGGATTACAAGCACCCCACCATGCCCAGCTAATTATTTTTGTATTTTTAGTAGAGACGGATTTTCACCATGTCAGTCAGCCTGGTCTCAAACTCTTGACCTCAAGTGATCCACCCTCCTCAGCCTCCCAAAGTGCTGGGATTACAGGCATCAGCCACCACCCCCAGCCCCAAACAGCTTTTACCGAAATGCTTTGTGGACTTAAGGCTTGTAGGGTGGGCTGCGGCGGGGGGTGGTGGTGGGGGGCGGGTGACAGGAGCTGGTCTTCCCACAGTTCCCATTTGACAAGTTACCAGTGGCAGTGGCACCCGGTCACTCGGCACTCAGGACCTCTCTTTAAATATGGGCCCTCCTGATCTAGCCCAAGAAATAGCACTGCTCCACTGGGGCAGGCTGCCAGGAAGACACCACCCTCTGTGGTTCTTTCATCCTGTTGAGATCATACGTGATCACCAGCTCCCAGCTTGGATCCTAGCTCCTCGTGGCTGCTACACTCTTCCTAACCACTTAAGTCCAAGTGCCACTCTGTGTGACTCCACTTAAGACACACATTTGCCTAAACTGAGGGCTACTCCAAACCTCCCAACAAATTCCATTGCCCAGGATTTGCTGGGGTGCCTCTTGGAGCCACTATGTTTTCTGAGATAATATTAGGTGCTAGCAGTTTTAGAGCCCTGCAGCTGTGGCAGCAGGGCCCTGGGCATCCTGTAATGCTGAAACAGATCATCTCTGATCTTGAGAGTAGGCTAGGAATACTGCGGAAGTTAACCTGATGACCAAGCAGCACCTCATGACAGATGAGAGCATGTGCCGCTTTTTAAATACACAGATTTCAACACCCCTGAAAAACACAAAGAATGGTGCAATTCTGTTTCTTATTTTTATTTTTTGAGACAGGGTCTTGCTCTGTCACCCAGGCTGGGGTGCAGTGGCACAATCTCAGTTCACTGCAACCTCCACCTCCCGGGTTCAAGCGAGTCTCCTGCCTCAGCCTCCAGAGTAGCTGGGGAGGTGTCAGGCAGGCACCACCATGCCTGGCTAATTTTTGTATTTTTATAATAGACCTTGCTTCCACAGCAAAGTCACGCGCCACCATGCCTGGCTAATTTTTGTATTTTTAGTAGAGATGGGGTTTCACCATACTGGCCAGGCTGGTCTCGAATTCCTGACCTCGTGATCCACCCACCTCAGCCACCCAAAGTGCTGGGATTACAGGCATGAGCCACCATGCCCAGCCAAATGGTACAATTCTAAATACTTGCATGCTTATGAGCACTGTATCATAAGCCAGGACATCTACACTTACATATCTGAGAGGCTCTGGACCAAATGGGCCAGGGTCAGAATTCCTCTTCCCTCCACCTAAGAAGAGGGAGGAGGAATAATAGCTGTGTTGCCTAAATCAAAGAGGCCAACAACTAGATTAAATAAGAAGTATCCACCTGTTAAGAGAAAACATTCATCAAAACTGGCGATGCCTTGCAGAGAGACATTATCACTGCTGGGGGGTGGGGGAAGTTGCAGAATTTTGTTGAAAAGCACCAAACCCAAATCAATGGCCAGCCCTCACGGCAAATTCCACAGGAGAGAGAAGAGATCAGTGCAAAGTTCACCCGAGTGTTTCTGAACTGCAGAACAAGATCCAGGAGAGAGGGTTCTCCTATGGATTTGAACTCCAGAGATGACTCCTCCCAAGCCAAGTAGAAGGCCCAGGACAGCAGCCAGTCAATAAAAGCTTACCACAGCCCCAGGATAAGTCAAGAACACACCACAGTGGTTGTCAAATAATAAAGAATTTGCCTGGTCTTTGTGCTGGTTCCTCTAAATCCCTGGAAACTCCCAAGGGATAGGAATGTCTGTTATTCATGGTGTGCCCCTTGTGGCACACCTAAGTTTATACTAACTAGATGACTTTGAATGGGGGCAAGATCACCCCAGCCTCCTCTAGGGAGGGGAAAGAAACTGGAGATTGAGTTCCTTTAATGTGGCCCATAAGTCAATCAATCATGCCTGTGTAATGGGACCCCAATAAAAACTCTGAACACTGAAGCTTGGTGAACACATTGATGTGCCAAGAAGGTGATGCCCCTTAATCCCATGGGGAGAGGACACGGAAGCTCTGCACTCAAGACCCTCCCAGATCTCCCCTGTGTGGCTCATGTGGCTGGTCCTGAGTTGTATCCTTTATATTAAAAGTGTAATTTCAAGTAGAGTGCTTTCCTGAGTTCTGTGGATCATTCTAGCAAACTATCAAACACGAAGGGGCTATGGGAATCCCCAAATTTGTAGTCGGTCAGAGGTACAGGTGGTCTGGGGCCCCCCACACCTGAAGCTTGTGGCTGAAGTGAGGGCAGTCTGGTGGGGAACTGTGTCCTCAAGACTGCAGAGTTTGCACTAACTGCAGCTGGTTAGTGTCAGAACTGCACTGCAGAAATGTAGTGGTCCAGGTCCATCCTGTCTGAGGCCCTGGGTAACATCTGGTGGTGGTCTGCATCTTCCAGGGCTTTTGCCTTCTTTACCCATCTACTTCCTCCCCTTACCCTACTCCTGTAAATCCAATTTCCTCTGAATTCAGGACATTTGAGACCCAAACTCAGGCATATAAGACAGCCCAAGGAGCAAATGTATTCCATCTCTACAGCACTGTATAATTTAAAAGAAAAAAACTAAAAACCATAGGCCACTACTCAGCAGCTGTGTGACCACAAGCAAATTACTAAACCTCTCTGAGCATTGGTTCCCACCTCTGTAAGATGAGGCTAATAACCCCTCCACCACAGAGGTGATGGGACAACTCAATGATGTAACATATTTGCAGAGCCTAACACAGACTCTCACATATGGAAGGCACTCAGTAAACATCTACCTCCTCCCTTGCTATCTTCACACAGTCCCATACTCCCAACTCTTCTTGCCTCTCTGCTCACCCCAGCTAACTGTTCTGGGTGCTGGGCCCACTGGCACCATGCTGATGTTTTAGATCCCAGGACAGCAGGAAGCCAACCATTACACATACCCAAACTAAAAAGCAAGTAACCATGCCCTTGAACAGAAAGGACATTTATATTTACTTCAGTGGCTATAAAAGACACCATAAAATATACTATGCAGCACACATCCTCATGATTAATAATCAGATATTGCAAATTATACTCTCAGGTCCCTGGTGCATCCAACTGGTCACTAAGAACAATTAATTCTTTCGGGAAATAAAAGGATTGTGAATTGTCACTGATCACTGAAAAATCTGCTTGCTGTACTATGAATAAAGAGTACAGAAAATTAGGCTCAAATTCAGGATTTTTGCCCTTGTGAATTGTGTGAAGTAAGATCAGAGAGGCTCAAATACAATTACTGTCCGTGAAAGCAGACAGTAGGACCTGCCAAAGACAAAGACATGGGAATTAGAGCAGGAGCTTAGGGATGTCCAAGAAACAGAAGCAGACAACCAGGCTTGGGGGAGAGGCAGTGCTGGCAGCAAGCAATGGGGTAGAAACACAGAAGTTTCCCAGTGAAAACCTAGCCACAGTGACAGAGGTTTCAGCAAGAGGACTAAGGTCTCCAGAAGGACTGGGGGGAGACAAGTAGAATTCCAGGCCTAAAACTGGGGCCACTGAATGAGAACCAAAGGGATAAGTCAGGAAACAGTAGAACAAGGTTGGTACCCAGGTCACAGAAAAACAAGGTCCAAGGTTTCAGCTGAGCCTCTGAGTTCCTGGCCTTGGGCTTCTTAACTCCTCCAACCAGAGTCTGAGTCTTGCAAGGTAAGAGAAACCCCCAAGAAGCAGGAAGTGGCCCCATAGTGGAAGTGGCCCCACAGGTTAGAAGGATTACAGGAGCAAGAAGCCAAGCAGAAGATCACACCAATACTCGATTCAGGTCCACTCTGACCTAATGGGCATTGTAGGTGAACTCCCAACCCATAAGGAAAATCCCACCAAACAGCCCCTGGCCTTCTGTTCCCTAGATCTCCTTGAGAAACCCTGAGGAAGCAGCAACCAAGAGGAACCATAAGCCCTTGGCGAGGACCATGAGCATATTCTGGAAGGGCACGTGCCTGGGGTCAGGTGGGAGGCCAGTGAGTTATGATGGACAAACCCTGCAACCTTGAAGGAGTTTTTATTGAAACACAGTACAGAAAACACCAAAGGTCACTGACAGCAGTGAGCTCATAGCTGTAATGGAGTTGGCCCCAGATGCCAAACCACCTTGCTGAGGTGTGACTTCCTCTGGAGGGTGACATGGCAAGGAAAGGGAAGGTGTTCTCTGTCAAGTTCAGAGACCATGTTCACCTCCAACAAAATCACACTCCCTACAAGTTCAGTGTGCCCCCAGTGGCACCCGTGGCACATCTTGACAATGGGAAGGGTTAACAGAAGTAGTGGGGACATCCAACCCAATGGCACATACCAGGAATGGGAATGTAGGCTGCTGAGTCTTCTTGGAGAAGAAGAGAGAGCTATGCCACAGTTCAGCTTGTGGGCCCTGAGACAAGGGCCACAGTGTGCGGAGAGGATTCCAAAGGAGGAGGAGGATGGTGACATGGACAGTGACTCTGGGGCTGCGGGCCACGATGTGGCAAAAATGGAGCAGCTGGGTGGAGGCAAGATGAGGGGCTGAGGAGTGGAAAGACACCAGAATGGGGCAGGGAGAGCAATTCCACTCAGAGTGGAGCAGGGAACAGCCAGCATATTAGGGCCAAGACCCGGTCAGCCAGCTTCAACCCCTTCACACGCAGGATGAGCTCATGGAGGTTGATCTGCCATAAGTTGAAGGCCTCGCTGAAAGAGATCTGGGTCCTTCTGAAGAATGAACAGGTATTCTTCTTCTTGTGCCTGGAAGAAGGGAAAGAAAAAAGGAGAAAAGAGATAAAGAGGCAAGAAACACTAGCTCTGTATCATTTAGAAAAACTAAAGATGGTGGCTTTGGCCAACTCACCAGCTCCCTGCCCCTAGGGACTACTCTTGGATACAGGATCATACTATACCACTACCCAATCGGGAGCCAGAGGAAATCAAATATTTCAAAGGAGTTTTTCAAATAAGTGGAATAAACAAAAGCAGTTGTTTCACAGGGCATCAATGGTCTAATAAACCCATTGGGTAGAACATTCCAATGTTTCTTTCTCCAAAAGCAAAGTAAATGTATGCCAACCAAGAATCCCCCAAACTCAAAAATAGTCAAAGCCTTTCCAAACTTTCTAAGGATAAGAATCACTTGGAAACCTGGTCAGGTGGTCCTGGGAGGCAAGGCCATTATGAATTCAGCCCAGCTCAATCCCTTCTGCACCAACAAAAGGACATGATGAAAACTGGTGTTTATAATGATGACCTATTCAAGACTTCATTTCCTGAACCCTCAGAGGAAGAATAAATCAAAGTTGGCCCTTTCAGTATGCAGTATATTATGCTGTAAACTAATTCAATATTTGATAGTGGGTACGTGATATATGTGGTCAAATCTCCTTTCACCAGATAGGTTCCCAGAATGGCCCATTCCCAGTATGGAAGGGCTGGAAATTGAGCATCATCTAGGCTTTCTCTCTTGAGTGAGAACAATCATCCAGAGCGTGGCCCTTCCGACGTATTCATCACACTCAGTAATAGAGCCTGAAACCCTCTTTCCTCTGGAACTAGCTCCCTGAGGAAGCACACTTCTCTTCCTCATTAATGCCCAAAGGTGCTGAGGCATCTAAAAAGATCTGAGGTTGGACATGGTGGCTCATGCCTGTAATCCCAGGACTTTGGGAGGCCAAGGAAGGTGGATCACTCGAGGTCAGGAGTTCAAGACCAGCCTGGCCAACACAGTGAAACCCCGTCTCTACTAAAAATATAAAAATTAGCTGGATATGGTGGTGGGCGCCTGTAATTCTAGCTACTCGGGAGACTGAGGCAGGAGAATCGCTTGAATTCGGGAGATGAAGGTTGCAGTGAGTCAAGATCACACCACTGTACTCCAGCCTGGGGGACAGAGTCAGACTGTGTCTCAAAAAAGAAAATAAATAAATTAAATAAATAAATAATTAAAAAGATCTGAGATCAAGAGAACCTGAGTCACAGTCTCACCTACAGGACAAAGAGCACTGGCCTGGCTGACAAGTCCCAGGACCAATTAGTGGAGAGATACACATCAGGGCTTCCTGACCTCAAACTTGGGATACTTAGATGGGGCTGAGACTCTCAGAAAACATTTCAAACTTTAACTTTTACTGCAGGGAGATCTGGAAATTGGGAAGCTCAGGCAGGGCCCTGTAGAGTGGTGGGGAAAGGTGGCAGCAAAAGCAGGACCCCTGGGGCAGGCCAGGGGGCTAGGAGGGGAGGAGAGGGAGGAGCCCACACTCACTCAGCTAGCGCTCTGATGCAGCAACGTGACATGTTGAGAAAGGAGCTGGCGCTGGCGCGGGTGCCCAGGGCGGCCTCAATGCCACGCAGCAGGTCATTGGTCTTCAAGATGAGCAGCATCTGGCGCGGCACGTGGTTGAGGAGATGGCTGATCTGGGGGAGGTAGTTGGCCGCGTTGTTGCGAATCTCTAAGTCCTGAGGCAGCAATGGGGCAACAGAAACAGATGGTTGGTATGGGCAGTGGGGCCAGGGGTGGCAGGGGTCTGGCAGGCTGTGACCAGAGGACTGCAAAGAAGCCCCAGGAGGGAGCTTCAGGCACCGCTGTCTTGGCACTGCTAGGAGCACTCCCCATAGAGAAGTCTAGCACAAGGCACTGTTAGCCTGACAAACCCGGAAGGGGATGTCTCAGCCAAACTTCTAGGAAAGCGTTGGATGTGACACAGTATACATTGAGAGAGACCAGGTTATTCTCCAAGGCTTTTTCACTGGCTGCAATTTTAGATCAGGTCTGGAAGGACCCCCAGAAGCCAGTACCAGCTGAGTCTTGTCTCCTACCCCTCCAAGCCTAGCTCAGGCTGACCTGACTTCAACCCAACTCCAAAGTCCTGCCCCATAGCCTGCACCCTGCCAGACCATGCTGCTGCTCACACTCCATTGCTTACCACTGTCCTCGCATGAGAGCCAGTCTCATCCCACCTGTGGCCCAAGGTCTGATGCCCTGGCCTAGGATCCAGGATTAGCCCTTCATGCTGGTCATCGCCACAGCCCTTGACCTACCTGGTCTTTAAGTTTGGGGTCTGGCCTCCCCACGATCCCTGTCCCTACACTCTTCACAGCTCTAGGCAGATAAATGCCCCCAGCCAAATCCTAAATATAAGTGTGGTTCTGACCCCTTTTCAGTCTCCATAGACATGATGATGATGGTGACGATAAGCACCATATATTGAGCATTTACTAAAGAAGCCAGGCACTTTGACAATGTTGGCACGTATTAATTGATTTAATCCTCACAACAACCCTATCGGTGTATTATCCCCATTTAAGATGAGGAAACACAGGCATTGAGAAGTTAAGTGCTAGTAAGTGGTGAGATGGGACGTGAACCCAGGCAGTCCAGCTCCCGAGCCTGTGCCCTCACCATCTGGCAATACCACACCTCCTCACCTCACCGCAGGACTCCACGACTCTGGGTAAGTCCTCTAATCTCTTTCAACTTAGTGTCCTCACCCAAAAATTGGGAATGCCAATACCCTCTGTGCCCGCCTCCCAGCAGCACTGGGAAGGTCACCAGAGATAAGGTCTGAGGAAGCAATCAGTGCCAAGTCATAATGAGGAGACCCGGGGTGCTGCTGAAAGGCTTTACCACCCCACTCCTCTCCGAAGCAGCAGGGCTGTCAGTCCTTTCAGGAGCACGTGTGCGCTGCTGAGAACAGAGTCACTGCAAAACTTGAAATGTCTTGAACTGCCTCTCAGGCAGGAACTATCAGACTGGAACATCTCAACACAAAGCCAGACCTCAAGAGGCACCTATGGCCACAGCTACAAGTTCCCTGCTCACCACAGGGACCCCCCCTCTCAGCACAGTCAGGACTGGCCTGGCAACAGCCTCTCAGCTCCTTCAGTCACCCAGGCTACTACCGGGGGACAGCTCTCAGAGCAACAGAGTCTCCAGCTAAGACACATCCTGATGGTGGGTGTCTGCAGTAGACCCTGTTGGGTATCTACCTAAGTCTTCACCCCAATCTCCTTTATTAAAAGAACCCAGGCTCACACCTGTAATCCTAGCACTTTGGGAGGCCAAGATGGGCAGATCACGAGGTCAGGAGTTCGAGACCAGCCTGGCCAACATAGCAAAACCCCATCTCTACTAAAAATACAAAAGTTAGCCAGGCATGGTGGCATACACCTGTAGTCCCAGCTACTCAGGAGGCTGAGGCAGGAGAACCACTTGAACCCGGGAGGCAGAGGTTGTGGTGAGCTGAGATCACACCACTGCACTCCAGCCTAGGCAACAGAGTGAGACTCTGTCTCAAAAAAAAAAAAAATTTTTGTTCACTTGATCCCTTGGGGTCATGCTCCATAGGGAGGTGCAGCCCCTCCCTGGCCCCAGCAGGGAATCTGGATTGAGTTCAGCCAGGGCTAGCTCTGAGCTCTCAGCCCCTTGCCACATGACTGGTTTAGGCATGGACACGTGACCTGCATCAGCCAATGAGGTAAGAGGAAGCTGTTGGAGGAGGCCGGCACTTCTAAAAAAGTTTCTTGCTCTTAAATGATATAAGGAGACATAGCGCCTTATTTCTGCCTCTAGCCACACTGAATGAAGATGTAAAGCTTGGAACCACACAGTCATCTTGAAATTGTGGTGGAAAGCCCAGAGAATCACAAGTTAGCCCAGGGACCTGAATTTGTTGATCCACTGAGCTAACCCACCCATCTCCAGGCTTCTTGTAGGAGAGAGAACAAATTCCTTATGTTTAAGCCACGGTTAGTTGGGGAAAACATTCTCCTTCATACAATGTTGGAGGTTCCCCTAATCCTCAATGAGAGCAGGGCTCAGAAAGACTGAGCCTGTGGATCCCTGAGACCAGGCTGACCTGGAGTAGCTAACTTTATGATCTATCTGGGTTGTCCAAAGTGAGCAAATGGAGGAAGTGTCTCCAGAACGTTCACAAATGGCCCTCTACCAGACCCAGTCCCAGGATGGCAGGGACCTTATAAAAAGATATACAAGACGGGGTCTTTGCCTTCCAAGTACTCACCACATAGTTGGAGAGTTAAGGCGTGCAGACAAATAACTACAAGGGGCATGGTGTACTTGCCTTGTTAGTAATACAAGTATTAAGGGGTGACTTTTGGCAAAGGTGATAAGAACAGGCTTTCTGGAAGAGACAAGACTTTTTCAAAGGACTGGCATTTAAACTGAGTGTCTTTATCAATAAATAAGAATGCAAAAACAGGCTGGGCACGGTGGCTCATGACTGTAATCCCAGCACTCTGGGAGGCCGAGATGGGTGTATCACAAGGTCAGGAGATCGAGACCATCTTGGCCAACATGGCGAAACCCCATCTCTGCTAAATATACAAAAATTAGCCGGGTGTGGTGGCACATGCCTGTAATCCCAGCTACTCAGAAGGCTGAGGCAGGAGAATGGCTTGAACCTGGGAGGCAGAGGTTGCAGTGAGCCAAGATTGTGCCACTACACTCCAGCCTGGACAAGAGAGAGAGACTCTGTCTCAAAAAAAAAAAAAAAAAATGCAAAAACAAAATTCTATCTTAGTTAATAAAAACAAATATACTGAGAACCTAGTACATGCCACGTGACCTCATCCAGGCCTGAGGTTTTAAATATCACCTTACCCTGAAGACTCTTAAATTTGTATTTTAAGTCTAGACCTCTTCTGTGAACTCCAGTCTTAGCTGCCCATGACATCTCTACCTGCTCAAGAGAACCGTTGACTACCCCACCCCAAATATGTCCTTCCCAGTCTTCCCTACGACAGGAAGTAGCACCATCCCCCACCATAAAACTCATCCCAAAAAGCTATGATGCAGCCTTGGCCCTGCCCTTTCCCTCCTCTCCACATCCAACCCTACAGAAACTCAATCTTACTTCCAAAACACACCTTGGCTCCACTGCCTCTCTCCATCTCTGTTGCCACCAGTGCAGCCTGAGCCCCTGTCATCTCTCAACCTGGAGTCCCGGCCTAGGCTCCTAAATGATTGCCACCACTCATCTCACCCCACTCGAGAGAGATACTTAAAAAGAGCAAGCCTGGGCATCTCCCTCTCCTGCTCAGAGCCTATCAAGGGCTTTGTTTTGTGCTGAGAATTAGTTGGAACATCTTCCCATGGCTTTTAAGACCCTGCGTGATGATCTTCCTGCCCACGGCTCCTCCGTCTTCTCATCCCACCGTCCTCCTCACCATGCTCTGGGCCATACCAAACGCTTTCTTTCCCCTTGGCTTGAGTGTGCCTGGAATGTGTCCTTCAAGTTCTTCCTGGAACTGGTGCCTTTCTTGTCCTTTGGGCCTCAGCTGAAATGTCACCTCCTCAAGCCAGGTCTTCTCTGAATGCTGCCCCGCCCCCTTACTCACAGCACCCTACTTGTTTCGTCCAGGGCACTGACAACCTGCAATTATTCCATTCACCTGTTTGTTCACTTGTTTACTGTCTGTCTCCCTCAACCAAAGTGTAAATTACACAGAAGGCCTGTCTGCCTGTTCATCATGGGATCCTCAGCTCATACCCACAGCCCAACAAAAACAAATGTTTGTCAAAAGAACGAACTTCAGGAACTATGGGTAAGCACTTTACATGCACTGTCAATAAAGCGGAACTTATCCTTATCATCCCTATCCCTATTTTACAAAAGAGGAAAATTGTCTGTCTTCCTTTGAGATGACGGGCTTCAAGGCTGTAGAAGCCGAGAGTTGGTCATCATCTTTGCCACCAAGCTTGCTGGAGAAGGATGTCAACTTGGAGGAAAGCGGAGCCAAGAGATGGGGACGGATGGTCTCTTTGATGACATCATTTGAGAATCTGGATCTAGCCATTCCCAAAGCTGCCTATCACAAAGCAGCTTACAGGGTAAGCAGCTTACCCTGAGGCTCAAAGAGGTGATGAGGACCACCCAAGGTCACACTGTAAGGAAGAGGAGGCGCTGGAGCCCAGGGCTTTCTGACTGCACAGGCAGAATCCTGTCCCTGATGGTGAGCAGGGGCCTCAGCTGGAGCCCAAGGCCATCCCCCACGTGGATTCAGGCAAGTCTAAGTGGGTCTGGCAAATTAATAGGCTGTGAAGACAGCAGCCAATTCTGGAGGCTGGAAAAGCCCTCTGGAAGGGAGCCCACCCTGAGCCAGGAGGAATGAGCTCGCCCCCATAAGCTTCTGTCGTGCAAGCAGAGGCGGGTCTGAGTACCGGGTGGAGGTGCTCCCGATGTGTCTCCTAGCCCAGACTCCATGAGACTCTTGTCTAGGTGAAATAGAGAAATGAGCTACAAATAATGACCACAAAAAAGCTGCTTTAGCCTGGCCAACATGGCGAAACCCGCCTCTACTAAAAACACAAAAATTAGCCAGGCATGGTGACGTGCACCTGTAGTCCCAGCTACTCAAGAGGCTGAGACAGGAGAATCGCTTGAACCCCGGAGGCAGAGGTTGCAGTGAGCCGGTATCATGCCACTACACTCCAGCCTGGGTGACAGAGCGAGACTCCATCTCATTAAACAAACAAACAAACAAACAAAAAAGTCTGCAGACAATGAGATGAGCACCCCTGCTTGAGTGCCACCTGAGAAGTGAAGGGCTCTCTCAGCTTGGTGCCTTAGAGGAGCCATGTGATGGGAGACAGTGCCAGGCAGGACACAGCAGAAGTACTGCCAGATTTATTTAAGAGATAGTCCCTAAGGATTCCCAGAGGTCTTGTGGGAGAACTTGGGGAAGGCCTGGAATCTAGTGTGAGCAGGTCAGAGCTAAAGCCACAGAAGTCTGAGTTATTATGGGTAATGTGCCCCTGTTTCCTCCAGACTGATAAGACTTGGAGGGGAGCTCGGGAGGTATCACCCCCTTTCCCTCCTTCCATCCAGGGCATTATTTCTCCTTGTCTTTCTCTTCTTGTCCAATATAGCTCCAATTCTTCCCCTCCCCCAACACACAGCCCACCAGTCTAGACTCTTAGACCTTACTTGGAAGGGGCCCACAGGCCACCTCTAGCCCTGCCTTCTGCATTTAGGAAGAGGCAGGGCCTGGAGGGGCCCCCTACCTCAGTGGCAGTGACGGGAGCTTGGCTGATGCCTCTGTTGACGGAGTCCCACGATCGCGCCGTCAGCATGCAGGCAAACAAGGGGTAGAGATCCCCAGCTCCCAGTCGCTGGCTGTACTCCTTCACTCTCTTCATGTCAGTCCAGATCAGAGACTGCCAGAGGTGGCAGTAATTCACACGGAATTCTTCCGTGAGCACCTAGGGTGGAGGTGGCAGCGGTGGGACCTAAGCCTCATCTCCCCACCAAAGGCCCAAGTCCCTGGCTGATGCCAACCATTGCAAAAGACGACGGTGAGGACTGTGCCTTCCCACGACATCTGTTTCTCCCCTAGAGCTCTGCCATCCCTGAAGCTTCAAGTTCAAAGCGACTCTTTGGCAAGCCTTGACCCTGAGTGGTAGTGACTATTAACTGCCCAACCAAGTCTACATTCTCCTCCTCTTCCCAGGTACAGCCTCCTTTCTCAGCCTCCCTCAAAGTTAGATGTGGTCCTCAGCATGAGCCCAACTGACGGAATGTGGCAGAAGCTCCACTTCCAGGCCTGGCCCACAGAAACTTTCCCCTGCAGTCTCCTCCAAGCCCTCACCCTGCCACCAGCTGCCAGCACCATCACCTCTGGTGAGGCTTGGGAGGCAGAGCCTGGCAGTCTCCTCCACCCATCCAGGACTGGCATGTGAGCAAGCAATTAAGCTTCTGCTGTATCTGGGCCATCATTTTGGGGCCACATGTGAAAACAGCTAGCCTACCCTAAATTAATGCATTCTACTTCGTTAAGCCTTTCAGAAGAGGCCAAGATTCTGGGATGTGGGATCAGGTCACTGAGAGAAGGAGCAGAATCCCCTGGGGCCCAGATTGGCAGTGAACTTCCCATCTTCCAAGTAGGAGCTCCTGGCTCCTTTGAACCAGATCTGCATCCTGAGGACACAGTCTGAGGCCCTCCAGCCCCTACTGGCTGCCTGCCCCCTTTCCCACTAGGTAGTATATCCTCAGTAGGCCTAAACATGTAGTTACTCCTTTCCCGTAAAGTCCCAGCTCATGCAGAGGACAGCTCACTTCTGAGGATCCTTGCTGGCCTGGGGCTCCATGGGAAAGTATAATCTAACATACAAGCCTATTTCCATCTACTCCTCACAATAGCCTGTAAAGGGGGTACCATCACCCTCACCTTCATGAGGAGGCAGCTGAAGCTCTGAGAGCTCTGTGACAGTGACTTGCACAAAATGACAGCTCCAAGGGAGAGGGCAGGGTCCTTTCCAGCTACCCTCGCTATCTCCCTCCCGGTTTTGCAGCTAATGAGAGTGGTCGGCAGACTCTAACCCCAGAGGCCCCAGGGCTGGGTAACAAAGGCCTCTTCTACCTGGTAAAGCCCATGGTCCAACAGGACAATCTCCGCCTTTCCCGTGCCGGGGTGCTTCCGCACCAGTACATTGCCGGGGTGGGGATCGCAGTGCACGAAGCCATTGACGAAGATCATCTCACTATACATCTTGCCCAGGTGGCGTGAGATCTGAAAGAGAAGAGGGGCAGGTGGGAGCTCCTCTCCACTCACATCTATCTGAGGGACCTCTATCTGGTCTCTCAATGTGGTCACTTTTAAGGGGAGGCCAGAGAAAATCGGTGGGCCAGAGTGGTTGTGGTGGGGGTGATTGTTTGAGATGACATACTTTTTGAGTTTAAGATTTCTTAACTTTAGCTGCACCTTAGAATCATGAAACCATGTGGGCGGTACAAGGCACCAGTATTTTTTAAAGTTCGAGGTGATGTGAACATGTGATTAGGTAGGAGAACTGCACTCTCCACCTCCCACACCCGCCCCTCCACTTGTCCCCCATTTCTCTCCTCCATACCCTTTTATCAGTCCTTCTCCATTTTCCCCCAAAGCTGAGAATGGGCTGAACAGCTGGGCTGAGGGAGTCATTCCACTCACCCCTTCTCCAAAGAACAGGGTGGGGGGGCTGAGGATCAGGAGCAGGTGACCCCACCGCCTCCTCTGGGGCTGCCCCACCTGCTCCAGGCCTGTGCTAGGTGGACCCAGAGTCACAGGCCCGCCTCCCCTCTCCCTGCTCCCCTCCCTGCCAGAGCCCAATGCTAATCTGATTTATGATGTCTGCACAGAAGAAATGACACTAGAGAAGCCGTTTAAATCATCCTGTCACTGCTGCTCTCCCTGACGAGGCAGTCTTCTTATCTCTAGTCCCTTTTTTATTAAAGCTAAAAGCCTCTTCCCAGCTAAGGAACAGCTGCTGAATAAAGCCAGACCTGGGCCCATAGAGGGTCTGTTGACAGGTTTCCAGGGAACAAAGAGATGCTCGACCCAGAAAGCTGACACGCCAGGACACAAGCTGCCCTAGGCAACCCTCTCAGCCTCGGCTAGACCCCATGGTCATTAACAAACCTAACCTGGTCAGAGGGGAGAGAAGCTGGGGCCCGCGGGTGGGGAACACAGGATTGGGATCTTAAAAATTCTCCTCTTCCCCCAGCCTACAAAGTCCTACCTGACCAGGCCCTGCCTCCTGCCTGGTCTCATCTCACACCACACTGACATTCCAGCCATATTCACTCTTTCTCTTCCCCAGCAATCCCTGTGCTTTCTGGCCTCAGGGCCTTTGCACATGCTATTCCTGCTGCCAGGAGCATTCTTGCCATCTCCCCTTCACCTGGCTTACCCTCTCTCTTCCTTCCCATCCCAGATCAGCATCACCTCTCTGAGGAAGCCCTCCCCGGCCTCCCAGGCAAAATGAGGTTCGCTCGCCATACATTCTCAAAGGCCTTTTCTTTCAGGGCACTAGCTCACTATTTGTGTGATTATTTGATTAATGACCATCTATCCCACTATCATAAACTCCCAAGATAGCAGGGACTCGCTCTGCTTTATTAAACAGCTTTGTTGAGGTATAATATATGGACCACAGACTGGGTCTATTATGTATCCACTTGCTTGTAACAGTGGCAAACACGTGACTATGACTCTGCGTTCAACATGAGTGAGACCCTCATCTCTCTGTTTTCCTAAGATGCTGTGGTTCCTGCCTCGATGTTTATTCTAACCCCATTAATCTCCTCTGAATCCCAATCAATTATAATTTGCCCCAAATTAAATCATCAAGAATGACCCTACTTTAGTAACAACCAGCTGACATCCTTATTAGCCTCCCAAAGGTAGGGACAATTATGATCCTCATTTGCAGATGTGAAACTGATTCATCAAGGTTTAACTTACTCATGGCTAGAAAAGGGTCGAGCCAAGATTCACAGCAGCTGACCCCGCAGCCTTCTAGTAACTGCTATTCTATGCTGGCTTGCACCCACTTCTGCACTTTTCAATCGAGCGCTGTGACCTTAAACAAGTTCCTTATGCCATCAGCTTCAGTAAAATGGAAATAATAATAGTCCCACTCTCAGGGGTCACTGGGAAGGTAAACGAGAATGCCACGGTGCTGTGCCCTGGTGACTCTCATAAGCGCCCCCGATTCCTCATAACACCCCCTGGAAGGTGAGCAGACTAGCTTTCATCGTACATTTATAAGAGGTGAAGAGATGTAAGACACTATGCCCGCTACCACGCCAGCCCTCCAGCTCCTGCCATTTTCCTGGGGTGAAACAGACATCCCAGTACTCAGTGTCTGTTGGCCTTAGGAGCAGGACTTTGCCCCAGGTCAAGTTCTCAGACTCAGGCTGAGATGCCAGATGCCCCAGGGCCACCACTGTCTGCTTCCTTGGAGAGGGGGCCCCCAGCCAGGGCTGGTCCTGGGTGGGCCAGCAAGTCAGTCCCCATCTCGATGCCACCAAGAACCTCTTCTGTGAGGCTCTTTGGAGCTTCATGGAGCCATGCTTTGAAAGGCTGTATCTGCCAAACCAATTGCATTTATTAAGTAATCATTCATTTTTATTTGTCAAGGACGCATATAAGGTCCAATCAGGGCTCCTGATCAGCCCAAGATAAGCAGTGCAGCCAGACTGAGCTGACAGAATTCCAGCCAAAAAATGAGAGAAATGACATTTCATTTAGTCTGGGCAGGCCTGTCATGGGGAGATGTATGATCTCCCTTAAGCTTTCTGAAATATTGCTAATCGCTCTGGGCCCCCTATTACTACATTGAAAGATGGCCCCTAAGGGTCTGGGGGCTCAGGATTGGAAGCCCTTGCCTCTGAGGAGTGAGCTGCTGCTGGTGGGGTTGGGAAGGGTGGGGGCTGCCAATTGCTGCTCATATCCACATGAGAAGAGCCACCAGAGTGGCCCGCTCCATCTCAACACCCCAATCCACCTGCCTCCAACTCGTATCTTTCCATTTGGGGCTGTTCCTAATGTTTGTTTTAACCAGATTTCACCAGCATAGACAGCGACAGGAGGGGGAGTCCCTGCCAATGGCATGGTTCTGTCACTCTGGGCATGGGAGATCTGGGGATAAGGCACCTCTCTTCTCAGTCTGGGTCCAAGTTCCCTTAGCAGCTACGTGGGACTAACCCCACCTGCTCTACTTGCTCACAGAGCAACCTTGAGATTCAATGTCAAAATAGGATCACATATGAGAAAGCACTTTACACACTATAAGACACACACCACAGTTTGTTTTTCATGCAGTAGCTTAACTTTTTTCTTTTCTTTTTTCTTTTTTTTGAGACAGAGTCTCACTCTGTCGCCCAGGCTGGAATGCAGTGGCCCGATCTCAGCTCACTGCAAGTTCCGCCTCCCAGGTTCACGCCATTCTCCTGCCTCAGCCTCCCGAGTAGCTGGGACTACAGGTGCCTGCCACCACGCCCGGTTAATTTTTTATATTTTTAGTAGAGACAGAGTTTCACCATGTTAGCCAGGATGGTCTCAATCTCCCTGACCTCTTGATCTGCCCTCCTCGGCCTCCCAAAGTGCTGGGATTACAGGCGTGAGCCACCGCGCCTGGCCTATCATTTTTAACTTAGAAAAAATACATACCCACTATCACCCTCAAAGCCTAATTTTCAAAGTTTAAAGCACGGCTCATATAAATATAGAATGTGTGCCAGGCATAGTGGCCCACACCTATAATCCCAGCACTTTGGGAGGCTCAGGAGGGATAATTGCTTGAGGACAGGCATTTCAGACCAGCCTGGGCAACATACCAAGACCCCATCTCTAAAGAAAATTAAAAATTCAGCCAGGTGTGGTGAAGCATGCATATGGTTCTATCTACTTTGGGTGGCTAAGGCAGAAGGATCACTTGAGCCCAGGAGTTCCAGGCTGCAGTGAGCTATGATGGCACCACTGTACTCCAGCCTGGGTGATACAGCGAGATCTTCTCTCTAAATACATAAATAAAAAGTAAAACTAAATAAATACAGAATGAACATGTGTCAAAGTTTTTTTAACTCGTTAATAAGGGGGCAAGTCCACATAGCCAAAGTAAGACTAAGCAAAAAGAACAAATCTGGAGGCATCACATTACCCAACTTCGAACTATACTACAGAGCTATAGTTACCAAAACAGCATGGTACTGGTATAAAAATAAGCACGTAGACCAATGGAACAGAATAGAGAACCAAGAAATAAAGCCAAATTCTTACAGCCAACTGATCTTCAACAAAGCAAACAAAAACAAAGTGGAAAATGACACCCTTTTCAACAAATGGTGCTGGGATAATTGGCTAGCCACATGTAGAAGAATGAAACTGGATCCTCACCTCTCACTTTATAAAAAATCAACTGAAAATGGATCAAAGACTTAAATCTAAGACCTGAAACCATAAAAAATCTAGAAGATAACATCAGAAAAACTCTTCTAGACATTGGCTTAAGCAAAGATTTCATTGCCAAGAACCCAAAAGCAAATGCAACAAAAACAAAGATAAGTAGACAGGACTTAATTAAACTAAAAAGCTTCTGCACAGCAAAAGAAATAATCAGCAGGGTAAACAGACAATCCACAGAGTGGAAGGAATCCATAGAGTAGGAGAAAATATTCACAGCTATGCACCGAACAAAAGACTAATACCCAGAATCTACAAGGAACTTAAACAAATCAGCAAGAAAAGAACAAACAATCCCATCAAAAAGTGGGCTGAGGACATGAATAGACAATTCTCAAAAGAAGATATACAAATGTCCAACAAACATATGAAAAAATGCTCAACATCACTAATGATCAGGGAAATGCAAATCAAAACCACAATGCAATACCACCTTACTCCTGAAAGAATGGCCATAATCAAAAAATCAAAAATAATAGATATTGGCATGGATGTGGTGAAAAGGGAACACACTGCTGGTGGGAATGTAAACTAGTACAACAACTATGGGAAACAGTGTGGAGATTCCTTAAAGAACTAAACGTAGAACTACCATTTGATCCAGCAATCCACTACTGGGTGTCTATCCAGAGGAAAATAAGTCATTATTTGAAAAAGACACTTACACATGCATGTTTATAGCAACACAATTCACAATTGCAAAAATATGGAACCAGCCTAAATGCCCATCAACCAACAGGTAGATAAAGAAAACGTAGTATACATAGACCATGGAGTACCACTCAGCCATAAAAAGGAATGAAATAATGACATTTGCAGCAACGTAGATGGAATTGGAGACCATTTTATTCTAAGTGAAGTAACTCAGGACTGGAAAAACAAGTATCATATGTTTCCACTTATAAGTGGTAGCTAATCTATGAAGACGCAAAGGCAAAGGCATAAGAATGATACAATGAACTATGGGGACTTGGGGAGAAGGATGAGGGATAAAAGACTACACATTGGGGCCTGGCGCGGTGGCTCACGCCTGTAATCCCAGCACTTTGGGAGGCAGAGGAGAATTGCTTGAACCGAGGAGATGGAGGTTGCAGTGAGCCAAGATCACACCATTGCACTCCAGCCTGGGCAACAAGAGTGAAACTCCATCTCAAAAATAAATAAATAAATAAGGGGGCAAGTAAGATGGTAGAGCTGGTTCAAAGAGAATTTTGCGGAAGTAGGTGTTTATAGGCATTTAAACAGGAATAAGAGACTAAGGTTTCTGGATTAGCTGAAAAACAGGTTACTGTTCTATGAGGCATAAAAAAAAGTCACAACCTTTCAGGTTATCTTTTATACTAGACAGAAATTATTTGCATCTCTACTGGATAAGATCTTCAAGTTGATGTATGACCAGTCTGTGCCTTTAATTAATTGTCAATAGCAAAGTCAAACAAAAGTACATTTCCCTAGATATTAAAATAAATCCTCTAGGGAGCTGGTTGAACAATGCCCAAGAATGTCACACCACACTCTCCTGGCCTTATTTCTAAGTGTTGGATAACAGCTCTTAGAGTTGTGTTAGTCTTTCTAGGAACTGAATTTCCCAGAAGAGGGAAGCCAGCCCCCTCCTACTCAGAGGCATTGAGGAGCAACCTAAGGCCATTACTGGGCACACGACCCTCTCTCCCTTCTATAATACATTATGTGTCTTGCTTAAGAACAGATCATTGTGTCCCTAACACTGCCCCATGCCCTGTGAACGGTGGCATCTGCATAATGACAGGATGCACCATCTTTTTAGAATGGGGCATGATAGACACATCTGACAGTAATAACCTAACTTAAGCAGACAATTAAGGCAGACACACCTGACTTAACTTCAGAAATATGGGTTGCTAGGTGAAGGTTGCTGAGGACAGGGTACTAAGTGAAAATACGATCTGAACTGCATGCTTTTTACAAGTGGTGGTGGTTTTCCTGTCCAGCCTGCTGCCACTGAACTATCTTCTAAGTTCCCCCATATAAACCATTTGTTTAAATCTATGTTTCACTCACCGTCTCTTCTTCGGCCTCTTGAACCTGGTGCCATCCCTACCGAAGTTGACAGGGGTCTAGCATGACAAATAATGTTGGCTAACACACTATACCGGGCACCATGCCAGGCACTTTACACTAACAGATTCAGCACTCACTGCCATCCTCTGCATTAAACAGGTGAAGGAATCAGGACACAAAATAGAAAGTTCGGTCACTTGGTCGGCAGTTAGTCTAAACCTAGGAGCACTGGCTCCAGAGAACAGGCCTCAATCGCCCCGTTATCCTGCCTCTCCACTCACAGGGAAGCTCCTCCTGGAGACAGAGACTGCACCAAAGACGTCTGAACACCACCCCACTCCAACCCCAGAAGCCGGCAAAATGTTCCATTTTGAAAAAAAGAGTCTCAGTGGGAAATCCAGGACTGTCAGCTAACCAAAACCACACTGTTAACTAAAGCTACAGTACAGTGCCATTTAGAAAAAAAAAGTCAATGAGAAATCTTTTAATTGTTCCACATAAAAAGAATGTGCCTTTCACGATAAGTGATTTCAGTTATTATGCAATGCCTTTATTCTCTAACAGTAGGGAGGGGAAAAAAACCAGGAATCTATAAAAAGACTGAGTAGAGAATTAATTTAGTAAATAATATTTAAATCAATGAGTTATTTTGGGACTTTTCTCAAAACTTGAATTGGCTAAAAGTACTTTAATTATTCTATAATTACATGGATTAATTTATTCCCACCCTCAAGAGAAAATCTATTCATGTTCCTGGGGGGCGTCTTAAAAGAAAGGCCAAGATCTCTGAAGGAAACAGGGGGTTGGTGTTACAGGATATTGATAATCACATGAGTAGCCTGATATTAACTATAAGGAGGTTAATCATTCAAACTCTCTCTGCCTTTCCTCCAGTTTCTGCCCAGGCTTTTTGAGGCATAACAGCTTGAAAGACTAGACCAGACCTAGAGCTTTTAAAAAAAAAAATACAGAGTCTCACTCTGTAGCCCAGGCTCAAGTGCAGTGGCACCATCATGGCTCACTGCAGCCTCGAACACCTGGGTTCGAATGATCCTCCCACCTCATCCTCCAGAAAAACTGGGATTACATGCAATGTGCCACCATGCCCAGCTAATTTACTTTTTTGTAGAGACGGGGTCTCACTATGTTGCCCAGGATGGGATGGTCTCAAACTTCTGGCCTCAAGTGATCCTCCCACTTCAGCCCTGTCCAAAGCACTGGGATTACAGGTATGAGCCACTAGTGCTGGCCCTAGAGCATTTTACCATAATCTCCACCCCTGTCCCCAGGAACCACCTTTGGGATTTGTAAGCCTCGATTAAAAACAGCTGCCCAGCATGGAGTCCAAACTTGTGGAGCAATCTTGGACTAACATGGGTGGAGCAATCTTGGACTAACAAACGCTGAGGTGGAGTCTGTAAGCGCAAAGGTGCTGGGAACCTCTCTGACCACACATGGTGTCAGGAGAGATAGTGAGGAAGAAAAAGAGGGGCCTTGTGAGGCCGAGGCAGTCAGATGGCTTGAGCCCAGGAGCTCAAGACCAGCCTGGGCAACATGGTGAAACCTCTATAAGAAATACAAAAATTATCTAGGCACGGTGGCGTGCACCTGTAGTCCCAGCTACTCCAGAGGCTGGGGTGGGAAGATCACCTGAGCCTGGGGAGATCCAGGCTGCGGTTAGCTGAGATCATGCCACTGCACCACAGCCTGGGTGAGAGTGAAAACCTATATGAAAATAAATAAATAAATAGAAAGAAGAGATGCTGAGTAAAATCACAGGAAACTGGGAAGTTATTCTCATGTTGGAGCTTCTAGGTACCTAGTGAAAGCTTCTCTAGGTTAGGATTGAAAAGGAACATCACAGAGAGGCATGGCATGGGGTATTTAATGAGTCTCTCTGGCTAGAGAGCCTGCTCAAGTCTCTGGCCAGAGACATTCATTAAAGTTACCCAGATACCAGAGCAGGTGGGAGGGGTCCTAGGGACCTTGGCTATGGGAAGACACAGAGAAAGGGAGGAAAAGCAGAGACATCTGGCATCTCTGGCCTTGGACAACAACTCAGTCCAAAGAAATACTTTCCTGTCTTTCCACCTTACCTGGGTCAATATGAAAAACGGGGAAAGGGTTTCTTCCCTACATGTTTCCCCCATCTTTTGGCACATAATGTACTACTAGCACCACATGACACCACAAAATTCCAAGGGGTGGAATTCAGCATAATTCAACATGTGATGAGGACATATGCTGGGCCTGGCACCATACCAAGTGTTCTGTTTCAGTCATCAAACGATCCAGTGGGTTACTCTCTTGTATCCCACTTTACAAAAGGTAACTGGGGCTTCAAAAGGGTGAGTAGCTTCACCAAGGTGGCACAGCTTATAAGTAGCAGAGCCAACACCTGAATCCAGGAAGGCCAACTCCACAACAACACAGTTACCCACTCCTGACACCTTTGCTGTGGAGGAAATAAATTTCCAGGAACTCATCTCATACACCTGGACCCCTCTAATATCCCTGAGCTCTTTTAAAGATTTGGTCCTTTTGTCCTTGCGATAGTTTGCTGAGAATGATGGTTTCCAATTTCATCCATGTCCCTACAAAGGACGTGAACTCATCATTTTTTATGGCTGCATAGTATTCCATGGTGTATATGTGCCACATTTTCTTAATCCAGTCTATCATTGTTGGACATTTGGCTTGGTTCCAAGTCTTTGCTATTGTGAATGGTGCCACAATAAACATACGTGTGCATGTGTCTTTATAGCAGCATGATTTATCACTCATAGTTGGGAATTGAACAATGAGAACACATGAACACAGGAAGGGGAACATCACACACTGGGGCCTGTTGTAGGCTGGGGGTAGGGGGGAGGGGGGAGGGATAGCATTAGCAGATATACCTAATGTTAAATAACGAGTCAATGGGTGCAGCACACCAACATGGCACATGTATACATATGTAACTAACCTGCACGTTGTGCACATGTACCCTAAAACTTAAAGTATTAAAAAAAAAAAAGATTTGGTCCAAGAAGCAATGAAGGGATGGACAATGGAAGAAGATGTTTTCTTCTGGTGATTTTGCTGGAAGGTCTTCATGCCTCCGCAGCTGCTCTATGTTGGTCTGGGCATCTTCTACCAGAGAGCCAGACAGGCCCAGCAGGGGAAAAATGACACTGAGCCAAAATGCAAATGTCCTATTCAACTGGAGGTGGTGACAAGGGGAAAGGTAGAAACTTCAGCATGGCTTTTACAGTGGGGGTAAGGGGGGT
The DNA here is from genome assembly GCF_029281585.2 of Gorilla gorilla gorilla. Lineage (NCBI taxonomy): Eukaryota > Metazoa > Chordata > Mammalia > Primates > Hominidae > Gorilla > Gorilla gorilla. The sequence continues at coordinate 94,782,380 of NC_073239.2, read as the reverse complement.
TCACCATATGCTTAATAGATGACTATTACCCAACTCCAAGTCTTTATACTCAGAAAATAGAGGTAAGTGGGCAGGAAGGGGAGCAAAGAGGATTCTCGAAGATTCTATGGAGGAAGACATGCCTCTGTGAACCACGAACTCATGAATTATAAGTAACAGTAACATTGTTTTTCCAAAACTTCACAGTTTGCAAAATTCACACAATGACCCTATGCAGTAAGTGATGTTATCTCTCCAACTGCATAGATGAGAAAACTCACACTCAGAGGATGTTGCTTACACAAGGGCACCAGCCAATACACAATCTCAGGAGCCCTAACTTTGAAACCCTCTGCTCTTCCCACCCAGGACCCAACCTCTATAAAGCCTCACCCAGCCCCACCCTCTCCCACACTCTGCTCACACCTCTATTATAGCAAGTGCACTCAGTGCTTGCACATGGTAGCTGCTCGAGAAATCATTTGCTGAAAGCAAATGTGAGACCTTTTCGCTGCTCCTGCAATGACACAGAATGGAATTAAGAACTACTAGAAGAAGCATAGCAAGGGCTTCTGGCTAAGCATGGCAGGTGGAACCCAGGCCACGGACTCTACTCCTTCACAAACCCCACTAAAGTGACTCTAAAAGTAGTAAAGAAGGCAAAGACCCCACCACAACAAGAAAACAATAGAGAGGCAACAACAGAAGGCAAAGTGAGATAAGCAATATTGTGTTTGCTGCAGGGAGCTACTGAGAAGTGACTCAGCAGGCTAGAAAACACGGACCCCTAAGCTGGCAATAGGAGAGCTTTATAATTATTACTGCTGAGCCTCAAGCAGGCTCAGAAACTGAGGGACTCTGGCACCTATGAAAATGAGATTTGGGGGTTCTGAAAAAGAAAGATTAATTGAAAGACTTTAAAAGTACCAGCTAAACCCCCAGATCCCCACCCGACCCTGACAGAAGATGGAGACTGATGCTCTGGGAACAGACAGGCTCTGCAGGCTGCACCACACACCAGCAGCACCACCCCAAGGACAGGGGACTGAACCTAAGTCCACATAATGACCACTGAGGAGCTCTGGCACTCTCGCCTCCTGGATCCCACGTCTCTGGGACAGCCAGGCTGGTGTCCCTTCTAAAACCCCATCCCAGGTCTACCCCCAATCTTCACGGACAGCAATGTCTGCCCACCAGACCTCCAGTCATCCGTCCCTGCTGCCCCTACACTCCTGTCTCTGTCACCTCTTTCTTGGCTAATTTCACACAAATTACATTGAACCTCAGCCTCAGCAGGATCTTAAACACACACTCACTGAAATCCAATTAACCTTCGATAAAGGTCCAGCAATCAATAGTCATTCTGTGGCTTGGGGAGGCGCCACCCACCCCAGGAAAGAGGACTCCTGCACGACCTTTACTTTTAATGAGATCAATGACAGTCATTGTTGCCAGCTCTTAAAGTGACTGGCAAATATGATCACCAGGTCAGGCCCTTGGTAATATCTGCTTCTGGGCTCACAGACACAAACAAATGAGGGCCCCTGCAGGCTGCTGGCTCCCGAGGCCCATGCTTGCTGGCAGGTGGGCACCCCTGGGCAGGGCTGTCTCGGGCCTGGAGGTGCAGATCAGCAGGGTGAGCGCAGATGGCACTTCTGGCAAGGCCTGAGCCCCTGGCTTCATGTTTCAGTATGGGGAGTCCTGAACTTCAGTGAGTGTCTGAACCGCCTGGACAGTCTGTTGAAATGCAGATTCTTGCAAACTTCTACAATCCTTTCCACCCCGGATTTGGATTAGTGAGTTTGGAGTAGGGCCCAGGAATCTGCATTGTTAAATAAGCTTCCCTGGTGATTCCTTTTTTTCCCCTATAGTGATTCTAAAAGAGATGGTTGGTGAACAAGTCTTAGCTCCCACCAAGCTGAAGAATCAATGTTCTTGGTTAGAGCCTAGCTAGTCCCACACCTTCAATAAGCATACTGAGGACCAGAGAGAGGATGTGATTTGCCTAAGGTTATACAGCAAGCTACCAGCAGGACAGAGATTGAACCTATCCCTCTTGCCTGCTAAACTGTTGTTTCCCTGTCCAAGTCTATTGGGCCAAGTGGGACTGGGATGCTGTAGGGTGAGGAGGCCTCTTCAAAGCGGAGTGAGGCTGATACAACAAGTGGTTGGGGGCTCTGGAGCCATCCCCACCCACCTCAAGAGGGGTCCCTTCTACAGCCATCTTCCAGGATAGACATCTGCTTATAGCAGCTAAGATGCCACTAATCACACACACCCTAGGATTCAGAGTAAGACTTTCGCCCCTGTCACTCCTATCTAGCCCTTGTACCTCCCTCCCCAAGGAATGCTCACAGCCAGGCTGCCCTCAGGAGGGAGTCACTCCAGGGCTGGCTCGCTGAGTACCACAGTCCTAGGGAGACTTTAGAACCTCAGGAGTCTATCTGAAACTTTCAGGATTGTGGACTCTTTCATCACACACACACACACACACACACACACACACACGCACACACACACACGCTCCTCCGTAGTCTTCAAGGCCGTGGCTTTGATGTTGGTTGGTAAGAGACATGATAGATTAATTTATTCAGAGTAAGGCCTGTCCCTAACCTACTCCCAACACCACTGATGGTAAGTGACAGTATTTAGAGCACCATAGTGGCCCATAGCCCACTGTGGGGGTTTCTGCGGAAGTATTTAATAACATCATCTCAGACTGCCAAAGAGCTACCGAGTCATGCAAAGCCTAAAAGCCAGGGACTGGGGATTAAGAAATTAACATAGTGTGGCATTACAAGGATAGACCAATGAAACAAAATAGATTCCAGAAGAGCCCCACATTGATGACAAAGACGTCAGATCCCAAAACTGTATGATTCCATTTATGTGAAGTTCAATAATGGGTGCAGGTCATCTATGGTGGCAGAACTCAGAAGAGCATTAGCTCTGGGAGGGACGTGAGAGAGCTCGCCAGGGAGCTAGAAATGACTTGTAACTTTATCTGGACAGTGATTACATATTATATTCACATGGAAACTTACTGAGGTATACAATTAAAATTTGTGACCTCCGGTGAGTTATCTTCCCTCTCTGAGTCTCTGATTCTTCATCTGCAAATCTGAGACAATAAGACCTCCCTCATAAGTTGATAATGCAGAAAGCTCCTGGTACATAGAGCCAGGCAGTCAGTAAACATTAATGGTTTAAAAAAAAAAAAGAAAGCTGGGGAGGTAGAAGAGAAAAAAATAGCCCAATGACAACAACAACATTCATCTCACTATCATTTTGGGGAACTTACTTAGCACATGCCAGGCACTGTGCAAAGCATTGTTTGTGCATTAACTCACAGAGTCCTCACAAAATCACTTACTTAGAGATAGGTACGATAAAACAGAAAAATGTTTCTATGAAGTGATCCTTGATGTAAGCCAGAGAGAGAGGTGTTACATTCAGACACTGCCTTGGTGCAGAGCAATGCTTCTCAGATGGTGCTCCAGCTCCTCTGAGTAGTTAGTTACCAAGTGGCTCCAGGTTCCAGCAGCCCAGGGTACTGGGTTGGTGCAAAAAGAATTGTGGTTTTTGCAATGGCCCGAAATAAAAAACAAAACACACAATTACCTTTGCACCAACCTATAGATCCCTGGCAGGGAAATGGAGAAGGTAGAGGGGCAAGGACTTTGGAGTCATGCAGACCTGAGTTCAAACCCTGGTTCTACCCCTGCTAGCTGTGTGATATGGGGCAAGCTGTTTAACCTCTCTGAGAATTTGCTTTCTCATCTGTAAATGGGGTTAATAATATATACTGTATAGGAGAGCTGTAATGAGTGGAGATTACGTGTGTCATATGCCTGGCACATATTAGTTGCTTATAATTATTATTAGTTATTGTTTTTCCCCAAATAACTCTGATATCAGCTTGCCCCATTCTGCATGTCCACAAGAAAACAACCAACACTCTCCCCTAGGCCTGCCTGGTAGAGGCCAATCTAGGGTGTGAGGCTGGTTTGTTTACCCATTCACTAATTTAAGGATGTCTACCAAGGATCTGCTCTGCACAGACCACTGGCTTTATCTACAAGGTATCAAAAGAGCGGGGAGGCAGGAGCAGATGAGACCAGTCCTTAGAGGGCACACCCTGCCCAGCTCCTACTGCCCAGCTCCAGCCTAGCTGCCCCCTCCGGCCAGGCACATCACTCAGCCATAAGCAAACAACTACCCAGAGCGCACCTTTCTGTGTTTGCATTTGTTTGGAAAATCAACGTTGCCTCTGATTAAACGCCATTACGGCTCTGGGCTCACTGGATCCAAAGAGATTAATGGACTTGAGGGTGTTGCTGGAATGAAAATGCCTCCACAGCTGGTAGTAAGTAAATGCCAGGAACCTGGCGGGGATGAGGCCTCCGGGATATTTCCTGATCAGCAGGCGACAGACCCTGTTTCCCTTTAAGGCCGTTCAGGAAAGGCCAGAGGTGGCCTCCCATCCCATCGAATCCCTTCGCCACTGGAACCAAAGACTGTATTCTGCTGGAACACCTCCCATGTACCACCCTAGAAGCCACCAGTGAAGGCAGCAGAGTCAGAAGCCCTGACTTGTGTTACTGGCCAAGTGACCTAAGGAAAGACATTTGCTCCCTTTCAGAACTTTTCACCCCATCTGTAAAATAGAAGGATGAACTCTTTTTCTCATCCCTTTCCCTCCAAGCAGAAGAACTCTTCCAGAAAAGTCCAATAGGCAGCTCACGCATTGGCAAAGCTGCCCTGGGTAAAACAGAGTGGTATCTGTTTCAGTGTAGCCTGCCCATACCCCACACACCCCAAGGCCCTTGAATGGGTTATTGAAGCACTGTTCCCTAAGTCAGGGGACAACAGCTTTCCTAGAAGGCCTGAGCCAGCCACAGAGAAACGTTCCCACCATGCTCCTGGCAGCAGCTCTGTGCACTTTGATGCGGCCCCTCCTTTGTGGCCTAACAGGAAGAGTGAAATCAGCGAGACTCAGGTCTCAATCCCACCTCTGCTAAGCTGTGTGACCTTCTCTCTCTGAGACTCTGATTCTTTGTCTGCAAAATGGAGACAATGAGACCACCCTCATAAGTTTATTATGGAGAAAAGGGCCTGGCACAGGGAAGTTAGGCATGCAATAAATGCTAATGGTAAAAGGAGAAAGAAAGAACAGAGCCCAAAGATAATATAAGGAAATCAACAACCACCACCCAGCTACTCCTCTGGAATGCTAGCCACACACCAGGCACTGTGCTTAGCACTGTTTGCACCCTAACTCACATAGTCTTCACAACCCCTCTTAGAGGCAGATACTGACCCCATTTACAGCAGTCACATGGCCACCAGGAGGCCTGTGCAACCACCACACTCCCCTGCCACCCCCCTGGGCTCATCTGCTGAGCCAAGGTATGGCTTTCTCCTGTGGGCCAACTCCCCATTGGGACCACATGCTCTCGCTTATCTTCGTGCACTGCCTGTGGACATGGGGAGTGGAATAGAAAAGAGCATTCATGGCCAGGCGCGGTGGCTCACGCCTGTAATCCCAGCACTTTGGGAGATCGAGGCAGGCGGATCACCTGAGGTCAGGAGTTCAAGACCAGCCTGACCAATATGGAGAAACCCTGTCTCTACTAAAAATACAAAATTAGCCAGGCATGGTAGCGCATGCCTGTAATCCCAGCTATTTGGGAGGCTGAGGCAGGAGAATCACTTGAACCCAGGAGGCGGAGGTCGCAGTGAGCCAAGATTGCGCCATTGCACTCCAGCCTAGGCAACAAGAGCAAAACTCCGTCTCAGGAAAAAAAAAAAAAAAAAAAAAAGGCATTTACCTCCACTGGGCGTGGCCCACTTCCTTCCTTCCATCCCAGAGGGCAGAACATGTCGCTGCACTCCCCAAAACCCTGAAGTGACTCCACAGTGCCTCTAGGTCACACCCAAGACCATTACCTTATCTCCCCACACACCCCAAGGAACCCTGCCCCAGCCCTGCCAAACTTCACCCATTTCCTTCCCCTTCTTGCAAAGCCACTCCCTGGAAAATTCCTACTCATCCTGCTGGGGACGCCAACCTGTGGCAGGCCTCAGTGCCTCTTCCTCACTCTCCCTGGGGTTCTCCTCACACCCTCTCGCTGCCTGAGATAAAGCAAGGATTTAGATGTGTGTCTGACTCTAATGCTAAGCTCTGGGGACTGGGTCCGGTCCCCCTGCGAGCCCCCATACCTAGCATATACCAGACACTATTAAAATGATCAATGTTGAGCCTGGCCACGTGGCTCACACCTGTAATGCCAGCACTTTGAGAGGCCAAAGTGGGAGGACTGCTTGAGCCCAGGAGTTCCAGATTACAGTGAACTATGATTGTGCCACTGCATGCCAGTCTAGGCAACAGAGCAAGACCCCATCTCTAAAAACATAAAAATGAAATTATGAATGTTGTTGAAAAAGTACAACTCCACCCATTCCTGTGGGACCCTGTGCAACCAAGAAGCAGAAAGTGAGGGACAGGTCCTACCCACTGGCCAGTATTCCCTGGGACAAGGGGGATGGGAGGGGGGACACACAAAGCCCACCTCTTTTTTCCTGCTCTAGGAGGCTGATGCAGTTGGCTGCTGCTGTCCCCTTTTTGCCTGATCCCTTGAGATCTGGGAAGTGGGAAGGAGAGAGAAGGGCAGGAAGAGGGAAGAGACAACAGACAGGCCCCACAGAGCCAAAAGGATTAAGTCCCACTGATTTTGCATCATTGTTCTCTGTGGCCGCTTAGCTTTGTGGGGCTCAGATGGTACAAAGGAAAAGCAGGTAATGGCAGAAGGGGCTCAGCATGTCCCTGCAGGCCGCTGTGTACACAGGGTTGGCCTAAATGACCTGAAAGAATCTTTCTTGCTCAAAGTTTATAATTCTCCACACAATGGGCCCCATTAAAGACAAGGGGGCCAGACTCTGAGGCCTCACCTGGACACACAGGCACTTCCTGGGCAGCCTTGACCAAGGCCACGTTCCCCGGCACAGCAGCCCTGAGCTCTTGACCTCACCTCATTGACGTCAATCTTGTTCCTCTCCATGTAGTCTCTGTCATTGACCTGCCCGCCATCCACAAACTCCATCAGGAGGACCCGCTCCGTGGACAGGTCCCAGTGGATTCGGGGGACCTGGGATAGGAAGGGACAGGTCAGATGGTCTGGGGAAGCTGGGAATCGGGCAAGGATGACAATGTGGCACAGCGAGCCAGACAGCAACAGAGGCTCCTCCCAGAGCAAGGGAGAAGAGGCCCGGGAGGGACCTCAGCGGTGACAGTGGGGATGGGACAGCCAGGCCAAGAGGGAGGCCGGCTACTCCACCTCTGCTCAGCAGGCCTCCGCCCACTCCTTTAGATACCGGCTTTGCCAACTCTCCTCAGTGCCTTCTAATGCTGTTAAGAGCCAAAACTAAAGTTGGGACTTGGGAGGAAAATGTTGGAACACCTGACACCTGGGCATTGCTGTTAAGGATATTTCCTCTCCTCATCCCGCCACCAGGCCTACTTCAGACTCCTTCCTCTGCCTCCAATATTTCACCCAGGTAATGGGTGCATTGTGTGTATTGAGCAAATGACTGAGTTTTAACCAGATGATAAATTTTGTTTCTCATGGCTGTTTCCTGTAGGAAAACATGTTTCCTGGGGCAGAAAACATTGGATATTAATCCAACATCTATTCCCAACCCTCCTCTTCCCTACAGATGAAAAAAACTAAATACTGGGGCCAGGTGGGGTGGCTCACACCTATAATCCCAGCACTTTGGGAGGCTGGGGCAGGTGGATTGCTTGAGCTCAGAAGTTCAAGACCAGCCTGGGCAACGTGGCGAAACCCTGTCTCTACAACAAATACAAAAATTAGCCAGGCATAGTGGTGCATGCCTGTGATCCCAGCTTGGGAGGCTAAGGTGGGAGGATAGCTGTCAAAGCCACAGTGTGCTGTGACCTTACACATCACACCACTGCACTCCAGCCTGGGCAACAGAGCAAGATCCTGCCTGAAAATAAACAAACAAATAAAAAACCTAAATACTTTCCTTGCCTGCTTTATAGTAGGTATGGCCATGTGACATAGTTCTGACTTATGAACAAAAATGGAAACCTGCTAGGGGATTCTGGGAAGATTTTTATTTCCTTGATTTAAAAAAAAGGGGGTATTTGCATAGTGCTACTCTTCTTCCACTTCTCTTCCTGCCTCGAAAGTGAATGTGAATGTGACTGTTGGTGCTGTAGCAGCCATCTTGCAACAATGAGGAAAAATAAAAAAATTTAAAAATCCGAGAAGCCAGCTCTGGTACTGTTAAACCACAAAAACCATATGTCAGTAGGCAACCACTGCAAACCTTCTTGCTATGTGAAGACAACAAATTCTTTTGTTTAAGGCACTCTAAATGAGGCTTTCAGTTGCCTACAGACAAATGCATTACTAACATACACTCTCCAACCCTCTCTGACTCTCACAACACTCAAAAACCAAAAAGAGAACAGATTTCTCCAGGAGCGGGCAAGAGACTAGAATGCAACCAGGCTGCCATGTGAGCAAGGGACACCCACCAGTACCCCCACAGCCAGGAGGGAGGGGTTACTGGGCTTCCAGCATGCCGAGTTTCCCCCAAATTGTGAGGAGTTTATTTCCTCTTACAAATAAAGAAACATGGGCAGCTTTTTCAAATGTTTTGGAGAGTAAGATTCTCCTTTACCCTGACCACCCAAATTCATCTAGCAATAACATAGTGGCCCTCAAGTCAACAGACCTATTTCCTGTTCCTAATTCTGCTAATACTGTTGTGTCTTAGACTAGCCACTTAACTTCTTTACATCCCAGTCTTCCTCACTGGAAAGCAGAATTGTTTCTGCCCTATCTCAGTAAGGACCTCTGAGGATAAATGGGGGCCGTACATACAAGTGAAATGCTCTAGTTGGAACAAAGTTTCCAACAGAAAGCAAGGTGTTATTTTAGTTTGCTGCTTGCCTGCGGTTTCTGCCATTTGAAAATCTGGGCCAATAGAGAAATCTGTGAAACTGATACTTTGAACTTAAAATTTAGACTTGCTTGGCATTTTTCAAAAAGTTTCTTTTTAAAAAAGTGAGTGCATGTTTGCTATTGTTGCTTTGTTGGTTTCTTTAGAGACAGGGTCTCATTCTGTCACCCAGGCTGGAATGCCGTGGCATCATCATAGCTCACTGCAGCCTCGAACTCCTGGACTCAAGAGATCCTCCTGCCTCAGCCTCTCAAAGTGCTGGGATTACAGGCGTGAGCCACCGTGCCCTGCCTGTTGTTTTTGTTCATGGCTTCCAAATGAATGGGACATATTTTCGGGTTAAATTCTTCCCTTGGGTTTGTTTGTAAACCTATGTTTGACAGTGGGCCCCTAAGGCTCTGGAGACAAGAGGTCAAATCTCTAGCCAGCCCCGCCAGAGGCAGCTTAAAAAACAGCGAGGGTGTGAGATGGTATCTCATTGTGGTTTTGATTTGCATTTCTCTGATGGCCAGTGATGATGAGCATTTTTTCATGTGTTTTTTGGCTGCATAAATGTCTTCTTTTGAGAAGTGTCTGTTCATGTCCTTCGCCCACTTTTTGATGAGGTTGTTTGTTTTTTTCTTGTAAATTTGTTCGCGTTCATTGTAGATTCTGGATATTAGCCCTTTGTCAGATGAGTAGGTTGCGAAAATTTTCTCCCATTTTGTAGGTTGTCTGTTCACTCTGACTATGCAGCCATAAAAAATGATGAGTTCATGTCCTTTGTAGGGACATGGATGAAATTGGAAATCATCATTCTCAGTAAACTATCGCAAGAACAAAAAACCAAACACCGCATATTCTCACTCATAGGTGGGAATTGAACAATGAGATCACATGGACACAGGAAGGGGAATATCACACTCTGGGGACTGTGGTGGGATGGGGGGAGGGGGGAGGGATAGCATTGGGAGATATACCTAATGCTAGATGACGAGTTAGTGGGTGCAGCGCACCAGCATGGCACATGTATACATATGTAACTAACCTGCACAATGTGCACATGTACCCTAAAACTTAAAGTATAATAAAAAAAAAAGAAAAAAAAAACAGCGAGGGGCTGGGCGCAGTGGCTCACGCCTGTAATCCCAGCACTTTGAGAGACCGAGGAGGGCAAATCACTGAGGCTGAGGAAAGAGAATCACTAGAACCTGGGAGACGGAGGTTGCAGTGGATGAAGAGTACGCCACTGTACTCCAGCCACGGTGACAGAGGGAGTGAGATTCCATCTCAAAAAAAAAAAAAAAAACAGCTAGGAAAGAGTCACAGGTGGAAACAGAAAACCCACAGGCTGGAGCTTCTCTGTGCTTGTGCATCAGGGTCCTGGGTGTACTAGGGTTTCCCCCTTTTTGGTCTCCCTGCAAACATTACCATTCCAGTCTAACCACAGAATGTGCCCCTTGCTTCTGCTGCTTAAATCTGAAATGACTAAAATATCAAACCTGGGAAACAGTGGAATTTGTCATGGGAGCTTCAGAACCACAGGTGCCCCTGGACAGACATAACGTGGAAATGACTGCAAAATGCCAAACTGCTCCTGCTCAGTTAAAAAAGTGAGCTATGCCTAAATCACCAGATGGGCAGGAGGACCTGGGGGTGTGGGGTGAAGTGAGCGCCCACATTTCCTGTCCTATGCTTCTTCCATCAAGGAAGGAAAAAATGAAAAAGAGAAATTTGAAAGAGTCAATAAGCACCCCGCACTCCCCATCCCACCCCCAAACAAAGCAAACTGAAACTCTAAGGAGCTCATGGCCAGGGTGCTCAGCGGCCCCACCAGCAGGGTCACACCCTGACCATTAGGACCCCTGGGTCCAGGGTCTACCTCTTTGCCACAGAGCAGAGGCCTCCCTCCTGTGGGCTCCTCCTGCCTCCCACACGGATGCCAATCTGGACCCCAAGAAGGAAGGCACCAATTAGAGAAGTTTTAGCCCAAGACCCTGGGCCTCAGCCTCACAGTCTGGCCCTGACCTCACATTTCTGCTGTTTCTATGCTTGGGTCAACGTGCCCACGAAACAGGCTGCGCCTGGCTTGTCTGAGACAGCGCCCATCACCCCAGGCCCACAGTCCTCCTGGAGCCTGAGTCCAGCACAGCAGAAGGCCTGGAGACCTGCAGTCAGACCGGCAGATTTGGAGTCAGGATGCTGGCTGGAGCCCCGGCTCTGCCACCTAAAAGCTGTGTGACTGTGGGTAAGTTATATAACCTCTCTGAACACCAGTTTCTCCACCAAAAATATGGTGATAATGGTTACAGTGGAAGCACAACCCCACCTCCACCCCCATTTCCCACTACTATGAGCAGAGTACTGGCACTCAACATGGAACCAGACACTAGCAGCTGCTGGAAAAAACATCGATTGCTCTTAGGACAGCCACATCGAGTTTCACAGAGGGCTCTGATACACACCAGGGCTGAGAGTTATGCTCTAGACGGTTCACTGGAATTCACATCTTCCCCACAGAGCAGAACCATATGGAGGGTGAACATGCAGGCTCTGGAGCAGGCTACCTCTATTCCCTCCCCTTAGTGGTAAGCCTTGTGACCCTGCCCAAAGGGTTGATAGCTCTGAGCCTCAGTCTCCCAACTGATGATATGGGGGTGATTATGGCACCTCCCTTGTGAGGCTGTTGTAAGAATTAAAGAATTAAAGAATATAAAGCACTCTGCAAAAAAAGAGTTATATATTATTTACTATCCATCTGTAGTTCCTAATCTTTGAGATTCATGGGAAGTTATCATACTTCCCAAAAAGCATGCACATCTCCTCAGGGTTTGTCCACAATTTCTAGAGTCCTGGGCTCCTTACCTCACACTAAGGAACCCTGGCATGGCCCTGCACACCTATCCCCACCTCCACACATATAGAAATGGTCTCATCACTTCCAGTCCCAAACCCTGTGGTTATAAAGCTTCTCCCCTGCCACCTTGTCCCCAGGTGAGTCACAAACCCTACCACTTGTCCTGTTTCCATCCCCTGGCACATACGCTCTGCTGCCAGATCCACTAAGCCTGGCCTTAATCATTCAGCCTAGCTGCCCCCTCACCCTCTCCCAGTCCCCCTGACGCCATATTTGCATTCAGTGCTTGTCTGAGCCTGGGAGATTTATAGCACAGGGCTGAGGTTCTTAAACTGCACATAAGCACTGGAAGATGCCTCACACACTGAGAGGTAAAGTCTTTGCAGAGGCTTAATTATGCACAGATGTTGTGATCGGGAGCCAGTGTGCAAAAGCAGTCTATCTCCAGTTTTAAGAGCTGAACTGGGTTCACAGTGCAAAATTCACTTCCCCCTTGTTATGTGTTTAGGCAAAATTAATTACTCAAGAGCCTTAATTCCACCACTGTCTTAGGAAGGGTGTGCAAGTTTTGGAAACAGCGGGTCAAATTGGTATATTCATTATTTACCCATTTGGCATCCTCATTTGAAAAATGTGTGTTATTGTTATTATTGCATGTCTTGGTCTGGCACTTGCCAGTTGGCCCCAACCAGGGGACAATTTTGCTGTTTCCATGGGAACAGTAGAGGAGATGGTTCTGTCTGGCTCATAGTTCTGGCTCTGAGGGGCACCCCTGCTGGTAAATGGCAGCAGAGTATCCTGAGAGGAGCACACACTTGAAGTCAGAAAATCTGGGATGTTGCCCTAGCTCCTCTACTCAAACTGTCCTCTGCAATATGGGCTGATGCCTGCTGGAAGGACTCAACACCATAGTACCTGCAGACTGTTCAATGCAGCAGCTCCTGATGAAGAAGAAATAATCAATATATATTGCCTATAGTCAATACTTCTTAGAAGCACTCACCAGAGCCCTTTATCCTGGGTAGAATTACGTACTTCCTCTTGGGAATCCACAGAAACACAGATGAATGCCTGTCATGGTACTAACAAACCTGCACTACAACAACACATTGCTGTGTCTGTCCCTCCACTAGATGAGAAGTTTTCCAGAGCAGGGACAAACCTCAGCTCCCAGCACAGCAACAAGCTCGGGAATAAAAGAAATGGAATAAGCAAATAGAAGCATGTCTTAGACTCTATAGCATTGTGCTAATTAGTTAACATTATCACTTGTCTCAAAGAGCCAAGTTTTCACTGAACTGGTGGTTTGAGCTCCAAGGCTGGGGCAGTGACACCAGATCTAGGCTGCACTCCTGGATTTACACACACAAGAGGGTCTGTACATCCACACCGACAGTGGCAGCCAACAAAATGCCAGTCAAGCATACTGGGAGTATGGAGACGTACCCAACCCTCACCACACACAAAGAGCTAAACTTCTTCATGGGCTCTATCTTCCACCACAGTCAATGTGTCAATACACTGCACTGATCAACACAGCTGTGGTTCTTCCTCCCGTGGATTCTCAAGTGGTTAGAATAGACACATCTTCAGTCATTCCATCCCTGTTAGTCAATCGGGAGAGCAAAAATATAAACACTTCCTCCATTTCTCATGATGTCTTCAAAAGCCAAAAGGACACCTTAGGGAAGAATGAGAGAGTCCCTTCTCCCTGATCCAATGTTCTGAGCCATCCTCCCCAAGAATAGCACAGCTTGACTGTTGGCTCTAGAACCTGCACATGGAGCTCCTGAGGGCTTGGTGACCCCTCTCGTGCATTCTCCAGGCCTGCTAAAGAAGAGGGAAGGGTGATCCGTCCTAGAGTTGGAAGCTAAGCTCAGTGTAGACAACCAGAAGAGCCCTCCAAGCCCTGCACTGTTGGGATAAAGGGGGTAACCCTGTTTTAATAGGCATACACCTCAGGAAGGACAAATGTGTTGGAAGAACAGTGGTGTGACATACATCTCTCTCCCCAGTTCCTGTGTGCCCTGAGAGAACATCAGGATGGTCCTTAAAGACCAGCTCCGGCTGGGCGCGGTGGCTCACGCCTATAATCCCAGCGCTTTGGGAGGCCGAGGCAGGCGGATCATTTGAGATCAGGAGTTTGAGACCAGCCTGGCCAAAATGGCAAAACCGTGTCTCTACTAAAAATACAAAAATTAGCCGGGTGTGGTGGCACACACCTGTAGTCCTAGCTACTCAGGAGGCTGAGGCAGGAGAATCGCCTGAACCCGGGAGGTGGAGGTTGCAGTGAGCAGAGATTGCACCACTGCGCTCCAGCCTGGGTGACAGAGTGAGACTCTGACTCAAAAAAATCATAATAATAAAATAATTAATTAAAAAAAAAAAAAGGACCAGCTCCGGGGCCAGGCGCAGTGGCTCACACCTGTAATCTCAGCACTTTGGGAGGCCAAAGTGGGCAAATCATTTGAGGTTGGGAGTTCAAGACTAGCCTGACAACATGGTGAAACCCCATCTCTACTAAAAAAAAAAAAATACAAATATTAGTAAGGCATGGTGGCACATGCCTATGATCCCAGCTACTTGGGAGACTGAGACAGGAGAATTACTTGAACCCAGGAGGCGGAGACTGCAGTAAGCTGAGATCGCACCACTGCACTCCAGTCTGGGCAACAGAGCGAGACTCTGTCTCAAAAAAAAAAAAAAAAAAACACCAGCTCCAGCGCCAACTTCTCAGCAGAGCCTGCCCTGACCCAGTAGGCCATGGGAGTCCCTACTTCTGAATCCTCAGAGCACGTAGAAGCCGTACTTCTCATGGGGCACTGACAGCTGCGACTTCATATTATCTGATATTGTTTCCCACATTAAGTGTCTCTTATTACATAGAACAGTTCTGCTATAATACTTGTTTTGAAAACACAAATTTGTTCCAATGCAATTGATATGTTAGGGAACAGTTTGATCATAATGCAAATTTTGGATGTGCTTATGTGTACTATCATCTGCGAGAAACACTGTGAATGCAGAAAGCTGCATCCAGCAGAGCCGTGCCACATTGGAATACACAAAACAAACACACCTCGACATCGCTGCGAGTCAGTGAGTCACCCACATCTGGCCTTACAACTTTCTGTCCCATTTCTTTTTTGTTGTTGTTCCTTGAGACGCAGTCTCGCTCTGTTGCCCAGGCTGCAATGCAATGGCATGATCTCAGCTCACTACAACGTCTGCCTCCTGGGTCCAAACGATTCTCCTGTCTCAGCCTCCCGAGTAGCTGAGATTACAGGAGTGCACCACCATGCCCAGCTATTTTTTGTGTTTTTAGTAGAGACAGGGTTTCACCATGTTGGCCAGGCTGGTCTTGAACTCCTTCCCTCCAGTGATCTGCCCACCTCCGCCTCCCAAAGAACTGCGATTACTGCCATCAGCCACCATGCCCGGCCTCCATCCCATTTCAAAGGACTCCTCCCACCACCTCACAAAACTAACAAGCAGCAACCCTTCTGATGCCCACTTCCACAGCAGGCTCAAGGTAAAGTGCCATGTGTATTGTGGTCTTATGTATTTCTTAGCCATTTAACATGTGTAAAACGATGCTACTGGTTTTTATTCATTCCTATCTTCTTTTCTTTCCTATATTACTGTATTACCGATGAATTTTTTTTCTTTTTTTTTTTTTTTTTTGAGACGGAGTTTCACTCTTGTTGCCCAGACCTGAATGCAGTGGCGTGATCTCAGCTCACTGCAACCTCCACCTCCCGGGTTCAAGTGATTCTCTTGCTTCAGCCTCCCAAGCAGCTGGGATTACAGGCACACGCCACCACGCCAGGCTAATTTTTATATTTTTAGTAGAGACGAGGTTTCACCATGTTGGCCAGGCTGGTCTCGAACTCCTGACCTCAGGTGATCCACCTGCCTCAGCCTCCCAAAGTGCTGGGATTACAGGTGTGAGACACTGTGCCCAGCCACTGATGAATTTTTTTGAGTGTTGTGCCCCTAACTCTATTTTCCCCATAAGCTCTGTGGTTTCTGTTATGTGATTTTCCATAACTGCAGTATTTCTAGGGACACATATGTTTTGTTACAGCAGAACCAACTGTATGAGCCAAGGTAAAACATACGTGTTTAAAACAGTCCCAGCGTACAGTAGTGTTAGCTATCAGCATCGCCATCATCATCACCATCCCATGCCTCACGGAGGCAGAGACCACGGCATATAGGTTCTTGGCTAAGGCTCAGTGTCTTGTAGTTGTCGATTATTCAATAAACATCTGTTTAATTGACTAATGGGTCAACAATCACACTTGATATTTCTTTGCAAATTGCCTTCAAGGGATTTAATGCACATCACCAGTGACGTCATTCATCCTCAGTAAGAGGACTCAGGAAGAAGATGTCCCAATTATGTCCTGAAAGGGATGCTCAAGGCAGG
Organism: Gorilla gorilla gorilla; assembly: GCF_029281585.2. NCBI lineage: Eukaryota > Metazoa > Chordata > Mammalia > Primates > Hominidae > Gorilla > Gorilla gorilla. Next base: position 94,766,139 of record NC_073239.2, on the reverse strand, counting down.
GACCCACATACCGCTACACTCTTCCACCAGACCACCATACCCCGCATTGCATCGTCCCACCTACCTTCAAGAAGTCAAAATGCTTGAGCATCTGGGACACCTTCTCAGCATTCCTCCCTTCATTGAGGAAATCCAGCTCCAAAGGCAGGTTCTTCTTGGCTTCATCCACAAGCCACATAAACTCAAACTCTGGGAATAGCTGCTTCACAGCCAGAACAAGCACCTGAAATCCAACAAGCACCCCAGTCATTTGGCCCACAGCACACACCAAGGGACATTCCCTACCTTCCTGCCTGGTTCTCCCCTAGAGTAAGGGAAACTGCTCCCCTGGGGCCCATCCCTCCTCTGAATTCCAGGAGGGAAACATAGTAGGCTCCTGCTCTCCCATAAGCTTGGTACTCTGCACCAAGTCCAAGATGATGATAGCCCAACAGCCGGCATCGGTAACCACGACTACCACTTGCTGAGGGTTCCCCTCGTGCCCAGCACTAACTAAGCACTTATTTTTTTTTTTATTTTATTTTTTAAGTTCTGGGATATGTGTGTAGGATGTGCAGGCTTGTTTCATAGGTAAACGTGTGCCATGGTGGTTTACTGCACCTATCACCCCATCACCTAGGTATTAAGCCTGGCATGCATTAGCTCTTTTTCCTAATGCTCTCCCCCACCCCCCACCCCTCGCCCAACAGGCCCCAGGTGTGTTGTTCCCCTCCCTGTGTCCATGTGTTCTCATTGTTCAGCTCCCACTTATAAGTGAGAACAAGCGGTGTTTGGGTTTTTTGTTCCTGCATTAGTTTGCTGAGGATAATGGCTCCCAGCTTCATCCATGACCCTGCAAAGGACATGATCTCGTTCCTTTTCATGGTTGCATAGTATTCCATGGTGTATATCTACCACATTTTCTTTATCCAGTCTCTCATTGATGGGCATTTGGGTTGATTCCACATCTTTGCTACTGTGAATAGTAAACTAAGCACTTTACTTACTACTAAACTTAATCCTTGCAACAACTCTGGGAGGCACACAGATACACATCTTATCATCCCTTTTCTGTTGTTTAGACAAGCTGTCACTCTGTAGCCCAGACTGGAGTGCAGTGGCATGATCGATCACAGTTCACTGCAACCTTGACCTCCAAGGCTCAAGTGATCCTCCCACCTCAGCCTCCTGAGTGGCTGGGATTACAGATATGCATCACCATGCCCAGCTAATTTTTTTAATTTTTTTGTAGAGACAGAGTCTCACTGTGTTGCCCAGGTTGGTCTCAAGCTCCTGTCCTCAAGCAGTCCTCCTGCCTCAGCCTACCAAAGTGCTATCCCATTTTATAGATGAGGAATTTGAGGCTCTGAGGGGTTATATGATTTTCACAAAATCTGCCCAGCAAGGAAGTACCGAGCTAGAATTCCCCCTGGGAATTCCACAGCCAACTCCACAGCCCTTGCTCTGAAACACTTAGCTCAACTGCTGCTGTGGCTGCTCCCCGATCTGTTCTGGTCTGTTCACAAAGCACTGGGAGGGTGCTGCAAATGTAACTGTCATTACTTTATTTCTTAAGTTGAATGTTTGGTGCTTGAACATTTATAATACTATTTTCTATACTTTCTGTACATCTAAAATGTTTCATAATAAAAAACTAAATTGGAAGAAGAAAATAAGGCTGGATAAGACAAGAGGAGACAGAGAGAAGGAATTTGACCACTTGGATGAAAAGCTTAGATTTTTGGCAATTTGACTCCACTGTGGATTCTTGAGTGATGACATGTTAAGAGGGGGTTTTAGAAGATGTATCTGGCATTCAGGGGTCAGTTTAATGATGTGAAATTAAAGAAGGGCCCAGTGATCTGTGCACAGCATACCACAGCCCCTGCCATGAGCAGGGACACAATCCTAAGGCTGCCCCACCACCAGGGCCCTGGATTTGAGATGGGTGCCCAAGTTCCTGGATGATGGCTCTGTAGTGGGTGAGCAAGGGTGATACCAGGGACATAGGAGGTGTCCCAGAATTCTGGGAGGGAAACAGAAGGGCCCTGATCTCCCATAAGCTCTCCTGCTGGCATTCGAAGCCAGGCCTGGGGAGAACATTGACTGATTGACCCAGTAATTCTTAGTATAAATGACAGTCCGAGTTATCTGAGAACGACCATCTCTAACCCTGGCTATAGCAGATGGCAATAAGAACTAACAAGCTGTCGGCCTGTTGGTACCAAAAGACCTTCCCCTTCCCATCTTTCCAGAAAGACTTACTGAGCCCCAGATAAAAGCCTTGTCTCATGCTTCTTTTTGCCCTGTTCTATGATATTTTGCCCAATGCTGTGTTGGCAAAAGAAATCAATCTAAAGCCGGACTATTAACTACAAGGCATTTACAGCTTTGTTTTCAAGCCCTATGTCCTGGGTGATGTACCAGACGCCATTCCAAAAAGAATCATCGCACTGCGTTATCGTGCTCAATTTCTACCAAAACTTCTTTTAATTACATTTGGCTGTAGTTTAATTTCTTTTGAGTTTTGTCTGGTCTTTCATGGGCTAGACCTGTGACCTTATGATAATTGATTTAGTTTATGTTTTGTTTGTATCACGCAAGACTAGAAGGGAGAGGGGGCAACCGAGAGGCCTGGACTGTATGCCTCAAGCCCTGGCACCTGGGCACCGCAGCCTCCAGACATCACATCTCGTCACAGTGCCCTCAGATGGCCCTTGACAGCAACCAGAGCAGATGCAGAGCACGTGAACGGGAAACAGAAGTGATTCCCCCAGGCCCAGGCAGAGGCCAGCCATGCCATCTAAGTCACCTGAATTCCACTTTTCTGGGCTTGGAATGCAGGCAAGAAAAGCTCTCCAGCATTTTGCTCCAATCTCAACTCCAGAGGGTCTCGCCCGAGAGGAGCAAGGAAAGGGGCCACAATGAGGCTCTCTCATTTGTCCAATCAATATTTACTGATTACCCTCTAGGTAATTACCATAGGCCAGACGTGGATATGCACAGAGAGCTACCTGTAGCCCAGTGAGGTCTCTACTTGGGGGTGAAGCTTCTGGCCAAACAGTAATTCCTCATCATTTATTGTATGGTCACTGTTTTTTGTGGAATTTTTAATTATCATTGATATCCAAGCAGCACTGAAAGGCACATTAAAGATTTTCCAGTTACTAATCAATTACATAATTAGTCATTATTAATACTATTCATTATTATTAACACTTGGTAATACCTGACATCATTAATCATAAGCAGTCAATTATATTAACTAATATTAATTGCTAGTAACTAATTAGTAAGCTAATTCATAACACAGAAAACTTTACAGTGCTCATCGAACTGGTTTCTAAGGCATCCTGTGGGTTGTGGGTCACTTCCTTGGTTACTTAAAATGAAGGGGGTTCTTTGAATAGAAGTCAGTGGTTCTCAGATTTATGGAATGTCACCATCCCCTTTATAGGAGGTCACCAATTTTAAAACTTGATACCCGCTACAAAGCCCAGAAAATGAACATACATAATTTTGCACATAATTCAAGGGGTTCACCAACCCCTTGAAATTCAGTGGGTGGGGAGGGGGTCAGGTTAAGAGTCTTCGGGTTCAAGTAGTTCGGGCTGCTGCCATTTTAGACTTTTCTTGGCTGAAGAAAGTAAAATAAAACTCAGTTTCACCGTCTGGTTTCATTCAACTCCCTTCTTAAATGAATCTACTTAGCCCACCTTAAGCAGATTCATTTCAATTTTTCTTTTTGACAACACATGCAATCAACTAAAATAAAACAGGTGTTGTTATCAATTTGACTTTTTGATTTTTCTCCCAGAATGCATCTTCTCCATAAAATTCTTCTAACAGCCAATGTTTTCACCAGTGCCTACCACCTACTCAACACTCCACAGATGTTTATTGAATACTCACATGAATGAATGAATGAGTAAATGAATGAACAAATGAATATTTCAAAGAGTTTGTCTGCTTCTCTGAGATAATTATATGTTCACATGTGTTATCCAAAGAAAATGAGTTTTTCTATTTCTGAGGTTTTAGTGGAAAGAGTCATAACTTCTGAATTTGGGGGAATCGTAATTTCAGAATGCCTGAGAATTCTCTACTTGATCTAGAACCTTATGAATCAATCAAGGTATATTTAAAAATTAATACTTCCTTCAAGGTAAAATAATAAGACTATCTTCCTATAGGGTCATTGGCTTGCAGGAGGAAAAATCAATCATGGGCCACACAGAAATATAATGGAAAAAATGAAGAGTCACACATAAGTTTGAAAACTAGTCAATGGGCCAAGTGTGGTAGCTCACGCCTGTAATCCCACCACTTTGGGAGGCCAAGACGGACAGATCACTTGAGATCAGGAGTTCAAGACCAGCCTGGCCAACATGGGGAAACCCCATCTCTACTAAAAATATAAAAATTAGCCAGGTGTAGTGGCATGTGCCTGTAATCCCAGCTACTCAGGAGGCTGAAGCAGGAGAATTGCTTGAACCCAGGAGGCAGAGGTTGCAGTGAGCCTAGGTCATGCCACTGTACTCCAGCCTGGGCGGCAATAAATAGAGTGAGACTCCATCTAAAAAAAAAAAAAAACAAGAAAAGAAAAGAAAAAGAAATAAAACGACTGACTGTTATTTACAATAGCAAAAGAGAAGGGGAATTATCATTATTTAGTTCCTACTACATGCCAGGCACTGTGCTACGAACACTTTACACATACACTTTCATTTAATCCTTTTCTTGCCAATTTTACATAGTAGAAAACAGGATTTGTCAAAACGAACTCTGACCTGGGCTTTTCTTGTTCGTTCTTTATGCGGCCCTGCCTCGTGCAACACAACACAACGACACAGGACAATACAATAGGAAGCTCAAGATAAGGCAGAGAAGGAGCTTTGTAAACTGTAAAATGCAACTGGAAATGCAAGTTACTGTTATCAAGTTAGTGTACATTATAAAAGAAATAATGTTCCATGGGAAAACAGCACACTAAATAGAATGCCTGTACCGATCCAAACTGGCAAAAATGAACGTTCAACAAGGATCGAAAATCAATTCAGAGTGATGTACATAGCTTGCCATTCACGGGGTTTATCTTTGTTCTGATAAGTTATTAAAGTACACGCTTTTTAGAAAACAGATTTATAGGGTGAAGAGAAGTTTCCTTGGGTGGCCCACGTCTCTGGATATTTTTTAATATATATTTTAAAAAATAAAATCACTGTTGGATTCTGTGCCGACATAAACATTGCCTAGCCACCCACTGTTCAAACAACACATTTAGTAAAGAAACAAGATGAGGCTGGACGCGGTGGCTCACGCCTGTAATCCCAGTACTTTGGGAGGCCAAGGCAGACAGATCACCTGAGGTCAGGGTTTAAGACCAGCCTGGCCAACAAGGCAAAACCCTGTCTCTACTAAAAATACAAAAATTAGCCAGGCGTGGTGGCAGATACCTGTAATCCCAGCTACTTGGGAGGCTGAGGTAGGAGAATCACTCGAACCCAGGCAGTGGAGGTTGCAGTGAGCCGAGATTGCACCACTGCACTCCAGCTTGGGCAACAGAGTGAGACTCTGTCAAAAAAAAAAAAAAGAAAGGAAGGAAGGAAGGAAGGAAGGAAGGGAAGAAACAAGATGGTAGACAGAATGCACTGAAAATGCTGCTCAGAAAAGGTCAAAAACATGACTGCCATGGGTTTTCACTTTTTGAGACCCTTGGGATGGGCCAGATGACATCAAGCAATAGATCAGATTTAGTGCTCAGGCCAAAGAGTCCCACCCCAACATAGCCGAGCACCTTGGGGCCCAGTAGTGCATGAAGGGCATAGTACTTGGCAATGAGTTAGATTCCTTAGGATGAGAGGGCAAGGGAGTGTTCCTTATCAATTCAGAAGCTGGAGAAATAACTGGGAGTGATACAGGGTGATTAGGACCTGGAGATTATGGTAGTCCCCCAGCTCAGGGATCATCTGAGTCCTACCCTGCCCTCAAGCAGTGAGAATGGCAGTGAGATATGGCCCGCTAAGTTCCCCAATATTGTGGGTAGAAAAGAACTGCTGCAAAGCCAGCCCGCCAGCAGACGGATGGACTATGCTTCATCACTTCACCCCCTCCTGCTGAATCATTGTTCCAATCTCTGGGCCCAATTAGTCTGGCTCTGGACAGCCATTCAAATCAATAAGAGTCACTGGCCGTGCATCTAGAAGTAGAGTTGCCCCAACTATTAAAGGGACAATATCAGGTGATAATGACAAAGCTGAAAAAACATCCCTGGCTCTGCCTTTTTCTTTTGTGCAAAGTCATCGACACCATCAGATTCACTGAACACCATTTACTGAGAATCAGCCTCCCTTCCCTGCCATCCTTCAACAGTCTATCCTAGAGGCTCTCTCCCCTCTCCAAGGGAGAAGGTTCACAGGAGACACAAAACTGCCAGGTTCAGAGTAGACACAAAACTCTAGGGTAGTACATGCTATTGGAGGCCAAACCAACAGCCATCTCCCCCATCATCCTGGCTAACACAACCCCAAGTTTGTACATCCTTCATGTCCTTCAAGGATAGCAGGTCCGAGAAGGTGAGTCATGATTGGTTTAAGCCAATCAAGGTGGTCTCAGTTTTCTTGCCAAGACTGATTTGGGAGTGGGCATTACTTCTGGACAATAACAAATGAAGGGAACTCTGCTAGGGATCTTTTTTTTTTTTTTTTTTCTGATAAAGAATATGAGGATGTCCCCTACTTGTAACACCAGGAACTCTTGCAGCTGTGTTGGGACCATGTGCGGTGCTCGCTCAGGAGGGCGAGCCAGGAAGCTGAGATAGCAGAGTGAAACACGGAAAGAGTCTGAGTCATTACAAACAATGAGGTGCTGGGCTGTCAGCCTTGGAACAGCTGACCCAAGTTCCAGACATCTTCACATGTGAGATAATATGGGTTAGTATTAGCTATACCACTTTCAGTTGGATTTTCTGATTCTTAGAGCCAACTGAAAGCATCCCAACTGACACAACCAGTAGTCACCACCCCCTTGCTCTCAAAAGTCTCACCCCTGTAGACCTCTATCACCCTGTAAATGCACAGTAGTTATGAGTTTGGGTGTAGAAGGTCACCTCTTAAGATGCAAATATAAAGAGGTTAAGCCTATCAGTCACTCTCTTCACTGTGAATTGCTTTCATCAGATTGCTTTCCTCTTAAGACCAGGCTGTGATCAATTATGGGGCAGAGGAGAGTGCACAACAGTGGGAGAGAAGCATAAGGGCACACCACACCTGGAGTTGGCATGAAAGGAGACGCAGAGGCTATGCAGAAAAGTAGCTTTTCCTCCTCTCTGTCCCTAAGTTTCTGGTAGCCCTAAATGTCCCCTAGAAATCATTCTTCAAGCCAAGAATGCTTAATACCTTTCTTGGATTGTCATTCCTAAATATAAGACACCATTTAGGTCTCAACACAGAAAAACAAAATATTCACTTCAAGTATGAGCTTTCCAGTTGGGCCCTTCTTGGTTTTGTACCAGAGAAAGACCCAGGCAGGACTTTTCCCACCAGAGATGAAGCCCAGTGAGATGGCAGTGTTACCCAGTGCTGCTGCTAATCCTGACGGTCCATGGGGTGGTGGCCTCAGGCCTCCATTCCAGCTGTTCTCCTGAAGGGTATGAGTGCGGGTCTCAGGTTTGCCTTGTGGTCCCAGCCCCAGAACTGCCTCAGCCACTACTAAGGAGCCACTCTGTACTCTGCACACAGCCTGCCAGGCTGTGCTTCCCAAGAAAAGCATGTGATGCTTATCTCAGGGAGGAAGATGCCAAATCTTTATTACTGCTATTATTGCTCTGACCTTACAGCAACCATTACTTAGGGAGCCAGCAAGAAAACGCAGAGAAAAAGCGACAGCTGTCCTCCCTGTCCAAGTGAGCCCTGATGGCTTTACTACGCAGAGGCAGCTTCCTGCCTGACTCAGGAGTGGCTTCTGGGATTCAGGAAACCCTGGGATCCTCCAAGTCTCCCAGGTCTCTCCCAGCTATGGCTGCTCCACAGCTGCTGACAGGTGTGCTAGAAAAATCAGGTTTGCAGGCGGATGCTCATGGCCACCCAGCAATCCTGCTCTCCTGCCCTGGTCAGCTCCCTTTCCACTGCACACAGTAGCTGTTCCAAACCTTCACCCACCTCGAGTCTCCAATGCTACCTTCTACCCCCTCATTCTCAGCAGATGGTCTTACCTCCCACTTCAGAGAAAAAATAGAGGCTATCAGGCTGCTACACACTCTGCTGCCCACTTTCCCTCCCCCTCTCCTCTGCCCCACACACTCATCTGTACCCAGCCTTCCCACCTTCCACTGGCTCGAAACAAAGGCTAAGGTTTCCACCTGTGTTCTTCATTCCCAGTCGCTTGAATCTCCCTTAGGACTTGATCTAGCAATTACTTCTCTCTGCTGAATCCCCAACCTGCCCCCTTCCCCATCAGCTATGATTCCACTGAAGTCTCCTCAGTATTTAATCCTATGCTCTGCTCTGACCACTACCCTAACTCTCCCAAACCTTCCACAGCTAAATATTTGAAAACAGTACATTCTCCATGAAGAGTCTCCACTTCCTTGAGTCTCAATTCTTTTTCACCCTGATCAGGCCACTGTAGCTGCTCTTTCTAACCACCCTAAGTCGCCAGATCCAAAATACCCTTTCCAGTGCTTTACTGATTTGATCTCCCATATGACAACGTTGAGGAATTCTGGCAGACTATGTTTTCCAAAATGGCTGCAACAGTACCTCCCATTCTAATTCATTTCTAGAACCTTGCCACTCTCCCATTAAGAGGTAGAGTCTATTTCCCCAACCCTGAACTTAACTAAGGGGGCCTTTATGACTGTTTCATCCAAAAGAGTAAGAAAGAAGTAATCCTATGTAGTTTCCAAGGCTGAGTCATAAAACTGTGATGTACTTTCAGCCTTATTCTCTTGGGCCACTTGCTCTTAGAACCCAGCCGCCATGCTGTGAGGAAGACTAAGCAGCCATGTAGAGGCTGATATGGAGAGGAACTAAGGCCCTGGCCCACAGCCCCAGTTAAGCTCCCAGACAATAGCTAGCACCAACTTGCCAGCCAGGAAATGTGCCACTCCAGCCCCCAGTCAAGCTACTCCAGCTAGAGCTGCATAAAACAGATGAGTTTCTCTACCAAGCCCCGGCCAAACTGCGAATTCATGAGCAAAACACATGACTGTTGTTTTAAGCTCACTGTGTTTTGAGGTGACTCATTATGCAGCATTAGATAACTAATATAGTGCTTTCATCTTTAACTTTTCTCCACTGAATATAGCAGCATTGCTCAATCCTGGTTTTCCTCCAATCTCTCTGACCATGCTTTCTTAGTCCCATTCATGAACTTATCCTCTTGGGCTCACCCCCCAATGTTTTGCACAGTTTTTTTTCCTTGCCTTCTTTCTTCTTCTTCTGTTTTTTTTTTTTTTTTTTTTGAAGTCTATATACCTTCTCTAGTGATCTTAACTACTCCACCACATTCATCTATCAAAAGTATCTTTACTCATAAATGCTGAATTTGTATTCCAGCCTGGACTCCAGACCAACAGGGATAGCCCTATCCAAAACTGCCAAGAGCACTATTTTACCCTACGTGGTTGCTGCATTGACCATTTCACTTTGTTCTGAGAGGCATCCCGATCCCCTTACTCTTATAAGAACTTCCATTTCCCAGGCTCCCTTGCCAACTTGCTGCCAGCTAGGTTTTGCCCAGAGGCAACACTGAGGGATACTGGCGTACTGGGGGGGCAAGAGAAGATGGAAACTCTTCTGCCTCAAACAGCATCTGCGGCTCCCACTCCCATGTCTATGATCTGGGAGTAACATAGAGCAAGTTATTTTCCCCAACTGTACCCTGACTGATAAATAGTTGTCCCCCTTCTCTATAGTTTAGCTTTCCAAGGTTTCAGTTATCCAAGGTCAACTGTGTCCTGAAAATAGGTGAGTACAATACAACAAGATATTTTGAGAAAGAGACCACATTCACCTCACTCATTATAATTATGTTATAATTATATTTTATTAGTCTCTTACTATGCATAATTTATAAATTAAACTTTATCATAGGTATGTATGTGTATTAGTCTGTTCTCACGCTGCTAAAAAGACATACCTGAGACTGGACAATTTATAAAAGAAAGAGGTTTAATGGACGCACAGTTCCACATGGCTGGGGAGGCCTCACAATCATGGCAGAAGGCCAAGGAGAAGCAAAGGCACATCTTACATGGTGGCAGGCAAGAGAGCCTTTGCAGGGGGACTGCCCTTTTATGAAACCATCGGATCTTGTGAGACTTAGTCACTGTCATGAGAACAGCATGGGAAAGACATGCCTCCATGAATCAATTACCTCCCACCAGGTCCCCCCCACAACATGTGGGGCTTATGGGGGCTACAATTCAAGATGAGATTTGGGTGGGGACACAGCCAAACCATATCAGTGTGTATAAGAAGAAACAGCATATATAGGGTTGGGCACTATCTGAGGATTCAGGCATCCACTGGAGGTCTTGCAATGTATCTTCACAGATAAGGGGGAACTACTATATATAGTTAAATATACCTAAACGTAATCACTTAAGCCAGAAACCTAAGATATTTGTCTCCTTCTCATTCATACCAGTCCTTGCCCCCACCCCATGTGTAAAGCCGGTCACAAATCCTGATGATTCTGCCCCTTGAACCCATCCATCTCCCTTACTCCCATTACACTCCTCACTTCACATCATTATTTCTGTCTCAGACCCATGCAGCAGCTCAATTCGTCTCCTGGCTACAGTCTTTCTGCCTTCCAATCCATTCTCCAGACTCCCAACAGATTTTTATTTCTAATGCAAATCTGATCATGACAGTCCCCTGATAAAAATTCTTAAATGGTTCCCCACTGACTACAGGAAAAAAATCAGATCTGCTCAGATCCACAAATATGTAGTGAGTGTTGACCATACATACCATTCTACGCCTTAGCCTGGAATACAAACCCCCCGTGTTCTGTCCTACCTACCTTCCCAGCCTCATCTCCACTTCGAGCTCATACCATCTGAACAGGCCGAAGTTATCCAAGTACACTCTGTCCTCCAAGCAGTCAGGCCCTCACACCCGCGGGGCTGTCCTTCCGCTGCCTGGCTATCTCAAGAGTCACCATCTTGCTGCAGCCCCCTTGGTGCCCCATCCATCCAGGCACAGTGCTACATGGCACTGTGCAAACACGCTGTGACTGTTTACACGCCTGTCTCCACTAAATGAGGATTACCCCAAGATGAAGATGGGGCTCACTCACTCTCATGTCCCCAGCACCCACCTAGCACAGGGTGCAGAAGACCCTCAATATATGCATCAAGTTTGGTTAGAGTTGAAAGAATAAACTAAGAGTCCAGAGTGAGGAAGGGGAGCAAAGGAAGGGAAACAAGAAAAGGAAGAAAAGGGACATACTGACAAATTAAACAGATTGCTGACCTCCCCGTAGGGGGTGATGGCTACTGACTCAAGCAGTGGCTGCTCAGCACCTTCCGCCCTTACTCTGAGCACAGAGCTAGAAAAGTCCACTAAGGGTTTTCCTAGGACCGTTCAGACACGTGAATTTCTTCATTCCAAATAAGTACCAGAGAAGCAAACCTGCAACCTGCATAGATGTTTCTATGTGATCTGTATGTCATTTTTATATCCCTGTTGACCACATGCTCCCTTTTGTTACAATTTAACAAATTAAGATGTAATTTTGTCTATCCCTTTGGTAGACAAAAAACACACCTTTGGTTCAGCTCATTTCTACAACATCGCTTCCCTGAGGTCCCCTTGGCCCCTAGCAGCCACTTAGTGTGTTTTGAGACCATCACAGGCAGCTCCTGGGAACTCCAGGGACAAATCAAGAACTAACCCATGCTGCCACAGGGTTTCATGGTCACGGAGCTGTCATAACACCTCCTCTGTCGTAATCTCAGCTCTCCTCTCCCTCTGCTGCTTGAAGGGCCACACTCCACTCACCAGCTTGAACCAGTTCCACCTAGGCGGCCTGGATCCCAGGGAAATGTAGACTGAGGACACAGGAAGGAGAAAGGGAGGGCTCTCACCTCCATCAGGAGAATGTCCTTCGAGCTCTGAGCCCGCACCTTTGGGTGCTGGACCTTCACGGCCACCGTCCGCCCATCATGCAGCACTGCCTTGTGGACCTGGGCCAGGGAGGCAGTCCCCAGAGGGGTGTCATCGAAGCTCTGGAACAAATCATGGATCTGTTGGGAGTGGAGAGAACAGAGCAATGAAAAAGATGACCCAGTTCAGTGAGAGGGAGCCAGGAAGATGGGCCAGAGTCAGGGCTGCCTAGTGCCCCCAGGACAGATTTGAGAGAGAAAGAGAGAGAGAGTGTGTGTGTGTGTTGTGCATGTGTGTGTGTGTGTTGAGACAGAGTCCCGCGCTGTCGACCAGGCTGGAGTGCAGTGGCATGATCTTGGCTCACTGCAGCCTCTGCCCCCCAGGTTCAAGCAATTCTCCTGCCTCGGTCTCCTGAGTAGCTGGGATTACAGGTGTGTGACATCACACCCAGCTAATCTTTGTATTTTTTAATAGAGATGGGGTCTCAAATTCCTGACCTCAAGTGACCCGCCCACCTCAGCCTCCCAAAGTGCTAGGATTACAGGCGTGAGCCACTGCACCCAGCCTCCAGGACAGATTTTTTTGCTTTCTCAGTTGTGTACCAGCCCAGGGTCTTGCCTGGTCCTCCACTGCTGGACATTCACGGTAGGCATACAGAGGAAGGGGGACAGAAGACGTACATGGAAGGCGCATCCTCATACCTGTGCACGGACCCCTAAGCACCTCCATCAAAGGCCAAAGAAGTGCTCTTCAGAACTGAGCTTTATTTGCCCATTGAACTATCCACCACTGTGCCTTCTAGGCTCTTACATATGGACAATCCAGCATTAACAGAATGTGGGCCCGGGGCAGCCCCAGTATCTCAGGGATCAGACAGAGGATGTTTCCATTCTACCAACCAGGGGAGCTCAAAGAATCCTGGGCAGAGGCTCCAGACCAACAACCGCCTTTTGTTCCGACCTGAGCAGCAGCCTCAACATGGGTCACCAAGTCCACTCCCAGCCTGGCCACTCCAGCAGAGACCCCAGGGCTGCAAGCCAGAACTTTGCTCTAGGTCATCACCTGCAATGCCACTCGAAGGTAGGCCTGGACAAAGCCCCTTGCTTTTTCTGTGCCTCATTTTCTTTTTCTATGAAGTAGAAAATATACTCCTCACTCTTCCTTCTTCTTTCTTCCTTCCCTCCTTCCCTCTTAGAAATGCCATACCAATATTCCTGAAGGAAATAAAATTCCCTGACTTGAGTGGTCACACCTACATGGTCCAGATCCAAATATTCTGCCAACTAGGAAAGAGGCCCCTAAAGGTCTTTTCCAAGATTGGCCAAGGCTGAAATCCTAATCCTCTCCATTTCTTTAAGCCTCTGTGCAGCCTCACAATCCTGGAAAGTCCAGACATGTGCACACACATGCACAAGCATGTATAGATGCCTGCTCTCCTGGCCCACCCTCCTAGGCCCTCATGCTTTGAAGTCTATTCAGTCTGCACAGCCCTTCCTCCCTCTATCCCTGCTACTGCATCAGCCACTCTGCCCTGCCCCTCCACTCCTCTCCTTGGACTTCAGATGTCACATGACCCACAGCCACCATCCCACCCCATCTGCTAGGCTACACCATCACTTTCCTAATCTCGTCTCATAAATCACTCCCTCCAGCCCTGTCATCATTGTTGTAGCTTTCACTAAACTCCATCCCCATTTATCAACAACCTGCCCAGATGAAAGGCCCAGGCCACATGAGGAAAGGCCTACGCTTCTCTGTCAGGAGAGATGGGTATGGGATTCGCTTCCCTGGCCCCCTTCATCCTGGTTGGTTTGTTATTTGTGTCTCTCCCAGTGTCTGGTTCTCCCTGCTCCCCCAAAAACACACTTGTCTTTTCTCCTCCTTCGTGAATTCTAGACTCCCAATGGCAAAATTCTTCCCTTGTCATCCACCCAATCACCCTGAGTTTCTCAGCATAAGAACCCTTTATCTTGGGCCTGGGTTTGGGATCATCATCCCTGTAAACCCCATTAGGACATCAGTTCCAAGTGGGCAAAGATTTTTGTCTGTTCTGTTCACTGCTGAATTCCCTGCAACTCCCTAGAACAGGGCTGGAACTAGTTGGTGCCAAACAAATTTGTTGAATGAATGAATCCACTATTCCACTGGAGAAGAATTGAATCAACTTTTCCTTCCCTTTGAAATGGCTAGACCTTCCTGTCCCCACATTCCTATGAATCCAAAGACCTCAAACGTGGAGCTTTCCAAAATAGAAAAAGCACACCTGTTCCTCCAAGGCAGGTGTGAGGCCCTGGCCTGGCCAATCAGGACCCTGAATATCTCTGGCCACATGCATTAGTTCAGAGATATACAGGTAACTCAACTGGTCCAATCAGACTCAATCATTTTACTTTCGTTTGATATAGATGTTTTTCTCAGTTGAACCTAAACATAAAAATATAAGCCTGGGGTAGAACTGCTGAGGGTCACATAGTAGCAACAAAGAAGAAAGCCTCTGCTGCAGAGACAGAGGGAGTGAACCCGGGCCACGGTGTTTGAGCCTCTTGATCCAGCCATGCCTGAGTACCCACCCTATGATTCCTTTTCCTGCTTAGGTCAGTTTCAGTTATCTGCCACACACAACTGAAGGGGCTCTGATGGATATAGTGTTCTCAGGCCCCAGCAGGGATAAGTGAAAAAAACACATACCTGGTGCCCAGGCCCCACACAAGACCCAGTAAATGTGAGTTCCATCCCTTCCCCACCCCCTTGCTGGGACAGGAACCCAGGAATGGAAGGAAAGGCAGAGCCTCGGCAATGTCCCCAGCTGTTACATAATGAGATCAACACCAAGTCCCTTTGCAAGCCCTCTGGAGTTCCTGAAGGAGCACCAAGCAGAGGGTTTTCTGGAGCAGAGCTGTGAACTCACACCCTCATCTCTCAGGCAGCTAAAATGGCCCAATCTTCCCACTGAAAAGGGATTTGGGGGTCATCTGACATCAATCCTTACCCCAAGCCTCCACCTGACTCCCAGGAACATGTGCTCATTGTCTGAGAAGGACAACCAGTCTTCAAGCCAGTGTCATTGCAGGGGCACTGCAGAGTCATTGCAACTGAAGAGTGACATGGCATCACTAGGGCTGTGTAGCAGGAACAGCTGCCAAGAGCACCCCACAGGGAGGTGAGGGAAAGAAAGAGCTGAGGCGAGCAGATCCTAATCTCCAGGGCGAGAGGAAGCCTGGTCCACCACATCCCCAGAGGACATGAAGGAGGCCTCCCACAATTCCCCATCCCCACCAGGGGAATCAAGGGGGCCCCAAGATACCACCTAATCCCAGTGGCCAACTCAGCACCCTAAACAAGAGCCAGCTGTGAGGACTTGCCCACATCCCCAGTTCCACCAGCAGAAGCAAAGACAGGCATGGGGAATGAGGATGCACCCCTCACTGGGCACCGGAAACCTGTCACACAGACACCCCACCCCACCACCTCCCCAGTGTCCCTGCAGCCATCTTTTCCTTCTCTATCAGGAAGCAAGTCACACGCCCACACCCTCCTGTGCTTAAGCAAGCACACACACATACACACACATGATAATTGATTGCTAGTGGATGTTCCTAGCTGGCTTATAAAAAAGGTAATTAAAGATTGGTGCTGCAGCCTGTAATTAAATATGAATAAAGTATCTCTAAATGGAACCTTGATTCAAAGTGTTCAGTGGAAGTACTTTATGCTGATAGATGGTAAGGAAAAATAGACCCTGTCCCGAAAGCAGAATTATACCCCCCATGCAGCTGAAACAAACCACCCCCCTCCAATCAGGCCTTGTCCCCCAGCCCTTTCAGCAGAAAACCATTACCAGAAACAAACTGCAGCATTTGCAGCAATTAGATTCAAGCAGGGCCCTCAGCTGCCTCCAGTCACTCACAGAAACTTGCCTCCTTTTCTAAGGCTTTCTTTCCCCACTTCTTTTTTTCCCCCGCTCTGGGTCTAGCGGCAAAATCAGTTAAGTAAAACAACTGCATTTTAATATGACTAGTTATGTGCTTTTTAATTACTGTCGGCCCGTGATTCAAATATATCGATGTCCCTGTCTGGAAAAGGAAAAATAATCAGAAAAAGAGTTTCTCTGGCTTTTTATCGTTTGGTTTCTTTCTCTGTGTGTGTGTGCACACATGTGCGAAGGGGGGAAGTGTTTGTCATTTAATGAGCAAAAAAGCACGGGGCGGGGGGCGGTAAGAAAAAATGTGTCATCCCCTAGGGGCTTGACAAATCTGGGGCAATTAAGTCCTCAGCAGTCTGGCTTCATGAGCCTGGGAATCAGGAGACCAAGTGACATCACACCCGAGTCAAAGGGCAGAATAAGAGACTATCCAGAAACTCCACCCTGCAGAGTCCCATGAAGCCAGGGTACTGGACAATGTTTCCAAATTGCCACACTGAGCAGCCAAGCACTGGCCAAGACAAAAATAAGGTGACGGGAAGTCAGGATCTTCTGGAGAAACCACACGACACCTCCTGAGGAGTTTTCCTTGGAGTACCTTAAACAGACCCTCCAGATGCCGCAGCGTGGCCAGCCTCAGGGCCCTCAGGGAAGGGGCTCCCCAATCACAGGATGGGGGACGGCCGAATTCTTCCAAGATGGCCCACTTTCCAGCCTGCTGTTCCCATACTCGGTCACGTCAGGCCGATTTTGGTTTTAGAAACTACATCACCGTATCAATAATGCATCTCACAAACACCGAAATGTCTGGCTCCAGATGCAGAAGGAAGCCTGCCTCAAAGCAGGCAAGCCCAGGCCTAGATGCCAAGACCAAGCAGTTCCCACTTAGGGCACCTGGGGCAGAACCAACTCAGGGCAGGTTACCATGGCATCAGCAGCAAACAACATCTGGCTCCTGCAGTCTCGAGCTGGCCCCCCCTACACCTGGCTGGGTGCCAGCTGCCATCCACTGGAGCCTGGTGAGCAGAGAGACAAGTATCTGTCCACACTAATGGAAGTGGTTGGAGAGAGTTTCACCCACCCTTTCCCACCCCCAGCCTAAGGCAGACACAATAACTCCAGCTATCTAGGACTCTGCAAAACTCAGATGTCTGCCTTGGGCAGAAAACCCACCACCACCTCTCCAACACCTCTGTTTGGAACCCATCCAGTTCTCCCTGTACCACTTCCCAGGGACCTGCCCCAGATACCCCTATATCTTGTCATTGCCCTATCAGCCAATACCTGCTTTTGCTGCAATTCCTGCCCCTCTCCTTTAAACATGTCTGATTTGTAACCCACCTCTTCAGAATTATTCCTGTATCTTCCCAGGTGACTTCACGGTAACAGCAAGTGGCACAAGCACACTCATTTCCCCGTGATAGCTTTAAAATATGTTCACAATGGCCAGGTATGGAGGCTGATACCTGTAATCCCAGCACTTTGGAAGGCTGAAGCAAGAGGACTGCTTGAGGCTAGGAGTTCAAGACCAGCCTGGGCAACATAGCAAGATTCTGTCTTTACAATTAATTAATTATTAGGGGTGAAAAGGGTGAGAAACCACTGCAGTGTCCTAAGCATGGAAGTGACATGCCCTGATAGGTGTTAACAGAATCTTTTTAGTACCAACTGGATGTTAAAAATTAATTAATTAACTAAATAAAACATGTCCATAAACTTTTAAATAATACTCCTCCCTTTGAGAGGGGGCACCTATTCCCCTCCCTTGAGTGTGAGCTGGAATTAATGATCCACTCCCAACAAAGAACACATAGAAGAAGCGATAGCATGGGACTTCCAAGACCTAGTCATAAAGGCTGTGACGAGCCTCTCACTCGCCCTTGGATTGCTTGCTCTGGGAGAAGTGAGCTGCCACGGCATGGTGACACTGGTGCAGCCTGCAGAGGGGTCCATGTGGCAAGGAACCAAGGCCTCCTGACAACAGTGAGCCATCTTGGAAACAATCCTCCGGCCCCTGCCAGGCCTCCATAGGACTGCAACCTCATGAGAGACTCAGCCAGAGCCTCCCAAATTCCTGACCCATGGAAACTGTAAGATAACAAATGTTTATTGATTTAAGTCACTAAGTTTTGTAGGTGGGACGTGGGCAATTTGTTATGTGGAAATAGCTAACTAACACACCCCAAGCACACCCATGCCAGACATCACCAGTCCATTCCTGATGATCCCAGATGATGCCTTGGAATCTCAACACAGTGCTCCAGGCAGCCACTACAAATTGACCAGAGTTCATATACGAAATGAAACCAATTTGCTATTCCTTAGCCTAAGCCAATCAGTCAACACATATTTACTGCAGGACCGTCATATGACAGGAACCATGTTAATTACATAGGGTGTACTTAACACAGGCTCTGGCCATGAGGAGACGTCCAAAGGCAACAGCCTCTCAGAAAAACACACTTGTATTTTAGCAGGGCCTGCTGGAGACAGTGCTTCCTGCACATTGCTGCTTCCTCCAATCCTGAAAGAAATGTTCGGCAAGGTAAGAAGAGGAGAACTCTGATGTGACCATGGTGATCAGAGGGGAGAACAGGCATCAAGTGTCTCTCTCCCTCCTCACTCCTTGTCTGGGCCTCCATCCCACTCAACAGCTGCTCTGCCTCAAGGTGGGAATACCCTCACCACCAGCTTCCAACTCAGAGCAATTTATTATAATAAAAATAATAACAGCAATAACAGCTCAAGGACACGCCAACCTTGTCTTCCATGGAGTTTGTGTTCTTTCTGGGGTTCCAAAAGATCAAACTATTGGTTCTGCAGAGCCATTAGCTATTGCTGTTGCCAAGGCGAAAAGAAAATGAAGGGCCAGCAGCAGAACCTGAGGCCCTCCTGACAAGGGCCAACCCCAGAAATTACAGAACTGTTCCTGCACGGAGGCTGGCACAATGCTTGCCAATTGCTGAACGGCCTCCTGGCACAAGGCCATCACCCACCTGGCTCTGTCAAGGGCATCACAGGTCAGACCAAGCTTCTTTCTTCCCTCAAGATGATGACCAGTGGCTGACAGGTAGGGAAGAAAAGAAGCCAGGGGCACCCATACTCCAGGATGGCTGTGTGCGCGCTCTGAGGCACGTCCATCAGCTCGTCAGGACAGTCTAGCCTGAGAAGCTGTAAGGCTTGGTGATTCCAGTGCAGGCTCTAGGTCAAACTGCCAAGGCTCAAATCCACTGTACCTCAGTTTCCTTATCTGTAAAATGGTTATTTTAATATCGACCTCATAGGGTCATATGAAACCACATACATAAAGGGTCTAGAATAGAGCCTATAGTAGCCCCCAATAACTGCCACAGTAGTGGGTGCCTCACATGACGCCTCCAGTTATGAGGGCAGAGTGCTACAGTGAAGAGTGCTGGGCACAGAGTCAGCAGTTTCGGCCTCTCAGTCTGCTTCCATCAGTGAGTGTAAGCCACCACCCTCATTTCCCCAGAGACTGCAATGACCTCCTCACCAGCCTGCCCTATCTCTTCCAATCCAGCCTCCACATGCAGCTAGGGTGAGTTTCCCAAACATAAGCTGATCATGTCACTTCTCTCTGCATAAGTCACTACACCAGCTTCCCAGAGCCAAAATCTTGAACATGACCCATGGGGTCTGACCCGGCCTACCTCTCCTGCCCCACCCTCCTCCCTCTGCTAGAAACATATGACCTCATTCAGCCACCAGCATGCTCTCTGCATGCACCATGGGCCCTTTGCACACACTGTCCCCTCTGGCCAAAAGGCTCCCTTCCCCCACTCATTCTTCCAATCACAGCTGA
Organism: Gorilla gorilla gorilla; assembly: GCF_029281585.2. Lineage (NCBI taxonomy): Eukaryota > Metazoa > Chordata > Mammalia > Primates > Hominidae > Gorilla > Gorilla gorilla. The sequence continues at coordinate 94,746,302 of NC_073239.2, read as the reverse complement.
ACCATCACCTCCTCAGAGAAGTCTCCCCTGCGTACATTCTCAGGGTTCATGCACCTTCCTTGAGAGCAATCGCCACAGCTGCACATTTACCTCTTCATATTTGCTTAATCTCCCTCTTCTCTTCTAGACTATAGACGTCTGCTTTTGCTCAGCACTGCATCAAAAGCACCTTACACCTGATGGTACTCGGTAAGTATTTCCTAACAGATGAATGGAATTCAGGTTAGATTTCTCCTGTCCTCATCAGGGAGAGGGGACCTTGGGCCCTCCAGCTGATCCAGGGGAGCTGAAACACCTCCCAGAAGTGGCTACAGTTCCTTCACGGTGGCTGAGGGAGCCTCCTAGGTGCCGGGTACCTTGAGAGCTGTGGATGAAGGGACTCTATGGAAATGTTGTGATAATAATGATTAATGAAAAGCAGATAAACACCCAGTGTGGCTGGCCAGCCTGGGAAGCCATCCAGTAGAGCTGTCATTCATTCGTGGTGGGGGAGGGGACAGTCCAATCAGACCTCCCAGTTTAAGCAAACCTTCTCTAAATTGTAGGCCACAGGCACTGACATTTGATAAATTATTCTTCATAATCCACCGTTGGCTATCATAAATCTAATCTTTCAGCATTCCCCATCTTAATAACTTCTATAGCCTCACAGGGTGACATATCTATGTCCCTGCCTGTAACAGAGATCTCTAGGGTAAAAGAGACCAGAGGTCCTGGACAGAGTACAGTATGAAGCCAGAGACACCCAGAGCCAGGGCCCAGGCCAGGCAGGTAACCCCTGGGTGATCCAAGTACTGAGGCAATGAGCCAGCCTTGAGCCCCAGAGGCCAAGTGCTTATGCCCCACCACAGTTGAGAGAGGTGGTGCCAGGAGATTAGACCCAGGCAAGACGGGCCCTGCACCCAGCACTGCAAGCCTGCCCACGTGAGAACCCACCACCTCTCCCTTGAATTTGAGCTTGGGCCAATACAAGGGAATGTCAGGATATCTTTGCCCTGCACGGACTGAATGCTCAACCATGGGTAGTTCCTTATATCTGGGTAAGGTCTGGTCCCTTCAAAATGCTCGTATGTAATTCTCAACCCTCCCTTGAGGTTAGAGGAGAGATTATTGCCTACATTTTATAAAGGAGAATATATTCGCTATGGATCATTCATTTATCTATCCAACATATGTTTACTAAGTGACTAATATGTGCAGGGCACGATGCTAATCACTGGGCATTTGAGGAGTAAATCCAAAGTGGGTACAGCCACCAGCCTCCGGAGTTACAGCTAGAACTTAAAAGTCAAGGGAAGGAGATAGAAAGTAACCACATAATCACAAATAAAAGTAAAATGGCCAACTCTGACAAGTGCAATGAAGGGAAAGCTGGCACCATAAGAGCCTATGCTCAGGGGCTGAACCTGCTCAGGGAGAGCAGAGAGAGCTTCTCTGAGAAGATGACAAACAGCAGGGATCTGAAGGCTGAGGAGCCAGTTAACTAGCTGAAGAAAGGAAGGAGAAGCTGGCCAGGTGCAGTGTCTCAACATCTGTAATCCCAGCACTTTGGAAGGCCAAGACAGGAATATCACTTGAGGTCAGCAGTTCAAAACCAGCCTGGACAACATAACGAGACTCCATCTCTACAAAAAAATAAAAAACTAATCAGGCATGGTGGCACACACCTGTAGTCCCAGCTATTTGGGAGGCTGAGGCAGGAGAATCGTTTGAACCCAGGAGGTAGAGAAGCCTTCCAGGCAAAGGGAACAGCATGCGTGAACCATGAATAAGGAGAATGAGATACAGAGACTGGAGAGAGCCAGAAATACAAAAGCCAGCAACTCCCAAACTAGGAATCCAGACTTGGTTTCCCCATTTCCCCCTTGGGAAGGGGTCCCCATCCACAGCTCCTGCCCACTGAGGTGAACGCCCAGCCACAAAGGCTCACATTCATTTCTGATGAGGGCCGTGAATTCTAAAACCTGACAAGCTCACCCTCACAAAACCCCAAAGGCCTTTTCCGACAACCCTCAGTTGTTCCTGCATCCACAAAGCACAGCATTCTTCACTTACAGCAGCTCCATTTGCTATCAGGACAGACGTCCTGGGCTTCAGGAGGTAGCAAAATGCCACACAGCAAATGTGCCTAAGCTATGATGCTTGCCTCAGAGCCAAAAGCAAGTAATACCAAAGCCCTTTGTGTTTTTGTTTGTTTTTGAGACAGAGTCTCACCCTGTTGCCCAGGCTGGAGTGCAGTGGCATGATCTCAGCTCACTGCAGCCTCCACCTCCCAGGTTCAAGTGATTCTCTTGCCTCAGCCTCCCAAGTAGCTGGGACTACAGGTACGCATCACCACACCCGGCTAATTTTTATATTTTTAGTAGAGACAGGGCTTCACTGTGTTGGCCAGGATGGTCTCGAACTCCTGACGTCAGGTGATCCACCCGCCTTGGCCTCCCAAAGTGCTGGGATTACAGGCGTGAGCCACTGCACCCAGCCCCAAAGCTCTTTGTACACGCAAGGATGTTGCACCCAGTAAAAGGCTTTCTGGATTCACTTGGCACATGATACCAGCAGTGCCTAGGAATTTTAAAGGGAGGTAAACCCAGGCTCCATGGATCTACTGGGGAGACGAAGTCCACACTTGGGAGGTCGGGGGGTGGCAGTCAACATAACTCTACTGGCTCAGTTCAGCAAGCAGAGCAGTGATTAAGAACACTAGCACAGGGATCAGCGACCCATCTCTCTCTGCCTTGGTAGACCTGTGGTTTACTGGGGCGCATGCTCATTCATTGACATGTTGCCTATGGCTGCGCTTGTGCCACCACTACAGAGGTAACCAGTTGTGACAGAGAGACGGTATGGCCTGCAACACCTAAAACATTTATTATCTGACACTGTGGTAGGCAGAAAATGAGCCCCCCAAAGATGTTCACCTTATGTGGCAAAAGATACTTTGCAGGTGCCCCAAAGGCAAGGCTTTTGAGGTGGAAAGATGAACGTGGATTATCCAGGTGGGCCCAATATCAACCCAAGAATCCTTACAAGAGGGAGGTAGAAAGGGCAGAATTAGAGAAAGAGATGACATGACAGATGCAGAGGTGACAGGGTAAAAAAGGCAGAGGGAGACTGGAAGATGCTATACCGCTGGCTGTAAAGATGAAGGAAGGGGCCACAAGCCAAGGGAGGCAGGTGGCTTCTATAAGCTGGAAAAGCCAAGAAAAGGGAATCTCCCCTAGAGCCTCTAGAACGAATACAGCCCAGTCAACACCTTAATTTTCAGACTGCTGGCCTGCAGGATAAGATAATAAATGTGTGTTGACTGAAACCATGCAATGTGTGGTAATTTGTGACAGCAGCCAATAGGAGCCTCATACAGGCCCTTTACAAATTTTACAGACCGGTGATTACAGCACTAGTGTTACGCTCTCAGTGGAAGTCCATTTTTAGTCTTTTGCAATATTTTGCAGGGTCGTGGTGGGGCTGGAAAGCTGGGGAATGAGATGAGGGGAACATAGGTCAAGTGTGAACCCCAAGATGTGTGACCAGGAAGGGGAACATCACAGCTTCCTAGTTCTGCCATGCCAGGCGAGGACACTTGAAACCAGTCCCTGTTTCCCTCCCGGGCTTCCTCCTCAATGTCATTCCTTCCCAGCACCAGGGCCAAATGCTCAGCCCTGCTCAGTTGAAGCGACATCTTCCTCTCTTCCCAAGGAGCCCAATTTCCTCTGCCGCTCACGTGCAGGCAACAGTCCATGGTTCACACACAGCAGTGGGGCCAGGCCAGACTCTCATCACTATGAGGACTTCGTGGCTGACGTGCAGGAGCAGCTCTAGCTGTTGAAATAACAGCCTCTCCATCCACAAACCCGGTGACAGGGAAACACTCACACCCCAGAGCTCTCATTAGATCAGGGTGCTAAGGAGTTTTCTTTTTTTTTAATATCTAGAAACCAGGGACCGTAGGCTGTTCAGCCTCTCAATGCTGAACCCCACATTGCTCGGTGCCACCTGCTGACGTTCTGACCACAACCCACTCGCTCCTACCCTGAGGAAAGAGGAGGCAACTATGCAAATTCCAGCATTATAGAAAATTCCTTCCCCAACTGCCAGTAGGATGACCTGCTAACACCCACCACCGTCCATGCCAGAACCCGGGGAGGTGACTGTGGCACCTCCACCTCCTCCACACCTCTCCATGTAACCCATCCTTGAGTCCTGTGGTTTCCATCTGCAAATATGTCAGTCCTCTCCTCTCCACTTCCCTATGTCCAAGCCACCGCCCCATTTTGCCTGGATGACCATAACTGCCCCATAACTGGTCTTCCAGTGAGTTCTACTCTTGTTCCCCACACCAGCCTCAGACCCCCTCAGCACACCCAGCTCAGCTCTCCAGCCTCATCTTTCAGGGTCTCTGTCTGCCCTACTGCCACCAAGCCCCTCCTGTCCCTGGACAGACCCAGGCTCTTTCCCATCCTGAGGTCTCTGCATTCTCGTTCTCATTGTCCCATCCACCTGTCCCTTAACCATCCTCTGGTCTCAGCTTCAATACTGCAACCTCCCTGCAGTCACTCAAATGCCAAGAGGAAAAGTCTAGGGCACTTACCACAGGTGTTATTAAAGCTTTATTTTTCTCCTCACACATTTAACAGCTGCTATTCCCCTATAAATAGATCATAGTGCCCTGATGGTAGCTTGTTCACCCTCATAACCCCTGGGGCCAGCACACAGAAGCACACTAAATACCTACAAAGTCAAACAATGGATACACAAATGATTGGTGAAGCCCCAGCAGGGAGAGGGGACACGCAGAGTCCACATACAGTAGCCCCTGCCTGTGGACACCCAAGCCATCCAGGCCCAGCACCTGCCCCACCCCAGCCTGGGAGACGTAGGCCTCCCTAGTCTGGCCTCAAGGTTCAGATCCCACCCTCAGGTGACACCATAAAGGACTTCTTCAGTCCTGCCCCAAAGGCCTTCTCCATGCCTTTCTGTACATTCTCCTCTTAACCACACTAAAGTCCTGCTCACCTCTCACCTCCTCCAGAAAGCCCCATCCACCCCTCCTGCAACCCTATTTGCGGATTCCAAGAACACCCAAATGCTGTAACCTAAACCTCAGATAACTTTCTCTCTTCTTGTGCTGACCTCTTTCAAAGTTCAGTCTATAGCTCTTTCTGTACCATAAAATGTAAGCTCCTCAGAGGCATCAGGGTGGTTGTGATGAATCAAGAGAACTCAAGCAAAGCAGCCCATGCAGTTCCTTCCTCCAACCCTCTTGCCCCATTTGTACCACTGTGGAAAGAGTTCTGCACTCTCAGTGAGAGTACGGGGATGGGGGGCAGTCTAGTCCCACAGTCTCCCCTCTGCCACCACCCAGCTGTGGGACCTCAGCGAAGTCACCTCACCTTGGGTCTTAGTTCCTCACTTGTAAAAGCAGAGTGTTAGAGTACTTAGTCCTGATTAGCCTTTCTAATGCCATGATCCTGTAACTCCTACCTTCCATCCTAACGGTAGCCCAGTGTATTATTCTGTTCTCACACTGCTAATAATGACATACCCAAGGCTGGGGAATTTATAAAGAAAACAGGTTTAATTGACTTACAGTTCGGTGTGGCTGGGGAGGCCTCAGAAAACTAACAATTGTGGCAGAAGGGGAAGCAAACACTTCCTTCTTCACATGGCGGCAGGAAGGAGAAGAATGAGTGCCCAGTGAAGGGGGAAGCCCCTTATAAAACCATTAGATTATGTGAGAACTAACTCACTATCACAAGAACAGGATGAGGGAGCTACAATTCAAGATGAGATTTGCATGGGGACACAGCCAAAGCATATCACCCAGCCTCATCCCAGCCAACTTACACACATACACAAGTGCACACATTCAAACACAAGTACATACTCAAGTCCAGTTCTCCACCTGGGGTCAGGCTACACTGCACGGTTACATGCAGGCACACACACGCACACTTATGCACATGCCAGCAGTTGCCGAGGCTTCCCTTCCAAAGTGGCATAGGTAAAGCCACTGATGAGCTCCCCTTGAACAGGGCCTCCCATGGCATAAATCACCAAGGAGGCCTGGCCTGGGAAATGGGCTTGTTTCTGAAGCTCCATGAATAAAGAAGCAGGCACAGCTGGCCTATTCATAATCAGCATAAAAAATTGATTAGCCCTTTCCAGATTAAACATTATTGTTTTAACAGTGAACATAAATCAGCTAGACATGGAGGGCTCGGCTCCCTCTGCTGCCAAGTGGCAGCAGCAGGTAGAAAGCGGTGGGGAGGGAGGTGAGGGATAAGAGACTACTTATTGGTTACAGTGTACACTGCTCAGGCGACGGGTGCACTAAATCTCAGAATCACCACCAAAGAACTTACCCATGTAACCAAAAACCACCTGTACCCTAAAAACTATTAAAATAAACATTAAAACTTTTTTAAAAGCAGTAGGGAGGCCGGGCACAGTGGCTCACTCCTGTAATCCCAGCACTTTCAGAGGTCAAGGCCGGCAGGTCACCTGAGGTCAGGAGATCGAGACCAGGCTGGCCAACATGACAAAATCCCGTCTCTACTAAAAATACAAAGAATTAGCTGGGCGTGGTGGCGGATGCCTGTAATCCCAGCTACTCAAGAGGCTGAGGCAGGAGAATGACTTGAACCTGGGAGGTGGAGGTTGCAGTGAGCCAAGACCATGCCACTGCACTCTAGCCTAAGCAACAAGAGTGAAACTCCATCTCAAAAAAAAAAAAAAGGAGTGGGGAAAGGGGACCTGGGGGTGGCACAGCAAGAAGACCCAGCTCTAAGGAAGCAGGCGGGAGAGCAAGAGGGCACCCCCGCTCTCCCCCCAAGGCCAGCCCCCCATCTGAGAGCACAGAGAGGCAGCACCTTTCCCAGGGGTAAGACAGGGAAGAGCCTAACACCCCACTTCCCTCTTCTTCAAGAACCTCCTCAGCCACCTTATGATTGGCTTTTAGGGAACACAGGTCAGAGGCCAGCCCGGAGCAGAAGGCAAGATGTGGGGTCAGAGGAAAGGTGCTGGCCCCGCCCAACCTCGCAGACAGATCTCTCGGGTCACTCACCTCCCAGAAGCAGCTTGTGTGACTGAAGTGTGTGTCTCTGGAGTCCGGTGACACTCAAGCTCAGTTCCTGGCTCAGCCACCATCCTGCTGTGTGACCCTGAGGAAGTTACTTAACATCTCAGAGTCTCAGTTTCTATGTCTGGAAGTGATGGGAAAGGGAGGCCAATCTCTCTGAGCTGTTGTGAGGACTAGATGAGACCATGTGTTTGAAAACATCTAATTCATGCCCAGGACAGAGGAAATGCTAAATATTCAGTTCCTTGACCTGCGAGGTTTCCTCATCTGCCTGCCCTGCCTCCCACTTGGGAATGCTGACAGAAAGCGTAAGCTGCTAGGATGAGAAAACTTTGTGAAAAGCGCAGGACCCTTTGCAAAGAGCCATGGAATGCCGGGGTTAGAGGCCTGGGTTCTGAAGCCAGACTTGACTCTGCTCACGCTCTCTGAGTGACTTAGGCATGAGACCTAACATCTCTGGCCTCAGTTTGCACCTCTGTGAAATAGGAATAATAAAAACAGTACTTACTCTCACAGAGCAGTTGTGAGACTTCTTTGAGATGATGCTGGCCTAGCCCTGACAGTGCTCCACCTGCTCCCCTCAGACCTCCCCTTCAGCTCCTGCATGACCCCCAGGATTTGCATCTGTGCCAGAGACTCCCTGGGACTTCCAAGTCTCAGGAAGTATCAGCTCCCAGGAGCAGCTGTCAGTTAAAGAAGTTAGGGCCGGGCACTTTGGGAGGTCAAGATGGGCAGATCACCTGAGGCCAGGAGGTTGAGACCAGCCTGGCCAACATGGAGAAACCCTGTCTCTACTAAAAATACAAAAATTAGCCTGGCTTGGTGGCACATGACTGTAATCCCAGCTACTTGGGAGGCTGAGGCGGGACAATCGCTTGAACCCGGGAGGCGAAGGTTGCCATGAGCAGAGATCACGCCACTGCACTCCAGCCTGGGCAACCGAGTGAGATTCTGTCTCAAAAAAAAAAAAGAAGAAGTTAGGAAGTTGGTGTATGAATGAATATCCTACCTTGGCCCTTGGGTGGGATGGGTGAAAGGTACGTATTTGACACCATTTCCCAGTCTGCCCACAGGACTAACCTGATTTTGCCCACAGTAGCCACTGGTTTAAGAGCAGAGAGTTACCAGCTGCCTCCCCCTTCCTGAAACACATCCCCACTTCCCTACTGGCAACATCTGAGCATCCCACAACATCACTTTTACTCAAATTATTGTTTGTTTTTAGGAAAGCCCAAATTAAGACAAGCACGTATTCCTCACTCATTTGGCCATGTTGGCCAGTATGTTCATTGTACATCTGGGCAGGCCTGAGGCTCCTCCAAAAAGCCGTCCCTTCTCCCAGGACTGCCACGAGGAAGAACAGACCTCTGGGTCACGAGGAGACAGGGAGAGGCATCAGAAGCCACTGCAATCACATCCACCCTGCCCATACTGACAGCCCCAGCCCTGAGTGGCCTGCAGGGGAGACCTGTTCCCCTTCTCCCTGGAGAAGAGAGGGAAGGCCACGAGTTCCAGTCAGGGAGGAAATGAGGACTCTGTGACCCCTGTGGCAGTCCTAGAAGGCATGGGGCCAACTGCCAGGGCAAGTCCTTCAAGAGCCATAACCATGGCATTTGTCCTCCAGGCTACGGCCTCCTGACTCACTGCCCAACCTGGGACACTCACGCTCTGAGCTCCAGGGGGATGTTGAGGGGAGAAAAAAATGGCACCTGCCCCAGCTTAGGGAGACAGCTAAAAAGGTTCCATAGGGAGAGCTCACCTTTGCAAGATATGGATGATGGAAAGAGCCTCCTCGCAGGGCCCCTCCTTTGGCTCCCTCCATCCGTCCTACACTATTAGCTCACTTTGCCTAAAATGTCTCTTTATCAGTCTTGGGCACACACAAGAACACACAGGCTATTAGCTGATTTGACTTTACTTCGAAGACCTGGGGCCTAAGAAGATACCCTAAAACTTGCCACAGCAAGACCCAATGCCTATGGCTCTCTTTAACATCCCCCAGAAACCAGCCCTTCTGCAGGGCTAGGAGCTGCATAGCAGGAAGAGTGGAGATGTCATCAGAGCTCAAATCCTGGTTCTGCTTCTTACTGGCTACATGAACATAGCTGTTACCTTCTCAGGGCCTCTGCCTCCTCAGATGGAAAACCAGAATGGTAATCTACCAGCCTTACAGAGTTATTGTAAAGGTTACAAACAATATCTGTAACACATCCAGCCAATGCACACTACATAACAAGTACCAAATAAACACAACCATATGTTATTATCCACCAACACTAATACCTACCATCTTGTCTGCCTCTACCCATCTGTGTTGGTCCATTCTCACGTTTCTATAAATACCTGAGGCTGGGTAATTTATAAAGAAAAGTGGGGCTGGGTGGAGCGGACACTATTTAACCCGGTACAACATCTGACTTAGGCTAAGTCAATCAGAGTCCTGAAATTGGGGAGCAGGGTCAGGCCCTCTTAGGTGTGAAGCTGAGAAGAGGTGAGGCTAAAAGCTGTCAGTGGCAGCTGGTCATGGAGGGAAGCAGCTGTGAATGAGGCTGACCCACAGACAGAAGTTGCCGGGAGAGATACAAGAGTCCCAGAAGACGCCCCAAGGCCCAACTCTAGCCCAACCCTAACTACAGTGTAACACATCTCCTTTTTTGCCTTGGCTAGTTCAAGTTGGAGTTAAGATCCTTACAACCACAGAAGACCTAATGCACCCATCTGTTGTGGGTTGAACTGTGCCCCACAAATATTCATATGTGGAAGTCCTAACCCCAGCCTAGAATGTGACCTTATTTGGAAATGAGGTCATTGCAGATATATTAATAATTAGTTAAGATGAGGTCATACTGGAATAGCACAATCATAATCCAACATGACTGTGTCCTTATAAAAAGGGGAAATTTGGACACAGAGCCAGACACCCACATAAAGAGGATACCATGTGAAGATGAAGGCAGAGATCGGGGAGATGCATCTCCAAACCAAGGAACAGCAGGGATTGCCAGCAAACCCCCCAGAAGCTAGGGCCGAGGCCTAGAACAGATCCTCCCTTGTGGCCTCAGAAGGAACCCACCCTGCTGATACCTTGATCTCAGACCTCTGGCCTCCAGAACTGTGAGACAATACATTTGTTGTTTAAGCCACAGGTTTGCGGCTAGCCCGAGAAAACCAACACGCCATCCAACCAAAGCTCCCTGCCACTCCAGGCCAGCTTGTCAGCTCTCTGGGCATTGAATTACCTGTGGTCATCACTCACCACCAACTGCCAACCCTGTGTGCCCTCAGAATTCCCCTCCTCAAATCTTACCCACCCTTCGAGGACCAGTTCAAAGCCCAAACCCCCACCACCAGGAACCCGCCTCTGAACTTCCCCTGAACTTCCCAACCATCAGCCCCACAGCTGAGGGCTTAATTGTTCTCTAATTACTCCCTCTGTGCACGGTTCTGCCTGCTTGGCTTTGGAGGGAGGGGCACAGCTTTAACATTCTGTATATCCCCCACTGCAGTGGCACATGGGTAAGAGAATAGCAGTTGCTCTACAAATCTGTATTCTCTAGGTAAGCAAACCAACAAGTGGTGGGTCCCAACCTTCCCGGGGTTAGTGAATGGGGCCACCATGGGCTGAGGCCTTTTATCTGCAGGAAGTGGGTATGGAACAATCCAGACACACCAGCCGATCAGAGGGCTTGGGCACGACCCTGAGCACTAGATCCCAACAAAGGGGAGGCACCCCACGTGCAGCCTGTGGACTGAGAGTGAACTGGTGAGCACATTAGTATAATCACCCCAAACCACTGGCAAGACAAAAGACTGGAAGAAGGACAAAAAGAACCATAGGATCCTGGACTTAAGAAAATATGGCTTCCTCAAAGTCCGCAGGAAACTACAAGGTCCCAAGGACAATGCAAGCTACGGAGGCCCACTGGGTGGCTCTGACAGCAAGGCCAGCCCGATTGCTCGATTGAGTGCTGCCCTCTCTTCTGGGCACTGAGCTTCCATCTGAAACAGAATAGTCCAGGAGAAAGAGCACTGGATCAGGAATCAGGAGACCTGGGTTCTAGTCCTGTTTCTACCACCAACCAGTTGTGTCATTAAGCAAGTGACTGCCCCTCTCTGAGCCTCAGTTTCCTCACCTGTGAAATGTGGGGGTCGCACTAAATGATTTATAAGCCCTCACAACCCGTGAGTGATTCTCCCAGATAACTTTTGTCCAAAGCACTTGCCACTGAACAACAGAAGGTGAACAGAGTCAGTATTTGTTAAACCTCAGGAAGATCGAGGCACCAGGCAAGGTGCTGGATACAAGATGAGGGTGCTGGTCTTAACTGCCAAATTTCGCTCTCGCAACAACTCTACACGTAACAAGCACAGCTGACAGTGAACTGGCATTTACCATTCACCAGGCAGTGCACTTTGGCTGGGCTATAGCATTCAATCCTCACCACAGCCCTATTCATGTGAAGGCTCTCTTATCATCCCTGTTTAAACGTGAGGAAACCAAGGCTCAGCAAAATCACAAAACTTACCCAGGATGACATAGAACATGGTGACACCAGGATTCAAGGTGCAGGACACAGGCCGGGAGCAGGGCACAGACAGGGTACAGGCCTGCAGGAGGGCAGTGGTCACAGGGAGAAGGTCGGGCCAGATGGGGCATCAGCAGGAAGCACAAGCCAGGGCCACCTCGACCATTGCCTTGCCTCTCCCGCAGTGACTAACGGCAGGCCATCCGTCCTCGCTGACAGCAATGCTTCCTGCCATCCATCTCCCACTAGTTAAATTGCAATTTTATGGCCGAAATCTCTCTCATAATTGATAAAAATCTTCTTTTGATGTCAGCATTATTGGGGGGGAAATGGGTTTTTTTATTCTTCATTATGTTTTTAATACAAATGTATTTTTTATTGAGAGCTGCTGGGAAGGCAGGATGAGGCCCAGCCGGGAGGAGGTGATCCCACTCCCTGGCCCCCAGTCCTCCTGTACATGGCTTCATGGCCACCAGATCCTTCTGTTCCATTCCCAGAATATTCATTTGGTAGCCTTCTTGGGGACAGTCTGGGGAGACAAACCAGATGCCTGAACAAACAAAGGTGGTGCTCAGGACCAGGAGAAGCAAGTCTACAGACCGCCAAAGGTTTCCAGGTAGCTTTGGGCCCGTGATGCAGCCTGGGCTGCTAGAGGGTGAGCCGACCTCAGCTGGACCCTGCCAGCATGGGAGAATGGCACTCCAAGGGTCACAGCCAGGGCACTCCAGGGGGCAGGAACCCCAGGGGCTGGTGTAGTACCTGGCACAGAGGAGGTGCTCAATAAATGCACATGAGTAAATAAGAGGAGGATGGGGAGAAGTTGGATCAGTGCTGGAAAGAAGCAAACAATATGAGAGCCTGGAGGCATCTCTCCCCTGCGGGGGCTGCAGGCACAGGTGGAGTCAGACCCCAGGGTAGGAGGGGCTCTCCTGCCCCGCTTCTGCTCTAACCACTTCCCTACTCCTAGTCCAGCCCAGGGCATGCTCAGCCCTGGATATAGCCCACACCCGGCCCCACCAGGACACTGTAAGGGAAGCTGAATCTGGCTGCCACCTTGCAAGTGAAGAGGGTTAGGTGAGTGGGTCCTAAATATAGCACAACCACCAACTCCATGACTACGGGCACCTGTGACTCCTTGTTGGCGATCTGGCCAGACTTCCACCTCCTCTCACCCCTCATCCATGGAATTAGCCCTGCCTGGAGACCAAGAGCACATACTTCAGAGTCCCTAATCCAGAGGAGAGCTGCCAAAGGGCCTTGGGAAACTGCAGCAATTAACCCTAACCAGCTGAGCTGCCCCCCAGGTAACCCCCCAAAGTGGGAGACAGAGCCCTAGAAACCTAGGCTGCCTGGGAGCCTGTGGGGATTTCTAAAAGTAGCGGGAAGAGGCTGACCAGATAGAGTGCTGGGTACTGATCAGGAAGAGGAAGAGAAAGGAGGATTATTCTAGCAAAACAGTACAGTCATGTGCTGCATAACAACATTTCGGTCAACAACGGACCACATATACAAAAGCGATCCATTATATTAATAATACCATATTTTTACTGAACCTTTTCTATGTTTAGATAGATAAATACTCACCATTGTGTTACAATTGCCTAGATTCAAGCCTCCCTCAGTCTCATATTCTGAAAAGAACAGGCTATACCATATACCCAAAGTATATTGTAGGCTGTCCCATCTAGGTTTGTGTAAGTACTCTATGATGTTTACACAGCAACAAAATCACCTAATGATGCATTTCTCAGAACACATCACCATCATTAAGCAACATATGACTGAATATGGGACAGGGAGCTGTACCAGTTATCAGAAAGCCCAGGTAAAGACGGAACTCTGCCATTTACGAGTCTCTCAGAACCCCAGTACCTGCTCATAAAAAGCACACAGCACAATACACAGAAATAATTATTAACATTTACTGCCCCTTGCCCTGCAGCAAGCTTGCACTAGGTGCTCCACAATCATTAACTCAATCCATCCCCACAACAAGCCTAGGTGGCAGGTAGTGTTATGATTCCAATTTTAGAGATCGGGAAATGGAGGGACAGGACAGAGAAGGTAAGTAACATGCCCAAGGCCACAAAGCCAATATACCAACAGGTAGTTTGGCTCCTGTCTACCGCCAAGGCTCGCTATGAAGCTCCAGGCCGTGTGAAAGCAGACCGAGGGTACACATGTGCAATCCTGGCTGAGGGCCACATAGGGAATCATGATGGTTAATTTTACATGTCAACCTGACTGGGCCACAGCACCCAGATACTGGGCCAAGCATTACTCTGGATGCTTCTGTGAGGGGTTTTGTTTTTGTTTTTGTTTTGATACGGGGTGTCACTCTGTCACCCAGGCTGGAGTGCAGTGGAGTGATCTTGCCTCACTGCAACCTCCACCTCCCGGGTTCAAGGAATTCTCCTGCCTCACCCTCCTGAGTAGCTGGGATTACAGGTGTGCACCACCACACTTGGCTAAATTTTGTATTTTTTTTAGTAGAGACGGAGGTTTCACCATGTTGCCCAGGCTGGTCTCGAACTCCTAACCTCAGGTGATCTGCCTGCCTCAGCCTCCCAAAGTGCTGGGATTACAGGCATAAGCCATCGCACTCAGCTGTGTGAGGGTATTTTTAGGTGACATTTACAGTTTGTTTGTTTTTTTAATTCAATTTTTTTAACTTTTTTTTTTTAACAGAGATGGGGTCTCCCTATATTGCCCAGGTTTGTCTCGAACTCCTGTGCACAAGCAATCCTCCCATCTCAGCCTCCCAAAGTGCTGGGATTACAGGCATGAGCCACTGTGCCCAGCCAAGATTTACAGTTATATTAGTGGACTTTGAATAAAACAGATTACTCTCCATAGCATGAGTGGGCCTCATGCAATCAGATAAGGGTCTGAACAGAACATAGACTGACCTTCCCCAAGCAAGAAGGAATTCTGCCAGCAGGTAACCTTCAAACAGCCTTCAGACTTGAACTGCACCATCGGTTCTTCCTGGGTCTCCAGCCTGCTGGGCCACTCTGCAGATTTTGGACTTCCCAGCCTCTATAACCCACATCAGCCAATTCCTTAACATCAATCAGTCTCTTTCTCTCTCTCTAGCTCTACATACACACACACAAGCACACACGCATGCACAAACACACATACACACACACACACACACACACACACATTCATATCCTATTGGTTCTGTTTCTCTAGAGAGCCCTGAGTTACACAGGAATGAAATCCAGCCCAGCCCTGGCCAACCTGCCATAGCCTGGAGGAAGAGATGCAAAAAGAGGACGCCTTTTACCCCCTCCCATCAAGTTCTCCATGGGACAGCAGAGGTGCTGTGTGCCCCTCGCCCAGGCAGGCCTTCTCCTGCCTCATCTCTCCACTTCTGCCTTGTTCATGCTGGTCCTTGCGCCTACAGTGCCTTCTCTCTGCCTCTACCACCAACAAGTTGGATAAACAGTTTATATTCTTGGAGGAAAGGCTTCTTTATCTCTTTTCTGAACATTTGCTTAAACCTTGAGCAAACAAGACAAGCTGCCCTCCCACTGCACCCACAGGCTCTTACAAAACAACTGGATATGAATTATTCTACCCGTTGCACAACGGTACCCCTGCACCTTCTCTCTCCTTCATTCTCATTGAAACTCCAGTCAGATGGTGCATCAAGAACACAGAGCACCTGCAGCATACACTTGTCCCTACGTACTATGGGGAGCTGTAAAATAAGGTCCCCTGGGAGGAAAGACCAGGGGGTGAAAAACTGATAAAAACAAATTTCAGAGTACAAAAGCCAAACCACACCACCCAGACACCAATATAAGCATTGCCCCTAACAGAGGTATTTCTGTGCTCCATGCCAGCAGCTGGCCTCATTCCCTTCAGTTTCTCATGGGATTTCAGAGGTGGACAGAACCTTATCTGATATAACTATGTTCTAGGACAGAACTGGACCATTTCTTTTTTTTTTTTTCTTTTTGAGACAGAGTCTCACTCTCTTGCCCAGGCTGGAGTCCAATAGCCTGATCTCAGCTCACTGCAACCTCCGCCTCCTGGGTTCAAGTGATTCTCCTGCCTCAGCCCTCCAAGTAGCTTGGATGACAAGCGCCCACCACCACACCCAGCTAATTTTTCTATTTTTAGTAGAGACAGGGTTTCCCCATGTTGGCCAGGCTGGTCTCGAACTCCTGACCTCAAGTGATCCGCCCACCTCAGCCTCCCAAAGTGCTGGGATTACAGGCATGAGCCACCACGCACGGCTTGGACCATTTCTTGAAATAGGCTGTAACAAGATCTGACTTGTCTGTATGTCATGCGGGCAGGTATAGATGTGTGTGTGTGTGTGTGCGTGTGTGTATGTGTGTGCATGACCAAAGATGACAGCACAGTGTGGCTGACAATTCAAAGATCATCCCTTAATTCCCACGATAACTCTATCCCCAAGCTTCCCACCCACTTCAAACCTCCCCATCTATATCTTCCTCCACTTTTCAAAGATGACCTCATCTCCCACATTACTAAAAATTCAGCCTATTAGGCAAATTCCTTCAACCACCCGACCACATGCCCCACCCCACTCCGTATATCTCAGTCTCTTCATCCTTCTTTTGATCAGGTCCCTCCCCAAGTCCTCCTCTCCCTCAGGCTCACATTCTGAAAAGAACATTCTAGTCCCTTCATAATGTGACCTCAGCCCCAATCCTACAACCTCTGCTCCACTATTCACCGGCTGAACGCCACATTGTAATCAACAAGACCTCACTGTTCACCTCCATGCTTTATGCTTTCCTGTCCCTGCACCTCTGCTGAACCCAGCTTATTAATCAGTAATCACTTCCTCCAACATCCACCTCCTCCAATTCCATCCATCTCTAAGGGGCTGGGTCAGAGGCCACCTGCTTCAGAAAGCCTCCATCTGCCCAAGGCAACCTCTCTCTCCTCTGCAAGCTCGTTGGGCACTACGTGGCCATGTATTACCATGATGAGTGAACCTCCCATGACCCTGGACTGTGAGGACTGGAATGAGGTCGTACCCACCCCTGGCTACACCCAAATGTCCGGCACTGTCCTTTTTCACTAAATGCCAACCGCGTAGACCAGCAGGAGAGAGGAGGAATGAAGGAAAAGGTGCTGAAGCACAGAATCACTGGCCATCAGAGACTGCAGAGCATCAGAGAACTCCTAACTCCAATGCTACGTCCTCCAACATGGAGTCAAGGGCTGAGGCACCCAGGGTGGTCAACAGCCTCGTGGCTGAGGCTGTGCATGCCCATTCAGGGTGTAGAGATGTCAGCCTGCATTCCTTCAACAGCACGAACCATGCCCAAGAGCAGAAAGAGCCCCAGTCTCATCCACCTGGTCAGGGATCCCCCCACAAAGAGAAGGGCCAGGTCTTTACAACCATCCCTGATTTGCAAGCTCAGGCGCCATCTGCTGGCCAAGGTCAGCACTGCATCTGGACCCACAGCCCCAAGGGCAGTCAAGGGGACCAAGGCTGGGACCACCCCTGACCCAGTCCAGAACGAGGTCACTTTTGAGGAGGCAGAAATGACCCCACCTCCCAGAGGCTGGGCTCCTGATTGCTTCCTGGAACCTGTCTTTCAGGATATAAGCCTAACATCCAAATAAAGGCAAAAAAGTAAGTTTCTTTTTTTTTTTTTTTTTTTTTTTGAGACGGAGTCTGGCTCTGTCGCCCAGGCTGGAGTGCAGTGGCGCAATCTCAGCTCACTGCAAGCTCCGCCTCCCGGATTCACGCCATTCTCCTGCCTCAGCCTCCCGAGTAGCTGGGACTACAGGCGCCCGCCACCACGCCCGGCTAATTTTTTGTATTTTCAGTAGAGATGGGGTTTCACCATGTTAGCCAGGATGGTCTCGATCTCCTGACCTCGTGATCCGCCCGCCTCGGCCTCCCAAAGTGCTGGGATTACAGGCGTGAGCCACCGCGCCCGGCCAAAAAAGTAAGTTTCTTTCTGGTAATACTAGCTGAGAAACTTCCAAGATACACACAGACACACACACAACTGCTTTTTTTCCTGCCAAACAGAAGCTGTTATGTAGGGGACGAATCACCAGCCTGGGAATTAGAGGACATGAGGTCTCATCCCATTGCTTGTCACCAGCCCTCCCTTATAATGTGGCCCCAGCACACTCCCTGCCTGAGCCAATGCTATGCAAGGATAGTGCCCCTTCGAGTGCCCTCACCTCTGCACTGATGGTGCCAGCTGATGTGCAGAAATTCTGACTGATCCAGAAATGCATATGAACCGTGGGGTCCAGAAGTACTGCACCCTCAATCTTACCCCCACACCTATGCTGGGAACGCCCCACAGGGCCGGGCCCCACCTGCCTGCAACAGGGATGGGTCTGAGGACATAGTGACCTCTAACACTGCTGTTGACCATCCAAGCACCTCCCTCACCACACCACCACTCTCTACAGTCTGAGCTTTAGGAGCACTTATGGAATCTCTGAGCTCAAGGTAACCTCAAAGCCTATCCAAGGACTGGGACCTAGGAAGGTGGTGAAGCATAACTGACAGCCTCTTTGAAGCCAGGGATGAAATGGAGCTTTCTGCAGAAGGTCTTAGGGCTGGCATGGAGCTGAGGATGAGTGGGGCCCACTCAAGCATCCTGGAAGCGAGACTGCTCCCCGAGAAGTGTCATGGGAGGGGCTGGAGGAGGCTGGAAATGCCAAGTGAGTGACATTACCCCGCCCTCACACCCCCACACGCACCCACCCTTCTTCCCACATGGCCCCGCTCCCCTCCCTCCACCCACACACTGGGAAAGTGTGTCACCAGGGAACAAATGCCATCTTCCCAGGGGGAGGAGGAGGAAGAGGGCAGGGAAGACAGAGTGTGTGCCTGTGGGGCCCTGGTAAGAACCCAGAGGGCTCTGAAGAAGCTCCCCAGCTGCGAGGGACACCCCTCAGAACCATGACATGGACAGTAGCCCATTTCCTCAGGGGTCTAAAGAAGCATTGTGGGGGCAGGAGCCACATGGCCACTGTGCTCAGGGCTAATCAGCAGGGGGTGGAGGGGACTGGAGAAGGGGCCCTGAAGAGCAGGCGACGTCCTCCAACCCCAAACATTCTTTAGCCAGCTGGGTGGGCCACCATGACTGCTGACACTCCAAACTTCCCTCACTCCACCCTGGCTTGGGGACAGCCACTGACCTGCCCTTGTCCCACCTCCCTCCCCAGCTCTCCAGACAAGTCAGCCTCCAAGGGTTCACCTGCTGCCTCCTGCTCCTTGTTTCCACCCCCAGAGAGCTGCCACACGCCAGCAATGATGCACTTCACACTGTTATTACCGTGATTTATTTAGTTTTAATTTGGGGGTGAATCTCGTGCTGTTAGAAGCTGGGGGCCAAGAGTCTTGGCAAGAGGCAAAGCCATGAGTGGGCCGGCACTATGCCAATTCAGTCCCCTCTGCCTGGGGTCCCTCTCTCCTGACCCTGCTCCTCCCAGCTTGCAGCCTGCTCCCTGACTCCAGCCACAGTTCGGGTTTACCTTTCACTCAATGTCTCTCCCTTTGGAGGACATGTTCCTCAGTGGCAGAGGAGTCGGAGATGTTTCTATGTTCACCTGCTGTGTGATCCAACCCCCGCTCCAGGCCAGGAAATCACTGAGAAGTGGGACACCTTTGAATGGATGCTGCGTACCTGGGGCCAGCTCCACATTAAGGGACCAATAGTCAGTGCCAGCTCCCTGTAAAAAGGGAACCACTGGTCTTTATCAAACCTCTGCCCTACTCTCCTGGCCCTGCGCCAAGTAGCCTAACGACACTATTTCTAGTTCATCCATTGGCTCTTTAAGCAGACCCAGGGCACCTGCTAGGTACTGTTCCAGAGCTGTAAATACAGAGTAAAAGGACTGTCGTGGTCTTCATCCTCAAAGACTATGACTTGGAGGGAAATCCTTAGACACAACTAATCAAGCCACAAGTTGCACAAGTGCAGGGAGCAAAGTTCTGCAGAGCCCAAAGTAGGGATAAGATCGGTCAAGGGAGGGTCACAGAAGACTTCCTAGAAGAGCTGGGGTTTGGACGGGAAACCCAGCACCTAGCACCCTGCCTGGGATTTGCTAGCTGGGTGGACAGATAGGCAGATGGCCTGAAGTCACTTGACAAGTAGAGAATGAAGCAAAGACATCAGGCAGATGGTAGACCACGGCACAAGCACTGAGGACTAAGACAACACAGTGAGTTTGAGACAGGTAGCACAATGGGACCAGAGCATAGGGGAAACAACAACCACAATAGTATAGAACACCATTACTATACAAATAATAGCTAATATTTGTTGAGCACTTGCTCTACATCAGGTACTACACTAAGCACCTTCTATTCATTATCCCGTGTAATCTGCACAGTAACCTTATGTGGTGGGCTATAGATAAGGGAAGTGAGGTGCCAAGATCAATCATTTGTGCAAGGTCCAACCTCTTGGCTCTAGAGTCTAAACCACAGTGTCACTCTGCCCCACCAACTTACAGACAGGTAGGTTGAAACCAGATGGGATGGGGCTTCAAAGCCCTACTGAGAATAAAGCTTCAATAAGGCCTTAAACCTTCAGTAAGTGACATTTATTATTAGGTCGAACCATATGAATGATATATAGGTTTCAGGTCAATAACAGTCTCATATGAACTATTTCATATGGTTGAACTGGTATGTTTCACTGAGGGCCACTGAGATTCCTTCTAACCTCTTTGATTTCAGCACTGAGAGTGGCTGTGACATTTGGTTTTGTTTCACTGGTGGATCCCCAGCACCCTGGCCGAGGCTGCAAGAATTCGGCCGGGGCCTTTTCTGAAGCATCCCAACCCAGGCCCATCCCCCCTGCAAAGGTGGGTACCTCCTTGCCCAGATCTTCTCGGATGACCTGGCGGATCTCTTGCATGCTGCTCTGTGGAGCCTGGCTGTGCAGTACCTTCAGCGTGCTGGTATACTCCTCTGGCAACAGGTAGTCCAGAGCCCCCAGGTGCTGGCCCACCTTGATGAAGGTGCCCCGGTTGGCACAGCAGAGCTCACAGAGACGCCTGGCAGAGCGAAGGTGCACCTGCAGGAAGACAGGCCAGGACCAGAGAGGTGTGAGTGCAGACTGTTCCCTACACCTTGTTCCCTTCACCTTCCTGCTCAGCTTGAAAACCCTCATTACCCCACAATGCCCAGGGCAGGTGCATGCACACACACACACACACACACACACACACACACACACACACACATCCTTTCTCCCTTGGTGTCCAGCTTCCTGGTACACGGGGCAGTCAACTCCAACCTCATACAGAGGCCGCCCTTCAAACACGGCCCAGTGCTTCCTATCTCCTCCTCTTCATCAAAACCTAGCTAGTCTGGGCCCCACTCCCTAGAAATAAGCATTCAAGGCTTTTAACCAAGTCTAACCTACTAATGACTCATTCAAGGGACACAGAATTAAAGTATTTGCCACCCACCCCTCAGACATACCAATTATGCTTTGTTTGTTTGGATTGCTACGTTTTATAAAACATGGTCATATGTATGGTATCTTTTAATCTTCACAGCACCTCAGGGAAGCAAGTTTTGGTATCTTTAAAGAAGACAAACTCTGTCGTTTTGTTGCTAAAGAAATCACTAGGCCAGGCGCGGTGGCTCACGCTTGTAATTCCAACACTTTGGGAGCTGAGGCAGGTGGATCATGAGGTCAGGAGTTCAAGACCAGCCTGGCCAAGATGGTGAAACCCTATCTCTACTAAAAATACAAAAAAAATTATCCAGGCATGGTGGCGGGCACCTGTAATCCCAGCTACTTGGGAGGCTAAGGCAGAGAATTGCTTGAACCCAGGAGGCGGAGGTTGCAGTGAGCCGAGATCATACCACTGCACTCTAGCCTGGGCAACAGAGCGAGACTCTGTCTCAAAAAAAAAAGAAAGAAATCACTAACAAATATCAAAGGAAGGTCTAGAAAACACTTCAGAATCTAGGGCTCTTTAGTGCAGCAAACTTTAGCAGGGGTCTCCTATTAACTGGAGTAGTCACCGTAGTGGGGGGTATGAGGCACATGGAGAAGGCATCTGGGCAGGTTGCCTAGGACAGAGTAGCCTTAATTAACATCCGGATGCTCACCGGTCCTTCCAGAGTTGGGAGGTGGCCCCATCTGCCACCAGGCTGCATATCTACAGTCATCCCCCCTGCCCAGTTGAGGGCTTTGGTACTATGAAGGTCCTACCTTCTAGGAGCTAAAGCCTCTGAGGCAGGATGGGGCCATGGGCACATGCAGAAGACAAGGGACCCCAGTACCCTGTGGGGACCTGGTACCTGCCTTCTCCCAACTCAGTCAACCAAGAGAGTGAACCACAAGGATGGACTTATACTCTTCAGTGCCACGTAGGACGCTGATGTAATAACACATATTGGGGGCCATAAGATCATGCGAGGAGTTAAATAACAGTTGACAACAAAGGTGGAAAAAGCATTCAAAGATCCTGTATAACTAGTTGCCAAGTGAACCACACAGGAAATTTAGAAATTAAGAAGTTTTTTTGTTTTTGTTTTTGTTTTAGCTCCCACATATAAGAGAGAACATGTGATATTGGAGGTACAGAGTGGAAAAACAGATAACAAACCAGCCAGTATGGGTGCTGGGCAGGCAGAGGATGAAGAGAAGTGGATTAAAGGGTACAAACATAAAGTAAACTTGAAGGGATAAATTCAATGTTTGATAGCGGAGGAGAATGACTATATTTAGAAAACTGTATTGTACTCAGGTGATAGCTACCCTAAATACCCTGATTTAATCACCACACATTATAAATGTGTAACAATTTCCCATGTACCCCATAAATTTGCACAATTTTTTTTGAGAAAGGGTCTCACTGTGTCTCCCAGAGTGAAGTACAGTGGCATAATCATGGCTCACAGCAGTCTCCATCTCCCAGGCTCAAGCAATCCACCCGCCTCGGCCTCCCAAAGTGCTGGGATTACCATCATGAGCCACCACGCCCAGATCGCTGCTGCTCAGAAGAGACTGCTGCAGCCCTGAACACCCTCAACCCAGCAGCCAGAGGGCCCATCCGCCCACCTCCCGACACAGCAGAGGGGCTGCCTCAGACTCCAGGCACTAGCAGGCCATCCTTAGGCCCGCAGGGGCCTGTCCACTTCAAGCTTTGCTAGACTTTTTTTTTTTTGAGACACCCAGGCTGGAGTGCAGTGGTGCAGTCTCGGCTCACTGCAACCTCCATCTCCCAGATACAAGCGATTCTCCTACCTCAGCCTCCTGAGTAACTAATTACAGCACATACCACCACACCCGGATAATTTTTGTATTTTTAGCAGAGATGAGGTTTCACCATGTTGGCCAGGCTGGTCTTGAGCTCCTGACCTCAAGTAATCCACTCGCCGTGGCCTCCCAAAGTGCCAGGATTATGTAACGAGTTTTAACCTGCCTCATATTAATTAAAAGCATTGTCATAGCCAGCTTGGTTTGGGGTTTGGGAGGGAGGCAGTGAATAGCTAATAAGATCAACTCAGTGTTGATTAGTTATTGATTAGGTCAGATGGAGTCAAAGCCCAAGGAGGGCAATCCTTTACCCATATCTAAAGCCCCAAGAGCAGGGGCCCTAGTCCCCAAGCTAGGCAGAAAGGTATCAATGTCACACTGACTCCATGGGACTCCCCTTCAGAACTGGGCAATATCTCTAATGGGGCTTAGGGGTGTGTAAGTGACGAAGTGGAAAGAGACCATCAGACAGTCATACATACACACCCCACACACAGAGAGACAGGCAGACATGGAAAGAGAAGGCAACAGACCCCAAACTGACCTTTGATTAATTCTTCTAGTCAGAAACTTAAGCCCTAAAGGAATGAAACATTAACAGTGTTATCTCTGGGCTGTGAAATTATAAGAGTATTTTTTTCTTCTATATAGGCTTTTCTGTATTTCCCAAATTTCTTTTTTCTGGACACAGAATCTCGCTCTGTCGTCCAGGCTGGAGTGCAATGGCGTCATCTCGGCTCACTGTAGCCTCTGCCTCCCGGGTTCAAGTGATTCTCCTGCCTCAGCCTCCTGACTAGCTGGGATTACAGGGGCCCGCCACCACGCCTAGCTAATTTTTGTATTTTTAGTAGAGAAAGGGTTTCACTATGTTGCCCAGGCTGGTATCGAACTCCTGAGCTCAAGTGATTCACCCACCTTGGCGAGTGTAATCCCAAAGTGTTGGGATTACAGTCGTGAGCCACTACACCTGACCTGTATTTCCCAAATTTCTTATGAATAATAAATATTATGATAATGGAGGAAATTTTTTTATCATTCCTTTTCAGCATCTTCTGAAAATGGAAAGTCCAGCTGATTACTTTTTTCAGCTCTAAATGGACAAGATTCTGCCATGCAGACTAGACCAGCTTTGATTAGAGAGAATCCGGCATCTCTTTCCTAATTTGGCAGGGTCCCATGGCACACATGTGTACTGTCCATCAGAAAAATGAAATTGTAACCCCTCATCCCCAAGAAATCAGGCCCACACTGTCCGCAAGGTCTCTTTTCTAGATGCTAATCTTTACGTTGTCATTTAGACAGCAAAGTAAAGCTCATCATGTCTTAGGGGAAAAAACAAGTTGCAGTTTGTAAACATATTAAAAGAGTTTAACCTCAGACTGAACCCCACCCTGACCACACATGGGATAGTTCTACAGTTAAGGACACAGGACTTCAGAGTGTCTCAGGCTACATCCCAGTTTCACCACATAGAAGGTGGTGGACTTGGGCAAGTTACATAACCTTTCCCTACTTCAGTCTTCTCATCTATAAAAGTAAGATAATAATAGTACCTACACCTCATAGGGCTGCTACGAAGATTACATGGGGTATCCATTTAGCCAGGGCTGGTGTTTCTACACTTACTACAAGGGTATTGGGATTTGTTTCAATCACGTGTGGTAAGACACACAAACACAGAAATGATTACCATGAAAGCAGAAGCCTTTACTCACAAATCTCTAGAAATAGACGGCATGATGGCATGCCATGCCAGGCCACGTGGGGAAAGAAGCACCAGAGTCAAAGGCAGAGGGGGAAAGCAGGAAAATGTGGACAAGAGTCTTTGCTGCTATTCCATGCGGAGGAAAGGTCAAGGCAGGGTAAACAGGATTAGGACTGGTTAGTTGGCATGGGAGCTGTCCCTACTTGTCTACTAACTAACGATGGGGCAATTAGGGCAGGAGAATAGCAGTCCACAGTTCAAGAGCCTAATAAAGTAGGTGGTTGTGAGGCAGGGCTCTGAATTTGTTGATTTGCATATGAAAAGCACACTCCTGTGAGTGGGTGGCTGACGCCTGTAATCCCAGCACTTTGGGGAGCCAATGCAGGTGGATCACCTGAGGTCAGGAGTCCAAGACCAGCTTGGCCAACATGGTGAAACCCTGCCTCTACTAAAAATATAAAAAAATTAGCTGGGCATGGAGGAGGGCACCTGCAGTCTCAGCTACTCAGGAGCCTGAGGCACAAGAATCGCTTGAATCTAGGAGGCGGAGGTTGTAGTGAACCAAGATCACGCCACTACACTCCAGCCTGGATGACAGAGTGAGACTCCATCTCAGAAAAAAAAAAAAAAAAAAAGCCCACTCCAAAGAGAGCTGCTACCTATCTCTAAGAATTAGTTCACCCTGGGAGAAGCGGTCCCTCCAATGCCAGCAAAACTTCAAGATGTCAAAGCACCAGAAAACATAGAAAATAAAAAACAGGATTAATCCAATACTCTAACTATACTCCCTTGGGGATCTCATCCAGTATCATGGCTGTAAATACCATCTGCACATTGATACACGCAAATGTGTATCTCCTTCCCAGACCTCTCCTCTTACTGGAGCTTGCTGATTACAACTGCCTCTCTAACATCAATTACTCCAATATCCAACAGGCTCTTCAAACTTAGCCTGACTTTCCCACCACTCCCACCACCACCAAACCTGTTCTTCCCAGTCTTCTCCATCTTAGAAAATGGCAAGGCTAAACTTGGACTTTTTCAGGCCATAAATCATGATGTCAACCTTGACATTTCTTCCAAAACAGGAGCTAAAATTACCTTCCCATCTGAAAAAACTGGACAGCATATATAAAACAATGGTGTTCAAGACACTTGACATTAGGCAAGGAAGAACAGTGATTCCTGAAAGATGAGAAAGAAACAAGGTGACAACGTGAACATGATGAATGCCCCAGTTCACTGCATTGGGAGTTTCCAGGCTGAAGTGGCAGGGAGGGGAAGCCAGGCAGTGACCAGAAGACTCCTCAATTGAGGAGATACAGCTGAGAGTCCAGAAAGAGTTCAAGGGACAGAGCAGTGAGGAGAGAGCTGTACAAAAAAAGAACACTAAAGATCTGCAGAGACCCCACCGCATATACAGCTGAGTACCAATCAGCACGTGCATATCCAAAAATTGTCTGAGTCCAGGAAAAGAACAACCCAAAAAGCTTAGGGTTAACAGTACCCAGCATTCACACAGGACCTATTTCCACCAGCCAAGCTGAAAAAAATCTCATAATTCATGGGACATTTGTGGCAATACCCAGAAGGGCCTTGCGTCAGTAATGGCATATATCCCAAAACAAATACTGTTCCATTCCCATCTAACAAATATTAAAAGCAAGATCCAAAAAAAGCAAACTACTTCAGGTAACTTAACTGTGTCCCAGAACAAAGCTCAATATTTATAAGAATACAAAAATATCTACCACCCTAAAAATAAAAGCACAATGCCAGGCACAGTGGCTCACACCTGTAATCCCAGCACTTTGGGAGGCCAAGACAGGCAGATCACCTGAGCTCAGGAGTTCAAAACCAGCCTGGGAAATATGGCAAAACTCCATCTCTACATAAAATACAACAATTAGCTAGACA
Organism: Gorilla gorilla gorilla; assembly: GCF_029281585.2. Lineage (NCBI taxonomy): Eukaryota > Metazoa > Chordata > Mammalia > Primates > Hominidae > Gorilla > Gorilla gorilla. The sequence goes on along the minus strand of NC_073239.2, from coordinate 94,719,824 downwards.
CGGTGGCATGCACCTGAAATCCCAGCTACTTGGGAGGCAGAGGCAGGACAATTGCTTGAGCCCAGGAGGCAGAGGTTGCAGTAAGCCAAGGCATGGATGACAGAAAGAGACAGAAAGAGAACCCTATCAAACTTTTAGAGATGAAAAATGTAATGCATGAGATGAAAAGCACACAAGATGCAATTAATGGCAGATTAGACATTGCAGGGGGAAAAAAATATCAGGCCAGGCATGGTGGCTCACACCTGTAATCCCAGCACTTTGGGAGGCCAAGGGGGACGATGGATTGCCTGAGCCAGAGATTTTGAGACCAGTCTGGGCAACACAGTAAGACCCTGTCTCTAAAAACAAAAAAATATATATATATATAGATATATATATATATATATAAAAGATTAGTGAACTTGAAAACCTGGCAATAGAAACTATTCAGAATGAAACACATAGAAGAAAAAATAATTTTTTCTTACTGAAAAGAACATCAGTGAACTGTGGAACAAATTCAAGCAGCCTAGTAAATATGTAGTTGAAGTCCCCAAAGGAGAAGAGATGAGGAGTGAAATATATATATATATATATATATATATATATATATATATATATATATATTTATTTAAAGAAATAATGGCTGAAATTTTTTCAAATTTGATTTTTTTAAATGTATAAACTAATAAATTCAAGGACCTCAACAAGCCCCAAGCACAAGAAACATGAAGAAAGCTACATAATATTTTTAAACAATTTATACAGAGAAAAAAGATACAGACAGAAGAATAAAGATACGAATGATGGCAGATTTTTCACTGGAAACAATATGAGCAGAAGTTAGTATAGCAACATCTCTGAAAACAAAGAATTCTAAACCCAGCAAAGAAAATTTTTCAAAAATAAAGGTATAAAAGTTCTTGCAGATGTAGGAAAACTGTAGGAGATAACATCTCCTGCACTACAAGAGATGTTAAAGAACCGGCCAGGCTTGGTGGCTCATGCCTGTAATCCCAGCACTTTGGGAGGCCAAGGCAGGTGGATCACGAGGTCAGGAGTTTGAGACCAGCCTAGAAAATATGGTGACACCCCGCCTCTACTAAGAATATAAAAATTAGCCAGGCATGGTGGCGTGCACCTGTAGTCCCAGCTACTCTGGAGGCTGAGGCAGAAGAATCACTTGCACCCGGGAGGCAGAGGTTGCAGTGAGCCGAGATTGCACCACTGCACTCCAGCCTGGGCAACAGAGCGAGACTCTGTCTCAAAAAAAAAAAAAATTAAATAAATAAATACATAAATAATAAAGAACCTTCATCAGGCAGAAGAAAAATGAAACCAGATAAAAATATGAATCTATATAAGGGAACAGAGAGACCAGAAATAGCAACTTTATGAGTAAATATACAAGAACTTTTTTATATTTTATATCTCTTTAAAAGACAAATGATTGCTTAACCAAATTATTAACAATGTAATGTGGTGTTTATAACAAAAAAGCATGTATTACATCAATAGCATAAAACTTCAGAAGAAATGAAAGTATACGATTTTAAGATTCTTATACTCTTTGAAGTACTATAATATCACTTAAATATAGACTGACAAGATGTATACTATAAACTAAAGCAATCATTAAAGTAACAAAAAGAATTATAACTCATAAGCCAACAAAGGAGGTAAAATACAACCATGAAAAATACCCAATCCAAAAGAAGGCATGATAAAGGAAACAGGAATGAAGAACAAATAGGACAAACAGAAAACAAATAACTAGAACAAAGACATAAATCCAACCTTATCAACTATCCCTAAACACCCTAATTAAAAGTAAGAGATTGTCAAACTACTCTTAAAAAGACCCAAATATGGCTGGGCGCAGTGGGTCACACCTGTAATCCCAGCACTTTGGGAGGCCAAAGTGGACAGATCATGAGGTCAGGAATTCAAGACCAGCCTGGCCAATATGGTGAAACCCTGTCTCTACTGAAAATACAAAAATTAGCCAGGCGTGGTGGCACACACCTGTAGTCCCAGCTACTCGGGAAGCTGAGGCAGAAGAATTGCTTGAACCCAAGAGGCGGAAGTTGTAGTGAGCCAAGATTGTGCCACTGCATTCCAGCCTGGGCAACAGAGCAAGACTCTGTCTCAAAAAAAAAAAAAAAAAAAGACCCAAATGTATGCTGCCTAAAAGAAACGCTCTTCAAATATAAAAACACAAATAGGTTAAATGTACGGAGTTGGTGCAAAAGTAATAGCTGTCTTCATTAAAAGTAATGGCAAAAACTGATTATTTTTGCACCAACCCAATAGAAGGATAAAAAAAAGATATATCAGGCCGGGTGTGGTGGCTCACACCTGTAATCCCAGCACCTTGGGAGGCCAAGGCAGGCGGATCACAAGGTCAGGAGATCGAGACCATCCTGACTAACATGGTGAAACCACGTCTCTACTAAAAATACAAAAAAAAAAAAATCAGCCAGGCGTGGTGGCGGGCGCCTGTAGTCCCAGCTACTCGGGAAGCTGAGGCAGGAGAATGGCGTGAATCCGGGAGGTGGAGTTTGCAGTGAGCAGATATTGCGCCACTGCACTCCAGCCTGGGTAACAGAGCAAGACTCCATCTCAAAAAAAAAAGATATATCATGCCAATGCTAATCAAAAGAAAGCTGAAACAGCCATATTTATAGCAGACAAAACTGATTTCAGAGAAAAGAATATTATCAGGGATAAAGAAAATTATTTCATAACAATAAAGGGATCAATCCATCAAGAGATATAGCATCCTAAACATTTATGCACCCAATAACAGCTTCGAAATACATGAAGTAAAAAAACTAATGAAACTGCAAAGAGAAACAGAAAAATCCACATTATAGGCAGAGATTTCAATATCTTCTCAATACATGATATAACAAATAGATAGAAAATGAGTTAGGATATAAAAGACTTGAACACTATCAACCAATCTGAACTGGCATTTATAGAACACTGTCCAACAACAGCAGAATATACATTATTTTCAAGTATAAGAGGAACATTTGCCAAGAGAGACCATATTCTTTCTGTTTGTTTTTTGAGACAAGGTTTTACTGTGTCTCCTAGGCTGAAGTATAGTGACACCATCATTGTTTACTGCAGCCTTGAACTCTTGGCCTCAAGGGATTTTCCTGTTTTGGCCTCCCCAGTAGCTGAGACTACAGGCACACACCACCACACCCAGGTAATTTTTTAAAATTTTTTGTTGAGTCAGGGTCTCACTATGTTGCCCAGGCTGGTCTCTATCTCCTGGCCTCAAATGATCCTTCTGCCTCAGCCTTCCAAAGCACTGGGATTACGGGCATGAGCCACCACATGCAACTGACAGACCACATTCTGAGTCATAAAGCAGATCTCAGCAAATTTAAAAGGGTCAAAATGTATAAAATATTTTCACTGACCACAATGGAACCAAAGTATAAATCAATAACCACGAAATCTCTGGAAAATTCCCAAATATTTGAAAACCACGGCCGGGCTCAGTGGCTCATGCCTGTAATCCTAGCACTTAGGGAGGCTGAGCTGGAAGGATCACTTGAGGCCAGGAGTTCAAGACCAGCCTGGGCAACATAATGAGAGCCCATCTTTACGAAAAATAGAAATGAAGAAAAATTAGCCAGGCATGGTGGCATATGCCTGTAGTCCCAGCTACTTGAGTGGCTGAAAGGTGGAAGTACTGCTTGAGCCCGGGAGGTCAAGGTTGTAGTCAGCCATGATCATGTCACTGCACTCCAGCCTCGGCAACAAAGAGAGACCCTATCTCAAAAAAAAGAAAGAAAACTAAATAACACCGTTCTAAAGAACTCATAGGGCAAAGACGAATCAAAGGTAAATTAGAGAGTACCAGTTGGCCAGGCAAGGTGGCTCATGTCTATAATCCCAACATATTGGAAGGCCAAGGCGGGAGGATTGCTTGAGGCCAAGAGTTCAAGACCTGCCTAAGCAACATAGAGAGACCCTGTCTCTGCAAAAAATTTAAAAATTGCTGGGCGTGGTGGCATATGCCTTTGGTCCCAGTTACTCAGGAGCCAGAGATGAGAGTATCCCCTGAGCCAAGGAGTTTGAGGCTGCAGTGAGCCATAATTATGCCACTGTGGCCGGGCATGGTGGCTCACGCCTATAATCCCAGCACTTTGGGAGGCCGAGGCACGCAGATCACGAGGTCAGGAGATCGAGACCATCCTGGCTAACATGGTGAAACCCCGTCTCTACTAAAAATACAAAAAGAAATTAGCCGGGCGTGGTAGCGGGTGCCTGTAGTCCCAGCTACTCAGGAGGCTGAGGCAGGAGAATGACATGAACCTGGGAGGCGGAGCTTGCAGTGAGTCAAGATCATGCCACTGCACTCCAGCCTGGGCGACAGAGTGAGACTCCGTCTCAAAAAAAAAAAAAATTACACCACTGCACCCCAGCCTGGGCAACAGACTAAGACACTGTCTCAAAAAAAATAAATAGGCCGGGCATGGTGACTCATGCCTTTGTAATCCCAGCACTTTTGGAGGCCGAGGTGAGAGGATCACCTGAGGTCAGGAGTTGGAGATCATCCTGGCCAACATGGCGAAACCCTATCTCTATTAAAAATAAAAACATTAGCCAGGCATGGTGGCACGTGCCAATAATCCCAGCTACTAAGGAGGCTGAGATAGGAGAATTATTTGAACCCAGGAGGTGGAGGCTGCAGTGACCCAAGATCGCACCACTGTACTCCAGTCTGGGCAACACAGCAAAACTCCATCTTAAGTAAATAAATAAATAAAATAAAATGCATGAAGTCTTTCACACACATTATCTCACCTGACCCAGGTAAAAGCCTTTGAGATAGGTACTATCATTCCCCTCATTGCATAGATGCAAGAACTTGGGCTCCAAAAAGTTAGAGGTCTTACCAAGCTTACTCAGCCAGTAAATAGTAGATTCAGGGTTTGAAACATTGCCCTCTAATCGCAAAACATCTGTCTTTCTCTACACTCTGCTGCCCATCCACACCATTACACATTCCTCGTAAGTTAGAAGAAAAACATCCAGGCCGGGACTCACGCCTGTAATCCAAGCACTTTGGGAGGCCAAGATAGGAGGACTGCTTGAGGCCAGGAGTTCGAGACCAGCCTGGTCAGCATAATGACACCCCATCTCTATTTATCTTTAAAGATTTTAAAAAGAAGAAGAAAAACATCCAGGTGGCCACTACCTGCTATGGGGCCCTCAGTGTTGCCCTCCCCAGTTCCTCACAACACCCACCCACCCTGGTCCCCAGCTGAGCCCCAGCTAAGTCTCAGGGTTAGGCCACATGGCAACCATGGCTCTGGCCACGTCTGGGCTCCCGGGAACTGTTCCAGTAAGCCAGAAAACAAACTCTGAGATTAGGAGCAAATTCATGAACACACAGGGGGATCTGGAAGGCCTCGTTATAGAAACAGATTGGGAATCATTGTGAGAAGGAAGCCAGGGAAGCCCTAGAAGCATGAGGTCTCTGATGACAGCAACTGGGCCACACTAGAGGACTGTGCAGACCAACAGGGCAGGGCCAGGAAGGGCAGCACACTGGCCACAGTGGGAAAAGGGAAACAATCTTCAACAATAACCCTTCAAAGGTCCTCACTGCCTCACTGGCCCTGGTATGAAGTGGGTTTTTTGTGGGGTTTTTTGTTTGTTTGAGACAGTCCCACTCCATCACCCAGGCTGGAGGGCAGTAGCAGGATCTCAGCTCACTGCAACCTCCACCTCCTGGGTTCAAGCAATTCTCTTGCCTCAGTCTTCTGTGTAGCTGGGACTACAGGCGCCTGCCACCACGTCCAGCTAATTTTTGTATTTTTAGTAAAGATGGGGTTTCACCATGTTGGCCAGGCTGATCTCGAATGCCTGACCTCAAGTGATCCACCCACCTCAGCCTCCCAAAGTGCTGGGATTACAGGTGTAGGCCACAGCGCCCAGCCTGGTATGAAGTTTTAACTCCTGACAGGCCCATACAATGCAGCCCAGCTGTCCTGCGGCTTCATCTCTTACACTCCCCACCTCACTCTCTACCCTCCAACCACAGTTATCAGCTCTCTCCTGTGCCATCCCCTGCCCCCAGGCCTTTGCATAGCATCTCCATAATCTCACCACACCACTCTCCTTTTCACCTGCAAAAAATCTTCTCAGCCTGGACCCAAGCCTTCCTCCCTTCACCTCCTCCTAGTCCTGACCTGACCCATTCTCCGTGCCACGCCTCTCCCCTCTCACAAGTGATGTTACTGCCTTCCACAATCCCAGGATGAAGGGCAGAGCAAGGAGTTCCTTTCCCCCAGTGTGGCTCAAAATCCTCTTTTTGTATGAGCCTCTCTTGGAGAAGATGGGACTTCTGCCCATGTGGCAGCTCCATGGATATGATCAGCTTCTCCGCTTCAGGTCCACAGAAGAAAAAGCAGGGGAGCAACCCTAGACATGGCCAGGTTGCAACCAAACGAGTCTGGGACCCAGTGAGAGACCCAGAGCAACAGAGCTTTCCAATGTCAGGGACAATGACTTGATCGTTCCCCAGTGGGAAGGCCTCCTTCCCACCAGCCCCCACTCTGCCCTTTCTCAGCAGGGATCAGCTGGGCAGACCACAAGAGGGTCTCTGTTGGAGGATCCAGAACAGGGGTTTTTCCCAAAAACCAGTCAGGATGTGGAATCACAGATGATTCACTCAACGAGAGCCACCTGCCCATCACAAGACACCCAGAAAGCCCTCCACAGTCCTGTCTTGAATCATGCAGGTGTCAGCTCAAAGCCCCATCACACCAGGCCTGGCTTCCAGGACAGTCATGGACTCCTACTGTTTCTCAAGGCTTCCCTGGGTCCCCCTCAGGGTCACCCAAAGGGAACTGTTACCCAGGGTCCTGCATGGCTGGATTAAGATGGGGAGAGGACCATAGCATAGCTTTGGGTCAAGGCTTTGACTAGGCCCTGCTTTCTAAGCCTATAGGAGAGGCAGCTGTGAGAAGACGGGGGTGGCACCAGCTGGCTATTGAGGTCCAGTCTAAGAACAAGGTTCAGGGTAGGTGGGAGAAGATACACTGGCTTAGGGGAGCACAGATGGTCAGAAGGAGATATTATAGTGATGTTCCGGTCTGAGGAGCAACTAAGCAAAATGGCCAAGAGAGGCCCCATGTGGCAGCTGGTCCTTGGGGAACCACAGCCAAGCCTCCAGGGCTGCATCACACACCCAAACCAAAATGAACTTCTGGAGTGTGAAGTACGATAGCAAAAGCTGCCCCAGAGCCACAGGTAGTTACAGATCCAGCACCGTCTCACACCTGGTTATTAGTACTGTGGGACTTTTCATTATGAAATTACAAATTTCAGGAGCACTTCAAACCCAAATGATTCCAGAGCATACCATGGAAAAGAAAGAGAAGCAGGTATTTCTGACAGGCAACTCTGAGGGATACTGCAGAGGGAGTGAGCAGGGGATGATTTTGTGTCTGTGTCCACCAAGAATCTAGAAAGATAAAGCAATTTAAAAAGGAACATTTTGGCCAGGTGCGGTGGCTCATGCCTGTAATCCCAGCACTTTGAGAGGCCGAGGTGGGCAGATCACTTGAGGCCAGGAGTTCGAGACCAACCTGGCCAACATGGTGAAACCTCATCTCTACTAAAAATACAAAAATGAGCCGGGTGTGGTGATGCATGTGCCTGTAGTCCCAGCTACTCAGGAGGCTGGGGCAGGAAAACTGCTTGAACCCGGGAGATGGAGGTTGCAAGGAGCTGAGATTGTGCCACTGCACTCCAGCCTAGGTGACAGAGCAAGACCCAGTCTCAACAAAAAGGAAGAAAAAAAAGGAACATTTTAATTGAGCTATATCATGGATTAAGTATTTACTATGTGTTAGGCCCTACTCTGAACCCTTTATACATGTATTTTCTCATTTAATTCCATAACCATCCTATATGGTAGGCATAATTATTATCCTCTCTTTTAAAGATGAAGTTAAGGCTCAGAAAGGTTAAATGGCTTGGCTAAGGCCACACAGCTTATTAGTGGCAGAGCTGGGATCTGAATCCCGGCAGTCTAACTCCAAGACCATAATGAAATACCTCTTAGAATACCAGTATAATTCAGAAGAAAAAGTTTTGAATCAAGACTCAAGGGACCTGGATTCTGGGACAATTCTGCCAATTACTGCCCCTACTTATGCAATCCTGAACAAATCATCTCAGCTTCTTGGGCCTCAGCTCATCTGTAAATTGAGAAGTTGAGCAGAGTCAGGCATAGGAAGTGAGTGCATATGCGCCTCTCCTCTGTTACTGTGCCCATGGCACACATCAGACATCACTAATCAACCACAGCACGCACTCAGTGAGTCCAGGTGACGACTTGCCTATTCTCCAACCTGCACTCAACCACTACTAATCAACTGGAGTTTGCAAATGAAATATCTTTGCTTTCCCAGAGCTAGATGTTTCTAAGGTGTCTTCTGACTCTTAAAAACCTACAACTGTTACTGGGGTTCTAAAGACAAAATTTTAATTCTAGCCCCAACTCCAAGTAGATTATTGTCTCTATGCCTCAGTCTTCCTTCTGCAAGATGGACAGTCTGTCACACCATCATCTATGTGGTCAGCTCCACTTTCTCCCCTGTCCCAATGAACTACACTCCAGGCCAACGCCCAATCTGAGTTACACAGACCAAGTCAGCTCTTGGAGGACCTGACAGGGCCGGCTCCCCACACTGCCTCTCTAAGGGAGTCCGACAGAGGGGAGAGCTAAGACCAACGCCACTGACATGATAGGATGAAGGGACACCGGTTCCTTTGCATTGAGCACTGTTTCCAGAAGGTTCCAGTCAAAATAAGAATCTTCCCTAGAGGTGGTAACATAAGAAATTATGATCAGGCCAGGCGTGGTGGCTCACATCTATAATCCCAGCACTTTGGGAGGTTGAGGTGGTTGGAACACGTGGTCAGGAGATCAAGATCATCCTGGCCAACATGGTGAAACCCTGTCTCTAGTAATATACAAAAATAATTCGCCGGGCATGGTGGTGTGCGCTTGTAGTCCCAGCTACTTGGGAGGTTGAAGCACAAGAATTGCTTGAACCCAATTGCTTGAACCTCCAGGCAGAGGTTGCAGTAAGCCGAGATCACATCGCTGCACTCCAGCCTGAGCAACAGAGTGAGACTCTGTCTCCAAAAAAAAAAAAAGAAAGAAAGAAATTATGATCAGTCATTGACATCCTGGCAGGAGTTTCTTTACCTGTCTCTTTACAGCCAGAGCAACTAACCTAGAGCAGATTTCTATGAAATGGGACAGTTTCCAAATGTAAGTTCTGTTTCAGAGAAGCCCATCCTAAAAGGAAGGTGGCAGATGGGGGTATCTGGAGAGGGCAGTTGCTAGTGGCTAAGAAAGCTTAATGAATAAAACATACAACACAGCTGCCAAGGATACTTGCATTTTAATAGAGAACAGAGTTTAAGCCAAAGGAATTACTTTCTAATGGTGGAATTACAAGCATCAATAATGATTTAGGGAAGAATTAAGCAAAGAAAGTTGTTCCAGCATCCCTGAAATCCCAACAAATGAGCTGATGTGACTGTGCAAGCCCTCAGCAAACAGCAAATGAGCTGCAAATTTAAGGGATTAATAATATTATTACTGGCAACTTGTGACTCTGCCTGCCAGTGAGCAAGCCTGCCACCACACAGACAAACCCAGATGCCCACAGGAGCCCAGGACATGTACTCTTTGGTCTGGAAAGCATCCATTTGGGAACCCAGTTGCCAGAAAAGCTGAAGAGGACCCTTCCCTCCATCTGCCCCTTAATCACACAAACTGAGAAGATGCATAATTAATTTGTTCTCAACAGTTGTTCAGCGGCTAGAAGAGTGAGGGCATCTCTGGAATGGCAATTACAGTCAAGAAAAACAAGTGTTAGGCCGCGAGCAGAATGCAGCAGCCAACCTGCTTCCCTTCCCCACCATGCTTGCTCAGGCCACAGGCCTGAATGTGGGACAGGAGTCTTTTTCATTTCCTCACAGCCTGGGGCTCTTGGGGGCTGGTGGGAAAGAACAGAAAACAAAACTCTGGCCAGACAACGTTACTCACGCCTGTGATCCCAGCATTTTGAGATTCTGAGATGGGAGAATCACTTGAAGCCAGGAGTTTGAGACCAGCCTGGGCAACTTAGTAAGACCCCATGTCTACAAAAAAAATTTTTTAATTAGTTAGGAGTCGTGGCACACACCTGTGATCCCAGCTACTCAGGAGGCTGAGGCAGGAGAATCACTTGAACCCAGGAGGTGGAGGCTGCAGTGAGCCATGTTTCAGCCACAGCATTCCAGCCTGGATGACAGAAAAAGACCTAGTCTTGAAAAAAAAAAGAAAGAAAGAAAAGAAAAGAAAAAGAAAAAATACCCTCGACCAGGCACAGTGGCTCACACCTGTAAACCCAGCACTTTGGGAGGCCGAGGCAGGTGGATCACTTGAGGTCAGCAGTTCAAGACAAGCCTGGCCAACATGGTGAAACCTGTCTCTACTAAAAATACAAAAATTAGTTGGGCATGGTGGTGCGTGCCTGTAATCCCAGCTGCTCTGGAGGCTGAGGCAGGAGATTTGCTTGAACCCAGGAGACGGAGATTGCAAGATTGTGCCACTGCACTCCAGCCTGGGTGACAGAGTGAGACTCCATCACAAACAAACAAAAAAAAATAGAAAGGAAGGAAGGGAGGAAGGGAGGGAGGGAGGGAGGAAATAAGGAAGGAAGAAAGGAAGGAAGGAAAAAAAATACCTTGAAAGATACAGGGAAGAAGGCCTCACTCTAACCTCAGAGAGACAGCTAAAATAGGCACAAAGCTCAGGGACAATGTGAAGACCAACAGGCAGCACATTTGGCGGACAAGTGAACACACATAGAAATTAGATGAAATTAAAGAACTCCTGTTAATATCATTAGCTGAGATAATCACATGATAACTTAGAAAAATATCAGTTTTTAGAGATGCACACTGAAATTACAGGTGACATGCCATGATTTCTATAATTTGCTTAAATTTGTCAGCAAAAAAAATAATAATAATAATAATGAAAGAATTATGGCAAATTTTTTGTTTGTTTGTGTGTTGTGTTTGATTGTTTTACAGAGACAGGATCTCACTCAGTCGCCCAGGCTGGGGTACAATAGTGCCATCATAGCTCTCTGCAGCCTCAAACTCCTGGGCTTAGGCGATCTTCCTGCTTCAGCCTCCCAAGTAGCTGGGACTACAGCTGGCCTAGAACTCCAGGCCTCAAGTAACACTCCTGCCTCAGCCTCCTAAAGTGCTGGGATTACAGGCATGAGCCACCATGCCTGGCCTGGCAAATTTTTTTTTTTTTTTTTTTTTTTTTTTTTTAAAGAGTGTCACTCTGTCACTCTGTCACTCAGGCTGGAGTGCAGTGGTGTGATCTCGGCTCAGTGCAACCTCCATCTCCCAAGTTCAAGCTATTCTCCTGCCTCAGCCTCCCAAGTAACTGGGATTACAGGCACACACCCACGCCTGGCTATTTTTTTTTTTTTTTTTTTTTTTGTATTTTTAGTAGAGATGGGGTTTCACCATGTTGTCCAGGTTGGTCTTGAACTCCTGACCTCAAGTGACACACCCGCCTCAGCCTCCCAACCAAAGTGCTGGGATTACAGGCCTGAACCACTAAGCCTGGCCTGGCAAATTTCAGATCTAGGTGCCAGGTATAGGGGTTCAGCCTATTATTCTCCACACTTTTTAATTACATTTGAAATTTTTTATATAGAGTTTTTTTTCCCCTAAAGATCCAATAGCAGATCCCAGCCTGCTGTTCCTAACTCTTCACTGTCACGTAGGAGGCCCTGTGTTCTTGACCTGAGCTCCCAGGGTTCCTCCAGGCCAGTGGTCCATACAGCATGGGGTTCCGTGTTGTTCCGTTGACCTGTGCCAGTCTCTCTCGTCTCATTTTGTACCACATGCCCTATCATTCACTCTAGTCTATCACTCGGGCCTCCCTCCATGTCCTTTAGTGAGCCAAGCTCATTGCCACATCGGGGCTTTTAGGCTTGCAGTTTCCCTCTCCAGGGCTGGCTTCAAGGGCATGCAGCTGCCCTGCACTTGGGAAGGCCTGAGTGTGTGGTTTAATGCCCTGCAGTCACTGTGGAAGTCAGAATAATGCCCTTGCCACCTGAGATGTACATGTCCAGCTCCCTGGAATCTATGAATGTGTTACCTTACATGGCACAGGGAATGAAGATTGCAGAAGAAATGAAGGCTTCTTTCTTTCTCCTTCCTTCCTTCCTTCCTCCCTCCCTCCCTCTTCCCTCCCCTCCCCTCCCCTCCCCTTCCCTTCTCTCCCTCCCTCCCTGCCGCCCTTCTTTCTTTCAGATTGAGTCTCACTCTGTCGCCCAGGCTGGACTGCAATGGCACCATCTCAGCTCACTGCCACCTCCACCTCCCTGGTTCAAGCTATTCTCGTGCTTCAGCCTCCCAAGTAGCTGGGACTTCAGGCGCACACCACCATGCTTGGTTAATTTTTGTATTTTTAGTAGAAACGGGGTTTCACCATGTTGTCCAGGCTGGTCTTGAACACCTGGCCTCAAGTGAACCACTCCCCTCAGCCTCCCAAAGTGCTGGGATTACAGGCGTAAGCCACCACACACGGCCAGTTTAATTTCTTAATCTGCTGACCCTGACAGTGAGATTATCCAGAATTACTCAGATTGGCCCGGTGTAATCACCATGGCTTTTATAAGTGGCAGAGAAAGGCAGAAGAGAGCCAGGGAGATGGGAGGGGGAGAAGGACTTAGCCAGATGTCACAGGCTTTGAAGATGGAGCAATGGGACCATGAGCCAAGGAATGTGGACAGCCTTTACAAGACGGAAAAAAAAAAGGAAAAGAATTCTCCCCTAGAGCCTCCAGAAGAATCGCAGCTCTGCTGACACCTTAATTTTCTCCCAGTGAGAACCGTTCCAGACTTCTGACCTCCAGAACTATAAGAGAATGAATGTATAGTTTGAAGCCACTATATCTGTGAACATTTGTTAGAGCAGTCACAGGAAACTAATAGTCATAGGAAGCTACTGTGTTAGTAGCTGCCACCTCCACCTCCCTGGTTCACGCTATTCTTGAATTTGAAATTTTTGAATTTGTGTTTTGGAAGTGAAATCTAATAGGACAAAGGAAGGTGCGCCAGGAGATTCAGCTCCACACAGTCCCACCGCCTTGGCTGACCATTCCCTGCCCCCAGCACCCCAGCTCCTCCCCGCCTCCCTACTTCTTTTTTCCTTTTTTTTTTTTTTTTTTTTTGAGACAGGGTCTCACTCTGTCTCCCAGGCTGGAGTGCAGTGGTGCAATCTCAGCTTGCTGCAGCCTCGACTTCCCGGGTTCAAGCAATTCTCCTGCCTCAGCCTCCCAAGTAGCTGAGGAGGCGCGCACTATCACACCTGGCTAATTTCTGTATTTTTAATTTCACCATGTTGCCCAAGCTGGTCTCAAACTCCTGATCTCACGTCATCCACCTGCATCGGCCTCCCAAAGTGCTGGGATTACAGGCCAGCCACCACATCGGGCCCCATCTCCCTACTTCTACCTGCCATCACTGCTGCTCTCTGCAACCAGTGCACCGGGAAGGGGAGGCCTGCATTGTGCACTGCTCTCTATCCCTGCAGGTGGCCTTGACACAGGCATGGGGAGGGTTGGGGTCACACAGGTGCCACATGTTATCCAGCCCCATCCTAAACTAGAACAGCCACAGCAAGCTGAGCACACAGCTTGGCAGGCACCTCTCACCCACCCCCAACCAGATCCTGAGCTCGCCCCAGCACACAGCTTGCCATTTCCCAGGACCTGCCCATCCTTTGAAGGTTGGGGCAGCAGTGCCATGGGAAGGGAGGCTTCCCCACGCCCAGCATTTTCATTTTGCACTAGTCCTCGTAATCACATGGCCGGCCCTGCCTCTTCCTCTAACAGTCTCCCCGCAGCCCTTCACTTGCTAGTCCTTTGATCATTCTTCAGTTTCAGCTGAAAAACATCATGCGAGAGAGCCCTTCCCAGACTCTCCCTCAGCCCCTCTTTATCCCATGACTACATTTTATCTCCTTTAGGGCACTCAGCAAGAGCTGAAATGACCTTGTTTACTTAGACCCACATTGATTTCCTGAAAAGTGTACACTGAGACCACTCTGTGTGTGGCAAGCACTGTTCTTAGTGCTGCAGACACAGCAGCAAGCAATACAAACAAGTCCCCTATCCTCCTGGAGCGGATGTGCTTTTGAGTCCCATCATTGTGAATTACCTCTTGTCCTCCCAAGAACAGACCATTGTACACCCAGCACCCCACACAGTGCCTGGAACATAGTAGGCATTCAATAAATATCACTGAACAATTGGCTGAATGAATAGTGGCTTAGATACTCTGCACTGTGACCAGGCACAGCAGAGAGACATCCCCCTTCATCCTATAACATGTTGGGGGTTAGGGGGTAAAGATCTTTTCCATAAGCAAAAAACTGGAGCGGGGGCAGGTGCAGTGGCTCACGAGTGTAATCCCAGCACTTTGGTAGGCCAAGGCAGGTGGATAGCTTGAGCCCAGGAGTTCGAGACCAGCCTAGGCAACATGGTGAAACCCCATCTTTACTACAAATACAAAAAATTAGCCGGGATGGCAGCACGTGCCTGTATTCCCAGGTACCTGGGAGGCTGAAGTGGGAGAACCACCTGAGCCTGGGAAGTCCAGGCTGCAGTGAGCCATGATTGCACCACTGCACTCCACCCTGAGCGACAAGAGTGACACCCTGTCTCAAAAATAATAATAATAGATTGGAGGGAAGAGAAGCTTAAAGACAGATTGGGGCTGTGGGAGGGACAGCACCCCAGTTCCTGAACCACCTTGCCTTAAATTAGCTTCACATATGTCTTGCTGTTATCAGTCAACAGTTTATTTGTATATTTAAGTGAAGGTATTCGGCTAATTGGACATATGTCTCACAGTTCTACAGGGAAAAGTCTATTAAAAAGTCTTGCTGTAACAGGCAAGAGCTTTGAGAGTAGTTTTATTCAGGGACAGGAAGAGAGCTGAGTGGATTTTAATTTGGTAGAAAATAGCTGCTTGGGGCCAAGACAGTGAGAAGTGGGAAATCAAGAACAGGCTATTAGATTATTACTGCTGTTAGCAAGCATCTCGATCACCCTTACAGCCGCGGAGTGCCTTCCGTCAATTTTATTAGTTATATTACAGCCTTCCATCTAGCCCTGCTATTCCAGCAATTCCCATTCTGGAGCTGTGGCCACTGAGGCAAGAGAATCACATCTCATCCAAGCCAGTATGAGTCTGTCCTCACAGCACCTGCAGCCTAACTTTGTCAACATGTTAATACATGGGAATTTTCTGAGTCCAAGATGAACAGCCCAAAGGGTTTCAGGAAAAATTGCAGAGGGCTGAGGGGATGGGAGAGAGGTGGAGAAAAAAACACTGATGTCTTGAGGCTTGACAGATGGCTCTGATGCCCTGATATAACATGGAACCCCATGCTGTATGGACCATGGCCTGGAGGAACCCTGGGAGCTCATCCAGTCCAGATTAGTGAGCCGGGGAGTAGAGTGGTTACAGGCACAGCCTGAGGAGCTGCACCATTTGGCATTAATTCTAAGTTCCTGTAGTGGGTTGAATGGTGGTCCCCAAAACAATATGTCCATGTCCTACCCCTGGAATCTGTGACTGTAACCTTATTCAGAAAAAAGGGTCTTTGCAGATATAATTAAGAATTTTTAAGATGAAGCTGGGCATGGTGGCTCACGCCTATAATCTCAGCACTTTGGTAGGCTGAGGCAGGCAGATCACTTGAGCCCAGGAGTTGAAGACCAGCCTGGCCAGCACAGCGAAACCCTGTCTCTACAAAAAAATACAAAAATTAGCCAGGCATGGTGATGCATGCCTGTAATCCCAACTACTTGGGAGGCTGAGGCAGGAGAATCACTTGAACCCAGGAGGCAGAAGAGATTGTACCACTCTACTCCAGCCTAGGCAACAGAGCCAGACTGTCTCAAAGAAAAAAAAAAAAAGAATTTTTAAGATGAGATCATCCTGGATTGCCCAGGTGGACCCTAAATCCAATGACAGTTGTCTTTATTAAAAACAAGAGGTAGGCCAGGCGCGGCGGCTCACTTTGGGAGGCCAAGGCAGGCGGATCACAAGGTCAGGAGTTCGAGACCAGCCTGACCAACATGGTGAAACCCTGTCTCTACTAAAAATACAAAAAATTAGTTGATTCCCCTGTAGTCGGATGAGGTGGCAGGCACCTGTAATCCCAGCTACTTGAGAGGCTGAGGCAGGGGAATCGCTTAAACCTGGGGGTCAGAGGTTGCAGTGAGCCAAGATCACACCATTGCACTTCAGTCTAGATGACAGAGCAAGACTCCATCTCAAAAAAAAAAAAGAAAGAAAAGGTAGAGGAAATAGAGGTTTAGATTGCAGAGATTGCAATGATGCAGCCACAGGAATGCCTGGTGCCACCAGAAAAGGCAAGGAAGGGTTCTTCCCTAGAATGCTTCCCACCAGCAGCATGGTCCTGGGGGCTCTTTGATTTTGGGCCTCTGGCCTTAAGAAATGTAGGAGAATAAACTTCTATTGCCTTAAACCACCCAATTTGTGGTAATTTGTTATGGCAATCACAGGAAATTAGTGATTAGTCCACCCGCTTGCTAGCTGTGGACGCTTGAACAAGTCACTCCATCCGTCTGTTCATCAGTTTCTTCATCTGTAAAACAGGGATGATAACAATGGTATTTACCTCATAGGGCTACTGTAAAAATTAAATGAGATAATAGAGACCCCTAAGTACAGTGCAGCAGAAGCCATCTTCATCCATTTGTGCTTCTATAACAAAATCCTTGAGACTGGATCACTTTTTAAAAACAAAACAAAACATTGTTTTAAATAGTTCTAGAGGCTGGGAAGCCCATGACCAAGAGACCCGCATCTGGCAAGGTCCGTCTTGCTGGGTCATCCCATAATGGAAGGTAGAAGAGTCAGAGAGCCCATGAAAGGGTGGGGATTGTGGGTGGAGACAGAGAGGGAGAGAGGGAAGGTACCCAAAATGAACCCATTCCCACGGTAACAGCATTATTCTATTCATGAGGGCAGAGACCTTATGACCTAATTATCTCTTGAAGGTCCTACTTCTCAACACTCTTGCTTTGCAGATTAAGTTTCTAAAACACGAACTTGGAGATACCCATTAGTAGGAGCCTACTTGATGAACTCATTAAAAATATGGCTTTTGGCAGGGCTCATGCTTACAATCCCAGCACTTCGGGAGGCCGAAGCAGGGGGATTGTTTGAGCTCAGGAGTTCTAAACCAGCCTGGGTAGCATGGCGAAACCTTGTCTCTACAAAAAATACAAAAATTAGCCAGGCGTGGTGGTGCAAGCCTGCAGTCCCAGCTATTCGGGAGGCTAAGATGGGAGGATCAATTGAGCTCAAGAGGTAGAGGATGCAGTGATGCAGTGAGCCATGATCAAGCCACTATACTCCAGCCTGTACACCAGAGTGAGGCTTTCCAGGCCTTACCTCAGAATCAGTGACAATAAATCTTTAGTGTACAGGACCAAGGAATGTGTGCTTTATAAGGCTCCCCAGGTGACTGATTGTCTGACAGGTTGTGAACCACCTGGGTGCTGTCCCATTCCCACCCTGATGACAGACATAAAATCTCTTCTGTTTCTGGAAAGCTGCTTTACAGCTGTTCTGGGTGAAGGACACTTGGCTTTGTTGCATGGGAATGATAAACAATGAATCCAAAATACTGCTTAATTCTGGTTATACAGAAAGAAGGCTGGAGTCAGGAAAGAAGTACCCATAGGCTACAACTGCATGGGTAAGGTATTATTTTTGAAATTGGGCAATGAGCATGAGGGTGATCACTGAATTATTTTTTACACTTTGTCTTAGGTCTTAAATATTTCTCATTTTTTAAAATACAAGCTGTATGCAGATATGGAAAAATAAAATGCTGGTATTGGCCATAGTCCCTAGGTAACTAATAAGTCTAGACCAAGGATACTTCTATGCACTCCAGTACTAAATTGCCTCAGCCACAGGGAAGTCCTAGCTTATGCCTACCCCGCATCTCTCATGATGTTGCCACATCCATTTCCAGCGGAGGTGGAAACAGCTCCGAAGCACCCAGTCCAGGGCGGGTCAGAAAACTGCTGGAGGTTTTCAGTGGGAAAAGCAATCAGCAACGAAAAGCCCAGCCTGGGTTGGTCTGGGATAGGGTCTGAGATGGGCAAGGGCAGGCTGAAACCAGGGTTACTCCAGTTCCTGCCCCATAGAGGGCCTTGTTAGAAGTGTAGGTCCTCACAATGCAGGACCTTCTCTGTGGAGCTGGGTGTTGTGCCTGCTCCACTTACCCTGTAGAACCAGGTGGTAGGGGCAACTGGAGGGCAGCTCTGAAGTAGCAGGAAGCCCACCCATGTGTCCAGGCAGCCCACATAGGTGAGGGAGCTGCAGACATGCACATGAGAGGAACTGCGTGCTGATCAGAATGGAGAGATGCCCAGCACACAGCAATGGGCTCATACTACCAAAAACCCAGGGGGTTGTTTTGTTTCATTATAGCTGTGGCCTTTGGAAAAGATCACTGCTTTAGAACCACAGCAGCAAACACCATCACATCAGGCATCTCCAATCCTAAAGCATTCCCAGGAGATGAATGGTGTGAGCTAGGAAAAGAGAAGAGCCGGAAAGAGAGTAGCCAAAAACAGCGGGGTAAAGATCGAGACAAGAGTGGATGCAAGCCAGGGCATAGCCCAGTAGCATCTGCTACGGATGCTGCAGCCTTGTTTCTCAAAGTACGACCTTGCAGCAGTGATGGTATGCAAAAGGTGGTACAAGAGGCAATTTCAGCTGGTACCCAGAATATTTATTTGCATATGCATTAGATAGAGAGAGAGAGAAAATCAAACCTGTAATTTCACAGATATTTTTGCTTAGAACAAAGCCAAGTAAAGGAAAAAGTGTTGACAGGATGAAAAATATCACAGAAATACCTCAATAGTTGGTTATAAAGAAGTGTATGGGAATAATAAACAATGAATTGAAAATACTGCTTAATTCTGGATATGCAGGAAGAAAGTTGGAGTCAGGGAGGAAGTACCCACGGGCTATAACTGCATGGGTAAAGTGTACTATTTCTGAAATTGGGCAATGAGCATGAGGGTGATCACTGAATTATTTTTTACACTTTGTCTTAGGTCTTAAAATATTACACATTTTTTTAAATACAAGCTGTATACAGATATGGAAAAATAAAATGCTGGTGTTGGTCGTGGTCCCTAGGTAACTAACAAGTCTAGACCAACTGAGAGGGTAGCTGGCACTTCCCTGATTGCCTAGGACCTACAGAGAAGCCACTACACAGTGAGCCCAATCTCCAGGGAGAATCACATTTTCTCCCAGGCCCACATTTACCCCCAGGACTCCCACTGATGGCCATGGGCCCTACCAAGTTTCTCCCCAGATCACATCAAGGCTCAAGAACCTACTCCTACAGAATTCTCCAGAATCAGAACGGTTTTGAGGTCAGGGCCACTGTGGAAAACTGCACAGATTCGATGCAGTATTCAGAAAGCTAAAAAGGAGGTGCTAGACTCACAGACTCTGTCTCCCTAATTCCAAAGAACTGGTCCTTAGATGACCCAACCAGAGAGAATTAAATGCAGCTCATGCTCCTGCAGAAATTATCACAAACTCCGAGAAAGCCAGTCACCAAGATAGCAAGGATTCAATTTCCCTCCTCCTCTATGCAGAACACTCTCAGGCAAACATTCCGTGATGACAAACAAAAGCAGCAAAAGCGGGTCTAGACGCACAGTGCTTGAAAACTCACTGAAAAGATTCTATGCCAGGTCGACAGGTGCTGCACGTGCAAAGGAGCTGTAGCTCAATGAGACCCAGACCACTACTCCAGGAGGAACACACCCCAGCCCCATCTCCCAAGAAAAGCTACCCCTGAACATGCCCACCTTGCCTGGAAGTTAGCTGCTGTCAGGGATCAGAAGTAATTCCAGACCGGGGGCCAGAGTTCCAATAGACAAATCAGTCCTGTAGCTGGTGATTTCATGCCTTCTGCCCCCCGACCCCCGACCCTCAACTATGACAACCTGAGGGCAGAGGTCGAGTCTTACTTCCCATTTTCTCCTCTGAGCCTCACCCTGTACCTGACACACAGCAGGCTCAGTTAACGTTAGCTAATGTAATAGATGGATGGAAGGATGGTGAAGAAATGTCCTGGTTTGGCCAGACCAGATCCCAGGTTTCAGGGAATATTCCTGAAGAACCAGACATCGCTACAGTTCCCTTTGCAGACAAACGGGATCTTTAAAATGCTTAGTGAATTATACCTTCACTAGACTGGTAGGATGGTTATCCTCAAAACTGGCAGCTGTTCAATACCTTCAGAGTTGAAACTCTTTCCTGAAGCAAAGAGCCAGCACCTATCAATTCCTTTTGAAGGGTCTACCCTCCCCTCCATAGGAGAATGCTAAATATTTGTTGAGTTAACTGTTTTATTGATTAAATGAGTAAAGGAACTTCAGGGAGGTGGCTCTATTGCCCTTCTTCCTCCTCCGGTGTTTCCCAAATCCATCCCAGGCAGCAGCAGAGCCTCAGGCTCAGAGGAGGGAGGGTGAAGAGGCAGGAGGAGCGACTCCAGCAGCAGCAGCCAGCTGGCAAGAGCTGCTGCACAGGCATCTTTGTGTCTACTTTCTGTCCAACTTGGTGCTTTTCCCCAAACTGGAAGCAGATATACAGGGAAACGACAGAGTATAAAGTGCAAAGAACATGAGATTGGGCAGTATCTGAACATCAAGATCAAGTTCATGATGTGCTACACACCTGCTGGGGATGTAAGAAATCACATCACTGGCCAGGTGCGGTGGCTCACGCCTATAATCCCAGCACTTTGGGGATTACAGCCTAGGCGGGCGGATCATATGAGGTCAGGAGTTCGAGGCCAGCCTGGCCAATATGGTGAAATCCTGTCTCTACTAAAAATACAAAAATTAGCCAGGCATGGTGGCATGCGCCAGTAGTCCCAGCTACTCAGGAAGCTGAGGCAGAAGAATTGCTTGAACCCGGAAGGTAGAGGCTGCAGTAAGCCGAGATCATGCCACTGCACTCCAGCCTGGGTGACAGAGTGAGACTCCGTCTCAAAAAAAAAAAAAAAGAAATCACATCACCTCTACAGAACTCTGCTTCCACATGTGTACATTAGAGGCTTGAGCTTGCTGATGCCCAAGATGTCTTTCTCAAGTGCAGTGGAATAGTTATAGAGTTGTCACCCGACCTTAGCCCCTTACTCTGCCCCTCCAACCAATATCCACAGGCCAGAAATTTGAGTCCCTTTTTCTCCAAAACACTCTACCATATCCCATGGTTCTAAAGGTTGCAGGAGGCTGGGCATTGTGGCTCACACCTGTAATCCCATCCCAACACTTCGGGAGGCCAAGGCAAGAGGATTGCTTGAGCCCAGGAGGTCGAGGCTGCAATGAGCCGAGATCACGCCACTGCACTTCAGCCTGGGCAACAAAGCAACACCCTGTCTCAAAAAATAAATAAATAAAATAAAAGTTGACAGTGTCTGACTCTTGCCTCTAAGTGCAGATTTCAGTAATGCCAAAATAGCTGTCCCATACTCCAACCCAAAACACCCTATGTTCCTAAACAAAGTCAGATGTAAAGATTAGCAGAATTTGATAGAAACAAATGGTTCTTATAGCAAATTTACAGCTACCTCCCCTCCCACAATCAGTACTACAGGAGAACATTCTATCCCTATGTTTCATGCAACCATGCGGAGGGAGCCCTAGTATGCATAACACTCCTGACCTCTCCGTCCCACTCCTTCACTCCTTGTGGGAGAGATAATCACCAACCAGATTAAGGAATTTAGGAGAAGAAACAGAGTTTGCTCAGCTCACCCCTTCCTCTCTCCTCTCTGTTTGGGATCTGCTTATCTGCAAAGCATTGATTTTCAGCTCCTTCCTCCTCTAAGAGGCAGTCCCCCAACTGAGAGGCTTGTCCAGCCATGTCTGCCTGGGTAGGTAAGCCTCTCAAATTCAGGGGTGAAGTTCAGCAAGCCCACCTCCTCCAGACCCCAAACTATATGCTCAGCCCTGTGTCTATCAATAATGAAGCTGATGAATTTTGATCACCACCTGGCCGGGTCCTGCATCTCCCTGACTCTGCTTCTCAGGCAAGGAAGAAGATATTAATCATTACTTGTTGTCCATATATTAGGTGCTATAGTAACTAACCAAACAAAAACATACTACTGACCTGAATCATCTGATACCACAGAAGCCCAGGGACCTACCTGGGAACAAGAATTTGAGCTTAGCTAAAAAAACTTCACACTCAAAGTAGCAATCAAGGTCACCTCCGACATTTAACTCTGATTTAAAAAAGAAAAGGTTCCTGTTCTTGTTCTCTCTCATAAGCTCACAGACACATATAAACATGCAGGTTCACACACTTCTACCCACTGTCCAACACAGAAGCTCAAAAAATATTTTTGGCAAGTGGCACTGGTGTTAAAAAAAAAAAAATTCAATAACTGGCTGGGTACAGTAGCTCACACCTGTAATCCCAGCAGTTTAGGAGGCCGAGGTGGGAGGATCACTTGTACCCAGGAGTTTGAGACCAGCATGGGCAACATGACAAGACTCTGTCTCATATTTAATTAAAAAAAAAATTGGCCAGGCACGGTGGCTCACACCTGTAATCCCAGCAATTTGGGAGACCAAGGCAGGCAGATCATTTGAGGTCAGGAGTTCGAGACCATCCTGGCCAAGATGGTGAAACCCTGTCTGTACCAAAAAATACAAAAATTAGTTGGGTGTGGTGGCGCATGCCTGTAGTCCTAGCTACTTGGGAGGCTGAGGTGGGAGAATCGCTTGAACCTGCGAAGCAGAGGTTGCAGTGAACGGAGGTTGCCGTGAGCGGAGATCGCACCACTGCACTCCGGCCTGGGCAACAGAGCGAGACCCTGTCTAAAAAAAAAAAAGAAAATTTAATGATGCAATAACTTTAAGCATTCTCAATCACCGAAGGCTTAATAAATAACTTTACTGGAGAATTTTCCATGGCTCCCTATTGTCTATGGCTTAAAACCTGGCCTTGAGTCCCTCTGTGACCTAGCTCTAATCCTATTTGCCACTATGCCCCTTCACTCTCCTAGTCTCCAGTAACATTGAATTAATCTTTTTCTTATAGACAATCCCCAAAATTTCACCCATCACGCTCAGCCAAAATCACCTTGTCCCCAAGGCTACATGTTTCAATCAATCCACCTTTTCAAACTCAGCTCCCATACCAACTTAACTCATTCAACCTCACCTATTTTAGACCATTGTCTCTGCTCATGAATGCTTCAGTGGTCTTAACTATTTTAGAGTGTAAGAGAGTCAAACAAATAAGGAAATATATTGTAGATAAGAGGCAGGTTTATCACTGTCAGAGAAAGAGGTGATATTTTAAAAAGGGAGAATGCTAATATGGACTCTGTGATGTTGGACTAAAATTGAAGACATAAGCATCATTTCATAGTTTTTTGCCCAGATACGGTGGCTTATGCCTATAATCCCAGCACTTTGGGAGGCCAAGGCACCAGGATCACTTGAGGCCAGGAGTTCAAGACCAGCTTGGGCAACATAGTGAGACTCTGTCTCTACAAATAATACTTTAAAAAATTAGCCAGGCATGGTGGTGTACACCTGTAGTCCCAACTACTCAGGAGGCTAAAGTGGGAGGATAGCTTAAGCCCAGGAGTTGGAGGCTGCAGTGAACCATGATCGCACCACTACACTCTGGCCTGGGTCGTGACAGGGCAAGACCATGTCTCAAAAAAAAAAAATCTTAGTTTTTTAGTAGAAAGACAGAAGTGTGTGTATGTGTGAGTGAGTGTACACACATATATATCCTCACTCTGTCTCCTAGAAGGGCCTAGAAGCAATGGTACCCCAGTAGCAAAACGATATACCTAACCTCTACATCTTGGTTTCTAAATACCATTCTCCAATAACAGGAACCAGGGCTCCTTGGAGAAGTAATTGATTCCAGGGCAAGGAAAATACAGGATAAGCCTGAAGTATCTTTCAGTACAAGAATGTAAGGCAGTGCTCAAAATAGGTTGGGGGTATATCAAAAGGACACAGGAGCCAACCTGAAAGAGCTCCCAGTGGCCAAAGGTGGAACCATTTGAGCAATAAAATAATGATTGTTTTGGATATAAAGGAAAAGTATTATCTGGATTATATATGGGACATAGACCCCATAGAATAAAATAAATATCCATGAGTTCACAGTGATAAAAATAATTAAATGGCTGGGCGTAGTGGCTCACGCCTGTAATCCCAACACTTTGGGAGGCTGAGGAGGGCAGATTACCTGAGGTCAGGAGTTTGTGACCAGCCTATCCAACATAGTGAAACCCCGTCTCTACTAAAAATACAAAATTAGTCAGGTGTGATGGTGGGCACCTGTAAGCCCAGGGAGGCTGAGGGAGGAGAATCGCTTGAACCCAGGAGGCAGAGGTTGCAGTGAGCTGAGACCACGCCACTGCACTCCATCCTGGGCAACAAGAGCAAAACTCCATCTCAATAATAATAACGATAATTAAATAACTAGGGGAGAACGGAAAGGTCTTTCTCACAGAAGAATTCCAATTAATAAATGTATAGAAGAAATGAGGAAAATAGAATACCATTAACATGTTCATTAAATAAGCCTTGATAAGGAGCTATCAAGGCTAACCCTATGCTCAGGATCTCCTCTCTGGCTGGTTTAAATAATCCACAATGTTAAATTAAGCAAAGCTTCTCATTTCCATTCTTATAAACGGAACAGGGGCAAAGGCTACCACCATCATTTTGTGGATAGAAAAGCAGAGGCTGGCCAAACATGGTGGCTTACATCTGTAATTCCAGCACTCTGGGAAGCCAAGGCAGGTGAATCACCTGAGGTCAGGAGTTCAAGACCAGACTGGCCAACATGGTGAAACCCCATCTCTACTAAAAACACAAAAATTGGGCTGGGCGCAGTGGCTCATGCCTGTAATCCCAGCACTTTGGGAGGCCGAGGCGGGTGGATCACGAGGTCAGGAGATGGAGATCATTCTGGCTGAAACAGTAAAACCCTGTCTCTACTAAAAACACAAAAAATTAGCCGGGCATGGTGGCACACACCTGTAGTCCCAGCTACTTGGGAGGCTGAGGCAGGAGAATCACTTGAACCCAGGAGGTAGAGGTTGCAGTGAGCCGAGATCACGCCACTGCACTCCAGCCTGGGAGACACAGCAAGACTCTAGCTCAAAAAAAAAAAGCCTTTTAAAAACTAAAAAAATAAAAGCAAAGGTGCTTGGCAGTGGAGTAGGACTAGGTGCCAGGGGACCTGGCTCCAGGTCCAAAATGGCTTCAATTCTACCCAGCACCATCCAAACCTCTCTGCACCCTCCTTAGGCACTAAAATTTTTGAATTTCATTTCTTCCTTTGAGTTACGGGCCCTCCTGTGACTATCAAAACTCCATTTATGCTTAAAAGACCCAGCATGTTTAAGTGGCAAACTGAGGGCCATAGAAAAAAAGAAAAAGAAAAAAAAATAACCCCAGTATGCTTCTCCAAGAATCCACAGTATATAAGGACTCATTCGGCTACAAGAAACAGCAAACAACTCAAACCACCTTGGGCAAAAAAAAAAAAAAAGAATTTCCTGGTAGCTATAACTGAAATTCCAGCAGTAGTCTAGCTTCAATTTCAGCTAGATCTAGGGACTCAAATTATGCATTTCTTTTTTTTTTTTTTTTTTTTTTTTTTTTTTTTTTGAGACAGAGTCTCACTCTGTAGCCAGGCTGGAGTGCAGTGACGCAATCTCGGCTCACTGCAACCTCCACCTCCCAGGTTCAAGTAATTCTCCTGCCTCAGCCTCCCGAGTAGCCGGGACTACAGGCGCCCGCCACCATGCCCAGCTAATTTTTGTATTTTTAGTAGAGACAGGGTTTCACCATGTTGGCCGGGATGGTCTCGATCTCTTGACCTCGTGATCCACCCACCTCAGCCTCCCAAAGTGCTGGGATTACAGGCGTGAGCCACCGTGCCCAGCCAAATTATGCATTTCTTTGCAATACTAGCTCCATTCACAGACAGGCTTTCCCTTCATGATGGCAAAGATGGCTGCCAACAGCTCCAAGCCAACATCTTACATTCTCAGCTCACTCAGCAGAAAAGAGAGAGCTGCTCTTCCCAGAAAAGTCCTGTGCACTGGCCAGAACTGGCTCAGGTGCTCAGGTTTCCTGAATCAATCTCCAGGGCCGGCAGAATAGACTCCGCTGATCACCTGGCTAATAAGGGTCGGGTGAGCCCTTCCCAAACTCATAGAGTGTACATCAATACAGCGGCTCCCCAGAGGAAAGTTTATATGCTGTTCCCCAAAATGAGAATGGCTTCTAAACTGAAAAATTAACAAATATCTACTACATCACAAACCCTCATCAGAATCAACTCTATCTTCTCTCCTCCAGCCCCATTCCTGGATGTCTACACCAGCAGTGACTTCTGTATGCTTTATGAATAAGCCAGCTCACACACATCTCAGTTTATAAGCATCTTGAACACCAGGGATCTGGTTCTCCAAAGCACATGAGCCCCTCCCCACCACCTTGGCTGCCTAGCAAAGGGCCACTATGCCTCTAGAACACACTTCACGTTGGCTCTCAGCCCTCTGGTTCCAGATCTGAGTCACTGAGATCCCAGCCTTCCTGCGCCAACCTTGAAAGTGCCTGAAGTCACCACCTGCTGAGCTAGCCTCCTGGCTCTGACATACTCTGAGACCTGGAGATGCTGGCTTGACAGTTGAGATAACTATGTTTTACCCTTCACTCATTCCTTTATCAGCCACGCTGACGAGAAGGGATAAGTGCTCCAATGGAAGAAAACACTCCTGCGGTATTTACTCATGCTCTTAGTGCCAGCCAGCTCCCCCTTCCCAGGCACAACTCCCAGAGACGGGCCTACACCCTGTTATCTGGTGCCAGCCGCCACGTGCTGTTCTCTTGTCAAATGCCAGGCTGCACTTTCCTTACTACATCCCCCAAAACTGTCAACTTCTCTAGGAGCTACAGTGTCACTGCCTTTCAGATGACTTACATGTGACACGTGACAGGCAACTGTCTTTTTGACACCCATCGCCTGCCTCCTCTGCAGATTCCGTAAAGCAGAGGCCTTGCCCCTGTGTCCGAGCCTGCAAGCTCTCCGTAGAATATTACACCAGTGGATGCCAAGGCCCATAGCACCGGTTAGCTGGAGAAAGAGGGGCAGGGAAGCGCAGTGGGCAATTATGTCTCAGAAGCAGGGACTTTGAGATCCTCCATAAAAACTAACATCTCGGTGCCTGTAGTCCCAGCTACTCGGGAGGCTGAGGCAGGAGAATCACTTGAACCCGGGAGGCAGAGGTTGCAGTGAGCCGAGATGGCGCCACTGCACTCCAGCCTGGGTGACAAGAGCAAAAACTCCGTCTCAAAAAAAAAAAAAAAAAAAAAAACTAACATTTCATTCATTCGTTTGTTCAACAAACCTTTATTCAGGACCTGTCACATCCTGGTGATGGATTCTGCAGACATGGAGATTCACAGCACAGACCAAGTCTCTGTCCTCATGGAACATACCTTGTAGGAGACATCTGACTTGTTTTTGATACCTGCTTTCTATTTCACAAGGCACTGAGATATTATCTACATAATCCTGAGTAAGTGGCATAACCATCTCTAATGACAAATGGCATCTCCAAAAGGCTAAATGAATTTCCCAAAGCCGGCTTAGCTAAGTCACAAACTTGGGTCTTCTAACTATTAACCTCGTGCTCTGTCTGGGACCTCCCCAAAGGTAGGGAGGTGGCAGGGTACAGGCTGGCATTGAAACAGACATTAAATCAACACAGGCCTACGCATCATCGCTAGAGATACAGATCGAAAAATCAAAGACTCAATCCCTGATCTAAAGGAACAGATAGTCTAAAAAGAAAGGCATGTAACCAACTATTGTCTGTGGCAAGAATAAAGATAAAATGATTAAATTCAAATAGGAAGATGTCTCTGGAAGAATGCACAAGAAATAATAATTGCCTCCAGGCAAGAAAATTGGGTACCTGAGGAACAAGGGTAGGAGGGTCATTTTGTATGTTTCAAATACCGTATATTTTGATTTATGTACTATTTGAATGTATTTCCCATTAAATAACACTTTGAAGACGTAATCAGCCAAATCCTGAAGGTAGAAAATTCTACAGGATAAATTATCTGGTTTCTTCAACAAACAACTCAAAAAAGAGGGAGAGCGATGAAATGTTACAGATTTTTAAAGATGTAGAAAATGTCAACCTTAATATATCTACCTTATTTGGACATTTTGATCCAGATTTGAACAAACTAACTGTAAAAAGGCATTTTTGGGGCTGGGCATGGTGGCTCACGCCTGTAATCTCAGCACTTTGGGAGGCCGAGGTGGGTGGATCACTTGAGGTCAGGAGTTCGAGAGCAGCCTGGCCAACACGATGAAACCCAGTCTCTACTAAAAATATAAAAATTAGCCAGGCGTGATGGTGCGTGCCTGTAATCCCAGCTACTAGGGAGGCTGAGGGAGGAGAACTGCTTGAACCCGGGAGATGGAGGTTGCAGTGAGCCAAGATCACACCACTGCACTCCAGCCTGGGCAACAGAGCAAGACTCCATCTCAAAAAAAAGAAAAAAAAAGAAAGAAAGAAAGAAAAAGACATTTTGGGGACAAGGGAAATTGAATATGGACTATCTATTAGAGATTATTAAGGAATTGTCAGTTTTGTTAGGTATGATCATGGTCTTCTGGTTATATTTTTTTAAAGGTCCTTATCTATTGGAGATATATACTAAAGTATTTACAGATAAAACAATGTGATGCCTGAGATTTGCATTTAAACATTTTGGGAAAAAAAATTAAGTGAATGAAGCCGGGCATGGTGGCTTACACCTGTTTTCCCAGCACTTCGGGAGGCTGAGGCGGCGGATCACTTGAGGCCAGGAGTTCAAGACCAGCCTGGCCGTCATGGCGAAACCCTGTCTCTACTAAAAACACAAAAATTAGCCAGGCGTGGTGGCCTGCACCTGTAATTCCAGCTACTTGGGAGGCTGAGGCAGGAGAAGCACTTAAACCTGGGAGATGGAGGTTGCAGTGAGCCAAGATCACACCACTTCACTCCAGCCTGGGCCAAAGAGTAGGACTCTGTCTCAAAAAATAAACAAATAAATGAATGAATAAAAAAATAAATGAAACAGGCCTGGCACAGTGGCTCACACCTGTAATCCCAGCACTTTGGGAGGCCAAGGCAGGTGGATTACTTGAAGTCAGGAGTTCAAGAACAGCCTGGACAACATGCTAAACCCTGCTTCTACTAAAAATACAAAAATCAGCCAAGTGTGATGGTGTGCATATGTAATCCCAGCCACTCAGGAGGCTGAGGCAGGAGAATCACTTGAATCCAGGAAGCGGAGGTTGCAATGAGCCGAGATCGCACCACTGCACCCCAGACCGGGTGATGGAGTGAGACTCCGTCTCAATAAATAAATAAATAAATAAATAAAAGAATGAATAAATAAAGGGGGGAAGATGACTAACAAGATGGGCAAAATGTTGATAGTTTCTGAAGCTATATGACAGTTCCACCAGAGTTCATTCTACTGTTCTCTCTACTCTTGTGGATGGTTGAAATTGTCATAATAAAAAGTTTAAATAAAAATTTAGAAATTAATTATTCCATCCACATAGGAAAACTGAGAAGAAAAGCACCACAGAGGGGAGCTTGAGCTGAGTCCAGAAGGATGATGAGGACTTTTCTAAGGGGCAAAGGGGTTCCTTTGCATTCCTGGCTGAGAGGACTGCCTGAGCACAGACATGCCAATCTATCACAAACCTCTCTCTGGAGGAGCCAAAGGTATCTACACTTGACCTCAAACTCAACCTACATCCACAAAAAACGCCCTCTTGTTTGATCTCCCAAGTCTCCGGGATATCTAAACACATATCAACATCAACTGCCCTGTTCCAAGTGACGACAGAGAGTTTGGGGTTGACAGCTCGACTCAGAGGCCTACGAGAGGCCCCAGAGTAGCCCTCAGAGGATAGGACAGCAAGTAACCTCTTTCAACTGGGTTTTGCCTGACAAAACAGTTTAGAAGCCAGCTGAGTTATCTGCGGGACAGAGCCTACATCCCTCCTGAGTCATCCCAGACCCTTGTACTCCCCAGAAACACACACTGGCCTCTCCCACAGCACCTTGCAAATTGATAACCTCAGTACCATGGCATCCAGCTTGATGACAGTCTGACAGCACCCCTCAGAAGCACTGAAACCTCTATGTGAAGGAGGAAGTGGTCCTCCTCTCCTTCCTTCCAAACCCTCAGTGGCCAATGCCCCCAGCCTCAATCCCCTACACTGCCCTCTGCCCAATTCCAGCTGTACACAGGAAGCTTCGTGGCTAGGCAGCTGCTTCAGGATTTATCCAATCCTAGGCCGGGCACAGTGGCTCATGCCTTTAATCCCAGCACTTTGCTGGGCTGAGGTGGGAGGATCACTAGAGCATAGCAGTTCAAGGGTTATCCAGTCCTGGCCTGGCTCAGATGGGTCCCATGGGTTACTTACCTTAGATCTCAGCTGCAAGTACTCCTCTGAGCCATAAGGGACACTCTTCAGGGAAGTGAGGTAGTCGTAACTGATGACAGCCGTCTGTGAACCAAGGCAGTGGAGAAAAGCTTAGCTCCTGGACATTAAGTACTACTACTCTGCCCAAACCTCGCAGTACAGGTCCCTGACACAGCTGCTATGTCTGGGGGAGTGGCCAGTCCCACCCCTAAGATGCCTGGCCCCTGGATCTTATTCTAGCTAGCTTCCTCCTGTCATTCAGGACTCTGTGCAAATGCCACCTCTGCAGGGGCCCACTCTAAAATTGCCCCTCTTACCTGAAACATTCAATTATTTATCATAACAAACCACCATCCAACATTACCTTGCTCATTTGTTTCCTTGTTTATGAACTGTCTCTTCCTATAAGCTTAAACTCTAAGCTCTAGAAGCACGGCGGCTTGTCCTTCCTGTCCATCACTTACCACAGCACCTTTTACACTGCCAGGCACATTGAGTAAATGCTCAATCAAAGCTACTTGAATAAAGTTGTTACATAAACTTAGCCCACTTCTCCACATCACAAATAAACATTATTTTATATGTATGTTTGCTCTAATAGCATAAGTCTTTTTTTTTTTTTTTTTTTCTGAGACAGAGTCTTGCTCTGTCACTCAGGCTGGAGTGCACTGGCATGATCTCGGTGATCTTGGCTCACTGCAGGCTCGGCCTTCCAGGTTCAAACAATTCTCCTGCCTCAGCCTCCCAAGTAGCTGGGATTACATGCACATGCCACCACACCCAGCTAATTTTTGTATTTTTAGTAGAGATGGGATTTCGCCATGTTGGCCAGGCTGGTCTCGAACTCCTGACCTCAGGCGATCCTTCCACCTCAGCCTCCCAAAGTGCTGGGATTACAGGCATGAGCCACCGCGCCTGGCCCTAATAGCATAAGTCTTGATTCTGTGTTCCCTTATCCAGAGTGAATCAGAAAATTCCAATCTCCACAATATCCTAGGCATGGAAGGGCCTTAGGGATTATCTACCCCAAACCTTCCTTTATAGAATTGAGTAACTGGGACCCTACAAGTTCAGGGACTTACAAAGTTGATATTAAGAAGAGTTTCTTCCTTTGCACTCTACAAAGCTTTATCCTATTCGACATATACTTGCTGGACACCAACCACAAGCAAGACTTGGTCACTGAGTAGTGTTCAAGGACAATCCAGACCAGAGCTCTGGCCTTTAAAAAATGGACAGCTTTGTGGCTGGTTTATAAAGTGTATCTTCCTCCTCCTTTCCAACTATTCAAATCTCTAAGATTCCATTCCTGATCCATATCTTCCTCCCTCCTTTCCAACTATTCAAATCTCTAAGATTCCATTTAAAACCTGCTTCTGGCTGGCCTGACGGTATTGAGTTATCTCAATTGATTGTTCACAGTCAGTCACAGATCAAACTCCTTGCTCTACTCTTTCTCCCCTTCTCACTATTGCACTTGACTAGTCTAAAAATATATATATATACAGGCCGGGTGTGGTGGCTCACACCTGTAATCCCACCACTTTGGGAGGCCAAGCCAGGCAGATCACTTGAAGTCAGGAGTTCAAGACCAGCCTGGCCAACATGGTATAACCCCATCTCTACTAAAAATACAGAAATTAGCCAGATGTGCTCACTTGGACCCAGGAGGTGAAGGCTGCAGTGAGCTGAGATGAGATCGCACCACTGCACTCCAGCCTGGATGACAGAGCGAGACTCTGTCTCAAAAAAATAATAATAATAAATATATATATATGGATTTGGATTGTTTTTTAACCTATTCCTGTAGGCATTACTCAACCATATATGTGTGTATACACACACACACACACACACGTAAAATTGGCCTGGAACAATGGCTCACACCCATAATCCCAACATTTTGGGAGACCAAGGTGGGCAGATTGCTTGAGCCCAGGAGTTTAAGACCATCCTGGGCAACATAGTGAAACCCTATCTCTACAAAAAAATACAGAAATTGGCCAGGTGTGGTGTCAGGCATCTGTGGTCCCAGCTACTCGAGAAGCTGAGGCGCGAGGCTCTCTTGATCCCAGGAGGTGGAGGTTGCAGTAAGTGGGTATCACACCACTGCATCCCAGCCTGGACAACAGAGCAAGACCCTGTCTCAAAAAAATAAAGATTTAAAAAAATATACATATATATATATATCATAAAATAAAACCTGCTACCCCTAGGATACCAATCCTGACTCCCAGGCCACAGCACTCACTCTAGTGTCTGACCATAGTAGCGGGCATCTGAATCACCCATCTTGGCACAATGCATGGATTTAGATTGTTTTTTAACCTATTCATGTAGGCATTCCTCAACCAGAAGCTACTTCGTAGCTGGGTCTAGGTGGGACAGTTTGTTTCTGCCCCTCAAAGCATGTAAGACAATGCTCGACCAAAAAAAGGCATTCGGTAAACACTTGGGAATTGTTTCATATTCTGTAGCCTGATTATCCAAAGTCTATCTGTCAGTATTGGTTCTAGGACTCGGCTCAGCCTTGAAGACAGGCACATCAGTGCCCTCCCCTGTGAGCCAGGGCTCAAACGACACCTGACAACACTGAGTATTAGGGAGATGGTCAGATGACAACCACAATAGACTGTGCATCAGATTGAATCTACACGAAGGGGAAGAAAGCTTGAGCTCATCCTGCAGCAGATAAAGGAGGAAAGCAAGCATGAGGCATGTGGCCATCTACCCACCGATGGGACAATTCTATAGGAATGTCTGGGAGAGTTGCTGTCAGCAGAATTAAGAGGACATGATCACACCAGGATAATGTTCCTGTTGAGCCACTGGAGAAAACCTCTAAACATAAAATATTCAACTCAGGTTCTCTGTCAGTTTGGAGACTGCAGGGGATCCCTCAAAGTTGTCTGAGGGCTAGACCATCTGGGTATGAGTCCTGCATCAGGAACCATTCATCCTAGCTCACTGGAGAGAGATCGAGTTTTCTAGTAGAATTTAATCAAAACTGTAAAGTCCTCCTTGCACATGCATTTACTGAAGAGCACAGCCCCTCTTGGTGTGTTGCTAAAATAAGATACAGAACCTAAAATGTAAAGGCTTCAGAACACAGACCCAGTGCAGTCCCATTCTATGTTACCTCAGGATCACAGGAACCCCTGAGGTACAGGAATAAAGGAATATGAGGTTGTGTGTTCAGGAATAAAGGAATATGAGGACACACATCCATATGTGTACACCTGTGCAGAAGGAGCTTTTGCACATATAAGGATACACAAGTATCTCCACATATGCATAACAGGCATGTCTATCTGCTACATGTATGAACACCTGCAAGTAATCCTGCAGCTTCTCTGCTACCCCCAAATGGGAAAAACCTACCGTGGCAACTGCTCTGCCCACCCTGACAGCGCCAAAGTCATTAGGGTCCAAGTACTTGTTACTGTAGAAGTAGATGCCAGAGGCAGCAAGAGCCATGCTGGTCCACGAAGCAAGCTTGAGAGCCTTTCTGGCCATGTCACCAGATCCTGCAGAAAAAAGGAAAGTTGAGAAAGAATAGCAGTTAAGAGTTTCATAGTTAGTCAAACTGAAGTTCAAATCCCAGCTCTACCACTTAGATTATATGACCTTGGGTCATTAATCTCACTGAGCCTTAGTTTCTTCGTTTGTAAAACAGGATAATACCTACCTCAAAAGTAGTTGGGATAAAATGAAATAATGTACATAAAACCCTTAGCATAGTACCTGGGGCAAGTCAGTCCTCAAAGTCCTTCCTTCAACAGTGCCAGGCACTGTTCTAGACATGGGGAAAGACAGTGAACAAAACAAAGTTCTTGCCCACTTGGAGCTTACACAGATAGATCACTATAGAATATCAGAGCTGGTATAAATGCTGACAAGAAAAGCAGAGAGAGGCTGAGCATGGTGGCTTATGTCTGTAATACCAACACTTTAGGAGGCCAAGGTGTGCAGATCACTCGAGTCCAGGAGTTCCAGACCAGCCTGGGCAACAAGACAAAACCCCGTCTCTACGAAAAATACAAAAATTAGCCAGGCATCATGGCACGTGCCTGTGGTCCCAGCCACTCAGGAGGCTGAGGTGGGAGGATGGTTTGAGCCTGGGAGGAGGAGACTGCAGTGAGCTGAGATCGTGCCACCACACTCCAGCCTGGGTGACAGAGCCAGACCCTGTCTCAAAAAAAAGCAGAGAGGGCTAAGGGATCAGGAGAGAGGAAGAATGTTATTTTAGAAGCAAAGCAGAAGAGCAGGTTAACCATCGCTATTGTGTCTATCATGATACCACAATGCACATACAGGCATCACTAGCCCACTACGCCCAGGTCAAAAGTGGTCAGGCCACAGCCAAAATGGCGGCTACTCAGGAGCAGCCAGGTGAGCCCTCTGTGTATGGTTGATTTTCAAAACATTTACTTTGGTTAGAGAAGACTACCCCTTGAGGCCCGGCATGGTGGCTCACACCTGTAATCCCAGCACTTTGGGAGGCCAAGGCGGGCAGATCACAAGGTCAGGAGATCAAGACCATCCTGGCCAACATGATGAAATCCTGTCTCTACTTAAAAAAATACAAAAAATTAGCCAGGCATGGTGGCGGGTGCCTGTAGTCCCAGCTACTCGGGAGGCTGAGGCAGGAGAATGGTGTGAACCCGGAAGGCAGAGCTTGCAGTAAGCCGAGATTGCACCACTGCACTCCAGCCTGGGTGACAGAGCGAGACTCTGCCTCAAAAAAAAAAAAAAAGAAGACTACCCCTTGTCTTGAATGGAGGCTCCTTGAGGGCACACACCATGACTCCATGACTGTCACTACTCTGCCCACTCACAGTCCTGTGGAGTGTTTTACAGTTAGAGGCTTAATGCCTACCTGCTGATTTGATCTGTTCAAATTCATACTCCTGGTCAATGTGACCTTTCCCCACCCTACTTGTACCTGCTCAGTTCACCAGGTGGCTGCACAGTCAGTCTTTGCCACCAGCGCACCCAACAGAGTGCTTCCCCTTCAATTCCTGAGCAATTTATGTCAGACTAAAGTCCATGACCACAGCTACAGCTGCCAGGAGAGAGGTGCCGCATGAGAGCAGCAGCATGCCACCAAGCCGCTTGCAGGCGCCAGCCTTGCACGCCTTGTACACCTTGTACCCTCATCCCTCTGCTCTGGAATGAGTCTGTGCCTGTCACCTCTCTGCTCTGTGCCTGTTTCCCCTTTGTATGGAAACTATTATTACAAACAAGCTTATCTTCATTTTATTTGTCTTTGAAACAGGGTCTTGCTCTGTCGCCCAGGCTGGAGTGCAGTGCCGCGATCTCAGCTCACTGCAACCTCCGCCTGCCAGGTTCGAGCGTTTCTCCTGCCTCAGCCTCCCGAGTACATGAAATAATGTACATAAAATCCTTAGCATAGTACCTGGGGCAGGTCAGTCCTCAAAGTCCTTCCTTCAACAGTGCCAGGCACTGTTGACATGGGGAAAGACAGTGAACAAAACAAAGTTCTTGCCCACTTGGAGCTTACACAGATAGATCACTATAGAATATAGTGGGCAGGTGGCCACCACCGTGCCCAGCTAATTTTTGTATTTTAAGTAAAGACAGGGTTTTGCCATGTTGCCTAGGCTGGTCTCGAACTCCTGACCTCAGGCAATCTGCCTGCCTCAGCCTCCCAAAGTGCTGGGATTACAGGTGTGAGCCACCATGCCCGACTCAATTTCTTTAAAGTCTACTTTGACTTATGCCTCATAACATAGCCACATTTTAAAAATATATATATATATATATTTACCATCTACTACCTGGAGATGGTGTCAGATCCCATGGGTTGAGGGCCCAGTCCCCAAGACTGCATCCCCCATTTCCCCCCACAACATCAGTCACAAGTCCAGGTCTCTGGAACTTCTGACCAACCAGCTTCAAGCTGGGGTTCCCACAACCCCTTCTTTGGGTTCGATCAAGCTGCTGCAGCAACTCACAGAACTCAGGTACACACTTACGTTTGCTGGCTTATTATAAAGGAGACTGCAAAAGATACTGATGAACAGATGTGCAGGGTCAGTTACAGGGAAAGGGCGTGAAGCTTCCAGGACTTCCCTAGGCGCACCACACTCCGCAAATCTCCAAGTGCTCAGCTATCAGCCCTCTTGGGTTCTTGGGTTTTTATGGAAGCTTCATGACATCAGCATTCCTTCCCTCAGTGTATAGGGCAGAACCTACTCTAGGGAGGGTTAAGATCCACAATCATAAAGGTGGGGAAAGACCACAATCCTGCCTTGGGGCAGGTGAGAGGAGGGCAGGAAAGAGATTCTGATTCCTAAGGCCTGGCCCTGAGGCCTAACACACATCAACAAAAACTGTAACAAGGGCTGTGGGAGTTATGAACCAGGAACAGCGGACAAAAACCAATATATATAATAACACCACAATAGTCCTTTTTTATAATTCCATTGCTCTTCTCTTTGGAACCTTCATTTCCTAATCTAGTATTTCTAAAGTATAATCAGAGGAACACCTGAAAAAATATTAGCCTGGATGCCATTTCAAAAATGCAGATTCCTGGGCCAAGAGAGGTAGCTCACGCCTGTAATTCCAGCACTCTGGGAGGACCAGGCAGGCGGATCTCTTGAGGTTAGGAGTTCCAGACCAGCCTGGCCAACATGGTGAAACCCCATCTCTATTAACATTAGCTGGGTGTGGTAGTACATACCTGTAGTCCCAGCTACTTGGGAGGCTAAGACATGAGAATCACTTGAACCCAGGAGGCGGAGGTCGCAGTGAGCTGAGATCGCACCACTGCACTCCAGCCTGGGCAGCAGAACGAGACTCCATCTCAAAAAAAAAAAAAAACAAGCCAGGTGCGGTGGCTCACACCTGTAATCCCAACACTTTGGGAGGCCGAGGCAGGCAGATCACGAGGTCACGAGTTCAAGACCAGCCTGGCCAATATGCTGAAACCTTGTCTCTACTAAAAATACAAAAATTAGCCAGGCATGGTGGTGTGCACCTGTAGTCCCAGCTACTCGGGAGGCAGGGGCAGGAGAATCACTTAACCCAGGAGGCGGAGGTTGCAGTGAGCTGAGATTATGCCACTGCACTCCAGTCTGGGCCACA
Organism: Gorilla gorilla gorilla; assembly: GCF_029281585.2. NCBI lineage: Eukaryota > Metazoa > Chordata > Mammalia > Primates > Hominidae > Gorilla > Gorilla gorilla. The sequence goes on along the minus strand of NC_073239.2, from coordinate 94,682,010 downwards.
GAAAGAGACTCCATCTCAAAAAAAAAAAAAAAAAAAAAATGCAGGTGCCTGGCTGGGGGCAGTGACTCATGCCTATAATCCCAGCACTTCCGGAGGCCACAGTGGGAGGATTGTTTGGGCCTAGGAGTTCAAGACCAGCCTGGGGAAGAAAAAAGGGAGACCCCATCTCTACAAAAAATTTAAACATTAGCCTGGAGTGATAGCCTACGCCTATAAGTCCCAGCTACTCAAAATGCTGAAGTGGGAGGATCCCTTGAGCCTAGGAGGTCGAGGCTGAAATGAGCCATGATCACGCCACTGCATTCTAGCCTGGGCAACACAGCAAAACCCTGTTTTAAAGAAAAAAAAAAAAAAAGACAAAACAAAATTTTAAAACGTTTTTTAAAATGTAGATTCCTGGGCCAGGCTTGGTGGGAGGCCAAGGCAGGAAGGTCAAGAATGCCAGACCAGCCTAACCAACATGGTGAAACCCCGCCTCTACTAAAAAAAAAAAAAAAAAAAAATTAGCTGGGCATGGTGTCACGTGCCTCTGTAATCCCAGCTACTCGGGAGGCTGATGCAAGAGAATTGCTTGAACCCAGGAGGTAGAAGTTGCAGTGAGCTGAGATGCTGCCACTGCACTCCAGCCTGGGTGACAGAGACTCCTTCTCAAAAAAAAAAAATTTAAAAAAATTTTTTTAGTAAAATAAAATAAAGGTAGATTCCTAGAGTCCACCCCATGGGCCACCGAACTACCAACTCTAGGGGTAAGATTCAAGAATGTGCATTTTAATAAGATAACAAGTGATTTGTCTGAAAGCTCAAGTTTGAGAGCCACACTTCTACTTTTTCTTCTTTTTTTTTTTTTTTTTTTTTTGAGAGTGTCTTGCTCTGTCACCCAGGCTGGAATGCAATGGCACAATCTCAACTTACTGCAGCCTTGACCTCCTGGGTTCAAGCAATCCTCCCATCTCAGCCTCCGGAGTGGGCTAATTTTTGTTGTAAAGATGGGGTTTCGCCATTTGCTCAGGCTGGTCTCCAACTCCTGAGCTCAAGCGATCCGCCCACCTTGGCCTCCCAAAGTGTTGAGATTACAGATGTGAGCTACCATGCCCAGAAAGGATTTTTGTTTTTTGTTTTTTTTTTCAGTAAAGAGAGGCTTCATTGTCTACCAATGGGTCAGAAAAAAAAGGGGTCAGGTGCAGTGGCTCACACCTGTAATCCCAGCACTTTAGGAAGCCAAGATGTGAGGATCATTTGAGTCCAGAAGTTCAAGACCAGCCTAGGCAACAGAGCAAAACCCCATCGCTACAAAAAATACAAAAATCAGCTGGGTGTGGTGGCATGCACCTGTTGTCCTAGCTACTTGGGAGGCTGAGGTGGGAGGATCGCTTGAGCCTGGGAGGCAAAGGTTGCAGTGAGCTGAGATTGCGCCACTGCACCCCAGCCTCAACGACAGAGTGAGACCCTGTCTCAGAAAAATAAAATTAAAAAAAAAAATAAATAAGGCTCGGCGTGGTGGCTCACACCTGTAATCACAGCACTTTGGGAGGTCGAGGCAGGCGGATCACCTGAGGTCAGGAGTTTGAGACCAGCCTGGCCAACATGGCAAAACCCTGTCTCTACTAAAAATACAAAAGTTAGCCGGGTGTTGTGGCATGCATCTGTAGTTTCAGCTACTCAAGAGGCTGTGGCAGGAAAACCACTTGAACAGGAGGCAGAGGTTGCAGTGAGCCGAGATTGCACCACTGCGCACTACAGCCTGGGTGACAGCATGAGACTCCTCAAAAAAAAAAAAAAAAAAAAAAAAAAAAAAACAGGAAAACAAAGAGAGGCTTTGCTGAAATTTAGTGTTCAACTTCACCAGTGAATATTCCCCAAAAACACGCCTCCCCTTCCCCAACACCAGAGGACTGTATTCACTCTACAAGGGTAATTGCAAGCAACGATTTTTAAGGAAATAATTTAAGAAACTCAGGCTGGGCACATGGCTCATGCCTGTAATCCCAGCACTTTGGGGGGCCAAGGTGGGCGGATCACAAGGTCAGGAGTTCGAGACCAGCCTGGCCAACATGGTGAAACCCCATCTCTACTAAAAACACAAAAATTAGCTGGGCGTAGTGATGCACGCCTATAGTCCCAGCCACTCGGAAGGCTGAGGCAGGAGAATTGCTTGAACCCAGGAGACGGAGGTTGCAGTGAGCTGAGACCATGCCATTGCACTCCAGCCTGGGCAACAAGAACACAACTCCATCTCCAAAAAAATAATAATAATAAAATAAAAGGCCAGCGCAGTGGCTCATGCCTATAATCCCAGTACTTTGGGAGGCCGAGGCAGGTGGATCACCTGAGGTCGGGAGTTCACTACCAGCCTGACCAACACGGAGAAACCCAGTCTCTAGTAAAAATACAAAATTAGCCAGGCATGGTGGCGCATGCCTATAATCCCAGCTAATCAGGAGGCTGAGGCAGGAAAATTGCTTGAACCCGGGAGGTGGAGGTTGCAGTGAGCTAAGATCACGCCATTGCACTCCAGCCTGGGCAACAAGAGTGAAACTTCGTCTCAAAAAAAAAATTTTAAGAAACTCACTCATTTCTTTCCCTAAACACAAATGCTCAATCTCTCCCAACTCCTGGGATCAGTTCCCACCTCTGCAAGAATGAGATTGTGATTTTGTAAATAAAAAGAATATGCAGCCGGGCATGGTGACTCATATCTGTAACCCCAGCACTTTGGGAGGCCGAGGCGGGCAGATCACTTGAGCCCAGGAGTTCGAGACTAGCCTGGCCAACATGGCAAAACCCTATCTCTACTAAAAATACAAAAACTAGCCAGGCATGGTGGCTCACTCCTGTAATTCCAGCTACTCAGGTGGCTAAAGCACAAGAATTGCTTGAACCCAGGAGGCAGAAGTTGCAGTGAGCTAAGATAACGCTACTGCACTCCAGCCTGGGTGAAAGAATGAAACTCTGTCTCAAAAAAAAGAATATGCAGTAGTATGCACAATAGCCAAGATGTAGAAACAACCTAAGTGTCCATCCACAAATGGATGAAGAAATTGTGAAATATATATATACACACACACACTATGGAATATTATCCAGCCATAAAAAGGAAGGAAGCCTGCCATTGGTGACAACATGGATGAACCTAGAGAACATTTTGCTAAGTGAAATAAGCCAGACACAGAAAGACAAATACTGCATGATCTCACTCTTAGGTGGAATCTAAAGAAGTCAAACTCTTAGAGGCAGAGGTTAGAACAGTGGTTACCAGGGGCTGGGAGTTTGAGGGAAATTAGGCGATATTGGTCAAAGGGTACAAAGTTTCAGTTACAAGATGAATAAGTTCTGGGGAATCTAATGTACAACATGGAAACTCTAGTTAATACTACTGTATTGTTTACTTGAAATTTGCTAAGAGAGCAGATCTTAAGTGTCTTCACCACACACACACAAAAGGGTAACTATCTGAGGTGATGGATATGTTGACTGATTGTGGTAATCATTACACAGTACACATATATCAAATCATCAAGTTGTACACCTTGAATAGATACAATTATTTGTCAATTATACCTCAATAAAGCTGGAAAATAATAAATTAAAAGAATAAATTAAAACCTTGCTTTCTAGCATGCTCTTTATTTCCTTGATATTTCTCTTTATGAAAATTTCCCTGTCCCCATTTTATTATGCCAATATTTTAATAAGCCAAGGATTATTTTTGGATGTTATCGTTGTTTTTCTTGCTGTTGTTGTTGTTGAGACAGGGGTTTACTATGCCACTCAGGCTGGAGTGCAGTGGTGCAATCACAGCTTACTGCAGCCTCAACCTCCTGGGCTCAGGCAATCCTCCCACCTCAGCCTCCCAAGTACCTGGGACCATAGGCACAAACCACCATGTCCGGCTAATATTGTTTTGTATCAATTTTGTAGTGACAGGGTCTCTCTATGTTGCTCAAGTTGGTCTTGAACTCCTGGACTCAAGCATTCTTCCCACCTCGGTCTCCCAAAGTGCTGGGATTACAGGCGTTGAGCCACTGCACCTAGGCAAGGATTCTTTTTGGACAGGAGAGCGTAGTGACGGATATCATGAACTCTGGAGTCCAATCAGCCCAGGTTTGAGTCCTGGCATGGCCACTTATGAACTGGGTGACCATAGGCAAGCTGCTAAATCTCTCTGAACCTCGTGATCTCGTCCATACACAAAGGGGATAACAGCAATACCTGCTTGATGGAGTGGTGGGAAATGAGATAAATCATGTAAAATGCTTAGCAAGGTGCCACCTACACAGTAAGAACTCAAGAGTGGCAGATGCTATTATCCTCCATTATTAGCATTAGTATTATTATCATTATTATTATCTCCTCACCCAGTGCCAGGCTTTAACAAATGCTCCCCTGCCTATCAGCTCCCAGAGGAATTCTGCACACCCTACTTCCAACATTCTAGGTGGCCCCCACTTAACCCTACCCTTTCTCCTTGCTCTCTACACCCTCAGCCTGGAGTATTTTCTGCTGAAAGGGGCAACAGGCTCACCCTCTACTTTGTTTCCACCGAGACACAGGTCCCTAATCAGATCCAGAAACCGACCTTAAATTAGACTGAGTGACTTAAGCTCCTTACACAGCTTCCTTCTTCAGTCAAGATCATGAGAGTGATCCAGGGACCCTTCCTGTGGGCATCCAGAGAAGCCCACATTAGGAAGGCAGTATGAAGAGACCGTGGGTAAAGAACCCAGCCTTGCCGGGCGCGGAGGCTCACGCCTGTAATCCCAGCACTTCGGGAGGCTGAGGCGGGCAAATCATGAGGTCAGAAGATCGAGACCATCCTGGCTAACATGGTGAAACCCCGTCTCTACTAAAAATACAAAAAAATTAGCCGGGCGTGATGGGGGGCGCCTGTAGTCCCAGCTACTCGGGAGGCTGAGGTAGGAGAATGGCGTGAACCCGGGAGGCATAGCTTGCAGTGAGCTGAAATCGTGCCACTGCACTCCAGCCTGGGAGACAGAGCAAGACTCCGTCTCAAAAAAAAAAAAAAAAAAAAGAACCAAGCCTCTGAACACCTTGAGTAAGTCACAACTCCTTGCAGCTTCTGCATAATTATCTATGAAGGGGAGCTCTTGAAAGTACCCACCTTCTAGGCTCATTGTGAGAATTAACTGGCCAGGCGTGGTGGCTCATGCCATTAAGCCCAGCACTTTGGGAGGCCAAGGTGGGAAGGTTGCTTGAGTCCAGGAGTTCAAGACTAGCCTGAAGAACACAGCAAGACCTCATCTCTACAAACAATAAAAAAGTTAGCTGGGCATGGTGGTGTGTCCCTGAACTCCCAGCTACTCAGGAGGCTGAGGTAGGAGGATCACTTGAGCCTGGAAGGTCGAGGCTGCAGTGAGTGTAGTGGTGAGTGCCACCGCACTTACCCTAGGCAACAGAGCAAGACTCAAGAAAAAAAAAAAAGTAATTAACTGAATACTACTTTAAGGCAATGCCTGACATATCCAGTAAATGAGACTCTCTTGTAATTTTTTTTTTTTTTTTTTTTTTTTTTTTTTGAGACAGAGTCTCACTCTGTCACCCAGGCTGGAGTGCATTGGTATGACCTCGGCTCACTGCAGCCTCCGCCTCCTGGGTTCAAGTGATTCTCCTGCCTCAGCCTCCTGAGTAGCTGGGACGACAGGCAGGTGCCAGCACGCCCGGCTAATTTTTTTTGTATTTTTATTACAGAAGAGGTTTCACCATGTTGGTCAGGCTGGTCTCGAACTCCTGGCCTCAGGTGATACTCCCACCTTGGCCTCCCAAAGTGCTGGGATTACAGGCCTGAACCACCACACCCAGCCTCTCTTGTGATTTTAAACCTCATTTATTTGTTTCTGAAAAGTCAAAAGTCAAAGAGCTTATGAAAAACTCCTAGCACCTAAGGAACCAGGATTTGGCATAACCTCAAATAATTAATAAACAGGGAGGCCAGGCACAGTGGCTCACACCTGTAAACCCAGCACTTTGGGAGGCCAGCAGGCAGATCACCTGAGGTCAGGAGTTCAAGACCAGCCTGGCCAACATGGTGAAACGCTGTCTCTACTAAAAATGCAAAAATTAGCCAGGCGTGGTGGTGGGCGTCTGTAATCCCAGCTACTCAAGAGGCTGAGGCAGGAGAATCGCTTGAACCCGGGAGGCGGTAGTTGTAGTGAGCCAAGGTCACGCCATTGCACTCCAGCCTGGGCAACAAGAGCCAAACTCCATCTCAAAAAATTTTTTGTATTAAAAAATAAAACATAAACAGGGGAAGTAGGCCATCATATCTTGCCTGAACTACTCAACCATTCTCCATTCCAAACTGACTTCTCCACATCCCATCTAATCTTTACTCTGCCACTCAAGTTATCATGGTCATCCTCAAGTGTATTCATACCATTCCTATCACCTCTCCAGCTACCACAAAGCCCAAACTCCTTGCAAGACACTCAAGGCCCACCAAATTCTTACCCCAACTTGCCTTTCCAGCCTTTTTCTCCCAAAATATACCTCCACACTCAATCCCTCATTATCCTTCCATGAAGCTTCTTGTGAGCCAATCACTCAGAATTCCTCATTCATTCCTCACTAGTCTAATTAGATACTGCTTTTATGGATAATGATTGGGTCTTATATCTGCCCTCTCCACTAGATCCAAAAGGAAGAATATGTTAACAAATAAATGAATAAATAACTGCAGTGGGCCGGGTGCAGTGGCTCACGCCTGTAATCCCAACACTTTGGGAGGCCAAGGCGGGTGGATCACCTGAGGTCAGGAGTTCGAGACAAGCCTGGCCAGCATGGTGAAACTCCGTCTCTACTAAAAATACAAAAATTAACCGGGCGTGATGGTGGGCGCCTGTAATCCCAGCTACTCGGGAGGCTTAGGCAGGAGAATCGCTTGAACCCAGGAGGCAGAGGTTGCAGTGAGCTGAGATCGCACCATTGCACTCCAGCCTGGGCAACAAGAACGAAACCCTGTCTCAAAATAAATTAATAAATAAATGTAGTGAATGTCTATAATTTTATGTTGCCTTGGCATCCATTTTGAACATAGTTTTAACTTTCTAAGGCCAGAGGCATGTTAAACCCTTGACAGTTTCAGTTCTCTACCTCCTCCCAGTTCCTCAATGTGATTGATCCAGAAATCTGCCTTAGACAATGCCTCCTGGTGACCACCCCACTATGGGACAGCTACCTACAACCTACTTTAATCACCCCACCAACCTGCACACCCAGCATGGACTGTGCAGATATACCACAGTGACCACCCCTCAGTCACTGTGTGACTCCACAGAACTCATGCCTGCTTATTGTAAACCCACCAATTAGAACTCCCCATGAGAAATCTGCCTGGCTTCACACTCTGGACCCCAAAAAAGGCTTTGGTGCACAGGTCTCCTCTCTTGATCTCTCTCTCCTCGCTCCCACCCACCTGCTGGTTGAACTGCCTGCTGTCTCCAGGCTTCCTATCCACCCTCATGGGCACCCTTTTCTCCAGTGGATCTGTCAGGAAAGGCTTCTGTTATTTCGTATGTTTTGTTGTGCTGCCTGTGTCTGTGGTTCACTTGACCAACACACCTGAAGTCAATTTCTGTCTTGGTCAGGTCTCTCTTAGAGAGTGACTCTTAGGCCAGGAGTGGTGGCTCATGCCTGTAATCCCAGCACTTTGAGAGGCTGAGGCGGGTGGATCACTTGAGGTCAGGAGTTCAAGACCAGCCTGGCCAACATGGGAAAACCTCATCTCTACTAAAAATACAAAAATTGCCGGGCATGGTGGTTCACGCCTATAATCCCAGCACTTTGGGAAGCCGAAGTAGGTGGATCACCTGAGGTCGGGAGTTCAAGACCAGCCTGACCAACATGGAGAAACCCCATATCTACTAAAAATACAAAATTAGCCGGGCGTGGTGGCACATGCCTGTAATCCCAGCTACTCGGAAGGCTGAGGCAGGAGAACTGCCTGAACCCCAGAGGCGGAGATTGCGGTGAGCCGAGATCATGCCATCGCACTACAGCCTGGGCTACAAGGGCGAAACTCCATCTCAAAAAAAAAAAAACAAAAAACGAAAATTAGCTGGGCGTGGTGGCGCACGGCTGTAATCCCAGCTACTTAGGAGGCTGAGGCAGGAGAATCACTTGAACCTGGGAGGTGGAGGTTGCAGTGAACCGAGATCACACCAGCCTGGGCAACAGAGTAAGACTCTGTCTTAAAAAAAAAAAAAAAGAGAGAGAGAGAGTGGCTATCTTAGGCCGGGCGCAGTGGCTCATGCCTATAATCCCAACACTTTGGGAGGCTGAGACGGCTGGATCATTTGAGGTCGGGAGTCCAAGACCAGCTCAGGCAACATGGTGAAACACCATCTCTCCTAAAAATACAAAAATTAGCTGGGTGTGATGGCATGCACCTATAGTCCCAGCTACTCAGGAGGCTGAGGCACAAGAATCACTGGAACCCAGGAGAAGGAGGTTGCAGTGAGCTGGGACCATGCCACTGCACTCCAGCCTGGGTGACAAAGCGATACTCTGTCTAAAAAAAGAGTGGCTATCTTGGTGGGAATAACCTGGACACAGGTCAGATGAGCCACAGGGCGTCTGCCAGTTTAAACAAGTTTACTGTGGGAGAGACACCTAGGCACAAGTCAGACACAGGCATTAGGCTGTCCAGCAGGATAAAGAAGTACTCCACGAAAGGCACACTGAAAAAGTCCACAACCAAAGCCCTTGGATTCCAGGCAAGGCAGAGCTAGATCTCTCTGGAGAGAGACCTCAAGACCAAATTAAAAGCAAATACAACAATACCACTGATAATTGAAACCACCTTCACAAAATTATGAGAGTAAGAAAATTTGCCGTAGTTGACTCCATCTTGCTTCTGACTTCCAACCTGTCCTTGCTCACTCCTGGGTATAGACCAAGCTAACTTCGGGAGGAATATAGTTTATAGTTTAATTTGAAAGCAAGGATGATAACCATCCCCCCCTAAAACTAATCCCTCTTGCTCAGAGACCTAAAACCACCTTTGTAAAACTAACAAGGCCAGGTGCAGCAAGTGGTTCACACCTGTAATCCCAACACTTTGGGAGGCTGAGGTGGGAAGATCGCTTGAGCTCAGGAGTCCAGACCAGCCGGGGCAACATAATGAGACCTCATCTCTCAAACTCCTGACCTCGAGCAATCCGCCCACCTCAGCCTCCCAGAGTGCTGGGATTACAGATGTGAGCCACTGCACCCAGCAACAAGACCTCATCGCTTTAAAGAAAAAAAAAAAAAAAGAAAAAGAAAAGCCATAAGAATAGGATTATGGGAGGAACAAGAACTCTGCTAAAATGTAGCATAGTTTCTATAATCCCTTACTGCTCAGGAGTCACGTGATCAGAGGTCACAAGATTTGTGACTTTCCTAATTGTTCCCATAGAATATATAAACATCACTATTGTAGAACCTAAGATTGGGAGGTTTTTTGAGATTTTTTTCAGACTGAGCCCCCTGGACAAGTTCTTACGTGGTCTAACTCTCAATTTCCTCTAGGGTCTCATGCCCTACCACTTTCCCCTTCACTCATTCTACTCCAAACACACTGGCCTCTGTGCCATTCCTCAAACATGCCAGGCATATTCTGACCTCCCAGAGCTTTTGCACTTGCTGTTCTCTGTCTAGAACAGAGGTTGACAAATATTTTTCTATAAAGAGCCATATAAGAGTAATTTTTGGGCCAGCACAGTGGCTCACGCCTGTCATCCCAACACTTTAGGAGGCCGAGGCAGGTGGATCACTTGAGGTTAGGGGTTTGAAACCAGCCTGGCCAACGTGGTGAAGCCCTGTCTCTACTAAAAATACAAAAATTAGCCAAGCGTGGTGGCAGGTGCCTGTAATCCCAGTTACTCGGGAGGCTGAGGCAGGAGAATCACTTGAACCCGGGTGGCGGAGGTTGCGGTGAGCCAAGATCGTGCCACTATACTCCAGCCTGGGCAACAGGGCAAGACTCTGTCTCAAAAAAAAAAAAAAAAAAAGAATGCAAAGCCAAAAATGACTCTTTTTTTTTTTTTTTTTTAATGAGACAGATTCTCACTCTTGTTGCCCAGGCTGGAGTGCAGTGGTGCAATCTCGGCTCACCACAACCTCCGCCTCCAGGGTTCCAGCGATTCTCCTGCCTCAGCCTCCCAAGTAGCTGGGATTGCAGGCATGCGCCACCACGTCCGGCTAATTTTGTATTTTTAGTAGAGACAGGGTTTCTCCATGTTGGTCAGGCTGGTCTCAAACTCCCGACCTCAGGTGATCCGCCTACCCCAGCCTCCCAAAGTGCTGGGATGACAAGCGTGAGCCACCGTGCCCAGCCTTGGCTTTGCATTCTATAACATCTCTGACGCATCTACTCAACTCTGCATTGTGGCACAAGGCAACCACAGAGGATGTATAAAGTAATAGGTGTGGCCAGAAATGACCCTCAGGCTGTCATTTGCCAAACCCTGGCCTAGCACGTAGGGGGCGCTCCAAAAGCATTTACTGAACGAATGAATCAATGAATGGACAAACTACAGCCAGTGAGGCCTGAGACCTATGCAGAGCAAGGAACAATGCAGGTCCCCAGGTGAAAACCACATGCCCTGGGCTGACAGACAATTCATCACCAACACCCCATCCCACCCCAACACCACCTCCCAGCCCCTGCCTCCCCTGAACCCCCTCTTCCTGTTACACCAGCCTCCACACCTGTCCCCTGTATGCAATGAGGCCACCCCTACCCTTGAGACCACCTCTGGGTGGGAAGTAACAGCGAAGCAGACACAACTCTCGAAACCCTGTTTTCGTGCAAATGTCCTCAGTAATAAAAGAGATGGAAATTGAAATACATAAAATAGATGATACAGGAGCCGAATGGCATCTAAAGAGACTGGAGCTAGAGTTTTCCATAAGGTGTCCCTGAGTCTTTAACATGCAAATGAGTTGCTTCCCTCGGGGTATTGTAAAAGACCCTGTCAGGCGTGAAATATGTCTGTCAATTGAAAACATCTTTCCTTATTAAACCCTTTGTTAATGAATCACCTGCCCTGTTCTGCTTACTCGCCTTTTTGACTTTCACCTGAGTCACTTCTCCTAACAGTACATACCTTACAGGGGGTCTGAGGCCACCAAAACCCTTAAACCTAATCACTAGATAATAACACTAGCAAGAACTAGCCTTTACATTAAAATAGAGCCCTTTACACTCAACTCATTAGATATTCCACACAACCCAGTGAGGAGAGACAAATATTATTACCATCCCCAGGTATAAATGAGGAAACCAAGGAGCAGAGAGGGTGAGAGATTTCTCCCAGGTGGCTCAGCTAGTAAAATGGCTAAGAGCTTGAGCAGGGCCTTCCCACTCATTCCAAGTATTCAGCCCTTCTCTTTATGACAGGTAACATCTTTGATAGGAACACCTGGACTCCTGTTCCCTAAAGTCCTTACTGCTGTTCTCAAGTAAATGCAACTGTTGCTGTGGGCAGAGACTATGATTTCTGACCCAGTGCCAGGCATGTGGGAGGCACTGTTTGGAGCCCCCAAAATCAACAGGATGTCACAAGATCAACCAATGCCTCCCACTAGAAACAAGCCATTTCAGTCTATCAAATGTTTAGGAGAGCTGCAAAGCTGACATGGCTGTTTTATTGTCAAATCAATGACAAGAATGGAATCAATCTCGCTGGACCACACGAAACACCCCAGTAGGTTATGAAAATGAAGCAACAGGAGAGTCTGGGACGTACAAATGGGAAGCTGATGGTCACACGAAATGTCCGTCCCCTTGACAGAACTAAATGGGAAACCAAGCACTTACTGTTCATCGGAGTCAGTGACTAGCTAGGCCTTTTCAGTTTCCATCCATTGGCAGCCCTCTCCCTATGCTACATTTCAGGACTAAAGGCCCGGAATCACCTCTCCCTGTTTGGTGCACAAATGAGAATTACCACAGAGAAAAGGCACTTAGGTCTCTAGTTCCATGAAAAGTGACCATGGCCTCCTCCCATTTCCTAGAGAGACTATTAGACCAATGAGCATTATTTCTTCTAGTCTGCCCCAAAACTGAAAAAAGACCCAAAAATACCCTTGGAGAGAGTGATAGGGTCTTCAGAAGAACCTGGTCCCTGATATGGATAGAAAGCACACAAAGTGGATGATACCATCATGCCTCAAGTCTGGAAAGATGCCAAAGACACCAAGTCAACAGCAAGGGACTGTGTGAAGTTGGCCTGATCAGGTTTACAGTCTGCCCTCCCTAAGATAGTAATGTAGTCCAGTGCAGGAACCAAATTGTATTTATTTATTTATTTTGAGATGAAGTCTCACTCTGTCGCCCAGGCTGGAGTGCAGTGGCGCAATCTCGGCTCACTGCAAGCTCCGCCTCCCGGGTTCCAGCCATTCTCCTGCCTCAGCCTCCCGAGTAGCTGGGACTACAGGCACCCGGCACCATGCCCAGCTAATTTTTTTGTATTTTTTTAGTAGAGATGGTGTTTCACCGTGTTAGCCAGGATGGTCTCGATCTCCTGACCTCGTGATCCGCCCGCCTTGGCTTCCCAAAGTGCTGGGATTACAGGTGTGAACCACCGCGCCCGGCTAGGAACTAAATTTTAATCAAACTCCCTTTTCTAGTGTTTGATGCCCAAGCACTTAAGGTCCTTAAATCAATGTTGAGTAAATAAAGGAATCCCGGGAGGCTGAAGCAAGAGAATTGCTGGAACCCGAGAGGCAGAGGCTGCAGTGAGCCAAGATCGTGCCACTGCACTCCAGCCTGGGCGACGGAGCAACACTCTGTCTCAAAAAATAAAAAAAGGAATCCCTGACTGATGCCAAGGTCCCAGAATAGACAACAAAAATAATTCTCACCCAGGCAAGGAATAGAAATCTTCCATTCAGTCCATCCTAGGGAAGGCAGACTGAGGGAGAATAGGGCAAAGCCAGATGCAAAGAGCAAGCAGCAGGTAAGAGAAGAGAGTGAGCTTCCAACGGGAGAGCTACAGTACCAAGCACTTATTAGCTCATTAACTCACACAACCAGATTCCGAGGTGCATGCTATTAGAGCTTCAATCTATGGATAAGGAAGCGGTGTTTTAGAAAAGGTAGAAAACTTGGCCAAGGAGCTGGTAAGTGATGGAGGCAGAACTTGAATCCATGTATGACTGCTCCCACCAAGAGAGCAAAAAGTGCACAAGAACAAGCAGCTTGCTGGGCCCTGAAATAGGCCACTGGAGTCCCTGCAACATGGAAACCTTAACCCAGGAGGCATATTTAGTGAGCTACCCTGGTGAAGAAATGGATGGCTGACCCAACTAATTTTTTTTTTTTTTTTAGACGGAGTCTTGCTCAGTCGCCCAGGCTGGAGTGCAGTGACACGATCTCGGCTCACTGCAGCCTCCGTCTCCCGGGTTCAAGCTGTTCTCCTCCTCAGCCTCCCAAGTAGCTGGGACTACAGGCACACACCACTACGCCCAGGTAATTTTTTTGTATTTTTGGTAGAGATGGGGTTTCACCATGTTGGCCAGGCTGGCATTGAACTCCTGACCTCAAGTGATTCGCCCACCTCAGCCTCCCAAAGTGCTGGGATGACAGGCGTGAGCCACCGCACCCGGCCCCAACTAATATTCTTATAGGTCCTTTGTCTGACAAGAAAATGACTGCATATCAGAAAGTAAGAATATGCACACTCTCCTAGTACAGATCAAATCGCACATCCCTGAGGCCAGTTGAGAAATGGCCAAGCAAAGAATGACCCAATAAGGTAGAATATGATGTAACCAGGAAAAATGACAAGTATAGACTACATTAAAATCTGTATATAAGTTAATATGGAGGGAGTTAACAGTGTACAAAGTAATATGCACATATTTACAATCACCAAAAAAGTAAAACTGGCAAATAAAGACAGAAAGACCCGTAACCAGGTGTGAAGAGACAGTGCTTTAAGTTCACAGGATTTTTTTTCCTATAAAGCAGTGGTACTCAACGTTATGGTCCCCAGACCAACAGCAACTGCATCACTTGGGTGCATGTTAGAAACGCCAATTCTTGGTCCTCATACCAGACTTACAGAATCAGAAACTTTGGGGATGGGGTCCAGTACTGTGTGTTGTTACAAGCTCTCCAGGTGACTCTGGTGCATGCTAAAGTTTGAGAACCACTGTAGTAAGAAAATTGTTTTATTTATTTTCCTTTTTTTCTTTTAATACAGACGGGAGTCTCACTATGTTGCCCAGCCTGGTGTTGAACTCCTGCCCTCAAGCAATCCTCCCATCTTGGCCTCCCAAAGTGCTGGGATTACAGGCATCAGCCACCACACCCAGCCCCAAGAAAATTATTAAATAAAACATATGAAGCCACAGATAAAGTCTAATTCACTTCAACTCTGCAAATATTTCTTGAGCACCCACTAAGTGCCAAGTATCATGGAGGTAATCAATAAATACTTGTTGAATGACTTTCTTGTTAGTAGAAAGTAAATGCCACTTAACCCTGGGAGAGGGCTGTTCTAGGTGTCTTTTCTAAAGGTTGCTCTCCACACACACTGGCTGCTGTTAACACATATCTACTGTGTGATCTGGAAGCCCAGGGCCCTGCAAGATGCTGGAGATAAGCAGCGGTCTGGGGCACGTTCGCAAGACCGGGTGGAGGGCCAGGAGCGCCCCCTGCTCTTGCCCAGACCACGCTCCAGCTCCAGCTGCTTCTGCCTCGGAACTCACAGGGCCACCAGAGGGTGAAGGCGTCTGGGTGAGCCACCTCCAGCCCTCCTCCAGCTCTGCCCACTCGGGTGCCTGCAAGACTGTGCCACTGAAGTGGACAGGCCACATGAAAGCCCACTGGTGTGCCAAACTGGAGAAGTCACTGCAGGGAGGCGGGGCAATGCGAGTCACCCGAGCCACGTGGCCGCGCGCCGGGCCCAGGTGACAAGGTCATGGGGCTGTCCCTCCCGGCGCCCAGGGCGGCTGCACAACCGGAGCAGAGGCCGACTCCCGGCGTGTCCATGCCGGTTCCCTCGCGCTCCAGGCGCGGTGCGGCCCTGCCAGGCTGGTCGGCCCGAGCTCTGCGCCGGCCTCCGGCGAGCTGCCCCTACTCACCCCGAGGGAAGCAGAGCCGCGGCACCCGGCTTCCGGCCGCAACCCGGTAGCGGGGAATTAGCTGGGAACCGTGCGGGTACAGCCACCTGACTGCGCTTGGTGAAGCCGAGGCGCGCGCGGCCTGCCGGGACTTGTAGTTCCTGGTTCCCCACGCCGCGATCCCGCGGGCAGCACTGTGGAGGCACAGGGGTCTCGGGCTTACTCCGTCAGGTGGCCTTGTTGCTTTGCCAGGGCGACGGACGTGGAATCTTACTGAAATATTTTCTTCAAGACATTCTAACTAGGTCCCAGGTTCGTGTTTAATGAAAGATGAAGTGGATTTGTAGATTTTTTTTTTTTTTTTTTTGAGACTGAGTCTCGCTCTGTCGCCCAAGCAGTACAGCTAATTTTTGTATTTTTTTTAGAGATGGGGTTTCACCATGTTGGCCAGGCCGGTCTCGAACTCCTGACCTCAAATGATCCGCCCGCCCAAAGTGCTGGGATTACAAGAGTGAGCCACCGCGCCCGGCCTTGTAGATTTTATTCATTCATTCATTCATTCATTCATTTTGAGACAGAGTCTCACTGTCGCCCAAGCTGGAGTGCAGTGGCGCCATCTCTCCT
This sequence comes from Gorilla gorilla gorilla, assembly GCF_029281585.2. Taxonomy (NCBI): domain Eukaryota; kingdom Metazoa; phylum Chordata; class Mammalia; order Primates; family Hominidae; genus Gorilla; species Gorilla gorilla. The sequence goes on along the minus strand of NC_073239.2, from coordinate 94,666,317 downwards.
CACTGCAACCTCCGCCTCCCGAGTTCAAGTGATTCTCCTGCCTCAGCCTCCTGAGTAGCTGGGATTATACGCGTGTGCCACCACGCCCTGCTAATTTTTTGTATTTTTAGGAGAGACGGGGTTTCGCCATTTTGCCCAGGCTGGTCTTGAACTCCTGAACTCGGGCAATCCACCCGCCTCGACTTCCCAAAGTGCTGGGATTACAAGCCTGAGCCACCTCACCGGGCCATAGATTTTAAATAAGATATTGGAACTAGTAGGCGAAGAAGAAATTTACTGACAATTAATGTATGCTGGCGGGGCGGTGGCTCACGCCTGTAATCCCAGCAGGCCAAGGCTAGCAGATCACCTGAGGTCGGGAGTTTGAGACCAACCTGACCAACATGGAGAAACCCCGTCTCTACTAATAATAGCAAAAATTAGCCAGGCCTAGTGGTGCATGCCTGTAATCCCAACTACTCAGGAGGCTGAGGCACTAGAAACCCGGGAGGCAGAAGTTGCGGTGAGCCGAGGTCACGCCATTGCACTCCAGCCTAGGCAACAACAGCGAAACTCCGTCTCAAAAATAATAATAATAATGCTGGCTGGGCAGGACGCAGTAGCTCACACCTGTAATCCCAGCACTTTGGGAGGCTGAGGCGGGCAGATCACCTGAGGCTAGGGGTTGGAGACCAGCCAGGCCGACATAGTGAAACCCCGTTTCTACTAAAAATAGAAAAATTAAGCCAGGTGCGGTGGCTCATTCCTGTAATCCCAGCACTTTGGGAGGCCAAGGTGGGAGGACCACTTGAGGCCGGGAATTTGAGACCAGCCTGGCCAACATAGTGAAACCTGTCTCTACTAAAAATACAAAAATTAGCCTGGTGTGGTGGTGCACGTCTGGAATTTCAGCTACTCAGGAAGCTGAGGCAGGAGAATTGCTTGAACCCGGGAGGCGGAGGTTGCAGTGAGCTGAGATCATGCCACTGCACTCCAGCCTGGGCAACAGAGTGAGACTCTGTCTCCAAAAAGAAAAAAAAGAAAAAGAAAAATTAGCCCAGCATAGTGGCGGGCACCTGTTATCCCAACTACTCGGGAGGCTGAGGTGGGAGAATTGCTTGAACCGGGGAGGTGGAGGTTGCAGTGAGCTGAGATTGGGCCACTGAACTCCAGCCTGGGCAACAGAGCAAGACTCGTCTCAAAATAAATAAATATAATATGCTAGCTCATTTTAGTTATCTTTGGCCCTTATTCATTCATTCACTGATCTCCATTATCAAATGTTGACTTATAAGATGCACTTTGAAGACATGTATCAAAAACATTTCTCTTTTTTTTTTGAGACAGGGTCTGGCTGTGTTGCCCAAGCTGGAGCGTGGAGGCTCCATCACTGTAGCCTCAACCTCCTGTCCTCAAGGTACCCTCCTGCCTCAGTCTGTGGAGTAGCTGGGACTACAAGCACATACTGCCACGCCTGGCTAAATTTTTTAAATTTTTTCTCAAGAAAAGCTGGGGGGTGTGGTCTCACTATATTGCCCAGGCTGGTCTCGAATTTCTGTGCCAAGCCATCCTCTGGCCTTGGCCTCCCAAAGTGCTGGGATTACAGGTGTGAGCCACCACGCCAGGCCTCAGACATTTGTTTATTCTATAAACGTCTCTTGAGCTATTTTTTTCATGGGGGAATTAATCTATCAGTCCAATGCAATTCCAATCAAATTTCCAACATAATTTTTTCTGGACCTTGACAAACTAATCAAAAGTGTATATGAAAAAACAAAGGGCAGCGCAGTGGCTCGTGCCTGTAATCCCAGCACTTTGGGAGGCTAAGGCAGGTGGATCAGTTGAGGTCAGGAGTTCATCACCAGCCTGGCCAACATGGTAAAACCCCATCTCTACTAAAATACAAAAATTAGCCAGGCATGGTGGTGCACACCTGTAATCCCAGCTACTCAGAAGGCTGTGGCAAGAGAATCCTTGAACCCGGGAGACAAATGTTGCAGTGAGCCAAGATCATACCACTGAATTCCAGCCTGGGTGACAGAGCGAGACTTCGTCTCAAAAAAAAAACAAAAAACAAAAAACAAAACAAAAAAAAACACCACTTTAAGGCAAAGCATAGCCAAAACACTCTTGAAGAAGAAAAATGTGTTTCAAGGATGCACCCTTCCATGTCAACATGTATTATAAAGCTATACAAATTAAGACCATGTGATATTGGAATAGGGAAAGGCAGAGGGGGAAATGGAACCACCTACAGAGCCCAGAAACATGCAGGCATCTATGAAATGAGGTATGGCTGGAATTATAGTTCAGTGAGGGAAGATAGAGTATTCAGTACATGGGCTGGAACAACCAGTTACCTGTTGGATCCCCTATGCAAAAACTAATTCAAGGTTGGTTAAAGACTTACAGGGGAAATTAAAGCATTTTAAAATTACAACTTTTTTTTTCTTCTTACTATCGTTCCCCAAAATTATAACTTTTACAAGAAAAGAAAACATCCTTATGATCTCATGGTAGGGTTTATTAAGTGCCATAATCACAAACTGTAAATAAAACTTTGATAAATTTAAACTATATTAAGTTTAAGCACTTGTCTTTATTGAAAGGCAGCATAGACTGAGCACAGTGGCTTATCCCTGTAACCACGACAGTTTGGGAGGCCAAGGCAGGAGAATCGCTTGAAGCCGGGAGTTAGAGACCAGCCTGAGCAACATAGCCAGACCCTATGAGACTACAGAAAAATTAAAAATTAGCTGGGCATGGTGGCGCATGCCTGTAGTCCCAGCTACTCTGGAGGCCAGGGAGGGAGGATCTTGAGCCCAGGAGTTCAAGGCTGCAGTGAGCTTTGATGGGTCTTGCCACTGCACTCCAGCTGGGCAACAGAGAGAGAGCTAAACCCGGTCACTAAAAAAGAAAAAAAAAGATAATTGCAGCACAGAGGTAGCAGTAGTATAGAGTTAAATAACACAGCCCCCACCATCTAAAGTTTGCAATGTATAGGCATTAAGATAAGAAGATTAATAACTTCCAAATAATGTGAGAAGTGTTAAGATTGAGGTATGAACAAAGTGGCTTAGGAACAGAAAAAAGGTAGCATTAGGCCAGGCGCAGTGGCTCACACCTGTAATCCCAGCACTTAGGGAGGCCAAGGCAGGCAGATCACTTGAGGTCAGGAATTCCAGCCCAGCCTGGCCAACATGGTGAAACCTCGTCTCTACTAAAAATACAAAACTTAGCTGGGAGTGGTGTCACACGCCTGTAGTCCCAGCTGCTCGAGAGGCTAAGGCAGGATACTCGCTTGAACCTAGGAGGCAGAGGTTGCAGTGAGCCGAGATCATGCCACTGCACTTCAGCCTGGGTGACAGAGCAAGACTCCATCTCAAAAAATAATAATAAATTAAAAATAAAATAATAATAAGGGCCAGGCACAGTGGCTCATGCCTAAAATCCCAGCTACTCAGGAGGCTCACGTGGGAAGATAGCTTGAGCCCAGAAGGTCAAGGGTACAGTGAGCCATGATTGCACCACCACCGCATTCCAGCCTGGGTGACAGAGAAAAACCCAGTCTAAAAAAAAAAAATCACCTGGAGAGCTTTAAAAGTCTTCCTGGGCCATAGCTGGCACTAGCACCCCTTCAACTACTGGGAATGGGACTGAGTCATAGGTATTTTGTAGAGCTCCCTGTAGGATTTCAATGCACAGCTGAGGTTAAAAACCCCTGATTTAGAGTCAAAGAATCTTGTTTGAACTGGGTGACTCACAGCAGGTTTTCTAATGTTGGCAGAGCTTTAGTTTCTGTCTTGATAAAATGGAGTTAATACTATTGTCAGTCCTACCTACCTCAAAGGGCTTGTGAGGATCAAGTGCGATGGTGCAAGTGCTTTGGAAACTGAATGTTGCTGTTCAGAGGAGTGTCATGACACTGAGAAGAAAATCCAAACTCTTTGCCTGATGTGGGGAAAAGCAAGAGAGATCAGATTGTCACTGTGTCTGTGTAGAAAGAAATAGACATGGGAGACTCCATTTTGTTATGTACTAAGAAAAATTCTTCTGCCTTGAGATTCTGTGACCTTACCCCCAACCCCGTGCTCTCTGAAACATGTGCTGTGTCAAACTCAGGGTTAAATGGATTAAGGGCGGTGCAAGATGTGCTTTGTTAAACAGATGCTTGAAGGCAGCATGCTCCTTAAGAGTCATCACCACTCCCTAATCTCAAGTACCCAGGGACACAAAAACTGCCGAAGGCCGCAGGGACCTCTGCCTAGGAAAGCCAGGTATTGTCCAAGGTTTCTCCCCATGTGATAGTCTGAAATATGGCCTCGTGGGAAGGGAAAGACCTGACCGGCCCCCAGGCTGACACCCGTAAAGGGTCTGTGCTGAGGAGGATTAGTATAAGAGGAAGGCATGCCTCTTGCAGTTGAGACAAGAGGAAGGCATCTGTCTCCTGCCCGTCCCTGGGCAATGGAATGTCTCAGTATAAAACCCGATTGTACGTTCCATCTACTGAGATAGGAAAAAACCGCCTTAGGGCTAGAGGTGGGACATGCGGACAGCAATACTGCTTTGTAAAGCATTGAGATGTTTATGTGTATGCATATCTAAAAGCAGAGCACTTAATCCTTTACCTTGTCTATGATGCAAAGACCTTTGTTCACGTGTTTGTCTGCTGACCCTCTCCCCACTATTGTCTTGTGACCCTGACACATCCCCCTCTCGGAGAAACACCCACGAATGATCAATAAATACTAAGGGAACTCAGAGGCTGGCGGGATCCTCCATATGCTGAACGCTGGTCCCCCGGGTCCCCTTATTTCTTTCTCTATACTTTGTCTCTGTGTCTTTTTCTTTTCCAAGTCTCTCTTTCCACCTTACGAGAAACACCCACAGGTGTGGAGGGGCAACCCACCCCTTAAGCCTGACCCTCCTGGCTCCCCAGAGGCTGGCTCCACTCCCTCTCTCCAGCCTCATTTCCCACCCCTCTCTTCCCTGGCTCACTCCACCCGAACCGCATCAGCTTCCTTTCTGTTCTCAATCTGCCAAGCTGGCTGCTATCTGGGCAGCCGTTACACTTGCTATTCCCCCATATCTTCAATGGTCTGCTCCATCCTGGCAATTTGTTCTCTGTGCTAATGTTACCCTCCAGAGAGGTCATCCCCAATTACCCCTATCTCCCCACTCACCCCCACATTCCCTGAGACACACTCTACCTCCTTACACTGTTTTATTTATAAAATTTATTTAAAATCACTTATCAATACTTGAATTTTGTGGGGAGGGGGCAGTTTGGTACAGATGTTCTTTATCTTGGTGGACCTTATGTCCGAATATAAATGATCAAAGCTCAGATCATTTCTTCTTCGTGTCTTCCCATGTTACAACAGTGGTACAGGCTTAATGTGAAGAATCAAACTTGCTTTGTTGTTGTTGTTGTTGCTTTGTTGTTGTTGTTGTTATTGTTGTTTTTGAGACCGAGTCTCATTCTATCACCCAGGCTGGAGTGCAATGGCACCATCTCGGCTCACTGCAACCTCTGCCTCCCCGGTTCAAGCGATTCTCCTGCCTCAGCCTCTGAAGTAGCTGGGATCACAGACACCTGCCACCACGCCCGCCTAATTTTTTGTATTTTTAGTAGAGACAGGGTTTCGCCATGTTGGCCAGGCTGGTCTCAAACTCCTGGCCTCAAATGATCCACCCACTTTAGCCTCCCAAAGTGATGGGATTACAGACATGAGCCACCACAGCCAGCTTATGATGTGAAGAGTCAGACTTGTATTTTCGTTTTTTTTTTTTTTTTTTTTTGGAGATGGAGTCTCAGTCTGTTGCCCAGGCTGGAGTGCATCGGCACAAACTCGGCTCACTGCAACTTCCGCCTCCCAAGTTCAAGTAATTCCCCTGCCTCAGCCTCCCGAGTAACTGGGATTACAGGCATGCACCACCATGCCTGGCTAATTTTTGTATTTTAGTCGAGACGGGGTTTCACCATGTTGGCCAGGCTGGTCTCAAACTCCTGACCTCAGGTGATCCGCCCGCCTCAGCCTCTCAAAGTGCTGGGATTACAGGTGTGAGCCACAGTGCCCAGCCTGAGAACAAGGATTTATCTGCCTCTGACTGCTGAGGAATCCCAGAAAAGGCACATCACCTAAGCCCTTCAGAGTTCTTATCTGTTATAGGGAAAGGAAAAATTCCATGTGAAAAACAGCTGATAAGGCCAGGAGCCATGGCTCATGCCTGTAATCCCAGCACTTTGGGAGGCAGAGGTAGAAGGTTAGCTTGAGCTTAGGAGTTTGAGACCAGCCTGGGCAACATAGGTGAGACCTTGTCTCCACTAAAAAAAAAAATTAAAAGAAAAAAATGTTTAAAAGAACAACTGATATATTTCAATAAGGGTAAAAAGTATGGTTGGTTTGTTTGTTTTTTGAGATAGGGTCTTATTGTATTGCCCAGGCTAGAATGCAGTGGCGCAATCATGCCACACTCACTACAGCCTTGACCTCCCAGGCTCAAGTAATCCTCCCACCTCAGCCTCCCAAGTAGCTGGGACTACAGGCGTGGTGCATCATGCCCAAATAATTTTTGTATTTTTTTGCAGAGACAGCATCTCCCTATGTTGCCTAGACTGATCTCGAACCCCTGTGCTCAAGCCATCCTCCCTACTCAGCCTCCCAAAGTGCAGGCATGAGATGGAGTCTCGCTTTGTCATCCAGGCTGGAGTGCAGTGTGTGATGTCGGCTCACTGCAACCTCCACCTCCCAGGTTCAAGCATTTCTCCTGCCTCAGCCTCCCAAGTAGCTGGGACTATAGGCACACACCACCACACCTGACCTCAATCACAGCCACGTGAATTCTTTTTTTTTTTTTTTCTTTTAGATGTGGTCTCTGTCGCCCAGGCTGGAGTAGTGCAATGGCACAATCTTGGTTCACTGCAACCTCCATCTCCCTGGCTCAAGAGATCCTCCCACCTCAGCCTCCCAAGTAGCTAGGACCACATACACACACCACAATGCCCAGCTAATTTTTTTTTTTTTTTTTTTTGTATTTTTGATAGAGATGGTATTTCGTCAAGTTTCCCAGGTGGGTCTCAAACTCCCGAGCTCAATCCACCTGCCTTGGCCTCCCTAAGTGCTGGGATTACAGGCATAAGCCACCTTGCCCAGCCAACCACATGAATTCTTTTTTTTTTTTTTTTTTTTTGAGATGGAGTCGCGCTTTGTCATCCAGGCTGGAGTGCAGTGTGCAATGTCGGCTCACTGCAACCTCCACTTCCCAGGTTCAAGCGTTTCTCCTGCCACAACCTCCCAAGTAGCTGGGACTACAGGCACATACCACCACGCCTGGCTAATTTTTGTACTTTTAGTGGAGACAGGATTTCACCATGTTGGCCAGGCTAGTCTCAAACTCCTGACCTCAAGTGATCTGCTCACCTTGGCCTCCCAAAGTGCTGGGATTACAGACATGAGCCACCACACCCAGCCAAACCATGTGAATTCTTAACCAGAATTCTAAACTAATTGGGGAGGTAGAATATATATATATACACACACACATACATGCATATATATATATACATACATGCATATACATACACACACACACACACACATTTGTTTACATCATATATATATATATATATATATACGCACACACCCCACATGTATACTGTTATTTATCAAGCACTCATTATTGGCAGATGCTAGTCTAAGTGCTTTAAATATATCTTCTTATATAATCCTCATGAGATATGAGATAGACATCATTATTATCCTCATTTTACAGTTGAGCAAAATAAGGTGGAGGGTTAAATAACTTGTCCAAGACCATTCTGTAAGGATAGGGCTGGGATTCAGCCCCATGAGCCTGACTCCAGAGCCCACACTCTGAAATGGGCAGCCTACTCTGATCATAGATATATTTAGAGAAAGAATCATTTGAGGCAAATGTCTGGGGCCAAAGTAAACTACACCCTGAGGTCTTAACAGGAAATAGGTCAAGTGGCTCAGTAGTAATCCTTTATTACCAACCATTAATTGACTACAGCTCAAAACTAAGAAGCAGTATGGACTGGAATTTAGGCAAGCTGGCTTCCAGTCCTGCCCATGCCACGAATTAGCAACTGACCTTGGACCAGTCCTTTCCCCTTCCTGGGCCTCAGGATCCTCTTTATAAAGTAAACGAATTTTACAGGTAGAGCTCTAAGGGCACTTCCCACTCTCACATTCCATGATTCTTTGAGCCTGTAAACAATGTCCCACTTCCTATAGAGTATGTCTCCACTCACCAAAAAAATGACACTGGGCCAGGTGTGGTGACTCACACTTGTAATCTTAGCACTTCGGGAGGCCAAGGAGGGTGGATCACTTGAGGCCAGGAGTTTGAGACCAGCCTGGGCAACATAGCAAAACCCCGTCTCTACTAAAAATACAAAAATTAGCTGGGTGTGGTGGTGCACTTATGTAGTCCCAGCTACTCAGGAGGCTGAGGGAGGAGAATCGCTTGAACCCGGCAGGCAAAGGTTTCAGTGAGCTGAGACTGCATCACCGCACTCCAGCTTGGGCAACAGAGAGAGACTCCATCTCAAAAAAAAAAAAAGACACTGCTGTGGATGGCACAGGTGAGTCAGCCCCTGTGCTGAATACTCTCTATATCTTCCCAGGTGTTCTCTCCACCCTTCCTTCCTGCCCTGTGCCCCAGGAGGCTGACCTGCAAGAGCTGCATCTCTAGGCTCCCCTACTCTCTGTCTTCTAGCTGGGTTTGGCCAGTGGTAGCATGAGCAGGAGATGAGAAGGCAGAGGAGGGAGAGACCTGGATGTCTGTATATATACACACTCACACACCAGCTGCTGCTGCCCTTTCTGCTGGTGTTCGGGCAGTGGCTGGGTTTCCCTCCTGTCACAGCTCCTGTCTGGATGCTTCTGCCATACCCCCAGCTGTCACTGGGCTTCAGGAACACCATTCTCACACCATGTCCCTTTAAACCTAGGGGTGGTGATGGCTTCCTGCTGCTGCCAGGACCCGGTAGCTTCCCCATTGCTTGTTGGTTCCTTTAACTGCCCATAACTCTGCTAAGTAGTCCATTCATTGAATGTTCTGTTCTGCATGTAAACCCCTGAATGTGCCATCTGTTTCCCATAGGATCCTTACTGCTACAGCCCCAGGAGGGATGGCTTTCCTCCTTGTCCTTGCTACCATGACACTGGAAATTCCTTCATGTGTCATGAGCCAAAACAGGAAACCTAGAACTCCTTTAAGCATCCTATAGGCATCCCCACCAAGCCCTACCACTAGCAGAGGACCTAGAAATAAGCACTTTCAGGGCAAGAGAGCGGGAGTCTCCAACACCAATGTTTTATCAGCCAGAAGTCTAGAAAAACTTTTGAGAGAGGAAAACATGGAGTCAGTCTGGGCACAGTAGCTCACAATCCCAGCATTTTGGGAAGGGATTACAAGCCTCAGCCACTGTGCCCAGACTGACTCCAGCAGGAGAATTGCTTGAGCCCAGAAGTTCAAGACCAGCCTGGGCAACATGGTGAGAGCCCGTCTCATTAAAAAATACAACAAGATTAACCATGTGTGGTGGCACACACCTGTAGTCCCAGCTACTTGGGAGGCTGAGGCAGAAGAATTGTTTGAGCCCACGAGGTTGAAGCTGCAGTGAGCCAAGATTGCACCGCTGCACTCCGGCCTGAGTGACAGAGTGAGACCGTGTCTCAAAAAAAAAAAAAAAAAATGGACTCACACACAAAGACCTGGGTTTGAATTCTGACTCAGCCACATACTGACTGAGACTACCTTCACCTTAGATTCTTCATCTATAAATTGGGAATAATTATATCTGCCTCTCAAGTTTGCTGCAAGGATTGAATAAGACAACCTACGTGAGCACTTAGCACAGTGCCTGGCACATACTAAATAGATGCCCAGTAAATGTTAATTCCCTTCCTATTAGGCAACTGGGAAGCCATGAAAGCAATTGGATGAGGTAAAGTGGCTTCCCCAGAAATACCATACCACCTCCTGCAGTTTTCCAGTGGAAGAGCCAGGCACTGGTATGGCAGTGAACCAAGGCGGAAAGAAAAGAACAACTCATCAGAAACCAGCCTTTTGTCAGAAAAAAAAAAAAATGCTCAAACCCAACTGCAGTGAGCAATTAGGGAACAATAGCTAAATACTTTCTATAATTAGAGAGAGAGGAACCATCGCAAGCGATCCAAGTGCCTTTGTCTGCACTGACCCTCTGCACCCAAAGAAGATCTTGGCCCACGTGAGACGGATCCTGGGGATCTTGGCATCTTTTTTAGTTTTTTTGAGAAATTAAATCTCACATCACCCTTCTGTTGCCAAGAAAGGAGATCAGGAAGCGGTGATGACCCTATCATCAGAAAAGAAAGGCAAATGAAGATGTGACACATGCCAAGGGGGAATTCAATACTGAAAGAGGAGGGGTCTTGCAATCTGCCCCGAGAGCTACTAACCTGATGATGGCACAGGGAATGGGTTGGCCTCTCTGCAGGAGGAAGAGGCAAATCGTCTTTGGCATCCACGTTTTTTGCCAACATCTGAGGAGAAGCAAATTCTTACTTTTTTTTTTTTTTTTTTTTTGGAGATGGAGTCTCATTCTGTCACCCAGGCTGAAAGTGCAGTGGCCTGATCTCGGCTCACTGCAACCTCTGCCTCCTGGGCTCAAGAGATTCTCCTGCCTCAGCCTCTGTCTCTAAATAAATAAATAAATATAGGAGATAGCCAAGAAGTAGGCACCAAGATCTGGCAAAATTCGTGAAGGTGATACCTGAATGACTAAACTTTGGAAAACATTGCCAAGCTCAAATATGCTGTGACAGTCATACTCAAATAGGGTGATCTTTGTCCCCCAGGGGATCTTTGGCAATGTCTGGAGACATTTGTGATTGTCATGACTTGGGAGATGCTACTGGCATCTAGTGGGCAGAGGTCAAGTGTGTTGTTGGACATCTTACAATGCACAGAACTGGCCTTCACAACAAAGAACTGTCCAGTTCCAAATGTCAGCAGTGTCACTGTGGAGAAACCCTGGTCAATCTATCAGGTGAAGTCCGAACCCAGACTTGCCATGAACATGACCTCCTTCCGGCTGGCCCCTCACCTATTCCATGCTGTCTGCCTCCTTGCTCCTTTGCTGGCCCTCCCCCTGCTCCCTTCCGTCTACTGCACACTCCAAATCTTGCCCAGCCTTTAAGGTCAACTCTGTGACTTTATTTTTTTTATTTCATTTTTTTATTTTTTTTGAGACGGAGTCTTGCTCTGTCACCCAGGCTGGAGCGCAGTGGCGCGATCTCGGCTCACTGCAAGCTCCACCTCCCAGGTTCACACCATTCTCCTGCCTCAGCCTCCTGAGTAGCTGGGACTACAGGCGCCCGCCACCCCGCCGGCTAATTTTTTTTTGTATTTTTAGTAGAGACGGGGTTTCACCGTGTTAGCCAGGATGGTCTCGATCTCCTGACCTTGTGATCCACCCATCTCGGCCTCCCAAAGTGCTGGGATTACAGGCGTGAGCCACCACGCCCGGCCGAACTCTGTGACTTTCTTCTAGTCACTCTAGCACACACTGATCTTGCATTGGTCAAAGCCTTTTTTTTTTTTTTTTTTTTTTTTTGAGATGGAGTCTCGCTCTGTCACCCAGGCTGGAGTGCAGTGGCACAATCTTGGCTCACTGCAGCCTCCGCCTCCCAGATTCAAGCAATTCTCCTGCCTCAGCCTCCTGAGCAGCTGGGCTTACAGGCACCCACCACCACATCCAGCTAATTTTTGTATTTTTAGTAGAGACGGGGTTTCACCATGTTGGTCAGGCTGGTCTCAAACTCCTGACCTCGTGATCTGCTGCTGCCTCAGCCTCCCAAAGTGCTGGGATTACAGACATGAGCCACCGTGCCCAGCCAAAACCTTTTTTATTACTCAGCCATGACTACAGGCCTGGTTTTTTTTCTTTTGTTTTTTTTTTTTTTTTAGACGGAGTCTCTTATTACCCAGGCTGGAGTGCTGGAATGCAGTGGCGCAATCTCAGTTCACTGCAACCTCCACCTCCTGGGTTCAAGTGATTCTTGTGCCTCAGCCTCCATAGTAGCTAGGATTACCAGCGTGCACCACCACACTCAGCTAATTTTTGTATTTTTTAGTAGAGACAGGGTTTCACCAGGCTGGTCTTGAACTCCTGGCCTCAAGTGATCTGCCCACCTCAGCCTCCCAAAGTGCTGAGATTACAGGCATGAGCCACCATGCCTACACTGCTGCTTTTTTTTTTTTTTTTTTGAGATGGAGTCTCACTCGTTCGCCCAGGCTGGACTGCAGTGGCACTATCCCGGCTCACTGCAAGCTCCGCCTCCTGGATTCATGCCATTCTCCTGCCTCAGCCTCCCGAGTAGCTGGGATTACAGGCGCCCACCACCACACCCGGCTAATTTTTTGTATTTTTAGTAGAGACGGGGGTTTCACCGTGTTAGCCAGGATGGTCTCGATCTCCTGACCTCGTGATCCGCCCGCCTCGGCCTCCCAAAGTGCTGGGATTACAGGCATGAGCCACCGTGCCTGGCCCACTGCTGCTTTTTTAACTGTAGGTTCTTAGAGCAGGATTCTGTTGGGTTTTTGTTTGTTTGTTTTTGGGTTTCTTTTTTGAAACAGAGTCTCACTGTTTCCCTGGCTGGAGTGCAGTGGCACAATCATGGCTTACTGCAGCCTCGACCTTCCAGGCTCAAGAGGTCCTCCAGCCGCAGCCTCCCAAGTAACTGGTACTACAGGCCAGCATCACCACACCCAGCTAATTTTCTTTTTGTAGAAATGGAATCTCCCAATGTTGTTCGGGCTGGTCTTGAACTCCTAGGCTCCAGTGATCCTCCCACCTCAGGAGTACTGATTATAGGCATGAGCCACTGCGCCCAGCCAGTTCTGGTTGGTTGACCCCTGGGGGGCTTCCTAGGGATCATGAACTCCTCAAAATTGTATGTATTTGTTTAGATATATGTATCTTTCTAAGCATAGAATCATAGCAGCCAAATAAACGTTCGAAGGGGTCAATGAATAGTAAAACTCAGTCCTATATGTCAACAACTTTCACATTCATTTATTATGCAGCTAGTACCTAGCACAGTGCTACCCACACGTGAAGTTGGTTCCAGGAAAACAACCATTTGGAAGAATACATATGTGCATACATAAATGAACACATCCAATAAAATGTTTCCTGGGAGAAAAAGAAAGAAAAACAAAGAAAAAGAAGACTGTAAAACAGTACTGGGAAATATTTCAGCTCCCCAATTCTCCTGTACGGATTTACTTTCTTAGGAGTTTTCACATTTTTATAACTATGTATTTCATCAGACTTTTCACTCTCATAAACCAAACTAGATTGTATTGAAGCTGAAAAACATATTTCTTCATTTTGATTGGTATTTACATTCCAAAAGACTGTCAATTAAATCCACCTTTATTCCTCCTGTATGCTTTTGTTTCAAACACTCAGAATCCAAGTAGTAGCTGTTTGTGAGGCTAAGAGAGAAAAGGAGACAGCCAGGCTTTTGTTTCTAAACCTGGTGAGCCTTTATTGCAGCACGATGCGCTGGCTTTCCAATCCAGTCATCCCATTTATGTCAGGGGCCCTGTTGCTTGGATAAGGGGGTAAGATGCTAAGAGGATTTGCTTTCTTCTGCATGTTTCCCTATAAGGCTTTCAGGAAGATATTCTGTTTCTTCTTTTTTTTCCTTCTTTTTCAATCTGGATTTTAGTTTTAGGGGGTACATATGCAGGTTTGTTACCTGGGTATACTGCGTGATGCTGAGGTATGGGATATGAATGATCCTGTCACCCAGGTA